>NC_136068.1:1488051687-1488651687 GCF_964261635.1 Lissotriton helveticus | reverse complement strand
TGGAGACCTGCCGGATTTTCTGACTGTTGGGGAGCACACCTTGCTTCAGTGTGGACTTAACCAGAGAGGTCCAGTATAGGTGCAGCATGGTTGGCCATCTTCCTGCTTTCTTATGTCAGGCAATGCATCCCTGAAGTAAGTGATTGGAAGATTTTTCCTTGGTAATAGTTTCAAGGACTGACAAACTGCAACCAGGTCAATTGGGCTTCGAGGCTCAGTGGGTAAATATCTGGGATTGTGGAATTTGGTGAACATGATTGCTCAATAGACTTTACTTTGTCTGCAAAAAATATAGCAAATTGTTCACATTTTGTCTCTGGAGTAGAGGCCGTGTTGATGGAGGAATGGGAGTTTGAATATCATTGTCAGAATATCGTCTGATTGAGAAAATGTTTCCCTAAATCAGACGACAATATTAAAAACAATATTTAGAACACAAAATTCATGTTAATTTTTCTCTGTACAATACTCCCATATACAAGCTTATATCATAAATTATTCTTAATAATTCTGTAGAGAGGTTGAGGGCTCTAATAATACAGGAGGAATAATATTCTATCATGGATTTCTTATAAACTTTTAGAACTTCCATGTTTATCCATGTTAGCCTCAAATGCTTTTCACACTGTCAAACTTCCAATTTACACTTCCTTAAGACCTGCGAGAACCATTTTTTCTACAAGTTTCAGTTGAACTGTTTTTTTTATTTGCCTTAAAGGCATATTTTGATACAACAATAGCATTTGGTTTCGAGCTAGCAGTTGTGTGGAAGAACATACTTTTCTCGCTTGTAAGGTTTATTTGGCTTTTTATAGACAACCACCAGTAAACCATGAGGATCTGACACAGAGAATGGACCCAAATAGACAAAGGTGAGATGACCTCAGTTTAAAACAAGCATTTGCAATGCAATCGGTCTCACCTTTGGACCTTAGATGTATTTAGCTATACAGCACATTAGCCTGGGTGCTGAAACATCCACTGTTCTTTGGCATGGAGGGGAAGTAAGCACCAAACTGCGTGACACACCAGATATGGGGATACATGGAGAGAAATATTGCCTTTCAGCGGGAAGTGGTATGGTCCAAACCTCTGTTTTTAATATAAAATCAGGGCCTTTGGTAGTAATATCACTGAAAATAGAAGATTTTAAAAAATATATATTATTGTCTACGGGTGCTTCTGGAAGACAATTTCTATGGACTGGAATCTAGAGAATGATAAAGTGATTCTAGTATTTTACTGATCTCTGCTGGTCGTTTTCTATCAAGAAAGTTAAATAGAGGCAGTTGCCAGAAAAATAAAAAAAAATATTCCCTCAGCCGAAAGCAATTCTGGTATTTTACTGACCTCTACTGGTCATTTTCGATCAAGTCGGTTAAATAGAGGCAGTTGAACAGAAAAAAAGTCCCTTAACGGAAGCAGACAAGTCCTAGGGCTGATCTCCAGAGCCCGCAAAGTACATACACATTTAAGTATATACTAAAGTACATTCAAGAAGTCTCGAATGCTCGAGCTAAAATGAGAAGCAAACGACCTGCCGCAAGATTGAGTTTATTAGTAAGAAGAGCTAACTTGAAATCAAATATTCTACCACAAAAATCAGAGGTCCTGGTTAAGGGCACTGCCATCAAAATAACAATCAGAGGGGTAGGGATACAGGACACTCCTATTCCCCAACTAAATATTCAAGAACAACAAAGGAGTGATACATAAAAGAAAAAGAATTTTCCAATGTCCAAGACAATGAAGCCTGGACCGAGCACCAATACTGCGTAAGATGCTAATAATAACACAGGAAAAGCACAGTAAAAAAAAGGAAACATTCAATGTTTGAAAATAAAACCCTCACTCATCAACATAGTTAATGACATGCTTCATCATGGGTTTTTTTTACCAAGGAGACCAGGTATCTCCTTGGTATGCTACCACGTCTGTGTTACAGCGGAGCAGATTCCAAACATATAGGTGAAGTGAAAGTGAATATCGGTGTGTGATTTAAAAAATGACGTGCTGTCCTATAAATAAGAAATTTTAGTACAGAGTCAAAACATCATTATTAAAAATAGAGCGGACATCATTGGCCTTCAATTTGGGTCAACTATGTCCTAGTAAGTTAATAGGTCGACATGTTTCTGCTTTGGATTTGCTATTTCAGCCAAGCTTTTATCAGGACCAGTGGTGTTTAAAAATTCCCAGGCGGTATACGCACCCTAAGGCGTACCCTAACCTTGAGAATATGTGTGCAATTGTTTTCAACTCACGGTTTTACCCGGTTGATGTAAAGCCTTGGAACTTCCAGGCCCTACCAATTCATATTAAACAGGGAATTTGCTCCCTGGACATAGCGGCAGGGGTATTCTTCACGGCCAGGATATTATCTTCCTTGCCGGCTCCCCGCTATGGACCTAGCTCAATCACTTCCGCCTTACAAGCACAAAGATGATTTCCAATCCCTGCGTGAACAGATGTTTGCCCAGATATCAGAATTCCAGTTTGGGTTTCCGCTGACAGATTTTGGTAACTCAAACTTGCTGGAATTTATCAAGTGAACAGGCCCAGAAAATTTTTAAATATGCGCCATTCATTGTGTTTAGTTCTGACTGTGCATGTAATAACTCACTTCCAATCTGAGAACTCTTAACAGGAGGTGTTTACTAACCCTGGGCATAATACTACCTACGCTGGAGCATGCACATAGCACAGTACAAAAACTGTGCTTAATCACGCAGCTAAATGAACAACATCCTCAGATGCTTTAATAAAGCAATTTTGCATGCTAAAAAGCATATAACCAATTCACAAAAGTGACCTTTTTCAATTGAAGAATTAGGCAATGAGAGAGGTGATGATTTTGGGGTTCCCCCTAACCTTGGGGGAGGACCGCGCAGATGCCTTGAACACAAAGAGCTTAAACAAAAAGCCCATCATGTTGAACTTCGGTGGTGGTCCATCCTCTTAGGACCACCCCAAGCACAGTTATTGGCAAAACAAAATCCCAACCAAAGGCCCTGCAAAGCATTATGGGACGAGATTAGCAGTGGGCAGTGAATATTATAGTATCCAATATCAAAATAAATCTACAAAGAGCTGCAGTTCAACTAGTGTTACTCGATGTCCCTCACGAGTCAAATGCAAAGCATTGAAATTATTCTTACATCAAGCTGCAGTTCCACTAGTCGTTACTAGATGTCCCTCACGAGTCAAATGCAAAACCATTGAAACCCTTTCATCAAGCATTTGCATTTGACTCGTGAGGGACATCTAGTATCCACCAGTTGAACTGCAGCTCTTTGTAGAATTAGTTTGATATTGGATACTGTATAATATTCACTGCCCACTGATAATCTCATCCCAAAATGCTTTGCAGGGCCTTTGGTTGGGATTTTTTTTGCCAATAACTGTGTTTGGGGCGGTCCTAAGAGGATGGGACCACCACCTAATCGTTCAATAAGATGTGCTTTTGTTTTCAAGGCATCTGCTTTGTACTCTCCCTAGGTTAGGGAGAATCCCAAAATCATCACCTCTCTCACTGCTTGCTAATTTTTCAGTTTCACTCTTTGTAAGTACTATATGCTCTTTAGCATATAAAGATAGAGATACTTATTATGTCATAACTGGCACTGTGCAGGATGCTATTTGCAATTATTTCACAGTGCAGACAAGTATACAGTGCTATCAGCTACACTACTACGTACTAAGTGAAGCCGAGTAAATGCCCACCCTAAGGTAACACTATTCTCTGGGTATTGGAAATACCTCACCCAAAGAGTGAAGTTATCTTGTGCCACAATTCATTTTTTAATTTCCTAAGGTGGCAAAATGAAGGTTTAGGAACATAGCATAAAGGTCGAAGAAGACTGTGAACAGTCAGGGAATGAAAATACCATCAAGTATCTGAAAAAAAATTTTTTTCTCTATTTCAGAAAAAAAAATCTTAATAAAATAGGATTTCATGATTTATACAAGAAATAAGAGATATAGAATGTCCACATGAAAGAAATTTGAAGAGGGAGTTCTACTTTCATCCAGTGGTTAAGTGACAGTTACTTTGATCTCAGAGAGGTAATTTTTTAAAACACTTTTATAACCCCACTGGCAGAAAGAATAGTGACATAAGAACTCCCATTAACAAGCTTTTCTGAGTAGGTGGTAAATGGGAACTGTAGCTTACCTGCAGAGTGGGTTTGGAGAAAGGGGGACTGTAAGAGGGGGCTTGGAGGGCGCAAAAGGCAGTGGGATCGTAACATGTTTCCCTTTGGCAAAAAAAGAGTTTCTTAGGCACTGGGGGTTGTAGGATGAGGACCAGGGCACAATGCTTGGCGGCTAGTTCATCCAAAGCCTTGAGCGATTATGTCAACATGGAATTACTGGCTTGTAAAACCGGGTCCCACACCCAGGAGGACCACGTGTAGGATCACCAGGCCAGTGGTGGTCGGGTGACGCAGAATACAATACTGTAATTCCGCCGTGCATGACAAGGGTCTAAATGTGTATTAAGGAGATCAAGTGACCAGTCAGCAACAACGTTATCTCAGTCATGGCAGGTACACAAGAAATGACAAAAGTACACCTAAGAAAAGGGTATTGAATTTGCTAAAATATCAAGTGAGAAATTGTGTTGTATTGTACTGTAATTGCATTTATATAGTGCTTACTACCCCTGATGAGGTGTCAAAACCCTTTTTCTTTGAGTAGCATGCTACTCCGGAACCCATAAACGATTAAAGGAAAAGGTTTTGAATTCATATAGTGCTTGCTACCCCTGATGAGGTGTTGAAGCTCTTGTTCGGCGAGTAACTTCTAAAGGATTAGTGGTGAATTAGTATAGTGAAATCTGAGAGTAATTTGATTGGTGGATATGTTAGTCAGTTATTTGGATTGAGAAGAGAGAAAAAGGCTTGCATTTATATAGTGCCTGCAACCCCTGATGAGGTGTTGAAGAGCTTTTTCAGCCAGTAGCATGCTACGCCGTAACCCATAAAGGATTAGTGGTGAATTAGTACGGTGCAATATGAAAGTAATTTGAGTAGTGGATATGTTAGTCAGTTATTTGGATTGAGAAGGAAGCGGGAAGTGTCTAGTAGATTTTTCAGTTTTTTATCCCTCCTTCCCTCTCCTACCCCTCTACTATTCCTTTTCAATCCAAAAAACAGAATAACATGTCCACCGCTCAAATTAATTAAATATTTCCCTATACTATCTCCCCTCCACCTCCCCTTAACTCACCCCAAACCTGCCACTGTATAGTGTTGGTAAGTAGATGTGGAGTTAGGAATAGTAACTCTACTGCTGCTTGTATGTGCTTACCATTACAACATAGTGGTAATCGATATAGTGGGTATGGTGTGTCCATGTTTTGACATACTATTCCATCCATAATAGATTCCAACTGATTTTGAACATTTTGGAAATGTCTTCCAGATTTTGGGTACTTTGGAAAATTACTGCAAGTTTTAACATTTTGGAAATGTCTCACATATTTTCAATTTCTGCCTCAGTTTCCAGAAGCACCTGATTGGCTGACACAAAGATGCATTACTGCAGTGCCCATTGGCTGTATGGGCTAGTGACAGTATTCGCATTGGTTGAGTTACTTACTGATTTACTGTAATATAAGCAGTGGGCCCCTCCAGAGTGAAGGAAGCAACCCAGCCATGTTGTTTCAGGTAGGGAGCATAAGGAGAGATTTGTTTGAAGGGCACATAAAGAGAACTGCTGATGTATGTGTGTGGTGGGCACAGGTGTCACATATTTAAGTTACCTTTGTTTGAAGATATTTAGTAATGCTGAATAAAAAACTGTACAAATGTTATTATTACCCAATTCAGTGAAACTCAACTACGGGAAAATGAAACGCCGAACAGATCAGTTGGGATCTATATCTATGTCCTTAAAGTTTAACATAGTTAATATTTTCACCCACATTTCCCAGATATTTTGGTTAATCCATGCAGTTTCTATTTCCAGCAGAACTGTGAAATTATTTCTACAGATTTCCACATATTTTTCTGAGGATAGGGACTGCTTAGGATTATGACACTTTTTATTTCTATTCAGGTGAGATTGCAGCTTTTTTGTGATTCTTTTGCTTTTGAGATAGATTGGTGCCTGGCAGAAAGGGTAGGGAGTGTGCTGGCTGTTGTAGGAGATGCAGCAAATAGGTTTATTATATCTAGGGGGCTGAAGGGGCAGCTAGTACAGCTCCATGAGGGTGAGACTCAGCTAAGCGCTGGAATGCAAGATGCTTTTCAGATGAGTGAGAGAAGACTTAAGGATGCAGTCGAGGAGTGCATTCCCTGCCCCAATTCGTATGACAGGACCGGAGCTAGGATTGACGTTTCTAAGCCGGGATTAGACTGGGATGATTTTATTCTGCAGAGAAGGTTATGCCGATATCAGGCTCTCTGAGTTTTCTTGGTGTTGGTGATATGGGGTTGACTCCTTATAGACAAATTACTCGCTCATGATGACGAAAGGGAGTTTGCATTTTGGGTGCGCTGGGTTGTGAATCCTGGATGACGTCTTGCTTGATGCCCCTGGAAACTATGAAGCTTGAGGCAGGCAAGATGGCACGCCTCTTCCATGTATTGACTGGCCTATGTAAGTGCACACTTTGGGCTTTGCAGCTTCACCACAATGTGCAATAGAGTTAGTAGATGTGTTGTAATATGACTAGAATGAATCCTATGGGTCCTTCTCTCCTGCACGTCTCCCAACCTAGGTACATACCATTGTATTGCTGTGACCAAAGACTGCAACTCCCAAAATGAACGTTTGTGTTTCATGCTTATGACATTATGGCAGATGCATCAAGCTAAAAACCGGTCGCAAACGAGCAGATTCTCAGAATCTGCCCCTTTGCGACCGGCATCATCCCAAATGCAAAAATCGCAATTTAAGGAATCTCTAAATTGAGATTCCTTAAATTGCGATTGCATTTAAGGAATCCCAAATTGAGATTCCTTAAATGCAATGCATTAAAGTTAAAAAAATTAGCGATTTCGCTAATAGGAGTAGCAAATTACCATGAAGTTCAACTTCATGGTAATTTGCAAAAACTTTGAAAAATGCACTTTTGTGCATTTTTCAAAGTTTCATGTTACGCACACACATGCCCTAAGGACATGTGTGTGCGCAACATATGTGCACAGATCAATTTCAGGGGTGCAACAGGGTGTCCTTTGGACACCCCTGCACCCTTGAAATTGCATTCTCAATTTGCGATTCGCTAATTGCGATTCGCAAATTGAGAATGTCTTCTTATTCATGCCTATGGGCCTATCGGCCCATAGGAATGAATGGGGAGGCATTCCTTAATTGCGACTCGCAATTTGCGAGTCGCAATTAGATTCATCATTGTAAAATCGGCTCGCAAAGGGCCAGATTCTGAGAATCCGGCCCTTTGCAAGCGCTATTTTTGCATTTGGGATTCATCATCCCAAATGCAAAAATCGATGATACAGAAAGCGCAAAATTGCGAAGATTCGCATTTAAGGAATCTCAATTAGAGATTCCTTAAATGCTATTCATGAACCTTTTAAAAATTGCGAATTCGCAATATGGGGCCGCTATTTACCGCGAAGTGTAACTTCGTGGTAAATAGCGAAAACTTAGAAAAATGCACTTTAGTGCATTTTTCTAAGTTGCATGTTACACACACACATGTCCTTTGGACATGTGTGTGTGCAACACCTGTGTACATTTGCATTTCAGGGGTGCTACAGGGTGTCCTTTGGACACCCCTGGCACCCTTGAAATCGCTTCCTTATTTGTGATTCGCAAATTGCTAATCGCAAATAAGGAATGACTCCCCATTCATTCCTATGGATCATTCCTTATTTGCGATTAGCAATTTCCGAATCGCAAATAAGGAAGCTGTAGAAATCGCATTTAATTGTGCGATTTCTACATGAATCCCGTTTTGCGAGTCCTTAATAGTGATTCCTTAATAATCGCTATTGAGGACTCGCAAATCGGGACATTGATGAATCTGGGGGATAAAGAAATAGCAATTTTTTAAGCGACTTCTTCAGCAATAGCATTTTGCTATTCCTTATTAGCGAATCCTTATTTTTTGCTAATAAGGAATCGCAAAATGAATTCTTGATGCATCTAGGACTAGTTCCATGAAGAAGGTGGCCTGCGCCTTTCCACATTTAGAAATGCGATGTAAGGTGTGAGCCAGTCCCTCCCTCTAAAGCATTTGATGAGTGCACTTTGAAATTTAGGGGTGGGCTCAAGAAGAAATTACATTAAACCTACCTCAGACCCTTGCCAATTGGGCAATTGTAGGGTTGGCGACTTGACTTGAGATCCATTGTTGTGATTTGTCTCAGTGTTTTTGTGGCTTTTTTTGGATGGTGCTGCTGCTGTAAAGACTGCACACAACACAAGCACGCAAACACAGAGGCTCATTTCCTTTAAGCCATCTCTGGAATAGACAACTATAGGTGTTGCTGTAGCAACGAGGCAGCCGACAGCTAAGCACCTTCCTGGCAATCCTGTTATTTTCTTTTAGGTCTGGCTAGAAGAAGCATTAGCTCGCTATTATAAAGGTTCTTGACTTTACAGAAGTTGTTGATATGGTCTCAGACAGGATGTCATGGGAAAGGGTATTCTGCGATTAAGGTCTCCACTTTCGGAAAACACGCCAATGGTAAGCGGATCAATGGTCTATGCATATTTAAACATGTCTGTGGGTGAGGATTGAAATACAAGTGGATAGATACTATATTGTATTGTTGCCATAGAGACACTTAAGCACTAGTTACTAGTTGGGCGAATAGGGTAGGGTGTTTACAGTACATCGAAACTACCATTATCCAAAGGTGAGATATTTACCACCTGTAGTAAATATCACCTATTCCCAGTTTTTAACTTGAAAATAAGATAAAATGTGCAGAAGCGATGTTTCACATACCGGATTCCGCAAATTTTGGACTTTTTATGGATATTTTCCTGTGAAAATGTCGGCAGGTTCGATAATGAAAACCATAATTCCTATCCCTGAGCATACTTCTAATTGGAAAGGGATCAAAATGTATGTTATATTGTAATGAGGGCCTTGTTATTGAAATTTCGAATTGATTACTGTCACCAATGACCTGGTTGAACATACCTCCTTAAGGAAGGATTGCAGGGACTCTATGTTTCTTCTTCTCTCTGTTCCACCATCTTTGTCATTGGGCACCACATGTGGCTCGCATGTTCTAAGTACTATGTTGGAGACATACCGATGTGTCAACTTGTTAATAGCTTCTTTGAGCTGTCTAATACCCTGAGGAGACTCCTGGCATGCTATTAAAGCTAGAATCGAAGCTCTTCATTAGCTACCAAAAAGAAGCATTTGCAAAGCCAGTATGTCTAGCCTTTGGGACCTGCTGGCTTTGCCAACGCCTTTTTTCAATGCTCTACAGCATCAGGAAAAAAGCGAAATGTTTGTTTTCTTCCTTTTGCTATACAGCATCAGCCCAAAAGAAGAAAAAAGGCACAATGATGCGATTGCTACTGGTATCCCAACGCCTGAGCCCGACAATGGAATTGCACGTGCACCTTTTGCTTTGCATTTTTATTTACCAATCCAAGATGTGGATGCCCTTTTGATCAGTAAATAAACAAAATGAAGATTTTTTAGCTTTAGAAAAACATTACAATGGGCAGCAGGGGAAGAGGGTGGTCTTTCAACAGAGGAGGGAGGTGGGGGAAGGAGCAGCATACAAGGGAGATAGCACCAAGAGGGGGCCAAAGAAGCACACGATGGAGAGAAGAACACAGACATTAGGGGGAGAAGTATTGTAGGGCAGGTGGTGTATATCTTTAATCCAAAGCTATTTGTATTATTGTGTAAAGGAACCGGTTACTGTGTATGGTTATATATTTTATTCAAAACATGTTTTACATTGTTTAAAGTCCGTAACTACGTACACCAACATCATGAAATAAAGCTCGTAGTGCTCAAATGGGGTCTGCCAGCACAACGTGATACTACTCTGTTTAAGAACCAAAGAAGTTCAGCAAAATGGCTTTGGCAATAATCCAAGACAAAAAAGTTAGGTAACAGTTTAGCGCAGGAAGGAAAAAATGGAACACACGTTCACAAATGGCGTATAAAAAAATGAAAAATTGTATAACTTTGAAAATAAAAAAAATAAAAAGAATAAAATAGCTGATCAGAGATGTTGCTAGGGAGTGAATTACAACAGAGAGGAACAGGTTGTTATATGGTTCACTGGTAGCATTGATTCTACCGTGAGTTCACGCCACTCAAATTCAACCAGGCTTTTTCTAATGTGCCCAGTTCAAATCTCTCTAGTGCGCCCTCCAAGGCACTTGCATCCTTGTTCTATTGTACCCTGTTCAAGACCCTCTGGTCACACTTGCAACCTTGTTCTAATGTAACCTGTTCAAGGTCTACTAGTCATGTTTTGAGGCGCTCACAGCCTTGTTCAAATGTACCCTGAACAAGTTCCTCTAGCCCCATTCACGCTCTTGTTCTAATGTACCTTATTCAAGTTCCTCTAGTCCCACTCTCAGCCGTGTTCTAATATACGCTGTTCAAGTCCCACTAGTTCTTGCAGCCGTGTTCTAATAAATCCTGTACAAGTCCCTCTATCGTATTTGCATCCTTGTTCTAATGTAGCCTGTTCAAGATCCTCTAGCTGCACTCACAGCCTTGTTCTGTAACCAGTTCAATTCACTCTAGTCCCATTCACATCCTTGTACTAATGTACCCTGTTCAAGACCCTCTGGTCGCACTTGCAACCTTGTTCTAATGTAACCTGTTCAAGTACTTCTACCTCTACATTCCTGGTATCACCATTGGTACCAGGAGCACCAATCTGTTAAACTACAGATGACAGACGTCATCCAGTGAAAATGTGTGAGGCATGCACGCCTAGGCCTCACGTCCAACGCCCAAGGTTCTCCTGCCTCACTACTAGCCAGCACCAGTTGGAGGAATTGGAATATTTGTACAGGGCACACCCTGAACTGAATTATTTCAAGGTGCTCGCAGATAGTATACTTATGGAAAAGAAGGCCCAGAGAACAAAATTAATGTGTAGGGTCACATAGTTTTGTCAAGCTGCAAAGCTGGAACTGAAACCGGTTTTCGTTATTGCACATTGCACAATTAGGACACTACAATGCTATCACATTTTTTATCTTCTGCTTTGATTACATTTTTATTATTGACCAAGAGGCAAGTCAGTTTTCTTGTGCCTTCCACATAAGGTATTTATTGTAGTTATAGCTGTAACAGCATTATGGTATAATAAATCATATAAAAGAAAGGATTTTGTATGGTGTGCATCCTGAACTGAATTACCTCAAGCTACTCTTAAATTTGATGATAATGGAAAAGGAGTAACGATGAAGAAAATCAATTTTCAGGGTCACACAGTTTGGTTAAGCTGGGAAACCAGACTCTGTTGTTCAGGGCACCACAACTAGTTTTTCTTCGGGCCCCACAAAAGCTTCTGACTAGCTTGGAGTGCTTAGACAATTGGGGATGCAGAAGCATTGATTTTTCCTGATAACTGGTGATGCAACAAAAGAGAATATTTCTGGAGGTTAAGAAATGACTCCTTAATCACACCTCAAGTACATGGTATCGTTCCCAGCAGATCTGAAAGTCCCGCACAATAGGAAAACTCACTTATTCACTGATGCATCAGTGAGTGGATAAGGGCTGAAGCACTGACAAATTGTGGAAGACCTATACACAAATCCCATTACAGGCCAAGATTATGATCGTAATGACGGTGAATGACGGCCAACCATCCTCTACTCTGCACAAGCTGAGAGTGTTGCTGTAGCAGTGGTAGCACTCCATGAATCCTTGAGCTTGACTGGCACCAGTGATTCAGGAGACAGCCCATTGGCAATTGGTGAGGACACAGACATGCCGGGAGAATTTTCCTGCAGACGAGACTAAAAGCTGTGGCTGAGTACTTTTCAAAACAATCTCAGGCCATTGCCTGCTCCTCGTTACTCTAATCCAGTGGTTCCCAAACTTTTTTGACCCGTGGCTCCCTTGACCTAATTGGCAGTTGGCCGTGGCTCCTCACCATGTTTTTACCGGTGGGTGGGTGGGGGGGGATGCATGCCTGACCTTGGAAGACTTCCTGTTGTCTTCCTTAAATTAATTGGGATGCAATGAAGCTATTATAATCATATTTGTAATAAAATAAGAAGATAACAGTTGTTTAATAAAAACTCGTTAAGTGTGAAACAATACAAGATTAATAGCCAGATATGCTTCCATGCAACAAATGTCATTTCAATCTTCTGCCCAACCTCCATTTTACACCTGTATCACAAGTCAAGTCAAGTCAAAATTTATATAGCGCACTACATACCCAGAGGGTCTCAAGGTGCTTGAGGAAGGGGGGGAGGTTTACTTATCGAATATCCAGGTTTTAAGCTGTTTTCTGAAGGCTAGGTGGTTTTGAGTGAGGCGGAGGTGGATGGGAAGGGAATTCCAGGTTTTGGCCGCTAAGTAGGAGAAGGATCTTCCCCCCATGGTGGCTTTGTGGATGCGCGGGACGGTGGCGAGGGCTTGGTTGGACGACCCCAGCTGGCAGGTGGGGGTGTAAAAGGAGAGGCGCGTGTTGAGACAATCCGGTCCAAGTTCGTAGAGGGCTTTGTGTGCGTGGGTCACCAGCATTATTATTCATAACGGCGCGGGATTGGCTTATATTCGAGTCATTGTATGTCTCACAGGAGTAGAGTGAGCAGGAATTATTATTTCTTCTTGTAAAAACTGTAAGACACTCTCCTCACTTAAGTAACCTATTTTAAAGAAATAACACTGTGGCTTGCAGATATTGAGCTGCTCCCTATGTGTGGTGCTGTAGAAAGTATCAAATATTTTAACTCCAGCTGCAACCAGTCATATGCATGGGACATCTTTGGGGCTGAAAAACTGAGGCATTGATGCACTTTTCTTTAAAGACACAAGTGTCATGGATGGTTGGAAAATAATTTAGAAAGGCTGCTTACTGTGCCAGGAGGAATAAATGCGGCTTTGGAAGGTTGGCTTGTCCGTATTCTCCTCCGCAGTACCATTTTGCAGGCTCAGAAATGTATAAATCAGTACGCGGGTGTAAATGATAAAACGGTGCTGGATTCCTGGGTAGTCCATTCTGTGAGTCTGTTGCACAGCAGCAGGGCCGGCTTTAGCACTGGTGGCGCCCAGTGCGATAATGTTTTTGGGCACCCCCCTCCTAATGACCACCTCCGCCACGGATTCCCTCCGTACTACCCTTTAACTGCCATCCACCCCAGTAGTTTAGTATTTCAGACACACAATGGTGCCCATAGAGAAAGTGATTAAGTGATAATCACATGTGAAACTGTGACCAATTGCACCCTCTAAAAAGAATGTATTTCATTGAAAGAGGTTGCCCAGTCAGTGTCGGCCAAGCGCCGAAGAACACTGGGAGTGTGGAAAGTGAACGCTGGAATCAGGTATTCCCCACGCACGAATATGCTTCCCACTTCTTATTTGAGGGACTAGTTGTTGGCACTAAATAAAGTCACTTACCCAGGCTCACACAATGCAGCCAGATGGGGAACCCTAATCTCTGCAGTTAAACACAACTCCTTTAAAGTGACATTCGTTTCTCACCCATGGGCTCTCTGTACATAGCCTGTGGACAGAGGGCGATTCAGCACTGCCTGAGCAGTGATGGGAGCAAGAGCTTCCTCTAAGGAGCATGGGGCCTTTATTAGTGTCTCTCGGTGACAGGCAGGCATCAAAGTTCGGGCTTTAGTGCAAAGGCAGGCGTTAGCCTCGGTCAATCACGAGCACACTAGGGGACACAACCCCCGCCCTCCCCCCAGCATCTCTAGGAGGGTTATCTGGAAATCCGCCTGCAGGAGATGAAACAATTGGCCCATAAAAGGCATTGTTGTATTAAAGACCCTTTAGGCTCAGCTATATGAAAGAGGCCTTCTCACGGAAATGCCCCGAAGCCCGGGGTTTCATCGAACTCCACAAGAAAAACTCTTATTTCATGGGTTTAAATCCGACTCTTTAACGTAAACTTCACTTTTCCACATTGTGGTCGCGGCGCCCCTGGCTCCTCATTACGGAGCACCAGGGTGCCGCAGCGCACAGTTTGGGAACCAAGGCTCTAACCTGTTGCCCATGAACATTCCTACGTGGAAAGTTAAGGTGGCAGAGCTGCAAGATGTAGTTTTCAGTGGAGTGTGAGCCAAAGTAGACTATTATAGAGAAAATTAAGAGAAATCAGGAAGCTCGTTTGTAGACTAGGAAGTGTTAAGTGTTATCGTTTGTCACTAATTGTTAATGTAAGAAGAATTAGAGTAAGAAATGCCAGATTATACTAGTTAAACTTGTTTAACGTTTAGTAAAATACAAGTTACAATTTGCTCTACTAAAATTCCTTGAATGACAGGCATAATCTTCCAGTAAAATTTGTTAGACGCCCAGTGTGCTTTAAAATGCACTATCTGCCATGCATTGGCCATAAAATGACTCCTATACACATTAGTACAAGACCTATAACAAGGAGAAGCTGTGACAATAAGGCCAGAGCGGCTGACTTGGGAGCTGGAGAACCATGTTTCGGCTTGGCATCGGCTCAACATCCTGTGATTCAAATCAATTAGGCCCTTATTTGTCATAGGTTTGCGTCACCCTTGCGGGGCACAAGCTCGACGCAAAACCTTGACTGATATTTACCACGCCATGCAGTGCCACCTTGCATGGCCGTATGTGGCTTGGTAACTGTTGAGTAACGTAAGGCAATGCAAATCGGTGCCTTGCTGCAGTCTGCAGCCCACAAGATAGAGGAGAATGCCTCTGAGGTTTGTTTTTGTGCAGGAAGGTGCCCCTTCCTGTACAAAAACAATCCTGCCTACAACGCAGGCACCCGTGTACATGGTGCAAGGGTGCCTGCATTGGCGCTATGCAGTCACAAGTGAGTTAGCGCTAGGAAAGGACAGGAATGCGCCATACAATATCAAATACGGCACCTTCCTGCCTTTTCACCCAGCGCAGTGCAGTCAGGTGGCTTGCTGTGTTGCGTCGCATGCATTTATAGTATATTTGTGACCTTTTTTCGCCCAATGCCTCAAAGTACCCACAGACTATTTTAAGCCTGAGGCTGGCTTTGGGTTCGCCTCCAGACTCCCCCCCCCCCCCCCCCACCCCCCCCCACATGTTGGTCTACTGGCGCCCCTGCCAATATAGCGTGGTACGGTGAAAGGTTCTGCGCTTGTTTTGGAACCTGTCGATTAATGGAGTTCAAGAGAGGATTAGGAATGCATGGAGACTGCTGTTGAAGCGCGTCTTGGCGGCGGGTGCCATTGCGGGACTATAAATCGTGTGCAGGAGGTGCGTGCTTATGCCATAGCATTCTCCCAGACCGACTTTCTGTGCTATGATTGCTTAGCAACGTGGATTTTTTTGCTGTTTGGAGTTTGTTAGGCAGGCTCGTGCCGTAGACATCAGGGTAGAAGCGCGAGCTCACTGTCCTCTCGGGCAGTCCAGCCGGTAGTGCTGCGCGCGCGCGCACGGTGCACCAGACTCAGAAAAAAAACACACAGGACACGAAAAAGTGCCTTGACTTGAAAGTGCTACGCAGCGGTTTGGCATCTAGTGCCACACGAATCTTAGAATATTATCACATTATGCATGGGCTGTCGGGTTTATTGCATTTGTTCGTTAGCATTGCAGTCTATATTCGTGTTTTTTAAGTGGCATTCGAAGTTAGCCATATTTATTTATGTGTCCGCTTGAGAATGAAGTCAAAACTGATAAACCTTCATTTTTTTTAATGATAAATATTACCCACACTTCGGTGTCTGTATGGGCTTAGTGCTCTGAGTAGATATTTAAAATAGAATAAAATACTTAGCTGAAAGCATTATAGTACTGGCATCTGTGCACATCTGCAGCTATTGAAGCTTCATTGGGAAAACATATCCCTTTTATCTGGGACTGTAATCACGAATATGGTCTGCCAGTCTTGCTTGACAGCACGAAGCAACACTCAATACAAAATCAAGCATCTATATTTTTCCGTTTTTTAAAAATAAATCCCGGCAAGGCACACATTGTTTTCAGTATATATTTATATGTAAAACGCAGCAAAAAAAACACGGAAAACTTGAAGCCTTAATCACAGCAATTCACTCTTCGTACACAGACACGGTCTTACTGTGAACAAGGACCTTGATTCTCCACAATAGGTCTGAACTATTATCATTGCAATGTGTACACCAAGGAACTGAGGGAATTATCATGTTGCCACTATTTTTTTACTAATGCAAAAAAGTTTAAGCATCACTGTTGCAATTCCTATGGCTGGGCGGTCTAGTGACGTACAGAGCATAGGATTTTGAGGGGATCTCGAGCCTTTATCTGTTTACCCCTGTTTATGGTGCAAGAAGGGAGTCCGTACTCGTGAGAAGGATGCCGGGAGGTAGTGAAAGCTCCAGAGAGGCACACAGATGTCCAGACTGTCCTCACAGTAAAATGTCACAAGCTCTTCACCACAGAGAGGCCCCTGGGCAGGAGACACTTTAAATACACGTGAGCCTCTGTTTGTGAATTTGCCAACTTTACCACACAAATCGTAACAAAGGAGATTTTGGAATGATGTTACAATAAGAAAGGTGCCAGGACTCTCTTGAGGTGTATGAACCCTCAGTCAGAAGAAGTGATGGACCTCACCAATTTAAAATAACCGTGTGCAATGGCAAGGACCGGGCTGTGTGGGTGATGAAATCCACTTACCAGAAACGAGACAGTAAGGTTTAGCCAAGAAAACTTCTTAGCAGGAAGGGGAAGTGATGCTAAGAGCAGAGAGGTGGGTGTTAGAGATGTGTTACAGGTGAGGTTTGATGTTTTATATTGGCAAATACAAAGCGCGTCCTGTTGTAATACTAGAGTGCAAAATCTGTGACAAACATTGGGTATATTACACCTATGTGGAAAAGTGATTGAAGAAAGACACATTAATTTGATGTGTGAGGAACAGTTCTGGCTCCAAATCTGTGCTTAATTTTTCAAATAATAATTGCCAGGGCCCTGGCCAGGAGGCCACTGCAGCTTACACCACCCCTTGTCCCTGTCATCACTGCTAATGGTGGTACCAAAACAACTACTAACCATGTCTCCTGAGAGTGTGACAGTTCCGACTATTCCAGGTCTTCAAAGCAATAGGAATGAATGGGAAGGCAGATATTAGTATTTTTATTTATAAACAACATGTTGCGCTCATCTCTAAATTAGAAGAGTAGTGCTACTATGAGGCTGACTGTCATTCGTGCTGGTGTTGGCAATTAGTGCTGAACTCCTTCAAATGGATTATTATGATGCTAGAACTGAGGTTTTTGCAGTACTTGTTAACCACAAGGAAATGCAACAGATTTCAAGCTGCTCTTGAAGAAAATGGTGAAGTGTTTTCTACCAAACTAGTGAAGCCAAGAGGATAAATTCCCATGATTAATATAAAAAAGTGCAGTGTCTTTCCATCAATACCTTTAGAATGTGACCTTTAAAGGGAGAGCTATTAGATATCTTAAAAGAATGAGTGACAGAAGTGGTGATATATTTGCTTGGGTTCTCTTCCAAGTTATCCTTGTGTTTTTGTCCCTACAAACTAATCAGGCAGTGTGGAAAGATGGTTTAACCTTTTCAGAAACTGACAAAGTAATAGCCATGTGGGGGTAGAAGGGAACCAAGTGGGTTTGCAAGTCATACTTTAGGTCTGGGGACCACCAAGTGGAGTTGAGGGTATGTTCACAGCATCTGGATGCGTTTATCATGCCTAATGATACATTCCAGTTCTGCTGGATACAATTTGGGTTAGCATCCCTGACTATGTTTTTCCAGAGGGTTCTGTTGTCATTCTTCAGTGGAACAAAAACATGGTGCCCATTTCAACATGTTGAGGCATATTTATTAAAGAGTTGCATCGCCCTTGCATCACACAATGGGGCGCAAGAGCGAGGCAACTCTTAAGTTAGATTTATCAGGTCACATTGCATGGACATGTGTGGCTTGATAAATCGAGAGCAAATCACTGCCTTGGTTACTCTGCTCGAGAGAGAGGCATACCTTGGTTGGAGCGTGGGTGTAACCATGCACCTCCCATGGATCTTGGTGCATTCCCAGATTTACCATTACTAGTAGACCTGGGAATGCGTCAAAAAGCTATACATCCCCAGGGGAGGCGTAACGAGGCGAAATATCTTTATTTCTCCAAGTCTTTTCCCCTTTCCATGTGTGCTGCATCCTGCAGCACACATAGAACGAAGATAATGCCTCAGGGGATTGTTTTTGTGCAGGAAAGTGCCCCTTTCTGCACAAAAACAACTGTGCTTACAGCGCAAGCCCCTTTGCACCATGGTGCAAGAGTGCCTGCATTGACGCTAGGCAGCACCTTGTGCACCAGCACTGGGAGATGACAGGAATGCACTGTATAATGTTAAGTACGGCACAATCCTGTCCTTTCCCTATCACACAGGGCAGCAAGGTGGCTTGCTGCGCTACACTGCACAGAGCTGCGCTTCGTGATTTTTTTAATAAATATGCCCCGTAGTATATAGAGCAAGATGAAGAAGAGCTTGATGTCATTCAGAAAAGAATCATCCCCATATTATGGTATGGCACTTAGGAATGATAAATATGTGTTCAAAAGTTCTTATGTTGAATATCTTCGACATAGAGTGGGTAAGTCCCAGAGTGGATCTACAGTCTACCATTACTTATTCGCCACCACTCAAGGACAGGGAACTTTTTCTGCCATTCTTTGATCTTTGAGTATTGCAAGCAAACCTTATGACGGGGTTTGACTCAAAGACTTGAGGCATTTTTTAGGGTTGGCAGAGGCATGACATCCGCTTAAAGCCAGCAGATGTTCCATTTCCTCTATTTTTATTCTCTATGCACCCTAAAAGAGAGTGGCCAGGCGCATCCCCCAAAATCCAAATAAGGCTGCTAGTGCCTTTAGACTAAAGCTTGTTTCCTTTCCAGTGAAGAATTGGCTTGGTAGTTTGGTCTGCCCTGTTCCCATGATGCACTGGGCCAGGGACAGACTAATTTGCATATAGCCAGGTTCTGAACTGGGATGGTGCAGTGAGCTAAAAAACGGTGATGGATCAAGCCCTGATCTGTTGACTGGGTAGGAGTGTTCTGATTAACTCAGATACTCTGTCCATCACCACCCCCTTTTTGTAATTATTTTGGCCACCATGAGTGTGGAAGGGTATGCTCAGACATGAGTCCCTTGCTCATTGCACCATCAGGATTCAAGCAAGCCGGGCCTAAGACGGCTGTAATGCAAAAGCAGAAACCGGTCCCCGGAAGCTTGTTTCCTTTCCAGTGAAGAATTGGCTTGGTAGTTTGGTCTGCCCTGTTCCCATGATGCACTGGGCCAGGGACAGACTAATTTGCATATAGCCACTGAACTGGGATGGTGCAGTGAGCTAAAAAACGGTGATGGATCAAGCCCTGATCTGTTGACTGGGTAGGAGTGTTCTGATTAACTCAGATACTCTGTCCATCACCACCCCCTTTTTGTAATTATTTTAGACTAACCCTGGGCGTACTTTGTGTAGTAGCGCTACGCGAAGTGCCCTTCGCACTATGCGCAAACTGCACTGTGGAAAATGTTGTTTGCACTGATTGCACAGTGCCGGATGCTTGTCCGCACTGTGCAATCAGTGCAAACCGCATCTTGCACAGTGCAAGCAGTCATTTTCTGCCGCTCTTGTAGATTTCTACTTGAGTGGCAGCTTGCTCAACGTGGACTGGTAGTTTCTCATCGCAAGCGGTCGCAAGCATACGCGACCACTCGCAATGAGAAACCTGACCTCCCCGCGTTGAGAATCTCGCCAGGAGGTTTATTTTCCACGCTCCCAATCGGCAACTTGATGTTGCTGATCGTGAACGAGGAAAAAGTCTCGCCGGGATGTCATTTTGTTCGCTCCCGGTCGTCAACTTGATGTTGAGGACCGTGAACAACCAAAAAATGACCGCTACGCGTGTTTGCACTGTGCTACGTGCAATTTGCGCAGTGCGAAGTAGCGCAAACTACGCGAGCGTAGCGTAGTACTTCACCCAGGGTTACTGTAGACTTTAGTTATGTTGAATGCTGAGTTTTCTCAGAATGATGTAATATGAAATGTTTGGCAATGTTTTGATGACAATTTGGCTGCACCAAAGAGTCAGCACTTTAATCTTTTGTCACTTGTCAGAAGTGTTATCTTAACCTGGCTGCCAGTAATTGTGGTTTGGTCGGAGTACTCTCACAAATGTAAGAAGAAAAATTAGTGTAGGTTTTAGTACAGCTAAGCTTTGATACTCCCAGAGTACCATTCTGTTATTAAAAAAAGGTGGCATGTACATGGTAGTAATAAAGTCAAGGCATCTGTATGGGGAATGACATTTGTCATATGCATTGACTATAAGCATTTGTTATATTGGAAATGGAAAGGGAATGGAAAAAAACAGCAAGTTCAGTGATACCGTGCCTAACAAAAATGAGTGTGTCCTTGTGTAACGCAACAGGTGCTCATGGAAAGCACTCTGATATCTGATACCTTCGGGTTAAGCTTGCGCTGTATAAAAAATCTCCAAGAAACAAAAAAGGTTTTGAGAGTAGAACTGAACTGCAAGGTTAGGTATGACGCAGGAGAAAGAAATGATGGGCAGTCTTCCTCGGTCACCTCTAGATGATGAGCGAAGGAAAGTGTCAGCAGTTAAAGAAGAAATGGATTGTTTGGTAGGTTTTTTTTGTTTGTTAAAGGTCAGGTTTGTGTGAATCAGGAAGCAAGTTGGGGCATATGTAAGGAAGGGGCTCGATTAAGAGGAGCCTTA
This sequence comes from Lissotriton helveticus, assembly GCF_964261635.1. NCBI lineage: Eukaryota > Metazoa > Chordata > Amphibia > Caudata > Salamandridae > Lissotriton > Lissotriton helveticus. The sequence goes on along the minus strand of NC_136068.1, from coordinate 1,488,630,827 downwards.
TAGAAGTGGCTCGATTAAGAGGAGCCTTATACAATGCCTCTTAATACGTGGCGGTTGAGATCATACTTTTGGCGGCCAAGCATGGACCAGGATCTTAAGAAAAAGGTGAGGAATTGTTCTGTGTGTTGCTAATGAAAACCGGATTTGAATTAGGAAGGGTTCATTAGAGCTAGTGAAATTGCTGTAGACAAAGATGTAGTGTGTTGTGTGGATTTATTTTCTGCTCCTATATGTACGTGTTTATGTTTGATAATGGTTTCATTTTATTTGAAGAGGAATTACTCTATTTTTACAAGATTGTGATTTAGAACCTACGATGCTGTCCCATATTATATTCAGCAGATGAAGTTATCGAGTGTGTGTGGGGTGAGAGGGCTAGCTAGCTTCCATTGTTGAAGGGCTTTGAGAGTAAGGTTGTAGGCATAGTGCAGCACATCATGGGGATGGGGCATGTTTACAAGGGCATTGCGCCACAAGAGCATCACTTTTAAGAATGCTCTGGTGGCGCAGTGCCCTGCTCCATATTTACAAAGCAGCTTTAAGCCAATTTGTGTGGCTTAACGCCGCTTATAAATATCTTTCCCTTTTCACTGGCAGCTGCTACGAAATGGGGGGAGATAACAAAAATAAAAAATATCACTCACCTGATTTCGGCCGCATCTTCCCATTCGTCATCTTCTCTTCCTAGCTCCTGGCAGCCAACAGGGTCCCCAAGCCAATCACGACACTGCTTTCACCAGCATGACAGCAGCATCACGATCGGTCTAAGTGGTCTGTTTGGCTGCTCAGACAGTGCCTGGGAGTCTTGGGACTGCAACACAGCCAGGTGAAGAAATGCTAAGTGTGCATGACTGGATGGCCCAAGACGGCCGGCCAAAGTGACATGCGCACTTATGGTGCATCAACCACTCCTCCGCCCTGTGACCCCTGCCCCACCCGCTCTAATCTAGCCACATAGCCTGTACTAAAAAGAAAATGATAATAACGTTATTATCATTTTATTTTTCCTTTTTCCACTGCTCTGAGAGCATTGGAGCGAACCTCCTCTGCCTTAGCACAGGAGCCACCCCTGACCCGGGGCGTGGAATGGGTGCTGCTGTGGGCGTTCCACCGCAACACTCATTGCTTTTTGATGCTGCCCCAGATTTACAAGGATGTGGAAATCCGAGGCAGTGTCAAAAACTGACACCATTGAATAGCAGGTGTTAGATTGGCGCAAGGAGGAGGAATACTTTTATTCTCATCGTATGTTCTCTTTCTATGTGTGCTGCACCATTTCTTTGTAAATATAGCCCCATATTCTGTGATAGGACACAAATCTTTTGAATTGTCGAGAGGAAGAGAGATGTTTTCTAAGATTGGTCTAAGTTGGCTCAGGAACGAGGTTGTGCGGCTTGTGGAAAAATATTTTGCTTAAGGTGAAGGGACTGGAAGTCAAGAGTAAGGCCTATGATGATGAAGAGAAGGATCATTATGATTAGGAAATTGTCAGAGTTAGTGTTGTCAAGGTTAAGCCTCTCTGGAAGAAGGTAAAAGGGTTACAGCGGTTTAGTCAATGGAAAGTGGTGGTGTTGGAAAATAATAAAGTGATGCATGTTGCTCTAAATCGAGAACAGAATATTGACATAGCTGTGAAATATTGAAGAGGGAATTGCTGATGCAAGGAAATGATTCTTGAATAAAGTCAGCTGCCAGCTAAAAGCGTTCAGGATGAAACGGGAGAGTTTGCAAATATCTGTAGAAGTTCCAGTTTAGCAAAGGATCCTGCTTTGAGCCAGAATTACAAGTAGTTTGTCCTGATTGTATATTATTTTAGTCTTAGTAACAAGTGTCCCATCTGTACATTGTTTTTCTAAAGGAACAGAAACGTTTGGCGCTTGTGCCTGATCTCTGCGCTGCTGATCTTGGTACTCAAATGTATTTGTTTAATTCTAGCAGTTCTTATCTGCCTTGACTTGCTGTGTACACACCTAATGGTGCATGTTAAAGTATACTTACCCTTACCATTGCACTGAGGCAATGGGAGATAATGTGCTTAGCCCTAGGTCAAAAGTGGTGAGGCTTTGATTAGTCCTCAGGTCTTGTGCTACTAAAATGTACAATATTGCATCTCCACCAACACTCTTGAAAGCCTTGAGAGAGAGAGAGAGAGAGAGAGAGATATCAATCAATCAATCAATCAATCAAAGCATTTGTATAGCGCGCTACTCACCCGGAGGGTCTCAAGGCGCTTGGGAGGGGGGTCCGCTACTGCTCGAACAGCCAGGTCTTGAGCTGCTTCCTGAAGGCGAGGTGGTCCTGGGTCCGGCGGAGATGGGTCGGGAGGGAGTTCCAGGTCTTGGCGGCGAGGTAGGAGAAGGACCTCCCCCCTGTGGTGGCTCTTCGGATGCGGGGGACGGCATCAGAGAGAGAGAGAGAGAAAAAAATATATATATATAATATATATATATATTTTTTCAAGCTTGGAGTGATGCACAAATTATGCAAAAAAGAAGTAGAGATCTCTGGGTAGTTCTCAAGTGTAGGTGGAAAGCAGCTCCTTTATAGAGCACCCTCAACACCAATGACACTTGAAATGTGCTCACCTCAAATGTCTTCTTTTCTATCAAAGTCTTTAAGCCTAGGATTAGCACAGTGCCATCCATGCCGAGATAGAAAGGGACAAAGTATTTTGCCATTTCTACAGTAATGCTTTTAAGCATTGGACTAGAAGCTGCGTGAGTCTCTCTTGGCGCGAAAGCAGCGTTTTTTGATAAGAAGGACTGAAAATTGAATTTAAAAAAAACAAGTTTTTACTCTTAGTTTTCAAACTGTACTTTGCACCGACTGCTTATTTGCACTGTGTGGGAATTGAGGGGGGAATTTTTGCTCACATAACTTGGCCGCCATCTTGTCGGTCAGCGCTCTAGTCGCTGTACTACTAGGGCTATATTAAGCCCGATGACACGACCACGCAGCGGACGCACGCAGCATGCGCGCTGCTGGTGCGCCGAAGAAGGTGCGCCAAAGGCAAGCCCGTCTGCGCCCATCTACGCCCATCCGGCACCAGGGGCCGGAACTGCTGCCCGTCTCCCACTAGAAAAATACTGGTAAAGCACAAACCAACTTAAACATCTGAACTTAACTCCAGATCCCGCTTGTCTTCACTATATCGCTCCTGACTGTCGGAACTACAAATGTAAGCATTGCTTCTATAATCTCTAGCACCCTATTTCCTTCAATCTACATGGAGCTATACCACACCAAGTTTTTAAGCTATTTCTACTAAATTGTCGCTCCTTATCAAAACATGCTGAGGAAGTGTCCCTGCTCCTTATGGAGGAAAGCCCGGATGCTTTATTCCTTACGGAAACCTGGTTAGACATAGCCGCTGATCCTGATATAGTTGAAGCTCTTCCTCCAGGTTACATAATGCAGAGGCTAGATCGAACTAATGGTAACGGAGGTGGAATTGCTATCATTTTAAAGAACCATCTCATTTGTAGAACCTTTGGGAGCCCTCTTTTAAATTGTGATAACCTCAATTTTTCCATAGGATTCACACCTACGCTAACTCTATCAGGGATCCTGATCTATCGTCCCCCAGGATCTATAGGCCAATTTTGTAACTCACTTGCAGACATGGTTCCCAAACTAGCAAGTTCTACTACTAACTTCACCATTCTTTGAGATTTTAATATTCACTTTGATGATCTAACCTCCAAAACTGCAACCAAATTGATTTCAGACCTAGCGGCCTTACAGCTCACTCAAAAAATACTGTCCGCAACACACTCAAAAGGACACCTCCTAGACCCCATTTTTTTGGGTCTGAAGGAGCTATCCTGTCAAGTCCCAATACCTATTCCTTGGCCGGATCACTTTCTCATCCCTTTTTCCTGGTCTCCTAGCCAAGCCACTCCCCAACCCGACTCGTACAAACAAAGTCCCGATGCTGGTCAAAACTCCCACTAGACACCTTGATATCAACTCTGGAGAGATCTAGGCCTGCTCCTGACTCTGATCCAATAGCGGCCAAAGAGGAATTTGGCAACTGGATTAACAGCTCACTAGATTTAGTCCTCCCTAAAACAACAATCCAGCTGCATAAAGGACCTAATAAAGCGGCTTGGTATACTCCCAAACTTAGAGAACTAAAACAAATTTGTAAAGAGACAGAGAGAGGCTGGAGAAGGAATTTTGTCCCAGACAAGAAGAAGGAATATAGGGATGCTATCAAAACGTATAAAATTGAAATTAGAAATACCCAAGCTCTCTACTACGAGAAGATTATAGCTTCTTCTGCTAATTCCCCCCCGGAATCATTCCAAATGGTTAAAAAATGAATGAATGCTCCCTCTCCCTGACTCCCCTGCTATGTCAGATCTACGTTGTAATGAAATGGCGGAATTTTTTCACAACAAAATTAAGAATATCTACGGATCCTTCTCTTCCACCAAAGACCCCGATCTTTCCTATTATGATAAGCCCTATACAGAGGATAAGGAAACGTGCTTAGCAGCCTTTCCTACAGTGGACTATAATTGTCTTCTAGCTACTGCTGACCGTGTAAAAAGTGGATCACCTAATGACCGTGCCCTACTTAGGATTCTCAACCAAGCAACAGAGACATTTAGCCCGGTCATTTTAGACCTGATTAATTTATCCATCTCTTCCGGAGTTGTACCCCCTCCTGGAAAAAAGCTATGGTCAGAGCTCTTTTGAAGAAATCCACCTTAGACCCTGACTGTTTGGCCAACTATCGGCCTATTTCCCTCCTCCCGGGAATTAGCAAAATCCTAGAGAAATGTGTAAATATTACACTCTCTGCCTACTTAGAATCCAACCACCTCCTCCACCCAACCCAAACAGGATTTCGTCCTGGGCACGGCACTGAGACAGCTCTCCTAGCTGTCATGGAAGAGTCAAGAAAAATTCTCGATTCAGGAGGATCATCTGCCGTGATCCTTCTGGACCTGAGTGCGGCCTTCGATACGGTAAATCACCGTATCTTGATTGACCGTCTCAGAAATCTGGGTGTGTCTGAAATAGCCCTAACCTGGCTGATGTCATTCCTGGAGGGGTGATCCTTCCAGGTATTTGAGGGTGAAATCATCTCCAAACCATGGGCTCTTTCATGTGGAGTCCCACAGGGCTCTTCTCTAAGCCCAACACTTTTTAATGCCTATATGGCTCCACTGGCAGAGATCATACAGCCCTACGGAGTGAACATCGTAGCATACGCGGATGATACTCAACTAGTGGTTTCACTTAACCATCCAGATACATCCACACCCCGCCTCTGCACTTGCCTTGAAGAAGTGGCCAAATGGATGAACCATTCTTACCTGAAGCTAAATGGGGACAAGACAGAGCTTATGCTCCTTGGCAACCCGTCACTATTCAGACCAATTAAGATGTGGCCGACTGCAACGGGATCAGCACCCATCCACAAATTAAATATAAAAAGTTTGGGGTTCTGGTTGGACTCAGAACTCTCTCTTAAAGTCCAAACCAGAAAGGTAGTCGCCGCTTGCTTTAGCATGCTTAGATTGCTACGTAAAGTGCTTCCCCAGCTTCCCTTTCAAGCCAAGAAACTTGCAGTCCAAGCGCTTCTTTTATCGCGCCTGGACTTTAGCAATGTACTTTACTTAGGCGCCCCAGAAGCAGTACTTTCTAAACTCCAAATGATCCAGAACTGTGTGGCAAGAACTCTCATGGGAATTCCCTATTGACAGCCAGCCAAACCTGCCATGAAAGCTCTACACTGGCTGCCCATTCGGGAAAGAGTCCATTTCAAAACTCTTTGTATTACTCACAAACTGCTTGGAGGGAATGGACCCAAGATCATTTCCCCCTTAGCCAAACTTTATCAAGCCAATAGGCCTTTACGCTCAGATGAACTGCATCTGGCCTTTGTACCAAGGATTAAAAGAGCCAGAAGCGGAGGTCGCCTCTTCTCCTATAACGCCGCCAAGCTCGGGAATTCTCTTCCTCTTCAGCTGCAAAAAGAAACCAACCATCTGATCTTCCACAAGCTGTTGAAAACTTGGCTCTTCCCCAGATAAGTCTCATAAGGTTCTTTCACTTCTTAGCACTGGGATGCCCATGGGTCGCCATGCGCTCTATAAATGCTACATCATATCTATAAATGCTACCAGCCACGGCCCGTGGAGGGAGTTTCGGTAGGGCGGAGAGGCGGGGCGGGGGAGGGGCAGGGTGGGGGGGTGCTAAAAACCGGAGTATGGATAGTTGAAGGTAAGTAAACAATTTAATGAATAAAACGAATTTCGTTTTGCGCCCTGCATCACATTTTGCGATGCAGGGCGCTCTACGAAATTCGTTTTATTATTTAAATTGTTTACTTACCTTCAATTATCCATACTCCGGTTTATAGCACCCCCCACCCTGCCCCCTCCCCACCCCGCCTCTCTGCCCCACCAAAACACCCTCCACGGGCCGCGGCTGAATGCTACTTCATATCACTAGCACAGTGCTATCCACGCTGAGCTGTAGAGTGACAAAAGCCTTTTACCACTCCAGGCATGTTATTACAGCATTGAATTGGTAAGATACCAACCAAGCCAACCTGAAATTAATAAAAGCAACCCCTGACACGTGTTTCGCTCTCATTAGCACTCTTCAGAGAGGTCTAGTTTTGTCCAGGCACAAGGGAGCACTCAGTATAAGTCAAAACAAAACCTTTTCAGGCTCAGAGTCATGCAAAAATAATGAAAAAAGCAAGCAGAGATCTCTGGGTAGTTCTCAAGTTTAGGTGGAAAGCAGCTCCTGTATAGAGTACCCTCAACACCAGTGACACTCTAAATTTGCTCACCTCAAATGTCTGCTTTCCTATCAAACAGGGAATGGTATTTGTCATATGCATTGACTATAAGCATTTGTTATATTGTAAATGGGATGGAAATGAAAAAAACAGCAAGTTTAGTGATACAATGAACAAGGTTTACATTGATGAAACATGGGCAGGAGAGGACCACCTTTGACCTCAAAGCCTGAGTTGAAGGCTATGTGACATTATATCAAATGAAATAAGGTCCAAACGAACATAAGCAGGCTTCTATGTATCTTTATGGTGACTTTTTAGCAAATGTGAGGCCTTGGGTGGCATATTACATGAGTTCCCCGAGACTCCGAATGACATGAAGCTCATTTCTTTTTATACTAGGAGAGCCTCTGTAATAAATTAATCAACCTGCACGATAATGCTGCTGGACTAAATTAAAAATCTTTTGTGTCGCTGGTAATTTAATGTCATGTCTTCATGTAGCAGCAAAACCCCTGGGGTATTCACAATAGCGGCTGGCATGTTAGGAGGGTGGTTTTCTTTTTCTTTTTTTTTAAATAAATCATTCCACTTACCTTCTTCCTGGTGCGATGTCCTCCTCCTCGCTCGGGTCTTCTCTCCTGGCAGGCTCCAGGAAACAACAGTAACCAATCCTGGCACTGCTCTCCTGCTTCATGAGAGCAGCACTGGGATTAGAGGGAGCGGTCTTTCTCGCCAGTCCAGAGGGCACTGGAAGCTTTTGCTGTCTCTACCCCAGCTGTCTTAAAACAGCTGGGTTAGAGAGGTTTAAACTGTGCATGTCTGGCTGTCTGTCGCAAGACGGCCAGCCTAAAAGACATGCACACTTTAAACCTAAGTGCCCTGCCTACCACAGCTGTCTGAGGCTGCCTGACTGGCAGCAGCAGAAATCAGAAAACCCAGCGTTCCTGTACCGACTATCAGCTCGGGACAGGGTTTTGAAAAACAAGTGGTAATAAATGGACTTTATTACCATTTTATTTTTCTTAACGTTGGAGCCACCCCTGGGTATTTGGGTACATCTGTAATGCATTTAGGATATCTTCCCCAGCGCTGGCACTCCTTACGGTTGCATACAACCACGCGCACACCTCGGCACGGTGGTGTGATGTCTAGCATAGGTTTTTTTACTGGAAGGCTACTCTAAAAGTTAGAAGAAATTAAACAAATATTCCTACTTTGTGCCTGCCTTAGGGAAGTGTTATGTTTTTGGTGCAAAGCCCTGTATAAAAATTATAGTAGATAAGGCTTTGCATCGTAAAGCATCGTTAGACGCGTGGGAACGCCCATGTACCACTCAGGGGGCATCCCTTAACACAGAGTAGCACAAAGCAGTGTATAGTGCTATATGTGTTACCCTAAGGGCTACTCTCCAGTTAGAAAAAGGTTTGCCTTGGAAAGATAATATTTATGCGACTTTGTGGTGGTGCAAAGTGTTGATAACTCTGTCCCTCTGTATTGGGAAAGTCAGAAGAGACTACTTTTACATCACTGCTAGGCACTGGGGAGAAGGAGAAGTGAATGAATGGAAGGGCTTGTAGCAGTAAGTACCCTATCTTTACCCGCTAACGTATCTTCCATGGCACACGTGCATAGCAATACGACATAGCCCACTTTACATCCAGACGCAATCCCATATCAGAGATAATAAAAATGGCTGCAAATTCTGCTTGTTTGAGTTCGCCGGATCATGAGAAACCGAAGCCTGCTGGAGAACTTTCGATGAGTTAGGGTGATATCATGACCATTTACTAGAATACACAGCCTAGACTGAACTGCTTCTTGGCACTGGTCTTTGAGCCCTTTTGCAGGGCTTTAAGTGGGCCGGGTCTCACCAGGTCTGAGAACCGGCAGTTTTTTAAATGAGGCCTCGAAACGTGTCTCTATCGGGCTCTGTTTTGTGCACTGGCACAGGCGGTCCTCTTTTTTTTCCGGACTGCAGTGACAGCAGGCACATCAATGTGCATGTGCGCACACTGCTCACTTCTCACTAGTGGAGAAGTGACAGCATGATGTCATGCCAGGTGAGCGTTGTAGGGGAAGGGAAATCCTTTCAAGAGAGTCATTTTTTCTCTGGATTTCCCTTCTCTTTTTGAATCTCAGGAGCAGCAACATTGTCGTGGTGTCACCAGAGCTTTAAGTGGAAGCTTTTTCAATATTATATACAAGCCAAAGTGTCTGCTTATTTATCTTAAGCAACTAGCAATCATTGACAAAGCCAATAGTCCTAACAAGGTATTATGTTACTTGTGGTATCATATATCTGGATCCAATGACAGACACAGCAAAATACAAGCCGGCGGCACACTACGCTAAGCAAAGATTTTGAGCTTATGTGTATTTAAGCTATGCCCTTAATTACATTGGTCACGCCCCTTTGAGAGACTCCCCAGTTTTTTAATCCCACTTAAAGCCCTGCGCTCATGCCTCATTTTACGTCAGAGTTTGTCAGTGTAACCCCCTTGCAGTTCTGGATCACAGACCAGAGGCGGTGTGTGTGTTAGGAAGGAATGTGGAATGACTGACTGACTGACAGACTGACAGACTGATTTGTCTTATAAAGCGCACGAATGCCGAGGCGTCTTGGCTCTGAGGTGAGAGGATGCAGAGGCTCACGCTGATTAGTCTGTGAGCTTAGGGAAAAGCCATGTTTTTATTTGTTTTCTGAAGAGAGACCTGTTAGGCTGTAGTCTTATCAATGTGGGGAGGGAGTTCCACAGTTTGGCCGCTCAATATGAGAAGCCCTTTCCCCCCATCTGGCTCTTTTTATCTTGGGATCAGTCCTGTATTTGCTGACCTAAGACAGCATTGTGGCGAGTACTGGGGGAATAGCTGTTGCACATCCGCAGCTCCCACTCCACACACAGCCTTGTGTACGAGACATAGGGCCTTGAAATCCACTTGCTGTCGAACTGGGAGCCAATGGAGCAGTTTAATACTGGCAGAGGTTGGATGATGTTTAGGGAGATCAAGTAGCACACGAGCCACCGCATTCTGTAGGGACTGCAGTTTGGCAATCTGGCCTTTATCTGTTTCCAGGTATACGACATTGCCATAGTCGGCTCTAGAGAGAACCAACGCCCCAACTACAGTTTTCCTAAGAGTTCATGGAATGAACAGCAGGATTTTGCGCAGGACTTTTAGCGTGAAGAAGCAGGCAGAAGATACCTGATTAATTTGTTGAGCAAACTTTAGATTGCTATCATATATAAAACCAATGTTCCTGGCCTTGTTTACAGGGACAGGACAGTTCCCAGACTCAGAGGGCCACCACAATTGGCTCCATACCGAAGGCTTCTGCCCAAACACAATAACCTCAGTCTTTTCAGTATTGAGCTTTAGAAAGTTTGAGTTCATACATGCCATTATTTAGACAGTTACGAAACCTGTCAGCAGTAGTGTCCACACTTTGAGTAACTGATACCACTATCTGGGTATCGTCTGTGTATGATGCAAACATTAGACAATGATCTTTTATTAGTCTTGCCAGAGGGGTAGCATATATGTTAAACAGTGTTGGAGACAATGCTGACCCCTGTGGGACATCACACCGGAGACAGAAATTTGCTGACTTAAGACTATTCCAATATATCATCTGTTCTCTAGAAGCCAAGAAAGATGTTAATAAGGTTAGAGCCATCTCTCTAATACCTGCTGCCCTCAGCGGCCACGTCAATACCTCGTGGTTCACGGTATCGAACGCAGCTGATAGGTCAAGCAGGATGAGGACGGCTCTCTCCCCCATCCCCTCTCCCCCCCCCCGTCCATCACTTTGCAGATCTCTTCAGTGGCCATGATCAGCGATGACTCGGTGGAATGTCGGGATCTAAAACCGTGTTGGGTAGCATCAAGAATATTATTGCCGTCTAGATAGTCAGTTCCGAATTAATGGCTTTTTCTAAAATTTTAGAAGGAATCGGAAGACAGGATATTGGGCAGTAATGTTTCGCCTCCATGGGGTCCAGAATGGCTTTCTTCAGAATAGGCCTGATACAAGCCTTTTTCCATGGGTGTGGATATACTCCGGAGCTGATGACCTCGTTAAGGAGGGGAGTCAGGTGAGCACTGATTTCCTCGGGAACCAGGTGCAGTATATGGGGGGAGGGCAGAGATCCAGGGGTGAGCCGGACTTAGTCTGTGATAGCAAATATGTGACTCGCTCTGTCGCTAATAAAGAGAATCATACCAGACTGCAATGCGTTAGAGTTTTCTCTGACGGATCGCCCCTTTTCACTGCGGAATTGAATACTGTCTTATGGAGTTCATTATAAACTGTCTGAACTTTATTTTGAAAGAAGGAGGCAATCTTATCCCCAAAGTTTTGGTCAGGTGAAAATTGACTGTCTTGTGGAATCTTTGACAGTTCTCACCGTTTTAAAGAGTTCCTTCGAGGAATTTTTGTCCACCTTGATTTTGGTTGTAAAATATTCAGTTTTAGCATTTTTATTGCTGCCTTATATTCCTCTAGGTCTGTGTTATAGTCCTTTTTGTGCTCAACACTATAATTAGTTCTCCAGATTCGCTCCTTGCGTCTGCATTTGGCTTTAATCTGTCTAAGCTCAACTGTGTACCAAGGTGAAGACACCTGATTTCTCTGAGGGGTGTTAGTCATTCCAGGAGCGAGGCTATCTACTGATGTCCTAATCCAATCTTCAAAGTTTCTGGCTGCCACACTGGAGTCTGATACCATGTCTGGGGGATTCGTTGCCAGGGCTGTTATCAAATCATTTCTTTGGATTGATTTCCATGGGTGCAATTTAACCAGAGGCTGACTGTTCTGTTGCCGCCTATTAGTTATAGGAATGTTTACATTAAAAATAATAATGTTATGATAAGACCACGGTATTGGCATCACACTATTTCGATATGTTGGTTGTTGGTGAATATGCCATCCAGCGTGTGGCCTGCTATGTGAGTTGGCTCAGATACAATCTGCCTCAGCACAAAACCTGCAAAGTTATCTATCAAGTTTGTGGTATCAGAGTTATTGTTCGCTTCCAGGTGGAAATTAAAGTCCCCTAATATCGTGAAAGTGGGGGTAAACTAGACAAGATTCCAGAAAGGTCTGGAGTGAACTGGTGAAGGATGACCTCACCCCTGGAGGCCTATAGATGAGTAGCCCCGGGAAGAGCTCAAAATGATTAGCTTTAATGCTAAATGTCAGTGCCTCAGCTTCCAGCGATTGTGCAGACTCTATCCTAATCCTGTAGTAGGATCGGTAAATTATAGCTATCCCCTCCTATTTTACCCACGCTGTCTGCATATGCTACATGGTAGCCTGCTGGTACGGCTACATTCCAGTCAGGCTCCGTAGCATTATTCGCCCATGCTTCTGTTATAAACACGAGGTCAGGACTTGAGAGTTGAATCAGGCATTCTAATTCATATTTATGTTTACTCATCGATGTCGTGTTCAGTGGAATACACCTCATTACATCTGTACTCGGGCCCTGAGATATATTAGACTTAGTTTAAGGACCCTCAGAGCATGTGCCTAATATTTGTGTTAAAGACCCGTCCCCCCCCCCCCCCTCGTCCCTTGGGCGCCTTTGTTGTTTTCCTTAATTAGGTGTAACAGTGCACTGCCCTCACTTCAGTCACCACGAAGGTTCTTAATGGGCTGATGCAGGCCCATCTGACCACACGAATTGCATCTTCTGGGCATGTATGTGGTCCGATCTAGCAACAATGTGGGGTTGGGACACTCACCAATGTTTAGGTTAAGAAGTTCATTTCTGGTGTACATCTGTGGGGTAAAAAGGGCAGGGGTTCTGGCGCTGGTTGCTCTCTGGGCTCCGACGGGCGCAGACGGGCTTGCCTTGGGTGCGCCTTTGGCGCGTCCACTGCGTGTCCTACCCAGCATGCTCAGAATTAGGCTGGGTCGGAAAAGAACTGGAGTAAGAGGCACCTGCGTGGACTTCCTGAGAACGAGATCTGCATTAGGAGAGGAAGGTCCGTCTCACGAACATAAGCCATGTCATGTCACGTGTGTACAGGGTAAGGAACAGAGAATGAACCACTGCGTCTCTCCATCTTCTCTGGGAATCCCTTTTTCATGAAGTATCTCAAGCAGAGACAGCAGTGCAGTAAGTAGAAGGACGCTGGGCGGTGACTTTTCAAAGGGGAAGACTACATCATTGACATTGGTGTCTAGATCGAGGGTGTTGTCCAGCACATTTTACGCAAAGTCAGAAAAATGGTTCATAAAATCTTTAATAATCACAGTGTTTACATTTTTTACCTCTTTTCTTCACTGGAGGATTCCGATGCACAACATCCACCACCTAGAGCAGTAAGCACCTTGAAGCTGTCCAAACATTCAGTAGGATGCAGCGCTGTAAAGTTATATAACGTGCTTATAGGAATCGTTGAATTAATTGGTTGCCCCATAGGGCTGCAGCGGGTAGAGGGGCCATAAGACAAAGAACATGGGGGGTGTAATGTTGTGGGCCTTAGGAGCGCATTGGTGAAAGGAATAACACAGGGCGGAGGTTTGGGTGGTAACTGGACAGAGTGCGCGTTCATCCAGTTCTTCTTTTAATGTCATAGACACTGACTAATTATGCCTGTGGGGGCCCAGTGTGGGGAAGTGTAGGAGGCTGCAGTGCCGTGCCCTCAGGACAAATAGTTCCTCCCAAAATTCATAGAAAAGTACAAGAATTGAAAATGCAATAGGTCTTGCCTTTGATTAAGTTAAAGCCATTTGCTTTGCTAATGGTATTGTATTCGGTATTGTATTCTAGCTTTGCATTATTTTGTGTATATTTGTGATATGTGCATATATTTGCTCTCCCGCGACCCTTTTGTCTGTCTTATGCTATTGTAATCATCACTATACAAAATTAACACACATACTATTCTTCTATTCATTCACCTCCCAAATCTGAAACACTGCTCTTTTCCTACTAACTCTATGCTTTAAACTACTACACAGCTAACAAAACCATTCTAACTACATACAACTACAACCTATCACAAATATACACAAAATAATGCAAATCTAGAATACAATACAATTAGTAAAGCAAATGGCTTTAACTTAATCAAAGGCGAGACCTATTGCATTTACAATGCTTGTTGTCTCTTTGTGGGCACGTTTTATGGGGTGCTGGGCTGGTTTTTACTGTTGATTTTCCTGGCATTAAAACAAACATTGCTTGCAGCAAGCTCAAATCCATGCTGTCTTCAATGCCTTACAAAACCCCTAAACAATGTGTCTTCACATGTTCAAAACTGCCCACTTGACAAGCCACACATTGTTTTTTTATAAAATGTTCCTTTAGATATGTAAAAGCAGAAAGAAGACAAAGGGAGCTCAATAAAAAGACAATTTATTAAAAAAAATTAAAAGCAAAGAATGTATAAATGAAGAAAAATATAGCACATGTAGACAATCCTTTCTCTTATGTTGATCACTGGCAGGTGGGTGAGTAACGTTCAATACTAAATGAAAATAGAGGGGATTAAAAACACAAGAGGCTGGTGGAGACCGCCTGTGTGTCAGGCAGAGAACCCGGGTCACCCCTCCGCGTCCTAATCTTGTGGTTCAGGGTGCCCGCGTCTGATGGCTTCGTGCTTTGCCCTATCCATAAGAGGACCATTGTGCCATGTCGAACAGGTCATCTGGACCACACGCTGCTAAGCATTAGAAAGTTGAAAAAGTTGAAAAAGGAGCGTCTCCCCTAAAACCATATCCGCAGCATGCATTAAGTAACTAAATCCGGATATATCGCCTGTGCACAGAATGCTGTAGGCGCTCTCTGCTGTGGAGCTCTCGCCAGATACTGTCAGGAGCAAACTTCAAGTGTGCTCACATCAATCACCCCTGGCTTGGCCAGTGCTCACTTTTCTTGTTCATTCCTCCGGCTGATCTGCTAAGCCCTTTCCGTAGTAGTGCCTAGACATTATAGCACCATGTAGGAGCGGTTATCCCATTCAAAAAGAGTAGCGCCCTGGTTTCATGGATGTAGCGCAGTGAATTCCATAACTGTCACGCGATCCATCTGCAGATACATATGTTTTACTATTTATGGGGGCTTTATGGTGCACATATATGGCGCTGTGTACTTCTACAGGCAAGTGAACTAGCTGGAAATATATCACACGCTTAGCTTACTTCACTAAGAATAAATCAGCTTACGGATGTAGCGCAGTATTCTGAAGGGGCGAAATTAATGCACAGATCTGGGGAGCTGCGCTTTTGGAGTGAAACGATTGGACATATAGCTCCCTATCCCGCAAAGGCGACTATAGTGCACACTTAGCACGGCTGTTCCATGTGCCCATATTGCATTGCATTTATTTCATATTCCACTTCGTACCCCTAGCGAGGCGCCTGAAACGCATGGTCAGAGGACTGTTGGTCATTTGCGGGCTCTGGTGCCATACTTCGTGGTTAAAAACGTCCATTTCCCAAAACATTAACTGAGTAAGCTACATTTCTTGAAAAAGCAGGAACATCCATATTAACCATGAGAAAGAAGCATACTTAAGGGAGCATGAGGGAGAGGGGAGACCTCAGGGTGGAGGTGAAGAGGACTGGGAAACAGAGGTGAGAATGGACATAGGCGAGACACTTTACTTCCAGCTTGGAAAACAAATGAGCGAACGGAAACCAAGTTGAAACAAGACACACGCGAGGCTGGCATATTAAAAAAAACGTCCAGAGAACTAATCCCTTTTACGCAGCGTAACTGATAAAAAAATAGGCGCGTGATCTCTGCACTCGACAACCCCTTACACGCAAGTACTTTGCTGTGTAATGTCACTTAGCACTATTCACGAGTTTGTTTCCAAGTAAAGCGACATGAGCTCCAATAAAATTGACGGCGCAGCTAACTTTGCCCTCCGTCTCAGGAAGCCCATGAACAATAAACAGCCCAACTCTAGGGAGTTTACTTTTGGATGGGGGGAAGGGTAGGGAGGAGCTGGGCGAATTCCCAATAAGGAGCCAGCGTTTCCGCTAGCAGTACACCCTCCTATGTCACGCCAAACAAAGATGGCGTCAGCCTGTCCCCAGGGGCCGTCCTAAAAGTGGACAAGGCGGTAACCCAAGAGCCCGATTTTTAATCGCACGCCAGCGTTTAACATAAACGATGCCGCAAGCCAATTGAAAACAAGGTTGTGGCTTAAAGTCCGCTTCCGCAACTGTATCGATTCCAAAAAGCCCTCCTATAACGGACAGCGCATGCGAGCTGCAATGCCAGGCGAGACCTAAAAATAACCAGGACACCTCCGTAAGTCTTCCAGCCCAGTGTCATTCAGCAGAACTGGATAAACAATTAGGACAAATAAAGAAGTTGGTCCTGAAGTTTCTAATGTAACCTGCTATGGAGTACTTGCACAAAGACTGAAAGACTCAGAATGTTGCAAGCAGCTTCAGAGGTCCGACAGCATACACGGCAGGAAGACACAGAGAAGATGGGGTCGGTCCACCTTGTTGATGCTTGGGACAGTTCGTGGTTATTATCCAAATGGTTCAACTGTGTAGAAGAGGCACTGCTGGAGTCTTGTGGAGACCGTTGTGAAGCATGCTGTTCCCGTGGTTGTGTTGCTTGACTGGTCAAAGGCTCTCTTAGAGAGACTTACAACCTTATCAGTAATTCCTCCTGTGTGACACCTTTAACTCCAGCATCCTTCAGTGCAACAGCACTGAGCCCACCTCTTGTGTGAGGAGATGACTTTGACATGTTGCCGTAGGATTGTGTTTGGGTTGTGTATGTGCGGAGTGTGGGCTGCTGCAAGACTGCTGAAAAGCCACTTTCATTTGCTACGGGAACATTTTCGACCCCGTGGGTCTGAGGCGGCGGCACCGCGTGATTCGGCCCGTGGTGTGGAGAAGGAGCTGAGGTCCGGAGGAAGGTAAGTGTTCTTTATTTTATACCCTTGCTGTCCCCTGCGCAACACTCTCCTAGACCTGTCCCCCCCCCTCTCACCAGCCCGTCTTGCCGGCCGCAACTGTTGTTGGTTGAGGCAGCAGTCTGATTTACTGCAGGGCCAGCATTAGCGAGTCCCTTGGGCACAGCAGGTTACTCTCAGTAGTAGTGTGACTTGTGCACGTCGTGACAGTGTGCGGACCAGGCCCGGACTGGCCATTGCAGGCACCGGGCAATCCCCCGGTCGGCCGCGAGGGTGGGGGCCGGTTTTGGGCCCCAGGGGGCCGGTTTTGTTACAGGGTTGTTTTTTGCAGCAGCAGGGTTGTTTTTTGCCCCCCCCCGGGGGGGGGGGGCCGGCCGAGCACTTTGCCAGGGCCGGTTTCGGTTCCCAGTCCGGCCCTGGTGCGGACGGTGTTTCACCATTAGCCGGTAAGATACAGGTCACCATTAGCCGGTATGACGCAGGTCCATTTATTTTACTTCGTTTTACAAAGGGAAGCCATAAGTGTCTAAGCAGGTCAGGCCTGCAGCAATCTCGAGTTGGTGTCATTTTACGATTTTCTGCAATTCACAGAAGGAACTTTACCGACTTAGCCAGTTTCACACTTTTTGCATTGTGACTTCCTGGCCCTGGCGGAGCACTGTCATTCCTGCTGGTGTAATTGTGTTTAATAATTATACCCGGGCCGTTGTGTTGCCAGCACTTAGTGAAATACATCTCTGCCTAGTTCCATGAAGGAAAGAGGTTGAAAGGGAGCGTGTGAGAAAACAAAAACTCACGTTTAGGTGTTCGCAAATCTTGACAGCAAACTACTCTTGCTTCAGAGTAACTGCTTGCTCCTCACAAGCCTTTGAAATATATCATTTATGAGGTACTATATTGCCTTGAAGTAAAAAAGTTGTTGTCACCTTCTGTGAATTGCTGGCAGTCACAAGTGAAAACGTGTAAGCACAAATAGCTTTGTGAATCAGTTCTAAAGTGTTTCCAATTAAATTGCCCTACACATTGATTACAGACTACAGAGCTTCTATGACAATTATCATGAAAGCAAGCATATTAGTAGATCGGAAATCCGACATTACACATTCGGTGTCATTTTAAACATTTAAAAATGGTGTGAAAATATCAGGTGGCATTTAAAAATAGTATCAAAACACATTTTTCCCCCATGTAAACTCTAATTTGAGAAACATATTGAAGTATATTGAGGTTTCTTGAATATGTGAAACTTTATTATTCAATCTTTTTTTCATCAAACCCCATTTGTTTCTTTCTCTCAGAAAAGACTGTCCTTTGATAAATCCCATGGCTAAGAAAGAACAACCTGATCTCTATTTTAGGCACAAATGATGCGACTGATGCCCTGATTACGTTTTTCATTTGGGCGAGCCTTCTTTATTCTGCAATTTATTATTCTGGCGGCAGAGTCATTGTGATTATTACCCCCTACCCATCCTATTATCTGAATACAAACATGTCCTGTGTTCTTATTATTTGGCCTTGTTATCCCATTTCTGTTTGATAAGATTTGCCCAGAAAATGGTGACTCACATCACGAACACTCCCCCCACCAACAAAGCCCTGCCCACCACTCACAAACCTCACCAGCCGCTACTGTTCAAATCCCAGCTTCCCTACTTGACCAAACTGTATGATCCACGGCACATCGCTTTACTTCACTAGTATCATTTTCCTTAAGCAACCAAGTGCCCGTGGAATTAATTGACACTCTGTGAGACGTGCCGCAGAGCCATGTCCGACTTCAGGAGACTGAAGACCGAGAGCAGGAACAGTTTAAAAGGAGACAGACACGGTGTCAATAGACTTTGAAGCGACAGCAAACCTGAGGCGGAGATCCGAGAGGCTAGGAGGTAGAGGTCGGCAGGTCTCGACAACAGATAGAAAGGAGACAGCCGCGTACACCCGTCTGCACGCAGTGGATTGCCACCTCGGGCTGCTTAGGGAGTGCAGCGAACAACAGTAGCCATCGAGAGGCCGGAAGGAAGCTGGCCCTGCTGAAATGAACTGAGGCCAAGCCAAATCAACCCACATTGAGCGGGCGAACGGCACAGCAAGCCACTAGATGCACAGGAACGAGGGAGTCTGTTCTCTCTCCGCTCGTGCGAAGCACTAGCGACACCTTGTGGTTGCAGCCTGCAACAACAGACCGAAAGCCGTCTTGGATGGGAAGAATTCAATGTCAGCAATAAGAGACAATTATAATTTTCATTAGCGCCTTATTTATAACGCACAATCTGCATTATCGTGTAGTCTTATTTTTGGGTCTTTTGTGAATTCAACTCGTTAGATGTTATCTGAGCCAAAAGGGCGTTTGACCTCACTTCCTCTACAAAAATTGTTTTTGTGAAGTGACGTCATTAGCTTTGGCTTGTGGCAGCCACTGCTGGAAATGGAAACTATTTAATCCCAAACCGGAGGAGGACTACGTAGACCCAAGAAGCAACTTCATAATTCAATTAGAGTCGGCCTTTACAAGTCAATAGCGAGTGTAGGTATGTATTTTTTTGTACAAAGAATGACCCAATAGAAATTGATAGAAAAAATATGTTTGCTATGCTTGTCTGACTTAAACCCCTTTTGAATTTTAAGCCACTGGCTAAAGGCGCCTGTCGTGGACGTCTGTCATACAATCCAACCTTTCATAACAGGAAAGTCGGAGATTTTGAAAAATGCGGGTAATGTATTTTCCCCATTGATTTCTATTAAAGCGGACGCATTTTCGGGAGTCTCCCGCCAGAATCGAGTTTGCGGGCATGTTTACAATGTATCCAGAAAGGTAGGGAAATAATGCTGGTGACATAGCTCATGTGGTTAATGTACTCACTGTCGTGTTGTGTTCTTTGTCCCTCTTTTCTTTGTTTTGTTTGCAGAGTTTTATATAGCGCGAACTAGAACCGAACCGAATCAGTTATCAGAGCGCTTTACATAGTTACGTTACATGAGGACACACTTTCATTTTTTTTAAATTTTTTTTTTTTAGGCACGGGGAGATTAAGTGATTTGCCCAGAATCACAGGGGGTTTTTAGCGTCGTTACCGAGACTCGAACCCAGATCCCCAGGTCCGAGGTCGAGCGCCTTAGCCGTTAGGCCAACCCCTCGAGTGGGCGGGGCGCGCCGGCCAACGGACCTGTGCAGCACTATCGAGGTAGTGCTCGCGACGGCCGTTTTCCTTTCTGTCCTTTTCCTCTTTCTTTATCTTTGTGTGTCTTTGTCCCTCTTTTCTTTGTTACTTCTCTTTTCTGTCCTTTATTTAGCCTTATCTCTGGCTTTCCTTTATTTTTACTTCTTTCTTATTTGTCCTTCTTTCTTTTCTTTATTTCTACAAAATTCTTATTTGGCCTCTTCTGGGCTTTCCTAGTCTTTTCTTCTTTATTTCCTTGTTTTCTTATATTTGCGTCTTTCCTGCGACTTATTTCTTATGTTTGTGTCTTTCCTTTTGTTTTCTTTTCTTTCGTGTTCTCCTTTCCTCTTTCTGTTTCTCTGAGTGGTCTTTGTCCCTTCTTTCCTTGTTACTTTACTTCTCTTTCTGTTTTCTTCTTTTCTTTATTTTCTTGTAACTTCTCCTTTGCTCTTTCTTTTTCCTTGTGCGATCTTTGTCCTTTTGTTTCCTTGTTGTTCTGCTTTGTTTCCTTTATTTTCCTTTCTTTTCTTTGTTGTTTCTCTTTTCTGTCTTTTATTTAGCCTTCTCTGGCTTCTTCCACTCTCTTTCTTTCACTCTCTTTTGCTCCTTTCTTATATATTTTCTTTTCTTGTTTCTCTTTGTTTCTCTTTGTTTCACTTATTATTCTTTTGTTTTCTCTTTTCTTATTGCACTGTCTTCTTTCTTTGTCTTATTGCTCTTTTTCCACTTGTGCGCCCTTTGTGCGCTTTGTTTGTCCTTTATTCTCCACTTTTCGTATGTTATTCTTCTTATTTGCCTTTTGCCTGGCTTTGAAATGGCTGCTCTGCTCTTTCCTATGATCATTTCTTGAATGTCCCATTCAAATGTCCGCCGTCGTTCTCACAATACTTTGGTACTCTTTGTTCTTTCTTTCCTTAACATGCCCCTTTATTCTCCTTAGTTTTGCCTTTAATTTGTCTATTTCTGGCTTCTGGGTGTCTTTTCTTTGTCTTTTCCTTGTTTTCTCGACGTTATTTGGCCTTAAAATGGCCGCTCCATTGTTGTCTATGCTGGTTTCCTGATCTAAGATGTCCGCCACTGTTCTCGCGCCATTTCGCGGTCATATTCGCATTGCCTGTTCATAAGATGGCCGCCACTGCTGTTCTTAGTGCTCATTGGCTCAGCTCGCCTTATTCTAATATGGCCGCCGAGACTCTCGATATTCTTGCGATGGCTCGCGCCAGCCGTTTCATTTCATGCCCTTATTCCCAGCGCTTACCGCATCCGCGCTGGTCTTCATCGGTGTCAGTCGCGGTGGGCTCCCGCGTCGCTGCTCAATGGGCAGTCTTTCTTGTGCCGCTTACACTTCCAGGGTGGGCTCCTGGTGTATCTCCAGCCATCGAATTGTTGCTCGATGATCCACGCGTGTTCGTCACTTTCCTTCGTCGCCAGTGTCGTGTTGTGGTTATTCGCTGGGCGGCACACCAAATACAGGACACAGGTTAGTCGGGTATTTCCTTTATTATCATGTTGTACAGCTGCTCGTCAGCACGTCCGTGCTCGTCAGCACGTCCGTCCTCGTCCCTGTCCTGGTCATTGTCCGTCCTCTTCCTGTCCCCTCACCGGATCTGGTGTCCGGTGACGACCTGGTCACTCTCCCTCAGGACCCACAGGGTCCTAACGCCCTACTGTCGGTCGCCCACCCTATCAGGTCACGACACTCACTACAAAAGTAATCGTTTAATCATACGTTTGAATGACCGGATGAATGCGCTTGCTGTAGAGCAGGTTGCACGTCAGTATTCTAGGCAAGTAAGCTCAGTTGGTTAAAGTGTTTGATGTAGATATTCTTGCGTACAATGCATGTCACAAAATGCAATTCTAGTATAAGAACCAGTGGCAGCTCCTCCACTAAGGCGTAGCGTTGTCCCACTGCTTTGCAGCAGTGAAAGAAAGGAAACTTAAAATGATAATAACTCAACGTTATTATTATTTACATTTTCCTTCTGCAGCTGCTTTGCTGGCGGGGCTGGGCTGCTCACACAGGAGCAGGGGGAGGAGTGGTTTGCCCACTCCAAGTATGCCCACTCCAAGTATGCATTAATGCCAAACATTCATGCACACTTTGCATGTTCTCCACTCAGGCTGCATTACAGCCTGCACGGAGAACATGCCCAGGCTCCCACTGCCTGTCTGAGCTCCGAAACATGGCGCTCAAACAAATCACAACACTAATACAGCGTTGTGATTGGCTATGGGGAGCCTGGTACTTCCTGTTCTTGCCGGGAGAGACGACGGAAGAATGACGAGGAGAGACGTGGCAATCAGATACGTTTTTATTTTTAACACCCCTCCCACTCCTACCCCCTGAACGGTGCTGGCCATCACTGAAAATAGCTGAGGCAGTGATTGGCTTGCTGCAAATAGCTGCATGTAACCTGCAAGGCACATATTTGAATTCTTGCAGATTTTAACACGTGTTCTGCAGTAGTAATTAACTCTTGGGTCCTCATATTCGGATGGGGCTGGTAACAACAATTACTGGCCCCATCAAAATTATGAGGTCGGCAGGAACAGACATCCTCTTCACTTTCACCAAGAGGTTTTATCTGCTGAAAACAACTGAAATCTCTGTGTGAAAGTCTGGTGGAAAATGAGGAATTTCCAGGAGAGTCGATCCCAGAATTATAGATTCCCCCAGTAAGTCATCATTTGTTAGTGGACCATCAGGGTGCAACTTGCAGTGCGGCCAATTTTCCCCACCTGTGGAGTTACGAGTACCCCCAGTGTTGGTAACTCTGTAATCATACACTGACCTGCATACCTTATCTACAGACAGGGACGGCTCCCGCCCCCCAAAACCCCACAGCTGAAAAATAAAATAGTAGTTCATTGCCATTTCATTTTTCATCCCCTGAGCCAAGCGTCAGGTCAGGGGCAGGGCCGCTGCTGACTGACAGCAGCAGGAGGAGGGTGGGCTGCCTGATGCAGTTTAAAGTGCACATTTCTTTTTGACTGACCATCTTGCGCAGGAGGCAGCACAGAGCAGGGACCCTGACAAGGAGAGGGGGCTGGGGGCCCCAGAGAGCAGGAGGCAGCACAGAGCAGGGACCCTGACAAGGAGAGGGGGGCTGAGCGCCCCAGAGAGCAGGAGGCAGCACAGAGCAGGGACCCTGACCAGGAGAGGGGGGGCTGGGGGCCCCAGAGAGCAGGAGGCAGCACAGAATAGGGACCCTGGCAAGGAGGGGGGCTGGGGGCCCCAGAGAGCACGAGGCATCACAGAGCAGGGACCCTGACAAGGAGAGGGGGGCCTGGGGGCCTCAGAGAGCAGGAGGCAGCACAGAGCAGAGACCCTGCAATGAGAGGGGGGGCTGGGGGGCTTAAAGAGCAGGAGGCAGCACAGAGCAGGGAACCTGACAAGGAGAGGGGGTCCTGGGGGCCCCAGAGAGCAGGAGGCAGCACAGAGCACTGCTCAGGACCCAGACAAGGATGGGGGCTGGGGGCCCCAGAGAGAGAGGAGGCAGCACAGAGCACTGCTTGGGTCCCTGACAAGGACGGGGGCTGGGGGCCCCAGAGAGAGCGGAGGCAGCACAGAGCACTGCTCAGGACCCTGACAAGGACAGGGGGGGCATGGGGGCCCCAGAGAGAGAGCAGGAGGTAGCACAGAGCACTGCTCGAGACCCTGTCAAGGGTGGAAGTGGGAGCCCCAAGGGAGAGCATTCTCCAGGGCAAAGCTCATATGAGAAGGGATGAGTCAGCAAAATGGTGCCCTCAGGTAAGCACTCTTGTTAGAAGCACAATGTGGGCGTCCGCAGGGGGAGGCGGGGGGTGGGGGGCGAAAAGGGTACAAGGCAGAGGGGAGAAGGGTGCAAGGCGGAGAGGAGATGGGTGCAAGGCGGAGAGGAGATGGGTGCAAGGCAGAGAGGAGAAGGGTGCAAGGCAGAGGGGAGAAAGGTGCAAGGCAGAGGGGAGAAGGGTGCAAGGCAGAGAGGAGAAGGGTGCAAGGCAGAGAGGAGAAGGGTGCAAGGCAGAGGGGAGAAGGGTGCAAGGTAGAAGGGAGAAGGGTGCAATGTAGAGGGGAGAAGGGTGCAAGGTAGAGAGAAGGGTGCAAGGTAGAGAGGAGAAGGGTGCAAGGCGGAGGGGAGATGGGTGCAAGGCGGAGGGGAGAAGGGTGCAAGGTAGAGAGGAGAAGGGTGCAAGGCAGAGGGGAGAAGGGTGCCAGGTAGAGGGCAAGAAGGGTGCAAGGCAGAGGGGAGAAGAGTGCAAGGGGGATGGTGATGAAGTAAAAATGTGCCCCCCCTCCCCCGGAAACATTTCTGCGGACGCCCATGGCAACGCACACTACTTTGTGAGGGAGAGAGAGTGGAGTGAGAGAGAGAGTGGAGTGAGAGAGAGTGGAGCAAGAGAGAGAGTGGAGCAAGAGAGTGGAGAGAGAGAGTGGAGAGAGAGTGGAGAGAGACAGTGGAGAGAGAGAGTAAAAAGAGTAGAGAGAGAGGGTGGGGAGAGAATGTGGAGAGAGAGAGACAGTGGAGAGAGAGTGGAGAGCGAGAGGGTAGAGCGAGAGGGGAGAGCGAGAGTGGAGAGCGAGAGTGGAGAGAGAGGAGAGAGAGTGGAGCGAGAGAGAGTAGAGCGAGAGAGAGTGGAGAGAGAGAGAGTAGAGAGAGACAGTGGAGAGAGACAGTGAAGAGAGAGAGAGAGAGAGAGAGAGAGAGAGAGAGAGAGAGAGTGGGGAGACAGTGGAGAGAGAGGGGAGGGAGAGTGTAGAGAGAGTAGAGAGAATAGAGAGAGAGAGTAGAGAGAGAGAGTGGAGAGAGAGAGTGGAGTGAGAGAGTGGAGAGAGAGTGGAGAGAGAGTGTAGAGAGAGAGTGGAAAGAGAGAGTGGAGAGAGAGAGTTGAGAGAGAGAGAGTGGAGAGAGAGAGAGAGTAGAAAGAGAGTGGAGATAGAGTGGAGAGAGTGGAGAGAGTTGAGAGAGAGAGTGGAGAGTGTGGAGAGAGAGAGTGGAGAGAGAGAGAGTGGAGAGAGAGAGAGAGTGGAGAGAGAGAGAGTGGAGAGAGAGAGTGGGGGAGAGTAGAGGCAGTGGAGAGAGAGACAGTGGAGAGAGAGTGGAGAGAGAGAGAGTGGAGAGAGAGAGTGGGGGGAGAGTAGAGACAGTGGAGAGAGAGACAGTGGAGAGAGAGAGTGGAGAGAGAGTAGAGAGAGAGAGTGGGGAGAGAGTGGAGAGAGAGAGTGGAGAGGGAGAGAGAGTGGAGAGAGAGAGTGGAGAGAGAGAGAGTGGAGACAGACAGTGGAGAGAGACAGTGAAGAGAGAGAGAGAGTGGAGAGAGAGTGGAGGGAGAGTGTAGAGAGAGTAGAGAGAGAGAGAGTAGAGAGAGAGAGTGGAGAGAGAGAGTGAAGAGAGACAGTGGAGAGAGAGACAGTGAAGAGAGAGTGTCGAGAGAGAGAGTGGAGAGAGAGAGTGTAGAGAGAGAGTTGAGAGAGAGAGAGTGGAGAGAGAGAGCGTGGAGAGAGAGAAAGTGGAAAGAGAGTAGACAGAGTGGAGAGAGAGTGTAGAGAGAGAGTGGAAAGAGAGAGTGGAGAGAGAGAGTTGAGAGAGAGAGAGTGGAGAGAGAGAGAGAGTAGAAAGAGAGTGGAGATAGAGTGGAGAGAGTGGAGAGAGTAGAGAGAGAGAGTGGAGAGTGTGGAGAGAGAGAGTGGAGAGAGAGAGTGGAGAGAGAGAGAGTGGAGAGAGAGAGAGTGGAGAGAGAGAGTGGGGGGAGAGTAGAGACAGTGGAGAGAGAGACAGTGGAGAGAGAGTGGAGAGAGAGAGAGTGGAGAGAGAGAGTGGGGGGAGAGTAGAGACAGTGGAGAGAGAGACAGTGGAGAGAGAGAGTGGAGAGAGAGTAGAGAGAGAGAGTGGGGAGAGAGTGGAGAGAGAGAGTGGAGAGGGAGAGAGAGTGGAGAGAGAGAGAGTGGAGAGAGAGAGAGTGGAGACAGACAGTGAAGAGAGAGAGAGAGTGAAGAGAGAGTGGAGGGAGAGTGTAGAGAGAGTAGAGAGAGAGAGAGTAGAGAGAGAGAGTGGAGAGAGAGAGTGAAGAGAGACAGTGGAGAGAGAGACAGTGAAGAGAGAGTGTCGAGAGAGAGAGTGGAGAGAGAGAGAGTGTAGAGAGAGAGTTGAGAGAGAGAGAGTGGAGAGAGAGAGCGTGGAGAGAGAGAAAGTGGAAAGAGAGTGGACAGAGTGGAGAGAGAGTGGAGAGAGAGTGAAGAGAGTGGAGAGAGAGTGGAGAGAGAGAGTCGAGAGTGTGGAGAGAGAGAGTGGAGAGAGAGAGAGTGGAGAGAGAGAGTGGGGAGAGAGT
The DNA here is from genome assembly GCF_964261635.1 of Lissotriton helveticus. Taxonomy (NCBI): domain Eukaryota; kingdom Metazoa; phylum Chordata; class Amphibia; order Caudata; family Salamandridae; genus Lissotriton; species Lissotriton helveticus. The sequence goes on along the minus strand of NC_136068.1, from coordinate 1,488,604,694 downwards.
AGAGATAGTGGAGAGAGAGAGACAGTGGAGAGAGAGTGGAGAGAGAGTGGAGAGAGAGTGGGGAGAGAGTAGAGACAGTGGAGAGACAGTGGAGAGAGAGACAGTGGAGAGAGAAAGGAGAGAGTGAATGGAGAGGGAGCGAGAGTGGAGAGAGAGAGAGAGTGGAGAGAGAGAGTAGAGAGAGTGGAGAGAGAGTAGAGAGAGAGAGAGTAAAGAGAGTGGAGAGAGAGAGAGTAGAGAGACTGGAGAGAGTAGAGAGAGAGAAGGGAGAGAGAGAGTCGAGAGGGAGTGGAAGGAGAGTGGAGAGTGGAGGGAGACAGTGGAGAGAGAGTGGAGAGAGAGTGATTTTGAAATACTGCATTGTCGCTTTGTCTAATGTTTTAAAACGGAAACCAGAAAGAGCAGTGGATGCACTTTTGTCAAAACTGAACGATGAGTGGGCCCGATGTTGTATATCATGACAGGAGTCTGCATCAGGAAACCCACCTAAACTTGGGCAAACTTCCCCGGCATACTGATGACAGGGACCCTGTAATGAATGGACCACCACCTATGATAGCCTGCTGGCAGACGAAGCCCAACCTTTAACTCCACCATCCAGTGTTACTTATAATGGCTGCATTGGTGACAGTGGCATAACAATCGCCCCGCATCCCCTGCAGGATGGCAGGTCGCTGGCCTGAGAGCTCTAGACTGGCACGGAGGATGGGAGGGGGGCCCCTTCCATGTAGTTTGCAGGGGGCCCCCTCAAGTTTTGTTACGCCACTGCACTGAGAAGAGCCAGGATTGGGCAAGGGAGCTCCAGCATTCGGTTCCAGTTCCTGCAATGAAGAGGTCCGGAGCGAGGACGTCCTATTAGGTATGTTTTTTAATAATATTTTACACACGCAGTCCCCTACCCCCTTCCCCTCCCCGTAGATGCCAGTCGCCACTGCCTACAGATAGAGCATGAGAAAGTAAATTGCTCTGTAGAATTTATTGCTTTGTTGACTTTTGTGTTAAAGTCCCACGTGGACTGTATGTTTATGTTCGGTGATGCGCTGTTTGAGTGTCCCACTGATCACTAATCAAAGGACCCAATTCCGAAAAAAGTACAAACTCATTATTTCCTTAAGTACGACATTAGAATCTGCGTGCTGGCCGGGGAAAAGAGCGTCTACGCTGCTTCACACATTTGGAATGTAGTCAGGTGTTGCTTCATGTCTTATTTATTTATGTGGTTTCTATGGTACTTCTGCACCATGTGGAATTAGAGCCCTTTACATAGAACGAATACACATGCTAGGATATGTGAAAGCAGATGGAGGGTTTGAAATGAGGGTACTGTGTTTTAATTGCCTAAGAACATACGGAGACCCAGGGTGAGAGTAGTGGGGAACAAAAGAATATGCACTAGGAAGGGGACTGTCTTTAATTCAGATTCTTTAACAAGGTGATTTCTTTGAATTGAATGTACTTTAAATGTTCTTGCCTTCTCTTCCTAAAAACATCTATAGCCCTTTTCGGAATGACAGGATGTCTGGGAATGGTCTTGGTTGGGTCGGCAAGGTGTTCCGGGTGTTTCTGAGAAGGAGTGTCCATGACACCAATGGTATCAACTCTAGAGATGATGAGCACGTGCTGCTGTCTCCAGCTGCTGCTTGGAGAGTAGATACTTCATCTTTTTTACCCGGTGAAGAAAGACATTTGTAGATTGCGCCAGTCTGTTGGTGTGTGGTACTAACATTAGTAATGCGGCAATCAGGAACCCTAGCCATTTCACAGGTTTGGAGAGTGATGGTGCAAACCCATTCACTTGCAGTTCTGCAATTATGTTTGGGCCCAGGTTATAGGAGATGCGGAGCACCCCTGATGCCCTCTGCCCACCCCTAGCACAGCGACAACCTCTTAGGCATGTGGGAGCTAGCATTCTCCATCGGCCTTTCTTCACTGTGTCTTCTATTGTGGCCGGTGGTGCTATTTTGTTATGATGCACTACACTGGCAGGTAGATGGGGTGTCGCAGGAAGTGCCACAGATTCCAGGTGTGGTTTAGGCACATCTGTCAGATCCAGCTGGATGCCACTCTGTGCCAGTGTTGGTGGCAGTGTTAAGGAAGTGAGGGGGAAAAGGGGCAAGAGTGTAAAAAGAAATGTGTTTAACAAAGTTTAGCCAGGTGGAGTGGCACAGACAGATCGAAAGACCGGTCATACTCTGTGAGTTTGCCTGCCTGACATCTGTTTAAAAGGTGAACAGCGGATAGAGGGAGAGTGAATGGAATACAGATGGTAAAATTATGAGGCTTATTTAAAAGGGGATATCGCCACCAAAACATCACTTGTTGTGACGTTCTGGTGGAGAAATCCCCTTCACCTTATTTACAAGGTGGCGTTGAAGACGCTTTATGTGGCTTAAGGCCACCTTGTAAATATGGCTCTTTTCACGCTTCACTTATCGTGAAAGGGTCATGCAATGGGTGTTACAGTGGGGGTTTTGCCACCACACCTATTGCTTTTTGACGCTGCCCAATATTTACAAGCATGGGGCAGCGCCAAAAACTAAGGTCAGTTTAAACCTGGTCGTAGGAGAAATTATACATTTCTCTTCACATTTTGCTCTTTCTATTTGTGCTGCATTCTGCACCTATCCCTGCAGGCAAGTAGTGGACTGCTGTCCAAACATTTACTACTGTCAGTATTCCACATTTACTACCCTTCAGTTACTGAATTATACCGCCACATCTTCAAAACAGTTGTAAAAATAACTTTCACAATTTGTAGAATTTATTAGGGTGCAAAACGTCTCAAAATGTTTAGTAAATAATTAAAATTAATATACCTTTGTTTTATTTTTGGTTATATTTAGCAACTGTAACTAATTGAAAAAAATATTTAATTAAAATACTTTTATTTAATAATAGCTCACCATCAGGGTTAGAGATTAGAGTAATATTTATAATTGATTTAAGTTGCCATTGGGGAAATGTTTATGTCATGCAATATAAATTAATATTATTAAAATTACCTTTTATAGTATTTCAATTTCATTATTTATAGGATGTGTTAGTGTTTTATTTGGGTTGTTTTTTGTCACTATATTTAAATAGATAAAAATAGGGGGGTGATTTGAGTATGTATTAATTAATTATAATGAACAAATTAATATTAATTGAATTCAATGTAGGACGGAGTTATGTGTAGTGTTAGAATAATGTAAGTTACTCTTTATATAGTTACAATTTCAATGTAATTCAATGTATTGTAAAGGTAAAAATCAGTATTTATGTAATCTAATCAGATGAAAAATAAGGTTAAGGAAATCATTATAACATGGTCAGGTTTAGGGTCACGGCCAGGGGATAAAGTGAAGGAAAAATTAAGTAAATTAGTCATAGATAGTATGGATAGATGAGAGAAGTTAACATGGAATGAAGTAAAGGTGGGGAAGTAAAAGCAGTAGAATTGTTATGATATGCTGATGTGTAGAGTGCAACTTACCACCCATGAGGGTATCCAGGTGCTGGAGCAGGAGTGTAGGCCGAGCGGGACTTCTAGTTGAACAGCCAGGTCTTCAGTTCCATGCAAAAGTCGAGTAAAGAGGGGGAGGTCCTGACGTGATGGAGAATGTTATTCTAGGCCTTGGTGGCAATGCAGGAGAAGGATCGGCCTCCTGTTTTGCCTCTGCGAATAAGGGATGTATGCAAAGGAGAGAGAGGCTGAGCGTAGTTGTCTGGTTGGATGGTAAAAGTGAAGGCAGTGGTTGCTGTAGGCAGGTCCGGTGTTGTAGAGCCTATGTAAGCGTGAATAAGTAGCTTGAACTGTCTGTGTTTTGGAATTGGCAGCCAGTGTAGTTGTCTGAGGTAGGGAGTGATGTGTGCTTCAGATTATCTTTAGGACTAGTCTGGCGGCGGCTTTGTAGGTGGTCTGGAGTCTTGGGTGAGCTGGTTGGAGATGCCGGCATAGAATGTGCTGCCATAGTCCAGTCTGAATGAGTGCGTGGGTGACCGTGCAGCTCGTGTTGGTTGGCAGCCACTTGAAGATCTTTAGGAGCATTCTTAGTAGGAAGAAGCAGGAAGATGTTACAGCGTTCACCTGTTTGGTAATCATCAGTTTGTCTTCAAGGATGATTCTAAGGTTTCTGGCGTGATCTGTTGTGTGGCTAGCCACAGTAGGAGTCCCATGGACAGCTCTTGTTCCTGAAGATCAGGACTTCCATTTTACCTGTGTTGAGTTTTAGGCAGTACTCTTTCATCCAGTTTGTAACATTTATCGTGCAGGTTGTGAAGTTGGTCCTCATGGTGTTGTTATTTATTGTCTGTGAGGGAGAGAATGAGCTGAGTGTTGCCAATGTAGGATTTAGGATGTAGGATGTTGATTCAGTGAGCTCTTATGACACAAGTGATAGGTGACATATATATATTGAAAAGGGTTGGGCTTAGGGAAGATCCTTGAGGGACTCCACAGGCAAGGTTCTTGGGTTCGGAGGTATACGGTAGGAATCTGACTCCCTGAGTTCTATCGTTGAGGAAGAAGGCGATCCATCTCAGGGTGGCTTCTTGTATTCTGGATTTATGGAGTCTTGAGAGCAGGGTCCTGTGAGATATGGTATTGAAAGATGCATAGGAGTCGAGGAGGATGACAGCAGCAGTTTCCCCTGTGTCCATGATGGTCTGGATGTGGTTGGTTGCTGTGATAAGGGAGTTTCCGTGCTGCGGAATCCTGACTGAGGGATGCCGAGGAGGTGGTGCTGGTCTAGATGGTTGGAGAGTTGCCTGTTGATCACTTTCTCCATGAGTCTGGAAGGGAAGAGAAGGGAAGGGTAGGAGCGAGATAGGTTGGTAGTTACTGAGTTCTTGTGCGTCTGCTGAGGGTTTTTTCAGGAGTGCTTTTACCTCAGCATGTTTCCAGTTGCCTGAAAAGTTGCGCTATGGACGGAGGTGTTGATAAGGGTGGTGAGGTAAGCACTGAACAAAGTTCCTCCTAAGTTGTAGATACGGTGTGAGCAGGTATCGGTGGGAGCTCCAAAGTTGATAGTTTTCATAATTTCATCAGTGACTTCTGCAGGGAGAGGATCCGAGTCTGTTAGTTGATGATTGTTCTTGGTGGTAGTGGGCAGTAGTCCAAGGGGGTCTTCTGAAGTGTGTTGGGGTTCTAAGTTACTGTATATCTTGAGTATTTTGTTATGAAAAAAAGTCTGTGAGGTTGTTGCCAAGGTCCTGATTGGGTGATGGTGGCTGCTGAGGGGTTGGAATATTCTCTGAAGATGTTGAGGAGTTCCTTGCAGTTATTGGAACTGGTTTCCAGTCCAGTGCAAGCATAGTGCAGATTCTTATAACATGCTTCCTATCTATCTTATAAGTGATACCAATCATGGATGTGAGTTGGGAAAGACACTGAGGAAAATTTTCACAGAATGCCAGCAGCATAGGAATAAGCTATATAGAACAGCCAGAATGGGATTCTGAAGTCCTGGAGCAAAGGCACAAAAGTCCTGCTTTGAGTCTTTAATGTAGTTTTGGGCTCCATAGGAGTAAAGCATATCACTCAGGTAATAGGGCCCTAATAGGGCTTTTGTGATAAAGAGCTGTGTAGGCGTGCAACAGTGCAAAGGTAATGCATTTTTTATATGATTGAGGGCAAATAAAATTGGAGAAAGGCTGCTGGATAGAAATGGAATAATGTGCCCCAGTTATACAGACACAAAAAGGCTCCATAAGAAATAATTTGATATAACCTTGTAAAATGATCCGCAACATACCCTGATACACACCATATTTCAGGGAGGGTTGGTGCCTGTGCAAGCAAATACCAAGTTTGACTGATTGTAACTCACATTTTGTCCACCAGAGGGGTTTGATTAGGCACAAACAGCTTCTATAGACCTAGGCAAAACTTCATTTACGCTGGTGTAATTTCTGGCATTTCCTATCACGATTCTTACACAAAATGCCTTAAATTATGCAAGAATGGGAAACGGCCATTACAACGAAGCCTTTACAACGAAATCGTTAACCACGCATGCAGTACAACGCATGCGTGGTTAACACGAAAGCCTTTACCACGCATACCTTTACTACGAGGTTTGTAGTAAAGGTATATGTGGTAAAGGTAAAAAGTAAAAAAACGGGGGCCTGGGGGGGTCTCCCCCCCCCCAAAAAAAACTCACCTGAAGTCACGTCGGGTATCAGCGTCGTTTAAGAGAAAACGGAAAATAAACTTCCGCTTTCTCTTAACGACGTATGACGTCACCACGCTAGTAATTGTGGTAAATGTAATGCGTGGTAAACGAATTCCGTTGTAACGCATGCGTGGTAAAGGCATGCGTTGCAACGGAATTCGTTGTAACGTCATATATTCTGCAAGAATATGTAATTGATCATTAATTTGTGCAGAAATCCTACCACAGAATCATTGGAAGAATGTGAACGATTTGAACATGAGTAACTGATGTTCCCATCACGTGTACTTTTGCAAAGTATTTTGTGGTACTCATTTCTTTCTCGTGCCAAAAAATTGTAGCATTTCATGCTCAAAATGCTGAAGGAAGAATTTCGTGCTAAAAATAGTGCAAAATGCCAAAGTCGAATAATTTTTGGGGCATTTCAGCAATAATGCAAATTTCACCCGGGCCTCCTATCGACCTGTTGGAATAGTACGCACTATGAACCCTCTCAAGGTCGGTTTTACCAACCCCGAATCAGGGTTTTCAGATGGAAAAAGAAAGAAATGGCATTTGATTAGCTGAGGCCCTCCAAGCGAGGGTCTACTGAAGGTGGTGAGTTTTTTTTTAGCAGAAAAGAGACCAGGTTCAGTGAAAAAAGAGTATTCATCAGACACAAGCATCTTAAGTGCTTTTTTGTGCCCTAGTGCTGCACGAAACCTACACAAAGAATTGCACTATCATTTTAGTCCAGTGCTCCTTGCATGAATGATGTGACTGTGTGCCCTGAATGAAGTTTACACATATCATAGTCCGTTCTTGCCTTCGGCTTTCATTATTCCTACACCCTTCCCCAGTGACCTAACAATTTTACCCATAGAGTGCCCTGTCAGCGTTACTCTCCATGTTTACTTCAATTTACATTCCCTTAGAATAATTGTTTTTCCAGTTTTTGTGTTTCTGGAGTGTTTTTCATACAATTTGCGACTCATATATAGTGTAGACTGTAACCTGAGTTGCCTCAAGGTGTCTGGGGGAGTTGAGGTTGCTGATGGGGGTTTATGATGGGGCATGATAGCGAGCTCTAGAGTAGTGACGCTGAAGGCAGTGCGAGTTTCTCCCAGTGGATCACAAAGGCTTCTAATCCTTGGCCTCGCAGCGCAGTGTGAAGAGGGATTGGTGGGTGTATATGTATCAATGGTAATTACCACTTTAAATGAAATTGTATGAAGGACGTACACACTGCTCTTGAAACGGTGGCACACCAAAGAAGAAGAAATGGCTGTGTTTACTGGTGAGGAAAGTGCGTGTGTGTGAAAGAGTTTGTGTTGTGTGTTTTTGCATGTGTGTGTGTGAGGGGGCATGGTGAGGGGGAAGTGATGTAAGAAAGTAAATGCAGAATGAAAAGACAGAGGTGAAGAGGAAGTAGAGGACCTGAGAGATATGTAGATGGAGAATGTCAGAGAGATGTGGGGAGTTAAATGATGAAAGTGACTAACACAGTGAGAGACAGCAGAGGAAAGTGGACTCTGAAGACCAGTCATTCCACCTACTTTAGTAATGTTCAGTTCACAGCCTTATATTTTCAGAATTGAAACATTTTCAGTTCTAATTATTCCCACCAAAAACATTGTTGTTACTCATTTACCTAATATTGTTAACAGGCATTGGCAAAGTCAAAAGTTCTGGCCTATTTTAGATCTGTTCATTGGTGTGTGATATGTCTAGATGCAATAACAGCAAACCTACAGAGAGGTGCTAGTCAGATTGCATGCCGTGTGAAGCACAGGACTTTAGTTCACGTTTTAAGCCACACCCTTAATAGAACAGTTCACTCCACTTGGAAAGGATTTCTAGTCATGCTTCTTTGGCCCCACTCCGCTTGGGAGACCCTCCCATCTTTCCCACCCACTGAAAGCACTTAAAGCATCCATCCACTCTGCCTAGATCTGCTCTGCCTGTCCATCGGTCAGTAATTCTGACCAGACTGCGGGACTAAGAAGGAGGCTGGCACAGCAGGGTACAGGCGGGGAAATACACTGGACCTCTTTACTCATTAGGTCGCATTTCCATTCCTCTCCGGGACATTACACTGTTATTAAATTAAATATGTATGTAACACATACCACAAAATGAATTGCCCCTTGAAACTTTAATGAATTTGATATTAACCAACCAATGCCATTATCTTCACCGTCCCATAATAATCCATGTTTCCCTCTCACTGATTTATTATTATTGCGGAGGAGGGGGGTCTGAGAGAGAGGTTGCTAATTCAGGCAATTTCAGTAGGGGTAAATAATATGAATCCCAAATTTTTGGGGAGTAACATGCAGGATTAGATTTAGATGTGTTACCCAGTATTTCACGTTACGCTAATATCAGTGTGTTTACTTCATAGGGCAGTTACCTCCATCTTTTCACATTGTTGTAAATGTTACATCAAGAGTCATTACATAGCATGTGTCTACAAAGGAAGTTGTTACTTTGCATACAGGTAAATTATAAAATGGTTTTGGTAGTGAGATGGGTGGAGTTTAGGGGGTGAAGAGGGGATTTATTAGGGTTCCAAGATGGGTAGTATTTGGGGGTGGAGAGGAGTTTGTATGGATCACAAATGGGTGGTGGTTAAGGGTTGAGAGGGGTTTCAGGAATCGAAAATGGTTGGTGTTTAGAGAAGGAGTGGGTGGTGTCTTGGGTGGAGAGGGGGCTTTAGTGTTCAGTGGTGGGTGGTGTTTAGGGGTGGAGAAAGGCTTTTAGGGTTCATGGATGGTGGGGGTTAGGGGTGATGAGGGTTTTTAGGGTTCAGGGATGGTGGCATTTATGGGTGGAGGGGAGTTTTAGAGTTCAGTTGTGAATGATGTTTAGGCTAGTGGTTATGAGAGGTTTTTAGGGTTCAGGGATGGTGGCATTTAAGGATGGAGAGGAGTTTTACAGTTCACCAATAGATGATATTTACGGTAGGGGTGGAGACGGTTTTTTCAGTGTTCAGGTATTGTGATGTTTAGGGGTAGAGATGTTTTTTTAGGGTTCAGGGATGAGTTGTATTTAGGGTAGGGTTGGAGAGAGGTTTTTAGTTTTGAGGGATGTGTGGTGTTTTGGGCCGAAGATGGGTTTTTAGGGTCCTGGGATGGGTGGTGTTTAGGGGTGGGATTTTTTTAGGATTTTAGGGTGGGGGGTGTTTAGAGGTGGATATTTTTTTTAAGGTGAAGGATGGTTGGAAGTTAGGGCTTGGATACGTTTTTTTAAATGTCGAATGGTGTTGTAGAACTTGTTGATGTATGTTTTTATAAGTGCTCTAACAAAAACATTTTTTTACGTAGATTTTGTAACACGTGAAGTCGAATATTTAATTGAATGTAATGGCTTGCGTTGTACAGCAAATTATATGGGATGCACTACTGCACAATGCGCAGACTAGTGTGGAAAATAAACACTTAGTAAAATACGCAAAGTGAAGTGTCCTGATGTAACAGCTGATAATTATCATGGGGCCATGCCTGTCTGGGTGCAAAACCAAGGAGCTACGGTGTTTCCTCAACATTTATAATTCGGATGTAGCTGGTAACTCCTTTTACCGGCTCCTTCGGAATTATCAAGTCACTCATATGAAGGCCTCAGTTGTGCTACTTGCAAAGGGTGTGAGAGGATGCAGCTTGCCAGGTGTTGAACCTATGGCCTACAGGTAAGACATATGTGCAGCAGTGTCGCCAGCAAAAAATAATCTTCATATATTTAGACATTTGAATGAGTACATAAGGGTATATAGGACACAGCCATTCCCTTTACTGTCAGCTTGCCTGAGTAGTGCTGTGGTTCAGCATGGTTGACCAACGTCTGACAACTCAATCAATTGTTGTTTTGTAACAAAGCGTGAACGCCACCGATAAAGGTTCTTTCTACAGAAGACATCAGGGGGGAGCTGTGCCTTTTACCCCAGTGGACTGGAAAATAATGTGACTGTGTTTGCTGAGATCGAAAATCCATGCTGGGATAAATGAAAAAGACCAACAGCCCCTCTGCAGCTCGCTGAGGCACTCACCCTGACACAATGCCTTTCTCTTTTTCAGATAACATGCATCATAATTTTATTCATCTTACAGTCAACAGTCCCAAGCACTCGTCCACACTCGGTAAGTAATGGCTCCAATAAAATTCATAATGATATTTTCACGCCAGGGTAAACCTGACTCATTGCGTCCACCCTCCCTGACCTCTGCTGATTTACTTCAGCGTTGACGCGGAGCTCTCTTTTCCTTCACCCTCCCTCTCCGCGTCCACCAATGGGTGTCTTATCGGCCCCAGCTCTTGCAGTAAGCGTTGGATGATGAGGGCTCCCTCTGTGATGCCAGCGCTGGGGTTGCACATCTTTCATCCTTGTCAAATGTCAATGCTCGCCACCTTGAATGACGTCAACTCTGACGCCTTGAAACCGCTTGTACTGCCAATGCTCCCCAATCCTGTTCCGCAGTAGCGACTGTGACAGATGCATGAGCACCTGTGCATGACTGCTGATGCATACCTGAGTACTCTGCGAGTCCAGACTTTTAATCAGTTTCCTGGAGAAACCTAATGGTCTTTCAATTCAAAATAATCTCTCAGGTTTCCGATTTCCATATTGCTTTCTCCGACTCTTGGATCTGTCTGTTAATCACTTCCCTGTTTATTATTTCTCTATATGTTACTCAATTAGTCTTTTTTTCTTCATTATCAATTTATCACTCCTTGTAATACCTGTAAATTTCTCAAAGTTAATCTTTAATAACCTTCACGTTCTATCTTTGCTTGTTTGACCTTCCCTACCTCTACTCTCTCAGATCCCATTTCTCTACTTTATTCCCCATTCTTCTTCCAGACCCATTTCTCCTCTTTATCTGGGTTTCAGTTACCGTCATGGTCCACACTACTCCATCCTAATATTTCCCCGCTTTCTCTTTTTCCTCCTATCAACGACTATCAACATTTTCTGACCTCTACTTTTTCTGTAACCATTCATTTTTTAATAATTTTGCTTCATACTTTGGATGTCTTCCCCACACTCTGTTTTTTGTCTCTTTTTGGTAACATCTTCTGCCTTCCCATCCTTACCGTCTTCATTTCTATGCTCTCTTCACAATTCCATCTTCTATTCAGATACTCTCTACTTACGTTTTGCTCTCCTCTTTTTTATGATTTTTCCATCTATCAATTACATTTCTTTCTTCTCCTTTATGCATGAACATTCCCCAATTGCTAAAACCAATTTTCATGTGACTGCACCCCTAGCATTATTCCGTGCAACTACTCTCTCTGCCTCTCTTCTTTGTGGCTTATCTCTTCTGCCTCTTCCTGTCTAGACTGTCGAATGAACAATGCCCAGCTTCCAAATTCCTCCAACAAGTACAACACCATGTCCTTCTCTCGCTCCTTCCACAACCTCTCTCATCTGCCGCCTTCTTATGAAACTGCCATGAAGTCTGATCTCAGCAGATACTCCTCCCTCAAGAGACTTGGTAAGTCATTTTTCGTATGTTTCACTTCCTTGTGAGTTAATAAATGGCAATATAATTTATGTTCTGTACAAAATTACTCTCGCGTGAATATTTTAGGTTGAATTTTTGCAAGCATCAGGCACCGTTTTTTAGAAGGGAAAACCGTGTGCAACGTTTAATAGAAATTAATATTGCATACATATTCTCTACCATGTGGAGTCCCACAGGGCTCCTCCATCAGTCCCACCCTTTTTAACATTTTCGTGACCGACTAGGCACTACTGATCAAATCGGCTGGCTTAGGTCTTACATCTTACGCAGACAATACTCAAATTGTTTTTGCCGTCAATAAAGACGGAGACAGGGTCCTGTCTAATTTTCATGATGGTTTGGTGGCAGTGAGTACCTGGATGGCCAATCACTGCCTTAAATTAAATTCCCCAAAGACCGAGGTGATTGTGTTTGGAAATCTATCTCTGGCATGGTCCTCTCGTTGGTGGCTAGACACTCTCGGACTGCCTTCTGTCCCAGTTACCAAGGCATAAAATCTTGGGGTCATTCTAAATGATAAGCTTTCTAATGACTACCATGTTAACTCAGTAGTCAGCTCATCTTTTTACATTCTCAGAATGGACAAGAAACGGTTTCCGTTAATCCCTATGGAAGCTAGGAAAACGATCCTATTGGCCTTGGTTCTGTCTAAGGTAGACTATTGTAATGGTATCCTGATTAACGCTCAGCAATCAATCCTGAACAAACTGCAGCTAGTTCAAAATGCTGCTGCTAGACTACTGTCTGGCACACCGAAATTTAATTCTGTATCTGAGGTAATCAGACAACTGCACTGGCTGCCTATCAGAAACAGAAAAAAATGTAAGGCACTGTGCATTGCCTATAAAGCCACACATAATATAGAACCAGAATTCTTGAAAGAATTGTTATTATTTTACACCCCGAATAGATCACTGCACTCAGCCGGCGCAAATCTATCAGTTGTCCCCAGAACCTATAGATCCAACTGGGGTGACAGAAGCTTTGTGGGGGCTACTGCTAAGCTTTGGAATTCTCTTCCCTGTCAGATTAACGATTTGCCTTCACTTTTCATGTTTAGGAAAATATTTTAAACTTGGCTTTTTATTAACTAGGTCTTTTTATATTGTATTCTTTCATCTTGTTCTGTTTCAGGAGTAGCTAGTGCCGAGACACCTTTGTTGGTATTTGTGCGCTCTATAAATAGTTATAACATAACATAACATTTATTATAATTACTGCTTAGCACTGGTAAAACCAATATGCCTGAGTGATAACTGGTCAGTCCGCGATGAATGTGGGTTCAATCTCTGACATTGGCTGCTATCGTAGCCCCTTGTGAATGATAGGCTCAAGTTAGCCAGTTGTCATCAGTCTCTGTGAAAGGCCTGTCCGCAAAGACCTTTGATGCCCAGCTCCACAACTTTATGGTAATCTTCTCAATATCTCCTAGAAAGTGCTAACTGAACTTAAAGCAGTGTGAAGTCATTCTTGCCGAAGACACTATAGTCATCTTTTCAATGTGTGGAACAGTCTAGGTAGGCTTGAACTTGAAATGGAGAGGAGAGGTGTTGGTTGATTTCCTACTTTTATTTATTTTTGTGATTTGTTAAAACTATGCTAATAAGCACGCTTCAATGACATACATATATAAAAACATTACATTAGCGAAAGCAATCAAATGGAGTAATTACAAACCAGACAAGCTTGCATGAGTAAGAGAAGTATTTCCTGTCAGAAAGTGTTATAAGGTTGGCAATGGGAGAGGAAAAGGCAAGTACTATAATTAATTAATTGACTGCAGGTGAGGATGAATATGCAAAGGATTTGCTTAGGGGCAGCGCATGGTTGTTTACTGTAAGGAAGGTGTCAGGTGACATGATAAACACATATCTCTTGGGAATTTGGCTGGGCCTATAGAATGCAACTCACCTGCCACACAACCCAGATATATTATGGCGAATATGTAGGTGGAAGCAAAAAGTCCACATTATTTATGGGTCCATTGTATGATTTAGATGTAGCAGCCTAAAGGACTATACAGGCTGATAGCCAGTATATACTGGCTATCCATGGGATTTTCCGACGTAAGTCTTTTCAATACTTTCTAATGGGTAATACTCTTTTAAACCTCATCATTCCTGCTCCCTCCAGTTCCCATGTGAGTTCAAACTGCACTAGCTTTTCCTGTCTAAACAGTTGTTCAATCAGGCTCCCTTCCATTTTGATATAACGCTGTGTGTATTAGAAGGGCATAGCCACCCAGAGAGATATCTGTTTCAAAGACTTTTTATCCAGACCACCCTCAAGGTCCAAAACATGTGATGTATTTTCATTAGTAACTTTCTGATAGGGGACAAAAGGAACTCCCAGATATTTTAAGACACAGCAAACCAGGGAGGAAAGGAGTGGGGGTGAGGGTGTAAAGGGGTTAATTGATCACAATCGTATAGAAGTCCTTTCAACAACATCATAATGGTTTGACCTCAAAAAGTATCTCATATGTGTAAACTTGGGTTGGAGCAAACTCTATTGTTGGAATAACAATAAATTATTAGGTACTCTATTGTAGAATTCTCCTCCACTCCCTTATTTGATGGTACCCTTCGCTTTGGAACAGTAGTCAACCTAGGTCTAAGAAGCAGGGACTCCAGCAGACAGACAGCGACGCCGCTCTACCAGTTAAATTCCAGGAGGATTGTTATTAATAAGAGCTGAAGCTAGAACAGATGTGATTTCGCAACTAGCCTTAGAAGTTGCTATACTCCTGAATATTAGAAATAGCGTAGATTTGGAGGTCAATGACTCAAAAACGAGGCTAGGAAGATGTGACAAAAAAACAGAAGAAACCCTGGAAATCAGACATACGGGAAACTTCTTTTATGCACATTCTGTAGGTCTCTGAATTATCATCGGGCTTGCACTCTTCATTTAATCTAAAGATAAAAAGATAACAATATATTCCTTTCTCAACTGAACAGCCACCAAAATTATGCTTATTCTCGGAAATACTCTAGTCACTGGAACCTTGGCATGACCAATCCATTATAGAAAAGATGGGGGTTTAAACTGACCTGCACATGAACACATGTCTTTATTCCAGCCTTTATTTGGATAGTAGTGTCAGAAATATTTTACTATAAGGACGGATCAGGAAATGATTGAAGTTAAGTTCCATGGTGTCAAGCCAGGAGATAGCCATGAACATTGCCAAAGAGTGGTCCGCACCAGCCCTGCAAAATTAATTTGGCATGCTTACATTCTGAATAAAGGTTTTTAGCTATTCACTGTATTACGCTTCCATTTATAATTTCTGTTCCCACGGTTCTACCCAGACGCAGTTCATAAAACATAAAAATATTATTGTAGCAGCATTCAGAAAACCAAGCAGAGGCTTGGAGGCGGGGTGGCCAGATGCAGTAGACATGACCGGGTTTCTGAGCTTAGAACTCAGCTCTGTATCCGGGTTATGCGTTAATGTTGTATACAAGTCTTGTTGAATCTGGTAAATACATCAAAGCTAGAAAATAAATGTATGGATGTAAGGAAAATCATTGTTAATTGTTATATTTTGAAATGGTTGTGAATGGTCATCATTGTTTTTTGTTCTTTGTCTATCCCTATTCTGAAGCAGAGAAAGACATGGATGACTTTTATGTGAAGAGGAGACACTTGGCTGAGCTTACACGTGGGACTTTGCCCTTGCACGTCATGAAAATGAACTATGATCGCGATGGCTATTCGGAAAAAAGCCAAACCCCCAGGCGGGTAATGTCACAAGAGCACATCCTTTCAGACAACTATCACCCTGTTCACTACGACTACACCATCCCCCGTGACCGCGTCATCTCCCATGAGCATCTGCTATCCCGTGAGGCTATCCACTCGCAGGAGCACCTATTGTCCCCTGAGCGAATGCACCACCGAGGTGGGCCTCCACCTTTCCATGACCTGCGGCTGGGCCACCAGAAGGCACTCTCCCACACCAATGTCTGCGCCAGCACCCCAGTGCTCGACCGCCACCACATGATCAAGATGAATTCTCATCCCACCTCAAGTTCACCCAAGAGCAACTGGGACATGGGAAACCACACGGCCAACCGGCGACAAGCTTTTGCTGCAAAGCGGCAAAACACCATTGAGCAGCTGCAGTTTATCCCCGGGCACCATCCTAGCCAGCACTTGCGAACCGGGAGCAAAAATGAAGTCACCGTTTGAGCTCGGCCTGAATGGTCGATGAATTTATTTTTTCACCTGAAAAGAGGCCGTTTTTTCTCTTTGTTTTTTGTTTTTTTTTCCCCTTGCCTCCCTTATCTACACCCAATCCTTCTCCTTCTTTGTCTCTCCCCCATTGACTTCGCCCGTGGCAGGGGAATGGCGGGAAATATGCTGTATATTTTTTTTCTCTAGTTTTTCATGAGCTTAGGTAAATTTCTTTTGTTTCTTCAGAACGGCCCAGCTGCCTCATGCGGCACTTTACGCCGCTTATATATGACGTCAGCAATGGTGTTGCAGCCGACGTCCGAGACAGGCAAAAGTGGAACGAGGGATAGTTAAATCGCAAAAGGGAGCGATGGGGACTTTCAAAACTCCTCGCCCCTGGACAGGAAGTTAGAAATTGTGAAGGCGTGAGCAGAGTTATTGTTAAAAGAAAGTAAAGTCCAGCCTGCAGCACATTGAGGGGCAGGTATTTGGGACGTGATAAAAAATATACACATTTAAAAATAATAATGATGAATTCCAGCACTCAATACATAAAAATACATATGTTTATTTAGAAAAATCATTGGGGTGCACAGAGAAGCCAACCCTTCTTCCTAACCCCTTCTTGTCACTTTATTAATTAGTAAGAGTTTGGCATTGAAAGAAGATTTGCTCGATAAATTGGAGGGACACTGAAAATTTCATGTTTATGGGTTTATAGCTATTTTCAGTTTCTCTTGTTTGGAGGGGGGTAAGGGTCCTATATTTTGCATTTTAGGGTTTAAAAGGAATCTTCACAAGCAAACTCGGAGAAATCAATAGCACTGATTTCCAACAGACTTTCTCTGTTCTTCTCAGTCTAACAATAATAATATACAAGGTTGTGTGCAGTCCCATAGAATTCAGCACAATGCCTTACTAAAATGATTTTAAAAAATGATGTTCTAAAGTGTAGTTTAGAAAGCCAACAAGAGAAATAATTGTAGTTAGCAAATTCACCCGTCTTAAAGGGTGTGCCGTAGCTGGTGACCCATTTTTCGGGAATCTAGGACCAGCGTGGTGGCAGCCATTGCTGTCTTTCTTCCCAACCTCCCCTCCAGCATTGCTGCAACTAGGTGAACGAATTGCTTAAGAGGCAGTTTTCTAGTGGCAGAGGTCAATAGCCGAGATCTCCCTTGGAGTTTTCTCCTTAAAGTTTTTTGACCTGATGGTGGCAGAGGCATTCACAGTGGTCCCGTTAAGGGCAATTTTTTAATGCAAGGATTATTGTTGACTTGTTATGTACTCAAATGCAATATATACATTTTTCACAGATCCATTCTCTGATGCCATCAAACAGGTGCACTGTTAGCATATATTTGACTTTTTATGATAGTCTTCCCTTTCACAATTCGGATAACCCAGCTCTGTACAAATGTGTACATTCCTTAGAAATGTAAATCTACTCCCTGAAAAGTCATATACTCCAAAATGTGTTCAAATGCCATCTGGTGTGTGAAGTTCAAAGACTGCTACACCTCGATCGGCACAGGTCACCATTCCAAAACAGAATATGCCCCTGTTGTTGTCATATGTGGTGCGCTCATTCGAGAAAATGACATTCTGCTTTGGTTTTCTACTTTTATATTACGCCATACAGCTATAGGCTTTTCTCTTTGAAATCACGTATTCCCTCAGATTAGCAGCAATCTTAAATTCCTTAAGTGAAAAATATGAAACTGTTGCTGGGTTCTGAGAGAAGGTATGGACTTCAGTTGTTGAGGCCCTTCAACAACTTACTACGTATAGTAGGAGCATTAGCGAAGAGTCATTTTAATAAAATATTTTCTAATAGAATGCAAGTTCCTGAATACAAAGAGAAGACATGACTCAGGTCATAGTGACAGGGGACAGTTTTGGGTCCGACATGCTTTGAAGAAATCGGAACCATAATTGTCAGAAATTCAGCATGTAATCATGTCCCTTTCCTTAGTCACAAACAACAGTTTAAGCCAATTAACTGTGCAAGTAATAAAAAAATAACTTTAAAATGGAACGCAATATGTATGGTTGAGTTTCACATCATACAATGAGCTATCTAATGTTACCACATAATAGGAATACCATCTTGCTCTTTTGGATAATGGATTTCAATTTGCAGGCTTCACTTCAGTGCTAAAATTGTCTTTTCATGAAAAATTCTATACAATATTACTGGAGATTGCTGGCTCATGAGCCAGACACAAAGCGCTCCATTGTTCACTGCCCAATTAGACTTACTACCTTTCCATCAGGGTCGGAGACAAACTGACCAAAAGGGAAATTAGGAATGAAGACATGTGGTTTCATGATTATTTGCAATCTGAAAAGAAGATTTCACAAATGTACATACATAATAGTAACCTGATATGAGTTTAAAAGTTCCCGTTCAACTCTCTACAATTTTAGTGGCAAACCCCAAAAGATAGATTAATTTGGACCACAATACTATTTTTGATAAGTAATAACACCATCAATTAAAGGGAATATAATAAACTACACTTTGCTTTCTCTTTGTACACATACAAACTTAGAATGATGGAATGTGAGGGCAGAGCAGGATTCTTACGCCCATCAGTCTCTTCATTCTTTCCCCTCTGTTCACACACAGTTGGCCGCTAGACACACTGTCACTCGGTGCTTGACTTATGCCCTTTGTGGACATTTGTAAATTCAGAAAATCTCCAAATATGCGATCCAGTAAGCCAAACATTTCCACAGATTGCTTTGTATTGTATAATTAATTCCAGCTTTGTCACCTCAGAGGTATTCTTAAATGATTGACACCTAATCTTGTTTCCCTTTGGAGTACCTTTGTTCTCTGCATCCATTCCCGCCGCTTAGATTGGACTCTTACATATTCCATTGGCTACTCTCAGAACAGACCAAAAACATACACCTGAAAGACTTCACCAGGCACCATGCTTATCTAATGGTGTCCATTATTCTGGGCATGTGTATCATTTAGCCCCTCTGCTTACCAGTTAAATATGGAAGTTTTTAGGTTTCTCAAAACGTGGTCCCCTATTTCCAGCACAATGGTGTGTCCCAGTCCTTTTATTAGATCCAATTTTGAGGCAAAACCATGTTTAATATTATTTCAAACCATCCCTTGCCCATTTAGAGTAGCCCAATTTCTAAATCAAAAAGACCTCTTTCCTTGAAACAATATTTGTCTCTGCTCCCATGTTTATTCTTTTTAGGAAAAGTATCTGTGACTTATAGAGCTAGGCACAATCAATTCTGCAGACACACCTTCACATTTGTGATGTGCATAACGGTGAAACTATTTGTTGATGATGTTTCACTATGTCTTCCGGTGCATCCCAAAATACCTCTTGATGACCCTATAGTCTTGTCACAGGTCTTAATCACTTTGACGTTATTGGTACACCCTGTCTGATTACCATGGAGATTACCCAGTATGAAACTGCCAATATCCCTCTCAAGTTTGAGGACTTCGGAGGTTACCCAAAATGGAAGGATGAAGATTTTATTCTTGTTTAGTGAACTCTGACATCACCTGGGACGATAGTCCAAACAACTCTATCTTGTTGGAGATCTTTCAGATCTCACTTCTCATCTTGTACTGCTCTTCTGGATTTCTGCACCTTAAGTATTTTAATTTTTACTTGGCTTTATCATGGCTTAGCTGCCAAATCCCACAGGATACAGGCAGATTGGGGAGAGTCAATGAATGTTAAGTGTAAGCAAACGCTTTCTGTAAATGAAAAGGCATTGAACAGTTGCAACTAACTGCAAAGCACTAGTTTGTACCTTGTTGGACTTCTAACTTTTTCATCCACTTTTGAGGCTAGACCTGTAAACATATGAGGCAGACTCGCATCACGGGGAATTCTATGTTTCTATGTTTCACTTCAGAAATTCATATTATAATTTAGAACATTTATTTACAAATCAGAATTCTAAAAGCAACAATCTGTGCACTCTAAGAAATGGGTTGTAAGGAAAATGTAGTTTTCTTATCTACAGATCATGAAAGATATGAAGTAAAATAATATGGATTATGAATGTAGAATTAATTTAATTACATTTTTAGAGAATCAACTCTCAAATCTGTGAAAGAAGCCTAAAGACCAAACCAGAGTTTACCATCAGAATATATTCTAGAGCTGTAGGTACTGCATTGCAATTTCTACTACACCTTATGCTCCACATTCTAAAGACTAAGTAGAAGAGCTGGCTTTAAATCTATTTAAAATATCCCTGTGCCATCCTAGCAAACAATGGGTTCATTATCTCTTTTTAATTCAAATGCAATTATTTGTTTTAAGTATCTTAACAACTATTTTTGAGATGAAAAGATTGTCAGTAATGGGTGTCCCGATAAGTGTAGATATTTAAAAATCAACGTTTTTCTGTGTGCATACTTTTGCAAGAGCTTCCCTGATGTTGATGATTATGGGGCTCCCTGGAAAAGCATGTGTTATAAGATCGAACCTAACACAATGGTAAACATTTCCATTTCAAAATACAGCCATAAACTCCAATTAAAACACCAAGAATTAAGAATGCATCAAGGTAAATAAAATCCAAATCCAAATTGTGTTTTACATAAAATTTAGTGCTGCATAGTGGACGTCTTCTTACCATTTTATACCGTTACTATAACAAACAGTCTGAATGTTAGTCTAGGTAGCAACAAAGTATAAAAACAAAAGAAGAAAATTACAGTTTTCTACTTTGTTCTTTGAGGCATAAATGTCCCCACATGGCATAAACCTCACATGAAAAGTAGGTGCTTCCTAGAATATGAAGACATAGTATACCATGCAGTTGAAAGCACACCAAACTTGTATTGCAATTTTTAAATATGATTCAGAATTTTAAATCGAACTCCCTTGTTACATTTTCAAGTATCATGTTGTAATATGAAACTTCTAGCTAAAATTCTGAGTCTGATTTTCAATTAATAATTCTGTGTTTATGTTCGGAAAGCCATATTGTAATTTGGACATCTTATTACAATTTGTTATTATAAAAATTACCATTATATACAATGGGGTAACCCAATAAGTCAAGACGGACCTGGGTACAATACGGTAATACAAACGTAGTCCGTGACCAATTAGTAATGAATTTAATTCAATTACGCACAGTCTGTGTTGTGTAGATTACTACAACACTGATAATCAATATCTCAACGACCTTTCTCATGCATGCAATCAAGAACCTATTTATAAATACATGTAATGAGAATCCACATAGATCATAGCGCCAAACACACCAAAATTATTCACAAATCCTTTTATTAGCTGACTAGGCAAATAGTTCAATCAATACATTGCAATAGGTCGCTGGCAGGAAAGGAGGAAAAGTAGGGGAGTGGTGGTGGTGGATAGTGAGAGTGCAAATCACAGGAATAAAGATAAACGCAGTTAGATGCTTTTAGAAATACTGGTAACTCAAACCAGTCACAGAAGACCTGTCCGATGTATAACATTCACTTACATGTAATCTGTAAATTTACAACGTGCATTCAATGCATCTTCAAGGGTATATTGGATAGGAAGCAGGTACAGGTCTTGTAAGGTAGAGGGCGTCGACGTTTCGACTCGGCTGATGCAAGGAGGGAGGTTTGAGCCTCAGCTGCGAGTCTTCATCAGGACGGGATAGGGCAACCTACTCCTGGTGCCAAGCCTGGCTACTTAGGTATGATGTCCAATAACGAAGACCAATGGCCCAAAATCGCCAGAGGTACGGGAAACAGGGGTGTTCAGTAACTTCAACACCATCCACCGTGTATATCCATTAATGATGTATGTGATGTAAATCACTGTCCTTAATAAGGGAGAGCACCGTTCAGTCCATGTTGCTCGTCTCGTTGGCGGGCCGTGCCTGATGAAGACTCGCAGCTGAGGCTAAAACCGCCCTCCTTGCATCAGCCGAGTCGAAATGTCGACACACGTTGTAAATTTATAGATTACATGTAAATGAATGTTATACATCAGACAGGTCTTCTGTGACTGGTTTGAATTACCAGTAATTCTACAAGCATCTAACTGTGTTTATCTTTATTCCTGTGATTTGCACTCTCACTATCCACCACCACCACTCTCCTCCTTTTCCTCCTTTCCTGCGCGCAACCTATTGCAATTTATTGATTGAACTATTTGCCTAGTCAGCTAATAAAATGATTTGTGAATAATTTTGGTGTGTTTGGCACTATTGTCTATGTGGATTCACATTACATGTATACATAAATAGGTTCTTGATTGCATGCATGAGAAAGGTCGTTGAGATATTGATTATCAGTGTTGTAGTAATCTACACAACACAGACTGTGCATAATTGAATTAAATTCATGACTAATTGGTCACGGACTACCTTTGTATTATAAAAATTACAATATGTTCATTTTGAGGTCTCCATACCCCTTTGCAAGAACATACCTAAAGTTCATGGATCCCCTTGAAAGAGGTATATTTAAAAAAAAGGAACACAGCACATTTGCATCTTGGTTGATTACATCATCAAATGATTGGAAACTCTGTTTCCGAAGCATTACAATTTATGGCTTCACTTTAAGAAGCTTCCTTAGTCTCTGCATTTTGCCACAATGTTAGTGTAACATGATAGAGTTCTGGTGTTCCATTTTGCGTCGAACATTGTCTTTTGCAAACATTATCCATAGTGTGCCCTTCGCGCCTAAACAATGCACAAGCTAAACTTGTGAATATGCACTTTTTCACAGCTTAACATATCATTTGTGAAAATCAGTAGTTCCAAAGAAAAGTGCAAGTATGTCAATCAGTGGCCACACCTCTTTAAATGTAGTGTTGTCATTCAAAGACAGATGTCTGTCTTTTCCTGAAAAACGAACTACAAAAAGAACTATGCCTTAGAATATGCAATTGTTCAGAGCCCAGTTGGACCTATGGGAGGAAGTGGGCAAACCACACTGAAAATCTGCAAGCCCATATCTTTCTTTCTATGCCACCATTTTGGGGCTTAACCTCCAAATGAATCACAATAAAGGTGTAGGCTGAATGATTCGGTGGAAATGTTCCTTTAAACTTTCCCTTTGTTTATTCCACTGCATTTTATTTGAGCATGTCCTCGAATTCGGGCATCTAAAAAAGCAACAATGTGCTTGATAAACCACCACTCGCACAGATGTGTCAGTCATCACGCACCAGAAAGCACAAAAATTTAAAAAAGAACAGACAACAACTTGCCCATGATTGCAGAAGGACAAAGCCAGTCTGACATTTCCTCATGAAATCCTTTAAATATGAACGATGTGTGCCAAATACAGAAAACGCCTATTTCTGACAGATCCGTCATATATTCTTGTGAAATTATACAAAATTGTACAGAAATTGTATTAGGATGGGAGTTCCTGCATTGGCTCCAATTCATTGCTTCTGACAGTAGGGCCAGCAATTGAGACAGTACCTTCGGGTTACAGGATTTGGGATGGAAGGCCACAAAGGAACAGTTTTTCCTTAAATGGTACAAAATGAGAATAGCATTTGAAAACCACATTGCTGGGGCGTGCAATCCAAGAAGTTTTTCCTGACGAGTTTAAGAGCACCCAACAGCATCTGTCAAAATCCCATGCTTTATATTCTGGAGATATTCAGCAGATCATGTGGAACTGGATTTGTCCATATGGAATATTGCTGCCTGTCTACTTGCAACATATTATATATTTAATATGGAAGAAGTGACTTGGGCAGTAGCTTTTAGTCAACGGTCTAGCGGAAATGTTTCCCGCCTATTTACACAATTTCAGACTATCCCACTGAGTAAAACACTGACTGCAATGAAAAAGAGAGGACGAGTTTGCAGATTGCGTTTCTAGCTCTCAAACCGATGAATTATACAACTCATTTTGCCCTTTCAGTCCTAGAACTTGGTACAGGACACTTCTACAAGAGGTACATTAAGAACTCCACTGCAAAAGCCTGAAAGCCAAAATTGGATTTTTGTTGACTTGTCCTTCACATTTTTAGACTTCATATTAAACAAAACCTCCCACCTTATGTGTTTTCTTCTCTAAGTAAGGAGAAGCATACTCGCATGTCAGCCTACAAATTAAAAGAATAATCACTCTTGGTTGGTTTGATGGCTTCCTTGGAGAAAGCAGGATGCATCCATTCTCCCCCCTTTTATTAATGTACCAATAACAGCTGGGGGCAGGCTGGGATTTCCTGCAGAAGTAAATGTTTTCAAACAATACGTTTGTAATTGCATTGGGAGTTACAGTCTGAAATCCAGCATGTTACTACTATGTGCACTGCAAAGGCTAGGGTCTAAATGCTTCTCTTGCTGGCTTCTAAATGAGGAGGAGAGTAAGACTGGCTTGGGGGACAGACTTCAAGCTGGTTCCACAGATAAACATTTTTTTCTGGTTGAAATTGAAGTCCAACTATGGGATTTAAATTATTACTTTTTTGAAGCGCAAATTGATATTCCTTAATCTATCGGGTTATCATGCCTTAAGTGGCTTAAAAATGGCAACATCTGGGAGATGCCCCTAAACAAGAGCTAAATTGTGAGTTCCGTTAACATTTTCAACAAAGTTCAAATTTGCTGTTCAACTTGAACATACTCGCAAAATGAAGTAGCACTCAATATGCATAAATACTTTGTGAATATAGTGAATTAATAGAAAAACATCAGAGTTTACTCAACATTGTAAAATGTGAACTGAAAATTAGAACCAAAATCAGATTATCACAGTATTGTATAACATTGGAAGGCAGCAATGGCTGTGAATTTTTGCTCCACAAATCCTGAAATGTGAACCAAAATGTGAAAATGAGTTGCTCAGTAAACCCCTTTCCAGATATCAACTTGAGCGAAATAAGGGTGTGAACCCTTGCTCCCTTGCAAACATGAGATTTCACCAATTTCTTACAAAGGAAATTTCATCCACAATTTATTAATCTACGCAGATTGCATGAGTGTAACCTCTCGATCCCAATGGACTTTTTCCCAGTTGCAGAAGCGGAATGATTTAAAGAACCCTTTACTGAATATTCTAAACATTTCCGTTCCCTCCATTTTGTAAAAGTTATTTCCATTCTTTTCTAGATAAACACAGAAAAACAATGAAAAAAAATTACTACATTACGATAAACCTTTTTAATGTACACCCTGGAGCCTACCTGGTACAGGTGGACCCCTTTTGAACTGTAACAAGGGCTAATAGATGAAAAATTGCTTTTTTGTATGACGATTTAAAACATTTCTTTGTGATGTGATTTATTGGAAGGGCGGTTTAGAGGCGGGAGGGGAATGATACATTGAAGATAATGACTTTGGATGCGTGGTTTCTATATAGTTATACAACAAATATAAATATATATACTATTTTTTTTCTAATACTATCACTGTGGTTTGGAGTTGAAACAGACTTTTGGGGAATGGAATGGAGAAAAAAGTATAATACCTGCTGATGGTTTTGAAGCCCATCTGTTTTGGATGTCTTTTTTGACCTTGCTCCTTTCCTCCCCTGTGACACCTATCCCTTCCATGCCCCCCACCCAACTTGCTTCCATCTGATTGGTGGTTCCTGGACATGGTTTGCTCTTCAGGGTTCTGCCTCCCATGGACAGAGAGGACTCACTGCCGAACAATATTAGAGAAATGCACAGTGACCTAACCCTCCCAAGCCTTGGGCCCCTGCAGGGCAGACATGGATTTGCTCTATCAAACTTGGACCACAGAACTCAAGCTGCGCACTTTCCAGTCCTTGATGACATGCCAAGTCTGCGAGGAATCCAACTGGAGAACGAAGAGGGTGCAAATCCTGGTTTATTGTTTTCCTTGCTTGTGTGTGATTCTTTGAAGTATTGGTTCCAATCCTTTGGAGGAGGGTGAGGAGTCATGGTTGATGGCATGGCCATGGCTGTGGGTCACCTTCAAACTATTTGTATTCGTACTCTGGCCAGCCTTTGGATAGGGAGAGCAGAGGAAATGGTTGTGGTGGCAGGCTGCTTCCTCGTCTTCCTTCCACGGAGAGAATGGGCCAGCGGCATGGCGAGATTTTTGCCAACTTTACTGTGGCACATACCTCCTTGAGGACCATCTGCCGGTTACAACCTCACCCAGGCACCAGTCTAATCTGCCATTGCAATACATTGGCACTGCCAAAGCATACAACTCCTTTGTCTTTACAAAATGCATATTCCTAACATTTGCTTACCCCAGCACTGTCTGCAGCAGAAGCTCAGTCCCTGCCACCCACAGCTCTGCTCTCACCTCGGCCATTCTCTGTGCATCCATCTAGCCTTCTCCTCGTTGTGGCACTGCATGGTATCCTCAAAGTTTTTACAATAGCAAACACTGACACTGCCAGTAAATACCTGCCTTATGTTAGCAGTAACATATGTCTACACACCACCCCAAAGCCACACACACAAAGGGCCACCTATTCCTATTGGCACGCACATATCCATCGTTCTCTGTCTTACATCCCTCACCCCTCAAGACACAACCCCCACTCTCAGCCCACTGGCTGATCTACGGGCTCTGTATACATGGCCCGTGCGAATGCTGCTGCCGCACTTCTGCAAAACCACTTCTCTCTAGACAGAGGTCCGGAGCCCCCCTTCACAAAGACTTAAGGTCACAATCTGATTACCATAGGAAAGGGCAGTTTTTGGACAACTTATAATTTTGACCTATCTGTACCAAACTTTCCAGTGTTTGAGATATAACTAGGGAAGTGGTCTGTTAAAGACTTTAAGGCAATCTGGTGACATGACAAAAGATATTTGATCACACACTCAGTTGTGTGTGAATGCCACTAGTGTACAATTATAAACAACCGCATAAAAACACACACACACTTCGCCCCTCCGCACCCCCTACCCTCCCACCCACTGAAGCAATGCACCAATATTCATTCTTCTGTCTGAGGCTGCCTCCTCCTTAGTTTCCGTCCTGCATTTATAAAATTTCTTTACATCGTCTCTATGGTGAAGATGACTTTCTAGCTGTCGCTTAGCAACTTGCAAATCTCCGCGTGCCCTAGAAGTCAGGTGCAAGATGCAGTGCTGTTGGGAGACCTCGTGTACACCTACAGGCCATACTCCCACATCAGAAGTAGGTGGTTCCATGCTAAGAGGGAACAGGTGCCCTTGGTTGTCACCGAACAGAGGAGTTTTTGCATCCATCCCAAATGTATGGAAGCCAGGCCACTGTTGCGAACGTTGTGCACTTTGCATATGTTGTATCTATATAACACTGTCAATTCGCTACAAATGCTGACTGCTTTACCAGGCATTTAAGGGTTGTAATAACCGTGTCCGTGATTCTACCCAGGCTAACTGGAATTATGCGATACTACTGCTGCTTCTGTGTTTCCACATGAATATGGATGAACTGCATTACCACATAATCCACCGTCAACAAATGTTTCAGTTGCCTATTTCAGGCGTTAAACTTGTCCTAATGAGGTACATTTTATAACCAGAGAGAATTATTGTGTTAAAATGGCAAAACAGCTACAACATGTGCCACACCATGCCACATAATTTGGCTTTTAATGGATAATTTAGTCAATCCTGTTGCATAATTTGGTTGTCTACTGCCGCATAATTCCAGTGACCACAGTTATACCTACAATGTTTTGGGAACTTAAATCAATTCTTGCTCACATGTTACGCAATTTTTCTCCTCGAAGTGTTTCTAACACTGGCCAAAGCATTTTTCCCCCCGTAAATTCACTGGGTGTATTTTACATTTCCACACACAGGGGCATATTTACCAATATGTCATGCAGTGCAGCAAGATACCTTGCTGCGTTGCGTGACAGGGCAGGAATGCACCATACTTAATATAATACAGCACATTCCTGCCTTTTCCCACTGCTGGTGCATAATGTGATGCCTAGAACCAATGCTGGCACTCTTGCACCATGGTTGTAAGCAGTATTGTTTGCACAAAAATAATCCCCTGAGGCATTTTCCTCTTTCTATGTGTGGTGGAGAATGCAGCACTCATAGAACAAGGAAAAACGTGAAGAAATAAACATATTTCTCTGTGTTCCGCCTCACCTGGGGGAGGCGTAGCAGTTTTGGTGCATTCCCAGGTTCACCACTTATGGAAGATCTGGGAATGCATCAAAATCCATGTTTTTTTGCATGGGAATTCCCATGCACCACCCATGGAATGCCTCCCTGGGGCAGAGCAACACAATGCAGTGATTTGCGCTGCGCTGCGCTGCGCTGCGCTGCGTTGCGTTTTACTCTGGATTTATCAAGCCACTCAGGGCCACACAAGCTGGCCTTGCGTGGCTTGATAAATCGCATTTTAGGGTTGTGTGGCATATGCACCCCGTTGCCTGGTGGAAAAACGATGGAACCTTTTCATAAATTTGACCCACAGTTCAGAGACTGTCCCTTACATGCATGGGGGTACTGGGCCATTGTCGTGTATTAGCCGTGCACTTTGTAAGTGCAAGCTGCCCGCTTGGTGGCAGACACACAGAGGAGGCAGAGCCAGCAGGCTTCAACCACATACAGGATTGTTATTTCAGAATATAAGCCATATTGGGAGGGTGCTGACAAAATCCTTCTCAGCCATGCCACTTTCACAACAACATCCGGGGCAGGGTATTGACCCACAGGCCTTGACAGTGAGGATGAGAGTGGAGTTTCAACCTCCCTGTCCCTGCCAACCGCCCTCAGACATTGCTTCTGAAATGAAAAGCTATGAGTAATTTTATATTTTTTATACTATGGTGAACAAGCTGAGGCGTTGGTGTGACTGGTTTATATGTTTGTTCTAGATTGTGCATGTAGAAAACCTTGATACCCATCCCGTCTCACCATCCCTTACTCCCTCCTATAAAGCCAGCGTTACATTTTGGTACCTACAACCACATAGCTCTAGCTAAGAGATGGTGGGGTAGTTGTTAGAGACTGTTTTATGAGCAAGAGGTGGCCAGAGAGTGCTAGTAGTAAAGACCACTCTAATTTCTATCAGCCCACAAAAACATTATTCCAATGTACATTTGCATTACAGATCTCTAGAACAAGGCCATCTAGTGCTGCTTTACCAACCAAAATGTACTTAAAAGGTTGAAAATTAGCTATTGGTAAAGGTGAAGAAACCTAACCAAAAAGGCGAGATTTCCTGGTTGGGCCAATGTCTCTCAGGGGCCAGAGCATGGATGGCGCAGGATCAACTAAACATCACACACACTCCTGGCCCACTCCTATTGGAATTTCAGAGGCACTGGCCTGCCAGAAAATCTGCCAGTTCCCCAATGGTCTGCTTGCCTACAACTGGAGAGAGTGGGAGAGACATCACACAATAACCTAATTGAGCCCCATTTTGAAGTGTAGTCTGCCTTTGACTACTCATATTCAGTCCCACTTGACTTTGTTTGCAAATTTCCCACACCACTGTTTGCCAGTTGTTGGAAATTACTTCCTTAAAGCAGTTGACTCTTGTCGGATCACAGCTCTTCTTGAAGAGCTTAGGCTCCCCTAGGGCCCACACTGCTCCAAAGAAAGTTCAGATCCCGCTATATAGTGCCTTTTTTGGGTATGAGTACTTTGTCTCTTGTTGAGTGTTTTTATGACCCTTTGGTATTATCCTCTCTCTGTGCTATGGTGAGAGCAACTCCGTTTTGGCTCTTGAAATGTTTCCAAGAGCAGACATTGCACAGAAATATCATAGGTGAAGGGTTTATGCACTTAAACGTGTGCATCTTTTATTGGACAAAATACGTCCTCCTTTTCTGCTCTAAACAGCATGCATTTTTCTGCACCTATTGTTGTGTTGAGTTAGGCTTCAGTGTTGACAGAATTTTTGACAGTCCCTCAGTAATAGAACTTCTGCCACTGTGGCATTTTGAATTGTAGATATCAGAACTAAAACGCAAAAAAACGATTTTTAAGGCAATGCACATTACCTCTGATTTCATGGGAAGAAAGCTTTTTTTGTCAAACTTAGCTATCACTGGCGGCGTTAGGAGCCGGTCCTTCCTTGGCGACATGCCTGTTTGATGAATTTCTCTTTTTCAAATAGCCTCAAGGAATACATTGCAGAAAACGAATGAAAATTAAATGTAATTCAAAAGGAGGTTGTTGGATCTTCATGACAATATATTGCAGTCTGTTAAAAAATGTAAGACAAGTCAGATCTTCCTAATTTTATTTATTGAAGGCTCGCAATGCCCTCGTGTGATTTATGAATGTTTGTCCCCGGAGACATATTTTCCATGGCCCTAATCATTTATACTGGACTTAAAAATGGAATTTATTTGCCCACTAATTTGCTTCGTTTGGGGGGTTAGGTTCGAAACAGATGGACTTCACTGGAATGAAGGTCACTTTTGCGTTACTCAAAGTAGGAAGCATAAAACTAATTTTGAGAAGCTCCCAGTGCATTGTTGGTAATCTGTCAACATGGATAGTGCTATTGAGCCTGCAGACGTTTGTGTCACAGTGTGAACCTCGTCAGCAGCCTAATGAGGATCTACGATTGCATCACAGATTATGTATATTGCACCAGGGAGCATCTCAAGACGGCGTCTAGCACATACTCTTTCTACTTCCTAGTTTGAGAAGAAATACCAAAGTGGAGCAAATGCACAGGAAAAATCCACTTTAACAATGACGCTCGTATCACAGATCAGTTTAATAGTCCTATTTAACAGAGTCAGATTTGGGGGAGAGTTAGTTCCCGTATAAAACAGAGGATGGTATAAGGTGCATGCTTGATGTTCCACTGAGGATCAGTGAGGAGCAAGAATTTAAACATCGGAATACCTGGCGCCAGACCGAGTGCCTTATCCACAAAACCAGATCAATTTCTTGAAAATTTGGAAAAGAAAATAATGAATACACATGCAAGAGGAAAGAAAATATATTTCTATATTTCTTACTCCTGCTTTTCTACGAATTTCCTCAGTAAGAGCTTACAAGATCTGGACTGTAGCAAATTAGCAGATACTGGCTTTCTGCCATATGCCCATTTACGCAGGTTTTTAAGGCCATTACTAGGGTTCGTTTTTAATATGATAAGAAATATACCATGTGCATCCCATCTCCTTTCCACCACTCCTTCATCATATTCTGCCCTCCTCACCCCTATGCTAGCTCCTACTTGCAGCTCTGTGGCCATCCAGCATGGCTTATGAGTATTTCTAACAGTAGACAATTTTAACAGAATTGCAAATAACACGAGTGTATTATATTTTTAAAAATGGATTGTTTTGCTAAAATCCACTGGTTTCATGCTCATGTGCCAGAGCGCAATACTAATGAGCCGCTATTGTGTTTTCTGAAATAAAGACAACATGTTCTTATGAAATTCTGTGCTGGTGGTTGTGTCCTTCATTTCTAGGATTTTGTCCTGGTGAAAAACAGAACTGGTGCCCAGCCAAACCTTGCTCAGTGCGGACACATCGCTGACCGATGGCTTGGGATAGGTAAACCGAGACTAACCACCTCAAATCCCAGCACGAGGAATGAAGATTGGGGTTTGGAGGTAGAACAGCCAGGCTTAAGAAGCGTAGTAAACTATCCATTGAGCATCTACCTTATGTAGTTTCACTGAATCCATAGCCTTTTAAAAGTATTAAGGATCTTCTCACAAATACTAGAACCACCAGAGACGTGTGCTTCCCCCTTCCATTGAGGTTGATTGAGAGAATTTGTGGCGTGAATATTTACTCTTGATAAAGGACAGCACTATTACACAGAGCAAGAAAATACACCCCAGATAGAAGAAAAAAGTTCAAGGTTTTCTAATGATAAAAGGATTGTCTATCAAAATACTGAGCTTTTTACATTAAACTGAAACACGCACTGGCAATGCCAATAGGTCTGGCTCATGAATGCACTGACCTAAAAATGCATCTGCATAGACTGCCCTCCTCCCATCGGTGGTGCTGCCTGTAAGAAGCGCAATACATTATCAATCTACTTAGCCAAGAAACATGAATAGCATTACAATGGTATGTGTGTGCTCCTAAATGTTCAAGCTCAGGCAGGTGGATAAGTAAATAAAATGATCACAGCTGTATGAAGGGCAAACACTTTTTTGTGGAAGCACATACCTGCTGACCAGTCAGGATATGTACTCACCCCTGGCTTCCAACATGTGGGCGGAGCCAAAGTCCCTCTTTTTTTCTTTTAGTCCTCATATGAGACACAAGGGTAGGACCCATGATCTAAGGATGGTCTGGAATGAAACAGATGGAAATGTCCACCTAGTGATGGACTCTTTTGGTCAACCTTCTTCAACCAGTAGTTGGAGAGTGAATTGTGGTGTCAGCCACTATCCTCAGCAACTGGTGTACAGTGGCGTAGCTACGGGGGGGCGGTGGGGGCGGTCCGCCCCATGCGGCACTAGTTTGGAGGCGGCGGCATGCTCATTACAGTTGGCCTCGGATGCAGGTGACTAAAGCTATTCTGAGCCCTTGGGGAGTCCGGACATGAAATCGCTGTGTTAGTTCAAAGGCGGTGAACTAGTAAAATGGAGGAAGCAACGGATATTATCCTTCAGAAAGACGCTGCAGCAACGAGTTTGTGCCTTCATGCCCATGTTTATAAGGACAAATACACAATCTTCAATGTCGTCACAGGCGATGCCTCCAACCATTGGAGTAACATTCTAAGGCATTATGGGATGAGTAGTCCTGGCCTGTGTGAGTGTGGCAATAATGTGTGCACTTCAGCACCTATATGTTTGAGGTAATATGTGGCATGTTTCTAGTTAACATTACCATTTGGAAATGTTTCCAACCATGACATTGCACACTAGCACAGCTGTTTACCGTTTTCCATATTGAGCCTGACAATATTTTACGAGCACAACCCGAAGGTGCTTTCAAGTGCAGTGCAATTTCAACGTAATGTATTGTGTCTCCCTCAAATTGTAGTTTTGAGCAGCGCGATTGCTATACATCTTTTAACCATGTGACCAGCGCAATGGTTTCTTATACAATGGCCTAGGGTGATTATTGGGGAATACTAGGTTCAAAATAACAAGAAGGCATTTACTTTTCAGTGTCAGTGTTTAAGTTTAAATTATTGTATGTACTACAATGGTTCTGTTTTTGCACTATGCACTTTCCCCTAGATTCATCATTGTTCCGTTTTGCGAGTCCTTAATAGCGATTATTAAGAAATCGCTATTAAGGACTTGCAAAACGGGATTCATGTAGAAATCGCAAATAAAATTGCGATTCCAACAGCTTCCTAAAGGCCCATAGGAATGAATGGGGAGTTATTCCTAATTTCGATTAGCAATTTGCTACTCGCAAATAAGGATGCGATTTCAAGGGTGCAGGGGTGTCCAAAGGACAACCTGTAGCAGCCCTGAAATGCAAATGTACACATGTGTTGCGCACACACATGTCCAAAGGACATGTGTGTGTGTAACATGCAACTTAGAAAAATGCACTAAAGTGCATTTTTCTAAGTTTTCGCTATTTACCACGAAGTTACACTTCGCGGGAAATAGCGGCCAAAAATGCGAATTCGCAAATTAAAAATGGTTAATGAATTGCATTTAAGGAATCTCAAATAGAGATTCCTTAAATGCAACTCCTCGGAAAAATGCGAATTCTATAATAGCGATTTTTGAATTTGGGATGATGAATCCCAAATGCAAAAATTGCGCTCGCAAAGGGCCAGATTCTCAGAATCCGGCCCTTTGCGAGACGATTTTACGTTGATGAATCTAGCTGTTTATTTTTAAATATTATTTGATGCACTAGGTATCATACTGATGACGATATTGACAGCCATTATGTACATAATATTAAAATAATTCAGTATGCATTCACTGTTTTTAAGATAATTTAAATGTAATATTTACATTTACGATGCCATGAACTTTGTCTATGTCTATGATTTTAAAATATTTAAAGGCTTTTACCAAAATGGCCCACACTAGACTGAGGAGGCTGCTCCGCCAGCTGAAACACGTCTCTCTATGCTGGGTCAGAGGAGGCTCATTTAATAAAAAGGCCTGTACCCAAGTAGCCCTTGTGTGTGTGCTCTTTTCCAGAAGTGGAGTAGAGAACCACCGGCGGCCACAGCCAGTGCGGTCGATTGCCGCAACAGAATGGCAGCGGGCACCCTTGATGTATTGCCTGATGTAGGGCAACAGCAGTAGTGGCTCTGAGTGCCAACTGCATCCCCTGCTTTCTTTGAAAAGTGAAAAACACAGAGGGAGCTGGTGATAGGTAAAAAAGATGTGCCTTCCTGCCTACTCTGTAGCCTTGGACCGTGTCCTGTATGTACATGTAACTTGCATGATCGAGGTAACTAATTGCAGCAATACTACGTGTCTTTTGGACCTCTTTCAAGTGCTTGCCATCCTTGTTCCACAGCACCCCCCCACCCGCTACCTGCGATGGGATGGGCGGCAATCTGAGGGATAGCCCTGGGTGCCAGAAGCTCTAGCTATGCCGTTGCTGGTGTAAATTTGTTTTAATCCTTGGACTTTCTAATGGATGCTTCCCTAGACTACACCCACTCCCCTCTACTATACTCTGCTTCAGATAAAATTTAAGAAAAAAGGTGCCCTCATTCTTTCCCTCTCTGCCAAGCCAGTTTGAAAATCAAGTCTAGCTATATGACTAGCAGAGGATTTCCATCCCTCACAGATGGGTTGCAATTCTGAAATCCATTTTAGACAGACTTTTTCTCCGAGCAACAGCTACTAAGCTAAGCTACCTTGCACCTATGGCTACAATGGTAGAATCCTTAGGTGCAAAAATTGTGTCCAACGCTGATGACACCCAGTTGCTGTTCTCATGGAAGAACAACGAGCCCTGCTCTGGCAAGTTAATTAGTACCTGCCTCTCTGTTGTATTTGGGTGGCTGGCCGCAAATCAGCTGAAATGTATTGCGGGAAAGACAGAGCTACTTTTCTTTGGCATGCATACAGAAATGCTGCTTCAGTATTTCTGGATGCCAGACGCTCCCACCCCCGTTATAAAAAATCAGGTGGTGAAAAACTTGGGCTTTAAATTGGATAACCAACTGCTATTCCATACCCAGGTAAATTCAGTAGTGGGCACCTGTTTTACCTTTCTGAGTCTATTGCGGAAATTTCTGTTCTTTTTGTCTCTGGATGCCAGACAACAGGTGATCCAAGCCATGATTGTATCTTGTCTTGATTACAGGAACGGCCTCTATCTGGGCATGCCCAGGTATCTGTTGGACAGGCTTCAGCTGGTTCAGAAAGCAGCAGCTCGAGCTACTTTTGAGCTCCCCGTAAGGCTCACGTATTAAACCTTCTGAAGAATCTCCACTGGCTTCCAGTAAGGAAAATAATCACATCTACTTGAGACTCAGAAAGCCTTATACGGGATGGGTCCTGTCTACCTTAAACGTAGAATCTTGTTCTACGTCCCACTGAGAAATCACTGCTCTTTTAATCTCTTCCTGGCCAACACTCCAGGTCAGGGGGTAAGGCCCTTTCCTTCCTAGGCCCATCCCTTTGGAATAAACTGCCCCTGACCCTCAGAAGTATCAAGTCTGCGCCCTTGTTCCAGAAAAAGCAGAAAACGTGGCTTTTTCCGGGCCATTATCCCCCTCTTTTGTCCCACTGCTACCTTTTGGCGTCCAGCAACAGGACACTCCTTGGATTAGCAGTCGCGCTCTACAAATACCCCACATAGACATAGACATGGACGCATAGACTAAGGTAAAAATAAATTGAGCTCTGAGCTTCCCCAAACGAACCCCCTCTCCATCCAGTGTCCCAAAAATAATTAAAGGAAGGCTTACCTTTATGCTTATCCCCACTATTCTGGTTAATATTTCCCCCACTTCCTGCCAGAAAGACTGGATAGCTGGACACTACCAGAAAAGGTGAACATCATCCACATTCTCCAGAGTGCACTTCAGACAGTACCTCCTCTTACTGATACCCATCTTTGCTAGCTTCTTTGGTGACCAGTACGCCCTATATAATGTGAATAAATGCTATCTAGTTGACGGCCAGGACATATTGTTTGGGGTCAAGGGCAACAACTTTTCAAGTGTATTTTGTCCTTGGGACAAGTAGGCCTAACCCCCTGCAGTACAAACCCTTTGACTGCCAGTTTGCAGTAACACATTATGGATCAGGGAAGGGAGCTGTCTGCAACTAAGGTAATATGTGTGTCCATATGTTAATGCTATTCAAACTTGTATTAATGGTTCATTAATTGAAAGACTTTATTATTAGCCTGAGCGATCTAAGTAAATGTAAGCTCTGACTGCACTACTGACAGTGGTACCAGTACAAAAATGTGTGCACACGTTTTCAACGTTTAGAAATATGAGGCTATGTATAATGCTCCCAGAATGCTCTCTGATTAAATGCAAATATTTGCAGAAGCTTGAAAGCAAGATTAATGATTCTTTGCTTTCAAAATAAAATGTTCATAAAAAAATGAAAATAGGAAAAAAACATTTAGATAAACTATTGTATAATTTCAGGTACCATTTCTTTGCAGCATCATTTAGTGAAATATGTGGATGCATGCTAGTATTTCCCACAAATATTCAGAATGGAAGATCAGTGTAAACAGTTTAAATAAGATTATGGGAAACAAAATAAACAAGTATTGGCAAAGCCAGTAGGTCTTAAATTGTTGGTCAGATTTTAGTTTGGGCACGGTTTTTGTAAAACCTTACTGGTGTGGGAGCTGTTGGGCCCTCACCATTATAACAAACATTGGCAAAAGCAAAAATAGTTTTGGTCTGAAAAAGCACACACTGCCATAGTAGTAACTGGCACAGAACAAAACTACTTTGTGTGCCAATATGTTCCTTGTGAAAGAGCAGAATGCTGTCACTCACAGTGAAGCCAACCGATACAGAGTGAGAGATAGAATTTAATAAACTCAAAAGGTCACGGTTAACACCAGACCAAATTAGGGGTTAAATTATTAAAGAAAGTCTCCAAAGTTCACCCATAGTATATGTCCTTGCAAGAAGTGCAGCTATACAGCTTTCGTGAATTCATATGAATTTACAGAAGTAGCGCAAGAAATAGTACTCCTAGAAAATATTTCTGAACTGCATTTTAGCATGAGCAAATATGCATTTGCAGAGTTGCTCATGTGAAACTCTGAGTGTTTGCAAGTTTACTTTCCCTCCAACCACTTTTTTCCCAAGTCTGGAAGAACGTTTATGTCTGCCATTGTGAGAAGTACATTTTCAATATTTCTCAGTATGGGAAAATATTAGAGAAGATTTGTTAAAACCCTTAAAACATGCAAGTTTGCAGGTTTGCACGCTCAAAAGGGCATTCCAATCCTGGAACTATTACTTACCACTACCTTCAGCCCCAGTATGTAGATCTGCGGAAGCTTGGCAACATAAGGGGATTGCTAATATTCAAACACTACTATGGTATGAGCCCTGGCATAATCAGAGAGGCTATATCAGAGCTCTTATATAATTAAATTAGTGCCATAATTTGTTTCCACACTACATGGCACCAAAGAGACAAGTGGATTTTATTGCAGGACAAGTAGATTTATGTAGCAACCTGCTCCATGGACAAGTAGATGTTTTATTAAATTCTGCACCCCACGATATTTCCTTCTTATATTTCTGATTACTTTGTAATTCATCTTCAATTTCAAATTCAAGCCCCAGATTCGATTGAGCTTGAGACCAGCCTGCTAACTGATAATATTTGAATCTAGACAGTTCATATTCCGTGCTTCTCTGTAACGTGTCCTACAATAGATAGATCCTCCTTCATCTAGCTGGCCCCACCATTCTATACCCGTAGCTAGCAAGGGGGCTGCTAAACTATCTAGGAATCACAGAGGGGTCCCCAGAGATTTCCAGATTGGAGTCTTGGTACTATAGTATGGAATTCCCAGAATTCTTTTGATGTGTATCAATACTTTACATACTGTAATAAGAATTTAAAATTTGATGTTCTTAAAATATTTGGGGTGGCCAAATTTATATAAGAAAAGATTGCCTTTCCTAGAAATATTTTTTGCTACAAACTTTAAATGTTATAAATAGGACAGAGCCACCCAATATTCCCGTAAGGACTGGATATTATCAATTACAAAACATAAAGCCCTCACAGGATTTGTTTTACGATACTCCAATCGATACAATTCAGTCACCAAACGGTGATCTTCAATCAGCAAAATGCAGGAAAATACCATTTGTGATGTTATTTATTCACAATTTTAAAACTTGAATAAGGCAACAAACATACTACTTAGATATTAGCAATCAATTATCAGTAGTATACAACACTTTTCGCTCTTGTATATGGACTAATGAAAAGACCACATATCACATTCTTTTCAGAATATCAATGAACCCATTATAAATTCAGAGACATGATTAACATATTTGCGAAACTTTAAAAGTGGCGGGATATCCTGGGTGTTCATTAGCAATCTCCTTATGTTTTTCAAAGAGAAAGCCCAGTAATAAAGTTGGAAGTGCGGGAGCGCAATTCCACCATCCACCTTTTTTCCCAGAGTTTTTACATGCGATTTTTACACTCCTATTCCTCCTGTCATTTTTGTAAAATTATTTTTATTAAACATGAAAAACAAGCTTCAGATCATCATCAGTTACATGCTAGCAATACAGGATAAACATTATTACAGGCATCCCAAAACATGACTAAGATCTCTGACAATTACTGGGTGGTCTTATCCGTACAATCTATGGTCATATGAACATCCCTTCTCTTGGCAATTGTTAAAGCACCCCCTATGGCACTGTCCACTGGCCTCTGTATTGCGCCCAAGCGCCCTATATCTTTTCACCTTTACGTGGGCAGCCCCGACTCTAAAATATTGTTCCACACCCTGACACAAATCCATATTATTTTTCCAGGCTCAGTGGGCGATGTTTCTCTTGGCCACCCCCCCCCTGCTAAGGCCAGCCAGGTCCTAGCCCATTGCAGGCATGTTGTCTATCCTGCAACTCCTAGGATATGCCATCTTGTCGGTTCTAGTGAGACAATCGCTCCCACCACCTCTGCCATCACTCGGGCAATACCTCCTGTAATTTTTTTAAACCATTCTGGCTTGAAACGAAGCAGAAGGGTGTTGAAAATGAATGTAAACTTTGAAAGAATCATTCTTTCTACTATGTTGGTTCTTCCTAAAATGGAGATTGGGAGGGGGCCCACTGGTGCAAACGTTTTGGGTTTCTGTCATAAGTCTATCAAAGTTATTGTGTGCCATTTCATCCAGATCCTTGACCACCCAGATCCCCAAATATGTAATTTCCACTTTCCCTAAAGGAATATCCAGTGGCCCATTCTAAGACATAATCTCGGTCTTATCCTCATTAACCAAGTATCCAGAGATTTTCCCAAAGTTCTCTGCTACTTCCATTATTACCGCCAGTGGTGTATTGAGGTCGCATGTATAGATTATCAAACTATCTGTGTATAAGGCTTCTTTTTTTGTCCATCCTAAATAATGAAAGAGTAAGATTCTTTATTTTGTTGTTCTAGCTAGTGGTTCTATCTATAAATTAAATAACAGTGGGGATAGAGGGCAGCCCTGCCTTGTTCCTCTACTTATGTGAAAGAGAGAAGTTAATGAGCCATTAACCAATATCCTTGCTGTAGGGGCATAATAAATGCTTTTAACTGCCCTAAGAAATTTTTTCGCCCGATTACTTCACATAAGTAAGGCCAGCTAACTCTGACTGTTAGAACCGGGGTCTCTAGTTGGCCGGGGTATGCACCCTAGTCCAAGTAGGGACCACAGCTTCTGACAGGGTAGCCTCGCGCAAAGCAGGTAGGCAAAACACAGTAGGCAATGTGTAAAGTTTTTGTGTAACACACACCGACAGTGGCACAGTAAAAGCACTCACAAAAGGACACCACACCGGTTTTTATATAGAAATGAAGTTATCTTTATCCAAAAATTATGCAAGATCC
Organism: Lissotriton helveticus; assembly: GCF_964261635.1. Classification (NCBI taxonomy): domain Eukaryota; kingdom Metazoa; phylum Chordata; class Amphibia; order Caudata; family Salamandridae; genus Lissotriton; species Lissotriton helveticus. The sequence continues at coordinate 1,488,564,955 of NC_136068.1, read as the reverse complement.
AAAAATACGACAAGAAAGTTCCACCTATAGAGAAAGGTTTCCAATATGTAATGTCTATTATGTGGGAAGTACTGGGGCAAACAAAAACAGTTTCCACCTGCAGTAGATTAGACACTGTCCGCAGTCTTTATGAGCCTGTACCACCTTGGCAGAATAGTTCTTTACATTCAGAAAAAAGCAGTTCCTTAAGCGATGGCGATTTTGCAGTATCTCTGAGCCTGTGTGTTACTTTCCTTTTTCCCCTGATCATATCGGTAGGAGTGGGCTGTGAGTTACTTTAGGCAGAAAAAGATGCAGAGTAGTTAGGCCCCCGCAGGCCCGCCCTCTGGAATGCCCTAAAACCTTGCCAGTTCCAATAGCGGGTTCATGGGAGTCTCAGGCAGGCTCGATCACAGGGGGAGTGTTCAGTAGTCCCTCAGCTGCCCCGCCCGTGGGAATTCCAACCCCCGCTCCAAGCATTACCTGGCACGGGCACGAGGTTCCTCCAATCACCGAGAAGGCAGTAGTCCACACAGCCTCTATCCCGCAGCAAGTCCAGCGTTACGCCAGGCGCAGCAGCTGATCCTTGAAACGCGGTTTGGTTCCCTGGTGACGCCTCGCATTTCCTTTACTTGGCACTGCTTCCGGTTCGTGACGAGCCCCTCGTTGCTGGGCAACCGAGCACCGGCGCTAATCCCAGCGCGGCTCTACCTCTGACGTCAGCGGTGACATGTGCTGGGTTCCTGAGGGTTCCGGCCCGGGGCGGTGTTTTCGGGGGGAGGTTTTCAAAGCGGTCCTGGTGCACTTTTTACCCGTGCTGCGGCAGTGACTTGAGGAGCACTTTGGATGATCTTGCTCTACTCGGGCCCGTGGCGGTAACAAGCACAGTGTCCCAGAGGCTTATGGGCCGATGGCGGTGATCTCGGGGCCAGCGTTTAAGTCCGGTTTCCAGTAAAGTGCAGACACCTCGCTCAGCACTATGGGGGTGATTCAGATATTGCGCTCAGTCCGAGCTGGCAGCGGTGACTTTGGGGACATTAAATAGATGGTTTTCCACACCCAGCGTTGCAGAGGCAGTTTCTGGAGAAGTCGCAGGGCCAGCGAGGCTGCACGCAGGGATAATGTTGCAGGGGCAAGTCCTTGAAAACGTTGTTGTCCCAAAGGCAGTTCTTGTGAATATTGTGGAGACACTCTGGGGGTGTTATTTCCAGTTCTCTCCAGCAGGGCAGGATCAGCAGGCAGTAGGGCAGCTCAGCAAGTTGGGGCAGCAGTTCCTGAGAGCAGTCAGCCTTCTTACAAGTTGCAATCCTCCTGGCGCAGCAGTCCTCACTCCAGCAGAGATTCTTCCCAGTCCAGTAGTGTAACAGAGATGTCTGGCCAGAACCCTCCTAATTATACCCTAATGTCAGGTGACCGGGAGGGGCAGCACTTTCTGGAAGAATCTAGGGGATTGGAAGTCTCTGGAAAATACAGGAGGCTCTAGGGTGTTCCCTTTCCTACCTGTCTGTCAATAGGGACAAGATGCTACAGTTGCAAAAAGTCACAGACCGTGCAAACTACCAGCATGCAAATTAATGGTAGGCCTCACTGCAGTAGCAGGGCCTATGGCTGATACACTAGTGTCACCATGCTTTTAAGGGAGAGCACCTGCACCTCAGAACTGTTTAGCAGTGGTAAGGGGCCCAGAGTCCTAAGTCCAACAAAAAAGTGGGGTCCAGTGGGAGGCAAAGAGAGCAAAGAAATGTAGGGGAAGACCACCCTAGGGCTGACAGGTCTAACACTGACAAAGGCCTCAGTGGTGTCAGCCATCATTATAGTTAAGGGAGTCCCTGAAACCACTGGCACATCAGTTGCACACACCAACTGCTGAGTTAGTACTGAGAGCGGTCTTCCATTAATGAAGCCTTTTTGATTTTCATGTGTGATATCACCCAAGACCTTGTCCAAGCTTTTAGTAGGAATTTGGGTGAATATTTTATAGTCTGAATTAAACAGTGATATTGGTCTATATGCCTCACATTTTTGGGGATCTTGGTCAGGTTTAAGTATTAGTGTTATGATCACCTCATTCCAGGAAGGAAGGAGGGGGAGTTGGTCTGTATAAATCCCCTTCATTAAATTTTTCAGGAATGGTGTGAGTTCCCTTCTTAACACCATACACACCTAATTTGGCAGACCATCCGAGCATTGTGCTTTCCCATTTTGTACGTTTTTTATCATCTTACCTATATCCACTCTAGTAATTTCCTGATTTAAGGATGCATGTTCATCTATACCCAGACTAAGGAGTTTATCCTGCTCTAACCACTCCCTGATCTCCGCATGTGTGGCTGTTATATAATCTGTGTATACATCTTGGTCCTCTGTACATCGTTCTTTGGTCACACTATTTACTACCTCCTTAATTTGTTTCTAATATTACCTTGCCTCGCATTCCAGGCTAACAACTTCCCGCATCCTTCTCCATATTCATAATGTGCCAACTTGCTAGCCTTCCACCTTCTCTGCACGTTTCACTCCAGATAATAGAGTTTCCTTTGCCTCTCTTAGATTACTTTGAAGTTCTGCAGTTATAGTGGCCTGTACACACTCTACTAATTCATCCTGAATTCCCTTAATTCTCTATTTAAGTTTTGGAAGATTGGTCCTGCCCTCTTTTTCTTTTGTATGCTGCGAGAATGATTCATCTTCCATGAATGTAGGCTTTATATGCATTCCATACCATATGCCTCGGGGCTGAGGGCTCATATAACTTAAAGAATTCAAACGTATTGGCTTTCAAAGGATTTACAAAATCGGTATCCCCTAGGAGGGTTCTTTCTAAAGTCCATCTAGTCTGGGAGGGAGAATTCTCTAACAAGATCTCTAATTTTACCACTGCATGGTCTGATAGGTGTATTGGTTGGTTTAATATACTACTAACGTTCTTTTCTAAATTAACATCTGTTTAGAAAAAATAAATTCTAGAGAAGTGAGAATATGTTTTTATTCTGAAAAGTGTATTCTCTTTTTCAACCCTGCTTTAATCTCCAGGTACCCACTAGCCCCAGGTTATTTATTAGTTGATGTATACTCTCTCTCAATTTTGGTGAATGCACTGTGGGCCTAGTAGTGGATTTATCCAGTTCCAGTTCCAGTATAGTATTAAAATCTCCGCCCATTATTATCAGGTCTCCTATTTCGAGAAGATGATGGGATAAGCCTCAGAGTGGAGATGGACCACAATACCCTACAAAGGCATAACCTTTATTATGTATCTTAACATTGCAAATTAGCCATCTGCCCCCTGGGTCTGCAATGGTGTTTTCCAACCTAACGTGCAGAACTTTTAAAAATACCTGCCACTCCTTTTACATTGCAAGTTTGGTTAGTACATATGAGGTGTGTAATCCATTTATTCCTCTTAAGAACTTCATCCCATTCTTCCCGGCGTAAATGTGTCTCCTCCAGTATTGGATAGTTTAAGTAGTTCTAAAATCTTCCTTCTCCTTCCACAAACCCTTAACACATTCACATTACTTGTCAATACCCTTAATTTATGGGTCTCTTTGTTATCTATCATCATTAATGTATCTGTAGGTACACCATCCCCTGTTGATATTTAGCTCCTTTGTACATATGAGAACTACATTTGTTTCCCTCTATGCTCCCAAACCCATGCTCAACTAGATTGCCTAAGAGTTTCCCCTTTCCCCTTTCCTTCCCGCCCCGGGGAACCCTCCCTTCATCCAATCTGGGTATTTCATTATAACCTTTGAGCTCTTTCCTCTGATTTATTTTAAACCTTCCTGAGTCTTTAACTATAAGATATCTCGGACACCTCTCTCATATTGTACATTTTATTGTTCAACCTTACATTCAATAATGCTGGAAACTTTAGCTGCGCATTTACTCCCAAGGCCTTCAGATCTTGTACGCATCTCCCCAGTTCCCATTGCCGGGTTTGAGTGACTTTCGCAATATCAGACCTTAAAGTAGAGGACCAGTCATTCTTCAACTATTTTGTTTTGAGGGCTGCTGTAAGAGTCACCTCCTTAATCGTATATGAGCAAGATTTATTAAGATCTTTCTTGGTTTTGCTCTTTCTGGGTTTCTCTTAAAGGGTCTCAATGCACCCTCTAAATATCTAGTTCCAAATTGAATCCTGACCCTTCCGGGATACATTCCTTTATCAGATCAATAATGAAACTTTGTATGCTCTCCCCTTCTGTGCCTTCAGGAACATTTAGAAGTCTAGATTATTTTGTCTCAAATTGTTTTCCATTACCTCCATTTTAACTCCAATCTCTTTTTCTCCCATTTTTAACATTTGAAACTCATTATGATTGCATTTCACGTCCTCTTGCAGCGCCCCCATTTAGATACTTCCATTGTGGCTACCTTTCCGTAATATTAACCAATTTTTCCTCTAGGGTTTCACAAGCCTCTTGAAACTTTGCCTTGTTCCTCTATGAGGTAGCAAACTTTTCTTTAATATCTTTCGATAAGGAGAGTAAGATATGACTGTCGTCAGTGCCCCACCTACCACTTCTGAGTTTCATGGGGCGCTAATGTTCTCTATATCAGAGGTTACTTGAGGGCCATCTATTGGGATGTCATCAACTAGTGAAATAACAGCAAGTACTGAAAATTGCTTAGAAATAATGAGGAGCTGAGCCTCATAATGTGGAACCCCCGATGATTCCATATCGGATGGAAATTCAGGGCTATTTGCCCCGCTTACTGGAGTAAAATTAGAGGTGTTGCTCTGAGTGTCCGATTCCTTAATTAAAAAAAAGGATCTCAGTTAGGGGCTAATTTTGACTTTCCCTCCTGAGTTACTAACTCTTGTCTGTACCGCCTTTATCCCCCTCCTAGGTGGTCTTTGAATTCTTGGTTGTGGTGGGGCCTGAAAGTAAGTGATAATCTGAGAGGTCCCGAAGGTGGGAATTTTAGCCCCTTATAACAGGGCCAGCCTTAGGCATGTGCAAGCTGTGCACCTTCACAGGGCCGCCAAACCCCAGGGGCCGCCACGCCAAATATATATCCTTAATATAATAATCCTCTGAGGATGGATACATATTTGCGTGGCGGCCCCAGTGGCAGTGATTTGGCGGCCTCCGGCTCTGTTCCACTTCCAAATACCCTGACCCCCTTCCTGAACTCCAGGGGCTCCGCCCCGCCCAGACCCCCTCTTCTGGGGGCCCCTTCCCACGCTCCCTGCCCAGGGCCGCCATGAGCCTAGAGCTGCCCCTGCTTATAATACCTTGTTTTGATTGTTTCTCCCAGTTCCCTGCACTTGTTGCCCCCCCCCCCAAAGTCAATGTTCCTTAAGGCATATATGTTTTTTCCTGGTCTCACGGGAGCAGGTAACGGCTTAGTTACAGTTTGATCCGTGGGATGCGTCGTAATTTCACTTCTTAACTGTGCTCCTACACCCATTGTCGTGCCGGGAGACGTGAGGTTTAGAGTTTTTTTGACCGTGAATTTTAGAGGTTTTCCTGTTGGTCTACCCTCTCACCAGCGGCTCTACAGGGGTCGAAATACTCTCAACCTCTGACCGACCTGTGCCGATTCTGCCCGGTAGCCCTCAGAAGCCAATGCGTGCAGCCGTGAGCCTTTCGTGGCGAATCTGTAAAGCAGCGAGAGAACGCAGGGAATCAACGACTACGATTGCCACCGCCACGACACCACCCTCCGCAAAATACTGGGAGGCAGAAAGGAAGAGGGAGAGAAAACCCATGGAGATTTCAGAGGCGAGGTACGGTTTAGTGCTCAAAGTACGGTCTCATTGTGAACGGAGATACAGAGCTCACGGCGGGCGTGCTAGCTGGCTACCATGTTCCCTCCCCAAAGCCCCTCTGTTGGTAATGCTCACATGACTGTCTGGTGGCAGTTGTGCTGCCTAACCAGATCAGAAAAAACAAATCCAGAATATCGACTACCACTACATAGTCAAGGAAAGTATATGTAGGTAAGTATCATTTTACTATTCTTAACTCCACTTTTACAGACATGGAAAATAAATATAGTAAAGTTACAAAGATGTGCAAGTAAGAATATCAAATCTACGCTCATCTATATACAATTTCCTTAATGATATAGTGATAATCCATGTTCTGGATTTGACATTTTTGTAGGTTGATCTAAAAACTCGATAATGCAGTAGACCGCCTCCGACAGAATTACTTCTAATTAGAATGGGGCTGGAGGCTTTGGGGTGAGATAGAAAGGGGGCAGTCATTGAGATTGATCTTTCTGATTTAAGGTGCTATGAGCAATATAGATTGGCATAATGTAAGACATGGAAAAACTATGGCCGCGATATAGGAAAGCATCTTGTGGTCACAAAGAATGCAGTTTCCAAAATCATAGGGGTTGCAACCGTAACATGGTGATTCCAAATGTAGTGAACATGTTTTGCAGTTTGAAAAAGACTTCCCAAAGCACCAATGGGATTTTGCAGCTCATTAAAATTGTGATTAGGAAAAGGCACGACAAGGCGAGCTTCATCTGATTTGCACGTTGTAATGAGATATGTTGATGGTTTGTGACCACAATTGTAGTCACAAACCATTAGCAAGTTAATGCCTCCTCTAAGGAGCTGGTAAATCATTTGAAAAGAAGAAGCTGACCTTGTAGGATAACTTCACTTTACGAATTGTGTTGGTATGACTCGAGAGGTGCGGGCAGTGATTTATGGGTCCATTGGCAGCACCACCGAGGGATTTCCAAATCATAAACATTTTTTAAAGCAGCACCAGTTCATTTAAAGAAGACGGCTATTCCTTGCAGGCCACCGTCCATGGGTTTGCAGTAAATCACTGGTGTTGCAAATAGCTGCACGCCTAATTAATATACAGTACACCTGTTATTCTACGACACCCTGTGCCTGGAAATTTTGCGACGCTGCATAGTAGGTAGGTTCCATCACAAAAATGAAAAATGTGTGTGCCATTTACACCTTTTAAGTCTTGTCTGTTAGAAATATAGGGTCCTATGTGTTCCAAACATGGAGCAAAGATACATGGTGCCTGAATCATGCACAGCTTGAAAGGTGATAAAGCCTTAAGAGCAATTCGTTTGGCAATTCATTGCAACCTCAGCTTTACCTGCTAGTCCTGGACTAAACTGAAAAGGGCAATAGTGGCAAAAAAGAAAGGTGGGTATGATGAAGAGGAAGTATGTTAAGTAAAGTAAGTAGTTGGTACTCGATTCTCTTTGTCCTGGTGCTTTATATTACTACCAACAGATGGACAAGTATGTACTAGTGGTGAATGCAGGGCATAGGAATGTACATATATGAAGTACCCCCTCAGACCTGTCCTGATTCGATGGAGTCGACGGAACAGATATCCTCTTTATAATTCATTTAGATGGGCTGGCAGTACAAGTCGTCCTGTCCATGAGCATCTATATAGGGGTGGCAAAAGTTAAACTTGCATATGGCAGCATAGGATTTTTGCCCTAATACATCCCATGTACATCTGATTCAGTTCTTTAATGATTTTAGATGGCCAGTACGTATATAAAAATGTAATGTGTGGATAAGAGTTGGGTGCGGATAATAGGTGAGAGTCCTTTGAATACATTTTGAAGATGTCATAAGTCTCGCTATGCTGCACTTAAAAAATGCAGGTGAAGTAGGCCAAGTGATTTCTTTCATGAGTGAATGCTTTTGGACAGCCTTCGATGCTGCCTTAACAGCTCAGGATTAAACATGAAAAACCTTGTGGATCCAGTTATAGACAAGAGCCTTGGAGCCGAGATGTCCCTGAATTCCTTCAAAATAGTTCGGATATGTTGAACATCAGGGTTGAAATAAATCTTCCAAGCTATTTCATAGCATTTTCGTTATCTTCAGGTGTAATAAAAAAGGACACCTCTATCGTATGTACAACAATAGGGAATAGTGACATATTCATTTACAGTTTAATCAGCACAAGTAGAGAACCACCACCTGAAGGCTAAAGTAAATTTGCACAAAGTAACCAAAATGCGAAATCCCCAGACACCCCCCCCTGGTGTGCAAGACAAGTGGAAGTGCAACACAACTCTTCAGAAGCCACCTCCTGCCCCTCCAAATCAATAAATATGAAAGAGTATGGCACACAACATACTCCCTTCACTGCCACTGATAGCTCTATTTTATGTTTTTAGGTAGACATTATCCACCAGAGCTCTCATGCCTGTTATGGGCAATGCTACTAGATGGCCCGTGAGGATGTTCTGATGTAGGTAAATTCAAAAAGTCCACGTAGACAATGGAGCAGAAGCAATAGAGTACTAAAAAACACTTGTCCGAAGGGGCGCAGCGATTGCACTGGACAGTCTTGCTTTGGAAACTGATCTCCTTCCCTTCTGCCCCATTTCTGTGCTGTCATTTATGGCCTAACAACTATTCACAAACCTTCTATCAACAAAACTAGAAACATGGTCCAGATAGTTGGTAATGGCCCATGCAGTCAATGAGGGTTTGGGTGATACTATGTCCTGAGGCACACGGCTTACCAATCAAGCAGAACCAGAACTCAAGCGGATAGAAGTTCAACAACAATAGAAGAGAGCAGAGGCTACATATCAAGAAAGTTGTGACTTGGACAGGCTGAATGATGAACCCACCTATAATCCCATCCCTACTCACATTATGCCATAGTGTTGAAGTTTTAAAAGAATACACCAGTGATAAGCAGATATGCCTGCGCGATCAGATACATAAAAAGACAAAGTGCAAACACGCAGGACATGACAAGTGTAGTGTAGTGCGGTGATGACAAGCTGATACTAAAAGTGGTAGCAATTGAGTGGATCACTAATCTAAACAAGCATTGGCATTGCCAATAGGTCTCGCTTGTGGAACCTTATAAGTATTTAGTTTTGCAGCACAATATGATGAGTGGCGTCGCGTGTGTGAGTGGCGTTGCGTGTGTGAGTGGCGTTGCGTGTGGGAGTGGCGTTGCGTGTGTGAGTGGCGTTGCGTGTGTGAGTAGCGTTGCGTGTGTGAGTGGCGTTGCGTGTGTGAGTGGCGTTGCGTGTGTGAGTGGCGTTGCGTGGGTGAGTGGCGTTGCATGGGTGAGTGGGGTTGCGTGGGTGAGTTGCGTTGCGTGGGTGAGTGGCGTTGCGTGGGTGAGTGGCGTTGCGTGTGTGAGTGGCGTTGCGTGTGTGAGTGGCGTTGCGTGTGTGAGTGGCGTTGCATGTGTGAGTGGCATTGTGTGTGCGAGTGGCGTTGCGTGTGTGAGTGGCGTTGCATGTGTGAGTGGTGTTGCGTGTGTGAGTGGCGTTGCGTGTGTGAGTGGCGTTGCGTGTGTGAGTGGCGTTGCGTGTGTGAGTGGCGTTGCGTCTGTGAGTGGCGTTGCGTGTGTGAGTGGCGTTGCGTGTGTGAGTGGTGTTGCATGTGTGAGTGGCGTTGCATGTGTGAGTGGCGTTGCGTGTGTAAGTGGCGTTGCGTGTGTGAGTGGCGTTGCATGTGTGAGTGGCGTTGCGTGTGTGAGTGGCGTTGCGTGTGTGAGTGGTGTTGCGTGTGTGAGTGGCGTTGCGTTGTGAGTGGCGTTGCGTGTGTGAGTGGCGTTGCGTGTGTGAGTGGCGTTGCGTGTGTGAGTGGCGTTGCGTGTGTGAGTGGTGTTGCGTGTGTGAGTGGCGTTGTGTGTGAGTGGCGTTGCGTGTGTGAGTGGCGTTGCGTGTGTGAGTGGCGTTGCGTGTGTGAGTGGCGTTGCGTGTGTGAGTGGCGTTGCGTGTGTGAGTGGCGTTGCGTTGAAGTTTTAAAAGAATACACCAGTGATAAGCAGATATGCCTGCGCGATCAGAGACATAAAAAGACAAAGTGCAAACACGCAGGACATGACAAGTGTAGTGTAGTGCGGTGATGACAAGCTGATACTAAAAGTGGTAGCAATTGAGTGGATCACTAATCTAAACAAGCATTGGCATTGCCAATAGGTCTCGCTTGTGGAACCTTATAAGTATTTAGTTTTGCAGCACAATATGATGAGGGGCGTCGCGTGTGTGAGTGGCGTTGCGTGTGTGAGTGGCGTTGCGTGTGGGAGTGGCGTTGCGTGTGTGAGTGGCGTTGCGTGTGTGAGTGGCGTTGCGTGTGTGAGTGGCGTTGCGTGGGTGAGTGGCGTTGCGTGGGTGAGTGGGGTTGCGTGGGTGAGTTGCGTTGCGTGGGTGAGTGGCGTTGCGTGGGTGAGTGGCGTTGCGTGTGTGAGTGGCGTTGCGTGTGTGAGTGGCGTTGCGTGTGTGAGTGGCGTTGCATGTGTGAGTGGCGTTGCGTGTGCGAGTGGCGTTGCATGTGTGAGTGGCGTTGCGTGTGTGAGTGGTGTTGCGTGTGTGAGTGGCGTTGCGTGTGTGAGTGGCGTTGCGTGTGTGAGTGGCGTTGCGTGTGTGAGTGGCGTTGCGTCTGTGAGTGGCGTTGCGTGTGTGAGTGGCGTTGCGTGTGTGAGTGGTGTTGCATGTGTGAGTGGCGTTGCGTGTGTGAGTGGCGTTGCGTGTGTGAGTGGGGTTGCGTGGGTGAGTGGGGTTGCGTGGGTGAGTGGGGTTGCGTGGGTGAGTTGCGTTGCGTGGGTGAGTGGCGTTGCGTGTGTGAGTGGCGTTGCGTGTGTGAGTGGCGTTGCGTGTGTGAGTGGCGTTGCGTGTGTGAGTGGCGTTGCGTGTGTGAGTGGCGTTGCGTGTGTGAGTGGTGTTGCATGTGTGAGTGGCGTTGCGTGTGTGAGTAGCGTTGTGTGTGTGAGTGGCGTTGCGTGTGTGAGTGGCGTTGCGTGTGTGAGTGGCGTTGCGTGTGTGAGTGGCGTTGCGTGTGTGAGTGGCGTTGCGTGTGAGTGGCGTTGCATGTGTGAGTGGCGTTGCGTGTGTGAGTGGCGTTGCGTGTGTGAGTGGCGTTGCGTGTGTGAGTGGCGTTGCGTGTGTGAGTGGCGTTGCGTGTGTGAGTGGCGTTGCGTGTGTGAGTGGCATTGCGTGTGTGAGTGGTGTTGCGTCGATGAGTGGGGTTGCGTCGATGAGTGGGGTTGCGTGGATGAGTTGCGTTGAGTGTGTGAGTGGCGTTGCTGTGTGTGAATTGCTGGTTGGGGGAGTGGGGGGGGTGGGCGGGGGAGCAGCAGGCAGATGCGAGTGGAGCGTGCGCTGGAGAGGGAGGGGGTGGGAGGACTAGGCAGCGGGAGAGAGGGAGAAAGGAGCGCGAGGGAGGCGTTTTTAGATACATGAAGCCAAAATTACAAGTGAGCATGTTACAAAAGCAAACGTTACGTTACATGAGACAATAGTGACAGTTGTGCAAGTATCAATAGCAACAAAATACAAGAGGTAGCAAAGGATATGCAATAGCATATCTGAGGGAACACGGCCTGGAGGTAGCAAACGATATGTTCTTAGAGGAAACAAGCTTCTCGGCATTGCTGGTTGGGGGAGTGGGGGGGGGGTGGGCGGGGGAGCAGCAGGCAGATGCGAGTGGAGCGTGCGCTGGAGAGGGAGGGGGTGGGAGGACTAGGCAGCGGGAGAGAGGGAGAAAGGAGCGCGAGGGAGGCGTTTTTAGATACATGAAGCCAAAATTACAAGTGAGCATGTTACAAAAGCAAACGTTACGTTACATGAGACAATAGTGACAGTTGTGCAAGTATCAAGAGCAACAAAATACAAGAGGTAGCAAACGATATGCAATAGCATATCTGAGGGAACATGGCCTGGGGGAAGCTGGCTGGGGAGGGGGAGGAGAAATGAAAGGAAGGCTGTGTTTGCGGGGAGAGAGAGGGGAGGTGCTGGTGTGGGAGGGGGGAGGTGCTGGTGTGGGAGGAGTGCTGCTACGGCAAGGCTGTGTTTGCGGGGAGAGAGAGGGGAGGTGCTGGTGTGGGAGGGGGGAGTTGCTGGTGTGGGAGGAGTGCTGCTAGCGGAGGAGAAGCCCTGGCCGTGAATGCTCGTGCATGTTCACGTGAACTGCAAGAAAACGCCGGGCTGAAACCCCTTAGTTTGAAGAGGATTTTGCCGACATGAATTCGATCCTATCCATTCCTGCGGAATGGGACAGGCTCGACCTAATGATGCTTTTCACTTTCTAATGTCCTCCTTGTCTTGCCTCCCTGACTGTTCTTACTGCCGAGGAGTTCAAAACACCTCTTCCTCCTTGTATGACATTACCTTCACCATTTGTTTCTCATAAGATGCATGGTGTTTACTTCAAGTGAACTTGACAACTGTGGACATTTCATAAAAGTATTTGTGCTTAGCTTGTACGTTTGGAAGACAATGTTTTTCTGTCTTCCTCTGACCTCTTGATTCTTCTAATACATTTTAGTGACCTTTGCAATTGAAAGCCACCCGCTGCTTACAAGGTTCAAGATGCATTAGAGACTAGCAACATGGGAGGTCAGACCTAAATTCACATACTGTGTGTGTTTCTAGAAGGCAAGAGGCTATAGACACACAGTCATCTTTGTCTGCCAACATTAAAATTTAGGAGGAAGTCTCTAAGAACTGCCATCTCCATTCGCAGCTCAGTGTCTGAAATTGCTTGTGCTGGAAGGCGGTGAAAACAAGTGTGGGAAGTGTTCGATTCAGGCTCGATGATTTGAATGAAATGGCTTTTCTAGCATTTAGCATGACGGACCAATATTCAATGGATGAAGCTGCATCTTCTAGCTGTAGCGTATGTTACAACCAGTCTATACCTTGGTCAGTCCTAACTGGGGCCCTCTTACTAAGATCTCAACTCTTACGTCAGATAGGCATGATTGCCCAATAGGTACACCTTCACCAGTCTCTTCCCAGGCCCTGAGTTCTGCGAGAGTTGGTAATATACATTCATCTCTCCCCTTTCACTTTTCCACTCCCTGAATATTTTCTTTAAATTTTTGCAAGGATTCTGTACCTCATAACATTACTCACTTTTACATGCTATTATAGGTTGTGAAGCCACTGAAAACTGGTGTCAGAGGCCTGTCTCTGCTCAGATCAAGGTCCGCTTAGCACCTTGAGCCCAAATGACCCCAGCTTTCACAGGAGGCAATGTGGCCTGGTGGGTACAGTTGCCCACCATGCATCATCGGGAGCCATGCATGAATCCCGGGCTCGGCTCAGCATCCTATGATTCCAGGCAAATCTCTATGTTCGAAGAAAGAAAAGTCAACGTAGTCTGTGTCTTTGTACAGCACTCTCATTTCCATGGCCAAGGTTCGTGTTTGTAAACCTGCCCATCATAAAATATGAACCCTGCCTATCACCCATGTTCTAGTCTCATCCTCTAAGAATTAAAGAGATATCAATGTAATGGCTGAATATCACTGTGAAAAACTGAAAAATCTAGGATCAATCCGGACTTCCTTGCTTGACCAAATTGTGTGATCCTAGCCAAATGCTTTATTTTACCAACCTCCATTTTTTTCACTATCCCACACTAGAGCACATTCACATGCATGCAGTCAGGGTCTGTGCTGTAGAACACCTCTTGTTTTTGATGTGATAGACTATAATTTTGCTCCATGTTTAATAAGACTCAAGCTCACATTTCCCATACACATGAACCCTGACATGCCTCTTACTCAGGGACACTGGAATTTTGCAATTTTGTGGTTGTTGAATTTTCTGCATAATGATGGATTTGCCGCATAAATCATCTTCTGCATTATCTGCAGCTTAAAAAAAAAATCTAACTCAAACAGATACAAATCTGCAAAAAGTTATTAAAAACTCAGCAACGCTTGTTGCTGAAGAGTGGAAAGCCTTTCGCAAAGGTTGACTGGTCAGCTTTCTCTTGCTTATTGCTGTATTTGGGTGTTCGTGAAATCTTTGCCCAGATAGTAATAACATGGTAAAAATTACAAATTAATGAGGTAAAACGATCACAAAATATGCCACATTAAATGTGTTAACAAGTATGCTTTTCTCAGTTTTGAGGACACCATCTCCCTTTCCGCCTTCCTAGGTGAGTAGTGCACATTGGTGATGAGACATGATCCTTTTGTTGAGAGCCCTGCAGGACACCCTGCTTTATATTCATGCACAGGCAGGGCTAACCTCACACTTAAGGGTGCCTAAAGCACCCATCTAATCGCTGTTATCATGCAGTTGCAGTGATTAGTTTTCTGAAGGCCTGTCAGTCCACGTCTGCGAGGTCCAAGGGAGGGTGACCCACTCTCCCCTGGCCACGCAGCGCTACATCTCTGCTGTTCCCTGGTCCTAGTAACACTGGAGTCTTTTGAAAGGCTGTGCTCTGATGCGGGGCCCCTTCCTTGTGAGAAGAAGCGAGGTCCTGGCAGCTGTCCACATTGCCAATGTCTATTGCTGGCTCTGCAGTAGACAGCAGTAGACAGTCCTCGCTCCATTGACGCTGGAAGTAAGGGTGCTGGGGTGCTGCACCACCCCCAAAATAATCATGCTGGAGTTCAGAAGATGAACGAGCAATAAAGATACCTGGAACTTTTGTTTTTATTTTGTCTCGTTTGCCATGTGTTCAATGACAGAAGTCAGGCTACGACTTGTGACACATTGCACCTCATTCTTTTAACATGAAGATTGGTGTTTACTTTTCTTTCTCTGACTGCAAAAGTAAACTATCTGACAATCTTGCTGGGATACAGTAAATGTGAGAGGAAAGACTGTAGGATATAATCTTTTTACTAACAACATTTAAATACATGTAAAGGAACTATACAAATAATTTACAATATATTAGAAGTTAGGAAAGCACAAATGAAGCACTTTTGTGTAATTCCGAAGGGTGATGGAAAAAAAGATTTTAATAGAATCAATACAAATCAAGACACTTTACTGGGTGATATCCAAATGATAAATATTTGCTGAGACCTGATTTCCACACATTACCGTTTGTACATGTCTTCTCACAAACCCATATATTTACTTTCTTTCTTTGGCACACTGGCACTGGATATGGAGCGATGTAGTCCCTACCGGACTTTGGTGCTCGCCGCTGTATCTGTCACTTATAGTTAGCTGACATAGCAGAGCACCGCACACAGGAGCAAAGCCTATACATCTAGCAAAGATTAACCTTCATAGAATAGGGAAAGGGTCTTACTCCTTTTTAAAGAAATTGCACTATTATAGTATCTTAGAAAAAAGAGTTCATACATTTCTTGCAATAGTATACAATTCTCATGCTTATAACCAATAGGAATGAAGCAAGGAACAACGGTTGCCATGAAATATATTTGAAGATATTCTCATGATCTATAAATATGGAGTTCCGGAGATCTAGGCATCTGTTCTCAGCACATGAAATGTTGCATAGTAAATCGTACAGTCTGGAACAGTTTCTCTCATCCTTTCATATGTATATTCTGCTTTCACCGCTACTACAGTTTATTTCTTCAGCTAGTGAGATTCACAAGTGTTTATCATGCCTAGGGGTGGGCAGAATTTGCGTAATCGTGTTACGCAAATCTCCGTGAAATGGTAAAAGATATCCGCAAACACGCAGAAATTCCACGAACACGCGAAATTGCTTGTTTGCGATGCTTTTTTACTGTTCGCAATCGCTGTTTGCGTGCTCGGGGGAAATATCTTGCGAACACGCATTTGAGAACGCGAACAAACAATAAATTCCGCAAAATGGCGGAACGCAGAATTTTGGGCAATTTTGCGTTCTCCGTGGAGCGCGAAATTACCCAAACTCCGCAAATTCTGCGAGTGGAACGGAAATTACCGCCCAGGCCTAATCATGAAACAGAATAAACTGAAGCTCTGATCACATGTTAGACTGAACCACGATGGTAAAGATGGCTACAAATTCCTAAATTGTCCCAAGCTAGCAAAACACATGTTACCAACGGAAATTTAAAAACAATCCGCGTTCACATACATGGTAAACAGTAAAACTGCTAGAGTGTGACTTTTGTTGCCATTTCAATGGAAAGTGTGCTGTAATGACAGTGTGCAACCACACCATGCTTTATCTATATACTAGCAGCCCACCCCGACCTTGTCCGGGAGCAATCAGGCTTCCCCGACCCCCGCCCGCCACGACATAGCAGCCGTCCCGAAATGAGTGTTCAGGTCCCCCGCCCGCCCCGGCCCCCGCCCGCCCCCTGCCATGAGTGTTCAGGGCCACCGCCCGTCCCGGCCCCCGCCCGCCCCGTCCCCTGCCTGCCCCGACCCCCGCCTGCCCCGACATTGTCCCTGGGTCCCCCGGAGCCTTACATCAGCCGCTGCTCCTCCCCCGCGCTCCTCAGTTCACCACTCCTCGCCGCTCGTCACCGCTCCTCCCCGCCTGTCCGCCGCTCCTCACCGCTCCTCCCCGCTTGTCCCCTGCTCCTCCCCGCGCCATGTCTGCCGCTCCTCCTCGCGCTCCTGGACACCGCTCCTCCCCGCGCTCCTGACGTCAGCACGCAGGTCGCAGCCGGCGCTTCTTCCACGGGACTACTTTTTGTTTGCGAAATTTTTTAAATAACGTATATTTTTGAACTTTATATAGCCTATGTCCATCTGCAAACCCTGACGATTACAACGATGTATCGGGTGTGTGGATTGGTGCTGTGGTTCCCGAGTTTACCCGCCTCAAAGGTTCAAAGTTCTTCCTTTATAATAGTAGTATAGATTTGGGACAGGGTGCTTCAAAATATACCACCAGCTACATACAAAACACCACTCTCCAACTGAACTGGCTCGGTTGCTAGACCTGCTGCATGTGTGACACTGGGAGCCAAATTGACCAATTTCTCATGGAGCGCAGTGCAGCAGCTACATATGCTGCGCTGCATGAGAAGGAGAGAGCAGGAGAGCACCACATTTACTGAAATATGCCACTCTCCTCCCCCTCTCCCTAGAACCAGCACTGAAATCAGCTGCCGTAAGCCACAGAGACACCTTTGCGGCATAGTGCAAGGGTGTTTCCATGAGTCAAGCATAGGCTTTGTACTTGAAAGATACCCCTCCAGTACAAAATGCTATGCCAGACTAATTTGAAACATTTTCCAACTTTGTGTGTGTGCTGTACAGTGCAATACACATGCGATGTCGGAAAAGAAGAAAGAAAAAAAAATGTCTCCTTCACAGCGCCTGGTTGAAGGGTGCGCTATTTTCTGATGCTAAACCCGGTCTACTTTATTTAGTAATTTGGGCTTAGTTAGCATCAGAAACCTTGGCTGGTGCATGGGAACGTCCATGCACCACCCAGGGCTCACCCCCTTGGCACTAAGTAATGCAAAGCAGCGATATGCACTGTTTTGCATTACCTTCATGTTATTTCCAATGCTAATCAAGTTTAGCGCTGCAAAGAAAGTTTGACAAAAAGATTTTGAGCTGATTTGCATCACTTTTGTGAAGCAAACACAGTGTAAAATCTTAATAAATCTGCCCCTTCGATTTTTGACAATCCCTGTGACTTCAGTAATGTAACATTAATGGCAGCAACCCCACTCTGAAAATTGTTCCAGCACCAATGCCTTACTCAGAGAGGCACAGAGAAGAGCAGCCACTGGTGCTGCACTAAGTAACAGGCCTAGTGCACAGCAGCATTTCTAGGAACACCGATTATTACAAATATGACAAGTAAGCAAAGGACGAAGATGCAGAGGAGTGCTATAACCTAAAAGCTGTAGTAGGAAATAGTGAATTTGAAACAAACACCTTGTCATGCGCTGTGAATGTTTCCTAATGCAGTAAAAGAATTTCACCAAACAGAACGAAAAAAAAATCACAAATGCCAACATCCATGATTTACAATCCAATTTGTTGAGGTGAGACTGGAGCAACAACAGCCCATGAAGAGACCAAGCACATTTCCCACATGAACAAGCCTCTTGCCAGAGACCACCAGTGACCTTCTTTGATTACAAATGGGGCTCACAGCTTTCCTCTCAAAATTACTTCTCATGCATCTGTACTACAGGCTGCAGATTTCTGGAGCCTCTCTGGAACTTGGGGGCATATTATCAAGGAACGGCCTTAAAATTAGCACCGCTTTAGCAGCAGGAAACTGCCGCTAAAATGGCGATAATGGGCTTGATAATATGCCGTAGAGAATTTCAATAGAAGACCTGTTAACACCAGAACATTGGGCTTCTATTGGAATTCTTAAGGGCATATTATCAAGTCCATTATCGCCGCTTTAGCGGCAGTTTCCTGCCGCTAAAGCGGCGATAATTTTAACGCCGTTCCTTGATAATATGCCCCTTGGTGTTTTGAAGTTTCTCAATCTGGAGCTAGTTTGTTTTTTCTGGAAAGATTTCCATAAGAGTATGTAACCTATTCCAAACCTCTCTTGTGAGAGATTCTAGGTTGAAATATTACTTTTTCAAAAGTGGCCATAGGCTGCCAAGAAATGTCACCTGTTGGGATGAACAAGATGTCATATCATGGGAGATTGAAGTTGCATTATATGTCAAGTCAAGTCAAAGATGCTTTATTCGGTTTGTAAAATAACACAACCATATAGCAACAGACATAAAATTTTACACATATTGAAACAGCTATAGAGAAGAGAAATAACAAATACGGGATTGCGCTTAAAATAAAGACATTTAGCAACTATAATAGTACAAAATCATAAGGTCATCTAGAAAAATACATTTGACTGTAGTATTGATAATATACGACCATTGATAATGTGCAAATAAGCAGTTAAAGTGCTAAGTATCATCTCTGTATTAATACAGATTGATAATTTCTAAAAGGAATTCTGCAGCATACTTCCTAAAGAGCAATATGCATATAACAGCGTCTAATCAGGCTATTCACAAGGAATAACTATGACAAACTATGACAAAAGTGCAAGTGCTGAATCATTCCAATAGTGGATATTGTACCATAGCAGCAAGTACTCAAACATATGTGTGCAAATTAGCATGATAATACATGATAACAACAACGTCCTGTTATAAAGTGCATAATACATTTAGCAGCTTACAAGATTCATATAATAATTGATTTTCTAGCAGAGATACATTTTAAAATATAACTAGCCACATAAAAACATACATCTGGGGACTCTAAATTAAACACTAATTTCATTGCTGTTTGTAAATGATGCGTATCATATTTTAAAAAGATGGGTTTCAAATAATATTTCCTAAAAGACGTATAAAAAGTGCAAAATAGCATAAAGTGACATACGCTCTGTTTTGATTTGCCATCGCATGGGCACGGGCACGTTCCAGGTTGTTTAGGCACAGGGAAGGCCACAAGATGATGTACAATTCCTAAACGGAGACGGGTTAGCACAAATCGATGGGAGGGAATACTAACTATTACAAGATGAAATTGGAAACCTACGTTAATGTTATATTGTTGGTAGAGATTGAATGTACTTTGTTTCTTATATTTTTCCACTCTAATCTCTGCTGAATATTTCAAAAAGAGGCCTTCAGCTCCCGTTTTGATAAAATAGGATCCATTTTAAAATCTTTAAAAATGTCCAGGCCATACAATGTTTTATACCAATGATGTATATGGTTCAGCCAAGGAATTTTTGATCGATGGTCAAGATTAATACAATCAGTTATTACATCCTGTGTAAACTTTGTCTCCTCCTTTGCCCATATTGAACGCCATAAGGACAGAGGACGGAGCGCAATTAGATCTTTGACATAATACAGGTCTAATTCCTTGTGTAATAACTCAGTTGAAGCCGTAGCTGGGGCACTGATTAGTCTTTTTAAAAACACATTTTCCTTCCCCTGAACAGTTTTGGCACTCTGTGCATCATACCCCCAAACTCCAGCCCCATATATGGCTGACGAAATGCATCTGGCGTTAAAAAGGGTCAACATGTCAGGAATTCTGCGATCCCCTAGTTTCGCAGCAAATCTGAAGATACAGTTAGTATTCCTGGCCATTTTAAAAAGAACACTTTTTTGTTCATTAATCCATTTCCCGTCTCCTGAGAAGGTAATACCTAGATAACAAAAACTATTAACACTTTCTAATTTCCCCCCTTCTAAGAAAAAGGACTTGTGTTTTCTTTGTTTCTTACCACACACCATGGTAACTGTCTTCCCTTTATTAATTTTCAATCCCCTGTTTTCTATAAATACGTGGAATTGATTAATTAGGTGTTGCAGTCCATTATGAGTTCTAGAGAGGAGGACCGCGTCATCCGCGTATAAAAGGATTGGGATAGGGTTACCTTTTATAGTTGGTGCGTCTGCATTGGTCATTCTTAAAGTTGTATCAACATAGTTAATAAATAAGGAAAATAATAGGGGGGCGAGTACGCATCCTTGACGGATGCCTCTCTTGACATCAAAAAAAGGGGTGCATTCACCATCTGTTCCAAACCTTACTTTGCTTGATAGATTATTGTACAAACGGGCGAGCAGATGGATAATTTCAGTAGGGGCGCCCATTGCCAGTAATGTGGGCCAGAGCAATGCGTGTTCCACCAGATCGAACGCGGAACTCAAGTCGGCAAAGCATAGGTAAAGATTACCAGGTTTAGCTTTGGTATACTTGCCGACTATGAGTTCCAGGTTCACGCATTGCTCCATTGTTCCTATTCCCCTACGAAACCCATACTGCACAGGGGACAAGATGTTATTCTCTTCGGTCCAGGCTTCCAGTCTCACTAATAGGACTCGACTAAGGATTTTAACTGTCGAGTCCAGAAGCGAGATTGGCCGATAATTCCTAGCCTCTGATCTGGAACCTTTTTTGTAAAGGGGTATAATGATTGATTGGCCCCATGTCGCTGGTAAATTACCTTCCACCGCTGCATTAAAATAGCGAGTCAAGATTGGGGCCCATAATGATATCTCATGTTTGTAGAAGTCCATGGGTACCCCGTCGGGCCCAGGTGCTTTACCCCCCTTACTGTTTTTAATTGCATTAGTCCCTTCATTTAATGTTAAAAACAACTGCATTTTCTTCCATTTAAAACATAAAATAGACCCATCTGGATTAAAATCAGATTTAAAAATCTCAGAAAAGTGTGCAATCCATGCTAGACAACTAACGTGGGAACTGACCTCTGGAATATTTTCATTCTTTAGAAATGGGCCATTTATGGTATCCCAGAACAATTTAAGATTTTTAGTTGTAACAGCCATATCAAGTTTATTCCAGGCATCGTTCTGTAACTCCCTTTTCCTAGTTGACAAGGCCATTTTGTAATTAATACGTTCTTCTCTAACTATTTCTTTATCTCTGGGTTTAACATCAAGTACACTTTTCAACCTTTTCAAAGTCTCTGCACAATGTTTGTCAAACCAGACAGTTTTTTTTCTTTTAATCCTACTATTTCTTCTTAACAAAGTATTTTCAACTGTGCATGTAATTTTCATAAAATTAGAGAGAACGGCTGTTGCTATCACATTAGGTGCAAGACAATATTCAACCTCTCTAGTGCATTTACAAATAACATCCTTCATTAACTTGTCAGGGTCAATTTTAGCCCATTTGATTCTCGTACCATTTGGTCTCACAGCGGAAATCCCATGGACAGATCTACCGTGCACAACAGTTTTTAGGCCCCAGCCCATTAGCTCCACTGAGATGCTGTTGTGATCACTCACAGGCTGCTCTGTTACCCAAACATTGGAAAAAATCGAACCACTAGACAATAAAATATGATCGATATTAGAATGGGCATCTCTCCCCCTAAATGTTGGGCACATTTCATTATTTTTGTTTTTTGTACATTCAAGTAGTTCCAGATTGAATTTGGCTATTGAGTTGTTCAATACGCTGCCATAATTACTATGCGGGAAGTGATTAACGTAAACGCTATCACCCCCTGCATAATCCTCGTGGTGACCACAAATTCCCTTCCGGGCATGTCTACAGGCTTGAATGTTAAAATCGCCTGTCCACAGTATTACAAAGTTATTCTTGGTAAGGGTAATTGCAGCTTCGATAGCACATTCCACCTCGGGGACGATCTTATCTCGTTTAGAGCCCACAATATTATTATAAAAATTTACAATAATTAAGTCCCTACCATGACTATGTATTAATCGCAATACTGATGCATGCTGGCAAACTACAGTGTGCCCCCCAGCAATAAATTCCGTTAGTTTAGTTGAAACCAAAGTCAGTAGACCACCCTTAGCTCTACCAGCCTTGGAAGCTACTGCTGCCACACTATGGGAGATATAGCCTTCAACTTCTATTAGTTCTGTATGCCATGTCTCTTGTAAACAAATAATGTCATAGCCACATGTAATGAAGTTATCCCAGAACGGGGTACATAATTTGGAAGCGATTCCCGCTATATTCCAGGTGACAATTATAAGGGAGTCAGCACAACTCGTACCTAAACGTTCGGGATTATTAGACAGAAGTGATGTTTCCTGCCTTACAATCAAACTATCATTATCATTAACAGTTGTTGCGGTTATATTGTCATTTATAACATTATCTGTAACATTGCCTATACATAGCACATTTTCTGGCAATAATAAATGTGGCTCAGTTGTGATTTGCAAACAAATGTCATTACCCGACTCCTTTTCTAATATTAGTATGTCACCCATTTCAATGCTACCAGAGTGTTGGGTCAAAGATAAATCAGCCAGTCAGTCGTTCTCCTCAAGTGAGTTCAACAACTGAAATCTATTAGAAGTTGAGACCAGGAAGTTGTCATATAGATTGGGGAGTAAGGGAGGACAGATGGGTACAACATTAGGATACTTTATAGTAGCCACTCTTGGATGTTGGAAGTTATGGGTAATAATTTGTCTTCCTGCCAGGTTCCTATAGAAATAGTCTAAAGGGAACAGCGTGATGTTAAATTCGTGGCTTGATGGCATAGGTGTGTGTAAGATCGAATCTCTAGCCCATTCTGTAGTCCTAAAATTTATGATTATACAATCCCCATCTATCTCCTTTTTATTTGGACCCACCCAACCTACCCTCTGTGTGGTTATAATCTCATCAGCACCTCGTGTTGGGAAACCACAGTTTTTCACTAACCAATACAAGGTTTTATTTTTTAGGGTTTCTTGATTTTCAAATTGGTTGGGCAACAGCTTCGGGACATTCGCAAGTATAGCTACAAATGGTCTACAATCAGGTGGCAAATTAATAGTGGCTGGAATAACATTATTAATATGACGCCTCGGTACAGGTAGGCTCTGTTTATTATATGCCGATTGATGTTTCTTTGGCCCCCAACTACATTTTGCCCACTCATTGTCTTAGGGGTGGTGAGTGTTGGCCTCTGCCTACCACGTGTAGAAAGCACCGGATTTGCAGCCACAATGGGCATTTTTGAGGTATAATTTACTGAGTTTAATTTGTTTTTGCTCGGATTCCCAGATTCTACATTAGTTATGTGGGGTCCGGCTTGCGTGCCCAGATGTTCTAGGATATCCAGGTTGGCTATGCCCAATTTTTCCAGATTCTCTATTTTTTTACTTAGAGTTTCTAGAGTTACCATCACAGGTGCAATATAAGTTTTTATCACTTCCTCGAAGCATGCTGTGAGTGCCTTAACATTTGTTGGAGATAGAGTTTCCAACTGTGTATCACCCTCTCTTTCGTTGGTTTCTAGGGTTTGTAGAACCCTCTTTTTTCTTCTTCCATATATTTTTGGCTGTTTGTTGATTATTATCCTTTTGCGACCTTGGGTAAACTTCCTTTTGGGGGGTACAGAGTCACAGTCAGTTTCACTATTTAATAGACTGGTATCACTAATTTGTACAGTTGGAATGGCAGTGTTAGTATCACGACCATCCAGATCTGTGACGTTTACCGGCATATCACTATGAGTTTGGGGCTGTGGCAATATACTAGCTGATAATTCAGGTGTTATTGACAATCTACACTCCCTGGTACAAGAGACAGTAGGTGTTAAAGGTGGCAATATACTAGCTGATAAGTCAGGTGTTATTGACAATCTACACTCCCTGGTACAAGAGACAGTAGGTGTTAAAGGTGGCAATATACTAGCTGATAAGTCAGGTGTTATTGACAGTCTACGTTCCCTAGTACAAGAAACAATAGGTATTAAAGGTTGCGATACTTCTGGTTGGCTTAGACCATACCTTGGCAAACCGACAAATGATTCCAACAAAAATGAATCATGGAACATAGTTGTTTCATTTGTAGCGCTAACATGTGTATTAACAATTGCTGGTATTTGACTTATTGGACACAGACTTGCCGGTAAAGAAAGTCTTCTTTCCGTATTTTCGATAGCGTTAGCAACCACTCCAATAGTTTGTTGCAACATCCTGTGAATTGCAGTTAAAGTCGGTAGGGGAGCTGGCGCCAAAGTTTGTTTCCTTGTAGTTGAGCGTGTATGCATCGGAGTTTTTCTATCCAGCATTCTGTTCTTAGTTTTACTTTTGGCTTCCATCAGGTCAACAGCGAAATGTTGTATTTAAACAATCACGAAATGCAATGATTACCTTTGACACGCTGGGGAATGAAATAACAAATAACAAATGACAGGAGGGTAGCCCGGTCCGGTCTCCGAGGGCCTCAGAGGGCCCGCCCTTTGCCCGGGCTTCGCCCGGCACGCCCCGCGCGCGCCCTCGCGGGACAAGGGAGGAGTTCTCCCCTTATGCGCCTCCTGGGGCTACGCGCTGACGCTGGGGGAGGCGCTCTCACCTCAGGGCTGCTGGGGGTTGTAGTTGGGGGAGCTCCCGACCGGCGGAGCCAAGCCTGGCCAGCCGGAAGTGCTGGTCACAGAAGCGCTGCAGCGGAGCAAAGCCCGGCCGCCCCTTTCAACCCTGCTGGTACTCCTTTTGCCACAGATGGATGGAGCCTCGGTGACCTGAAGGTAGGCTCGCAATCAGGAACTGCCACACGGTCCTCGGCAGGAGTTCTCCCCTTATGCGCCTCCTGGCGCTACGCGCTGACGCTGGGGGAGGCGCTCTCACCTCAGGGCTGCTGGGGGTTGTAGTTGGGGGAGCTCCCGACCCGCGGAGCCAAGCCCGGCCAGCCGGAAGTGCTGGTCACAGAAGCGCTGCAGCGGAGCAAAGCCCGGCCGCCCCTTTCAACCCTGCTGGTACTCCTTTCGCCACAGATGGATGGAGCCTCGGTGACCTGAAGGTAGGCTCGCAATCAGGAACTGCCACACGGTCCTCGGCAGGAGTTCTCCCCTTATGCGCCTCCTGGCGCTACGCGCTGACGCTGGGGGAGGCGCTCTCACCTCAGGGCTGCTGGGGGTTGTAGTTGGGGGAGCTCCCGACCGGCGGAGCCAAGCCCGGCCAGCCGGAAGTGCTGGTCACAGAAGCGCTGCAGCGGAGCAAAGCCCGGCCGCCCCTTTCAACCCTGCTGGTACTCCTTTCGCCACAGATGGATGGAGCCTCGGTGACCTGAAGGTAGGCTCGCAATCAGGAATTGCCACACGGTCCTCGGCAGGAGTTCTCCCCTTATGCGCCTCCTGGCGCTACGCGCTGACGCTGGGGGAGGCGCTCTCACCTCAGGGCTGCTGGGGGTTGTAGTTGGGGGAGCTCCCGACCGGCGGAGCCAAGCCCGGCCAGCCGGAAGTGCTGGTCACAGAAGCGCTGCAGCGGAGCAAAGCCCGGCCGCCCCTTTCAACCCTGCTGGTACTCCTTTCGCCACAGATGGATGGAGCCTCGGTGACCTGAAGGTAGGCTCGCAATCAGGAACTGCCACTTATATGTTCATTAGGCTGTTCTGCAGGGCTTTTGGGTAGGACTCGTGGATGTTTACGATGGACAATTTCCTTAACTAAACTGTTATGTGATTATCTATCATCCTCATCATCATAGTATCTTACAAAGCACTAGAGACAATGAGAGGCAACTAAGCACCAGAAGGCAACAGACTAAGATTCCCTAAATAAATGTCTAGAATTCTTTTGAAAGGGAAGGTTTCTCAGTTGTACGACTGTGGCAAGGAAATTGTAAACAGCATATGCAATGGCCAGAATTGACTACCCTAGCCTTCAAGGGAATTTTTAATGATCCATGTATTCTGATTCAGACTGCAGGATACAAAAAGTGCAGTGCACAATGCAGTTCAGCGAAAGAGAATATGTTGAGTTTGGAGCAAAGTTCCCAAAACCTCACATAGGGTGTGCCCCCGGACTAACAATGTAGGAGTCTTGATATTATCAGAAATCATGGACACAATATGGAAGGACAAACTACCAATAGGTAAGTTATAAATGTTTTATACCTAACTCCACATAAATGTACCTTGACTATGCATATCTCTCTTCCAGGTGCAACAATTTGAAGCTAAGAATAGTAAATCTATACTTCCTCTATATGCACTTACTTTTCAATATTTTGTCCCTCAATATCCTGTCCCCTATATTAGTGTATTACGATGTTCCTAGCCTTGATATTCCATAGTACAATAGGAGACAGCACTCTGGCATTTGCTTTCTCTATCTTCCGATTGTTTCCCTTTTTCCAAATCCTCCCACTGATTACTAACCTAATGTAAATGTTCTCATTTAAGCGTTGATTCTGAACTGATAGACCCAAGGTCCATCCTTTAGCACTGGCCATATAGAGAGAGAAGATAAATTAGCTTTTGATGCTCTTTAGCGAACACGCTCCTTCTCTAGAGCTCCTTATCCAGCAAAAGCTATAAAGTCCACCAGTTGAACAGGCAGGGAGGATAAGGCAAGCTTGAGAAATATGTGGGCGGAACATACGATACCAGAAGGTATCGTAAGTTCTCTTTACACATTACCTTTGGTCCAACCTTAGTGGTACTATTTCTAGAAAGTGAGTAATGGTAGTATTTTAGCTCTAATGTATGAGTTAGCATTATGTGATAAAGAAAAAATCTCCAAATTCCGGAGGATGGACTAAATCTGGAGTGGAACCCACAGGTGGAATTTCTTCCACCGCGCGATCCCTAGAATGAGTGACATTCCATTTGTGGTTTCCTTCTGGATTCAGCATTACCTCTAGAAATTCGAGGATTTACCATTTCTACTAAACAGGTCCTCAAACGTTCAGGAGCTTTGAGGCAAAGAAGTAACGCTTCCTAAATCCAGTATAACATTTTACTTACTTAGTATGAATCCAAGACCGTAGTCTGAGAAGACTTTACTAAGAGATAATGGATTTACTTTGGGTTATCCATGCAGACAGAAGTTTGTTATGTTGTATAAAATATTTTTTTGGAGCGCTTCCACACCAAGGGACATTTTGGAGATGAGATCCAGAAGAGGATCCAGTGAAAGGAAGTCGTGGGGGCATCAGTGGTGAACTAGACAATGTTTTGGTCACTAGTGCAAGCTGAGATGGTTAGCACAGTTTTCCGGGACTCAGAGGAAGAGACTTACAGAGGCTTCTTGGCATCCACCACTCTTTCAAGCATCTTGTTACGACTCAAGTGCAGCAAAGGGGTGCTGACCAAAGAGAAGATAATAGCAATGACATTTCTTGATTGGAAAAGCCGTGGCTGTCTGACAAACGTATCTGTAAAGAAGGAAGCTTGATGTTCACAGGAGTTTAAAGCCAGTGGTCAGGTATGATGGGTGTTTACTAATGGTAGTGTCGATCAAGCCGCAAGAACATCCCAGCATCTGTGTCAGTGAATCAAAACCATAAAAATAACATATTCAGGGGGTCTGAGACATCAATGGTAAGATAGTTCAATTCTTGGTGCAACAAAGGCACCAAATGGAAGAATGAAATAGGGAGACCAATAACAATCCATAGATTACAAACTGACTACTGATAAACAGTGCTAAAGTGCTTGTGCTCTCTCCTTAAAACATGATAAGATTAGCGTATACTCTGGTGATAGACTGCTTACGAAAAGTTACGGGTTGGACGATACCGCATTCCGTTAAGGAGATACTATTAAGGCTCCTCCCTAAACCCAATGTGAAAAAACTCACAAGGAAATTTCTACGGTTAGGGCTAGTATTAGCCAAACGAAGAACAGTAATTAGATTGATGAGTTTGGCGCCCCCCACGGTGGAAGGTTGGGACAAAGATTTGAGGGAAGGTTGGGCCAAATAGATTTCTAGAATCAAAAGTGCATGCAAAGATGCTCTCAAACTTAGTATAACAAAAGGAGGATCAAGAAAAGATAAATAAGTGAAAAATAGTGAGAAGAAAGGACCCATTCGGAATTATTGGAATCCCATCATTCACCAAAGTGACCATTGTTATCATTTGGGGTTCCAAACAACCTCTCCTCCGTCCTCACCATGCACAGAGGAATACTGAGTGAGTTGTATCCTCTGTTGAGTCTTTTCTGAGGAAAAGGAATAGCATAAAGTAACGTTTAGAGGTTTATATCGGGCCCATAAGAGTGATTCCAAATAGGATTGTGCAGTGAAAAAGAAAAGAGTACTTGATTAAAATAGGTTTTGCAAGAGAAGGAAAAAAACATGTATTTTTCTTTTTAATACCCCCTATCGCATTCCTAAGTAAAAACAGTGCTAAAAACAAGCAGTTCATACAATTCACTGCATTTGGTCATATAAACGCAGTGGATTGTATAGTTAATTTCTCTTTTCTTGATCCTCCTTTTGTTATATTCAGTTTGAGAGCATCTTTGCATGCACTTTTGATTCTAGAAATCTATCTAGATTAGCAGTTGGTACTAGAGACCGCAGATCACATATATTGTTTTTGACACCATGATAAGGCATCCCAATGAGAGGGGTCCTTCCTTCGGAGGAGACGGAGGGGTGACAGACAGGCCAAGATGGTTCAGGGATAGCAATAATACACGGGAGCCTCCCGGTGACCAGGAATGAAGAAGACACACAAAACCCATAAGAAGTAGTCTGACTCTTAGTACCCGGAACCGACGGGGTGCACACCTAGCGCAACCCTGGTTGGGGGTGGTGGGGGGGATTACGGTAAGTATCAAGATTTATATTTTCAGGAAAATGCTGTCTATGTCCATAATCGGTAATGTGCTCTACCATTGTAAGGTTGATATTGTGAATAAGTCCTGCTTTCGAAAGGAATGTAGTGAAATCATTGTTATAACTTTTTTGAGATGTATAACCTCTGTCATGATTTTCTGCTATTCTGGAAATGCCACTACCTGTGCCAAGGGCCTGTAAAGTAAATGCTACTAGTGGGCCTGCAGCACTGATTGTGCCACCCATTTTAGTAGCACTTTAAAAATGTTTCAGGCCTGTCATTGCAGCCTGTGTGGGAAGTGATAAACTGCACAAAGTAAACCTTCTGCCAGGCCCAAACTTTCCTTTTAAATACCTATAAGTCACCCCTTAGGGTAGGCCCTGAACAGGTACCCAGTTCCTATTTGGTGTCTTTGGGAGTGTAATAACAAATCTTAGCTTATGGTGAAGTTGGATTTAAATTGAAATTTTGAAAAAAAGGTCACTTTTAGAAAGTTGGCATTTTCCTGCCTTAGACATTTGGGGCCCGATGTAGGTAATTTAATTTTACCACTTCTTAAATACCGAATCATACCGATTCGGTATTTAAGAAGTGGTAAAATGGAGGGGGGGGGATGTAGGTATTTCAGAATCGGTAAATTCCGAATTGTTGAGATTCGGTATTTACCGATTCTGTAAATACCGATTCGGTAATGCCCACTGATTCTTATGGGCATTGAAGCCCATAGGAATCAATGGGCATTACCGAATCGGTATTTACCGATTCGGTAAATACCGATTGCAGCAAGGGTGCAGGGGGTGTCACTTTGACACCCTCTAGCACCCCAAATACAGGCATGTGTGCCATGTGGCACACAGACATGCCCTAAGGGCATGTCTGTCTGTCACATGGCATAGGTGTGCATGCACACATGTGCATGCACACCTGGATTCGGTATTTTACCACCCAATTGGATTGGGTAGTAAAATACCGAATTCTGAAGGCCTGTAGCACTGTAAACAGTGCGACCTACATCTGGAATTTACCGAATCAGTAAAATTACCGGTTCGGTATTTTACAGAATCGGTAAATTTACCGATTCGGTAAATTTACCGATTGTGCAAAATATTGGCCCCTACATCTCTGTGGAAAAGTAAATTTTGCCATGTTATATGTGCCTACGTGTTCCCCATATTATGCTATATGTGCATGATCGATATGCATGTATTCCCCTCTGATCGATTAAAGACGCAATTACAGTTGTGTCCATCTCTAGTATGCCAGTTTCCAGTCCTCGTGAAAACAACGAATATTAGGCTTATGTAAACCTACGTTGCCACATTTTACAGTGTGCACGTTAACTCATTGAATTGTCCCCGTTTCTAGGCCTCAAAAGGGCCCGGACACCAGATTCAGCTCGTCTCCTGAACCCTCTCCGAGGAGCGATACAGCCCCCACCTGCATCCCTGACCCTTCGCTTACTTCATGCCTCGCAGTGCCCGGCCCGGCCTGGCTCTGCCTCCCAGTCTGCCAAGAGTATGTTATGTTTCTAGTTATCAGTCCAGCCCTCCTTCTCTGCATTCCTAAGTTACTGCATCGCATCAATAGTTTCCGTCATGGTCTAGCCTTTATGTCTCCATGTAAGAGAAATACTGTATTAATATTCATAGAATATTCCTCGTACACGCAATACATGTAGAATTATGCATGCATCAGTCCTAATGTCTAGTAGCCTTTGCCCTGATAACTTTTGGATTCTATCAATATGTACTCCAAACACCAGATACCAGATATGCCTTAGGTACATGTCGCTCTGACACTCCAGACTTTAGTCTCCTCTTCTAGCGCAGAAGTCATAGCCCCCAGTTCTCCCTGGTAACACGTCATTGCCCGTTTGCGCGCACCACTAGGTTAGAGGTCCCAGCTGCTCATGTAGCCCCCCTCCATGTTTCCGCCCCGTTTATGACACTTCTGTTACGTTTACATCACATGTCTATGTATACGCCTTCTTGTTACATCATTTT
This sequence comes from Lissotriton helveticus, assembly GCF_964261635.1. NCBI lineage: Eukaryota > Metazoa > Chordata > Amphibia > Caudata > Salamandridae > Lissotriton > Lissotriton helveticus. Next base: position 1,488,534,294 of record NC_136068.1, on the reverse strand, counting down.
GCCCTTATCTTTCGCGACTGCTACGAGTCACGCCTACTGCTACGCCTACTGTATTGAATGTAATGTATTTGTTTAAGTATATATACTGTGCACCCATATTAAAAGTTGCCAATTAGCTACCCAGTTTCCCTTGTCCCTTCCCTGGCAGCTGCCATCCCGTACTATTGCAGGCTGTCCTGTTCCTGTCCTTTATGCCTGATTAAAGCCTGTAGACTCAAGATACCTCGAATCCTGACTCTTATTTATTGAGCTATCTGTTTCATTCACTGTATTAAAAAATAGAACCGGTAATTAATTATTTATTTACCACATAATGGCGCCCGAATAGGGACTTGCCCTTTCCCCACGCGCCGGCGAAGCCACGCAGGCCCCCTGATCCTCTGCAGCCGTGACGGAACTCTACTGCGCACCGGCAGATATTTCTGCTTCAAGTATCCCTCAGGTCCACGGAGGAGACGGAGGTTGCGGTCCAGCATCCAGACGAGGCGGTAAGGAATGCGGCGAGTCCCGACCAGAGCCCAAGCCGAGAGTCCAAGGTCCGAGGTATCCGGAGGCCCACCTGTAACTGAAGTCCGAAGTTCGTAGTCCGTCGTCGTAGCAGTCCAGTCCAGTCCGAGGCCTTCCGTTCTTGCTGCCCGGTGAGTACCGTTGCTGGGGTAGTATCTAGACAGGGTCAATTCATTTGTCTCTGGTCCGTGGGTTTGGGTACACAGATCCAACACGAAGTGTTCACCTAGGTGGACGCGGGTCCTGACGTGTCTCTTTATGGGACCGGTAAGTTTTGCGCTGTTTTAGCAGTGCATCTAGTCATTCTAGTAAGTTCTGTTCTCGAGAAATTCATGTGTTCTGTCCAAACTGTTATTCTAAATGTTATTCCATGTGTTTTCAATGTCGTGGTATGAGTGATTTGTTTTTCCAGTTATTATTGTGTTTATCGTGTATTGTATTGTGTCCAGATTCCAGCCTAGACAATGCCTCTATTCTCGAAATTACGTCAGTTAAAAACCAGAAAAGGGTTATTAGAGGAAGCAGTTCCTGTCCCGCCTAGGGACAGTCCAGGTCATTTTATGTATCATAAGCATGGCTTAAGTGCCATATTATATCTAGACTTATGGGTGGATTACACCAAGGAATTAGAAGAGAAATATAGATGGCCCGTATCAGGTACGTGGGATGCCGAGTGCATCATGCGAGTAGAAGAAGCATTATGGAAAAAGAAATCCAGACAGTCCCAGAAAGATGCCATCGAGTTATGGCGCAAAGAATCTCATAAAAGAACCGAAAAAGAGATCAGAAAAACAGAATTAAGTAGGGAATCCTCAGAAAGAGCCCAAGAAAGGGAATTAATCGAAGTAGGTGAACAAGTTAAAGCAGAACAGTCAGACCGACAGAGAAATGCCCTTATTAAGGGTATGTATCCTCTTCTTGCCGAGGGCTTGCCAAAAGCAACCCCGGAAGCACCATGTAATTTTCCGCCGCCATTAGTTCCGACTAAGCTACGTCACAAACCGACCGCAGCTGATATATTTCTCTCGTCCTATTTGGACGACACGGTCCCAGCCTATGCTAATCCTGTTCCGCCTGCTCCTGTAAATAATGTAATTCCTGTTCCTCCAGCCACCGGGGCACCCGTTGCAGCACCTGTTACGGCACCCCCGGTCCAGCCTACAGTACATGTACCCGCCACATCAGTCACTCTGCCCGCACGTACAATGCCTGTCGACGATTCCAGTTTAGGAGCCGCGGGGGGTAGTTCTCCTGGAACCCCGCCTCAACACAGACGTCTGACGCTACTTGAACTACATGAACGAGCGTTACAGCGTTCGCCCAAATTTCAGTCCGTTGCAGATATCAAGCGAGCCCTTACCGAATGCCGTTATGATCCAGTCCCAGGCGATGATGATATGGTCCTGTATTCATTGCGTGTAAGACGGGTGACCGAATATTTGGACACCCTGCCGAATATGAAAGGATATCTAGACAGAATATATCGTTTTATCCGTACCGGAGTAGATCCAGAAAGTATTGGCGACGCCATGGTTCAAAGAAAAGTCGAGACTCAGCTCATGCTTTTAAAGTTTCTAATTAATTGTTTAATAAGAGAACAAGATTATCTGGATAAAGATCCGGAAGAAATGAAAGTCCTGACCAGGTGGAGTGACCATATAGCCGAGGGAAGACACAAGACACAGAACTGTATAGAGAGTATGTACAAGAAAATCCGTAGGGAAATAATAAAGTTACACGAGAAACGAGAAGCAGCACAAGTAACCGAGAAAGAAGACGACTCTGATAATGAAGAACTAGACGACGAGAATCCCTCCAGAATAGCGTATGTAGGTAGAACTAGACTTCCCGACCGACATTCACGCCTAGATCACAAGAAAGTTTTCCCTCCTCCAGCACCAGAACAAGGTTCTCTTGAGCAAGTATTCCAAGCTACCGATCACATTCTGAAATCACGAATCGGTTATAGTGAACTTAGTACCATGCATGAACAAGAACTAGCCCGATCAGCAGTCCGGTGGACTACTGATTCTACCACTTTTCCAGACGAAATAGTGGCACAAATGTTTCTGAAACTGCCCCCAGCCGAGCAGCGACTGGTGGGTATGTATATGATCCAGCACCTCATTACACTGTATGAGGGACAGCATTCTGATCCAGGTCCGCTACATGATGTATTGAACGAGTTACTCCAGTATAGATGGAGAGGTCTAGGTACTGATTTAATTAGTATCATTCTAGAACAGCGCCACAAATATCGAACGTTTCTGAATCCGCATTTTGTTCATGTCTCACCTCCAGAAAGTAAATCATTTTACATAGATAGACAGCATCAGTTACGAGAAGTACACCCAGTTAGAGGAACGGGTGGTGAACTAGAACGAGTATTTGTTTACACCCCTATCACAAAGATGGAACTCTTAGAGATGAAAAAGTTAATTCCTTGTCACGACAAAGATCCAGCAGGGTTCCATCGAGAATTAAAAGACATGCTCCGTATGGGAGAATACACGTATCCTGATATCATTAAAATGTTAAAGGTCCTGTTGCCCGTAGGGGTATATGAAAAACTCAAGGAAAAAGAATGGGAGGTGGGAGAGAAAAAGATAGATTGGGCAGCTCTAGAAGCTGAAGATAATTCACGAGTACCAGGTACCGGTCTTGGGGGTAAAGTTAAAGAATTGCCCGAGTTATTGATACAAGTTTTGCCAAGATTACTAGCCACGAAAAAGGAAGATTGGGATGCAATCTCAGCTTGTAAACAGAAACAAGATGAAGACACTAGTGATTTTTATTCTAGATTTGAAAAATGTTTTATTATTAACAGTTGTCTGAAAACAAGTAGTGAATCGTACCCTCATCTTTTTGTTACCAAACTGGTCGAGAATTCAAGTCCACAAGTTAAAAATCGAGTATTGAAAGTCGAAAGTAGTTGGCAAGCTAATACTCCGTCACAGATGTTACAAATGCTCCAGTATCACCAGAACAGAATCAGGGAAGAGCAGGAACACGAAAGAAGACGTATGAAAGACACGAAGATGAAAGTATTAGTTGCACAATCTGTTCCACAAGACAGTCAGAAGAGGGGTCCGAATCAAGCCAGTCATCCTGCAGCTCCCGTTAAAGGGACTTGCAATTACTGTAAACAGCCAGGTCATTTTATAAACGAGTGTGCAGTTCTGAAACACAACATAGCTACTGGTAAGACTAAAGAGAGACCACGTCCGCCTAGACAAGAACAAGTTTCACAGACTTCTCAGCCACCACAGAATGCACAACAGACAGTCACGGTACCGCAGCCTATAGCTGCAACACAACACGTTACACAGCAGATGTACTAGTACGCACAGTCAGAGTATCCAGATTATCAGCCATATTCATGAAACAGCCTAGAGAGGGAGGTAGGCTTGCCTCTCATCGAGATACCTGTAGATCAAGAGGGTCCCTATGTGCACAGTCAAGTATTAGGGAAAGACAGAAAGTTTTTGATTGATACAGGGGCAAGTAGGACTACCATCAGTCATGACGAGGTTCCAGGGGCTCCGCTCTCAGGCTCTAAAAATGTTTCCCTTGGATTTTCAGGAAAGCCAATTGTTAATGAAATTTCGAAACCAGTTACTCTAGAAGTTGGTCCATTGTCCCGAACTACTGATTTGTTACTCACGAAGTCTTGTCCAGAAAATTTGTTAGGCATTAAGACATTGAAAGAATTAGGAGCAGTTATTTGCTGCTCCCCAGAAGGGGTCCGATTGTTTCTGAGAGACTTTAAAGGTCATTATGTATTACGTGATTTTGATCCGAGATTATTGAATGTACCACAGCATTTATGGGCGCAAGGTCCAACTGATGTAGGTTGTATGCATATCACACCCCATCGTGTGACTCTCAAACAAGGTGTAGTTTTGCCACGAATCAGACAGTATAAATTACCACCTGAGGCTGTAGCAGCCTTATCCAAAATTATTGACGAACTTATTGCTCAAGGAGTGGTTGTAGAAACTGACTCCAATGTATGTAATTCTCCTATCATTCCAGTTCTGAAACGTACTGATCCAAATGCACCTCCAGTATATCGATTAGTGATTGACCTTCGGGAGCTTAATAAATGTATTATACCCCAGTATCCAGTAGTCCCAGATATTTCATCCCTTTTGACAGCCATTGATTCTGAGGCTACGTTCTTCACAGTTATCGATCTCAAGAATGCATTTTTCAGTGTCCCCATTCATCCAGACAGCCAGTACCTTTTCGGTTTTTGCTTAAATGGAAGGAGCTATAAATTCACGCGAGCTCCTCAAGGTTTTACAGAAAGTCCTAGCATTTACAGTCAAGCACTTAAGAGACAACTAGACAATATCCGCATGCCAACTGACACTGCCCTGCTCCAGTATGTCGATGATCTACTGATCACAGCCCGTTCTGAACGTGACTGCGAGCGTGCGTCACTTACAGTTCTGTATTTTCTGGCCGAGCAGAGGCACAAGGTGTCCCCTTCCAAATTACAATTCTGTGTCCAGCAAGTGGTATACTTGGGACACTTACTGTCCAAGTGGGGTAGGCAGTTGACACCAGACCGTATCCAGTTAATAGCGAGTCTTCCACAGCCCAAGACACAGAAGGAGGTACGAGCTTTTATCGGCCTCACTTCTTACTGCAGACAATGGATTCCTCAGTATGCATTTCTAGCCAAGCCACTGATACAGTTAACGACACAGGAGGCAGCCGTATCGACTGTCCTCCCTTGGACCCAGGAACATACACTTGTATTCAATGAATTAAAGAAAGCCTTATGTCAAGCACCTGTTCTAGCGACACCAAACTACAGTAAGCCTTTTACACTTTTTGTTACAGAACGTGATGGTACTGCATTATCTGTTCTCACACAAGATCAAGCAGGACAATACAAGCCCTGTGCTTATTTTTCTAGCACATTAGATCCAGTAGCCCAGGCTCTGCCTGCATGCCTCAAGTCAGTTGCAGCCACAGCTCTAGCTATCAGACAAAGTGATTCCATAGTGTTAGGACACTCCCTGACAGTACAAGTTCCACACTCCGTGGAAGTTCTTTTAAACCGAACACAGACTCAACACTTGACAATTGCACGTTTAACAGGTTATGAACTGACACTGTTCCAGCCACACATAGAAATCAGACGCTGCAACATTCTAAATCCTGCTACACTGTTACCGTCGGTTACTTCAAATCCTGCCACACATGACTGTGTGGAAGTTGTTAACACCATGACAAAGCCAAGACAAGACTTGACAGACATTGCATTGCCTGATCCCGACCTGACGCTTTATGTGGATGGTTCATGTATGAGGACAAGTATAGGAGAACTAGTAGCCGCGTATGCAGTGACTACTGACACTGAAGTTATAGAGACACATCGTATTGACACCCTGTCTGCTCAAGCAGCAGAGCTAGTAGCTCTGACCCAAGCCTGCATACGTGCCAAGAACCTGAAAGTAAACATATATACAGATTCACGTTACGCATTCGGAGTTGTACACGACTTTGGAGTGCTCTGGCAGGAGAGAGGTTTCATGACTTCTCATGGAACCAAGATTCAGCATGGTCTCCTCATTCAAGCTCTGTTAGATGCAATACATTTACCGACAGCTATCGCTATCATGAAGTGCAAAGCACATACGAAAGTCACTGACATCATTTCCCAAGGTAACGATCTAGCAGATCGAACAGCCAAGCTTACAGCTCAGACTCCAGACATTCCAGTTAACACGACACAGACACTCACTCCAGATCAGACTGCTTGTATGACAGTTAAGGACCCTACACAAGATGTCATAGACATACAGTTACATGCTACTCCTGAAGAAATAAAGAAATGGTCCGAACAAGGAGGGGTCCAGACAGATCAAGGATGGTTGACGAAGGGAAAAGCCACATGGTTTCTCCCCGACTCTATGGTTCAAGTCATTATTAATACCGCACATAGTCCAGCACATCTAGGAGAAAAAGCTATGTTAGACAGTATTCAGAACCTTTGGTTCAACAAGCATTTACGAGCTGCAGCCAAGCAGAAAGTCCGTACCTGTATGATATGTTGTCAGTTCAATCCAGGTAAAAGTGTCCCGGTGGAACAAGGCGGATTCCAACCTCCTGACCACCCTTTTGAAGTCCTCCAGATGGATTATATTCAGATGGAGAGATGTCGAGGTTTCAAGTATGTCCTCGTAGTTGTATGCGCTTTGTCCAGGTGGACAGAAGCATATCCGGTTCCAGATTATACAGCCGCGACCACTGCCAGGCAGTTGGTTCGTGAGTTCTTTCCCCGCTATGGACTCCCTAGGGTCGTGTATTGAGATAACGGCCAGCCATTCTCATCTGAGCTCATGAAACATGTTTCCCTTCTGTTAGGGTACCAGTGGAAGTTCCATTGTGTGCGCCATCCTGAAGCAGCCGGTCTCGTAGAGAGACATAATCAGACTTTGAAAATCCGCATTGCAAAAGTATGTAGAGAAAAAGGTGTAGACTGGCTAGTAGCTCTGCCAGTTGCTCTGTTCTATATGAGGATGGTTGCACATTCCAGATCAGGTCTGTCCCCGTATTCGGTCGTATTCGGCCGCCCCCCAAACATGTGGGGTACACCTAGACCCCGCAGTATTACAGATGTTTCCAGTAATATGCTGACAGATTACCTAGCTTCCTTGATGTCTGCCCTACACTCTTGTCGTTCACAGGTTGCCGCCGCATTTCCAGACAACACCGAGGTGAAAACGCATGAAGTCGTTCCTGGTGAACATGTTTTGGTCCGCAATTTTGATCGTTCAGGTCCGCTGGAGCCCCGTTGGAAGGAGCCTCGCATGGTATTGCTAACAACAAGGACCGCCGTCAAACTTGAAGGCAGGAAGGGGTGGGTCCACCTGAGCCATGTAAAGAAGTTCCATGGATTACGAGAAAAGACTTTTGTTAAGGACTGCCTTATTCCTAAAGACTGCCTAAAAACAGACTCTAAACTCAAGCCTCCCCTGTTAGAGAAAACTCCGCAGCAGGAGTATAAAGAGAAACTCCGGTCTAGTAAAATAAGTCAGCCAGTTTAATTGTCTAAGTCCCTCTCGGGTGAAACGGTTAGACAGGTTCCTGACATGTATGAGATAGACCCACACAGTGAGAGAGTTAGTCAAAACTCTAAAAGATGTATTATCGTTCTATTTTTCTTGTTATTTTTGAGTCTTATGGTTACCTGCACAAGTTATGCTTTACATTTATGTTTTCCAATTTCACATGTACATATGTTTTCTAATGCTACAATAGAGCACACATTTAGTGATCTGCCTCCTCACGAGCTATCCTATCGTCTTGCTATGCGCAATAACACATTCATTCGAATGTTACACTATTCACACCAGACCAGCAATGCCACTAATTGTTGGGTGTGTGGTCGACTCCCCCCTTTCCAGACACCGAAGGGAGTTCTGCCACTCTTTCCTTATCCGTTTTCACATAATGGTTCGTGTGGAACATGGTCCACGTTAACGTCATCCTCCAATGATATGTCCCTTCTGAATAGAACATGTTTTCCAGACAAGCAGGGTCTCTCCCATAGAACAGGGATAGATCTAGAAAATGAAGTATATGATTTAGGTAATTATTCTTCGAATTTTATGGTCCTGAATGTTCAGTCTGATACTACTCCAGATTTGCCTGCTATTTCAGTACTACCAGTCAAAGGCGAATTATGTGTCAGAAAACATGGTTCCGCACATGTAGGACATAGTGATTGTACTACTACTGTCAAGTATAGTGACAGTGGGAAATCTATTTTCAAAGCCTCACGTCATTCTTATTTTGTTTGTGGTCAGACCGCATATGTTCGTCTGCCCCTCGATTGGGATGGAACATGTTACATTGCCTTCCTACTGCCACCAGTTTTTCTAGCCCCATCCGATTATCACAGAAACACAGATCTAGTACACGTCAGACCTAGAAGGGAGATCGAGTCCCCAATTGTCGATCAAACTGAAACTACTCTAGAACAGTATCAAGACTTCAACAAAGGTTTCTTTTTCTTTATAGGACCTATCCAGAATAGTAAGTTAATACGTAGGTTAACCAGAACCCTTGAAGCTGTAGTGAATGAGACTACTTCTGCTCTAGGTAACTTAACTGAAGAGCAATCTGCTATGAGATTTGTCGTGCTCCAAAATCGTCTCGTTCTTGACGTCATCCTGGCCGATAGAGGAGGAGCATGTAGAGTCATCGGATCTAGTTGCTGCATTTTCATTCCTAATAACGCGCCGTCTGTTTATTCAGCTATAACCAGACTTCATAAAATTGCCCATCAGTTACACCAGAATCCAGGCACCTGGACATGGTCCGGTTGGCTCTGGAGTATTATATCTGCCTGGGGATGGAAAGTATTGTCATTCCTAGGTATTGCAGTAATGATCATATTCAGTTGCTGCCTCTGTATACAATGTGGCCCTGCGATTTGCGGCATGTGCGCTACCTCTTGTATTCCTAGTCCTAAATCCCGTTCCAAGACAAATCGAGACGAGCAAATGATGCTATATGAAATGATAGATGGTATCATGAATATTGATGTTTCCTGATGGAAACGTAGGGCACAAGGAGGGAATGTGGAAAAGTAAATTTTGCCATGTTATATGTGCCTACGTGTTCCCCATATTATGCTATATGTGCATGATCGATATGCATGTATTCCCCTCTGATCGATTAAAGACGCAATTACAGTTGTGTCCATCTCTAGTATGCCAGTTTCCAGTCCTCGTGAAAACAACGAATATTAGGCTTATGTAAACCTACGTTGCCACATTTTACAGTGTGCACGTTAACTCATTGAATTGTCCCCGTTTCTAGGCCTCAAAAGGGCCCGGACACCAGATTCAGCTCCTGTCTCCTGAACCCTCTCCGAGGAGCGATACAGCCCCCACCTGCATCCCTGACCCTTCGCTTACTTCATGCCTCGCAGTGCCCGGCCCGGCCTGGCTCTGCCTCCCAGTCTGCCAAGAGTATGTTATGTTTCTAGTTATCAGTCCAGCCCTCCTTCTCTGCATTCCTAAGTTACTGCATCGCATCAATAGTTTCCGTCATGGTCTAGCCTTTATGTCTCCATGTAAGAGAAATACTGTATTAATATTCATAGAATATTCCTCGTACACGCAATACATGTAGAATTATGCATGCATCAGTCCTAATGTCTAGTAGCCTTTGCCCTGATAACTTTTGGATTCTATCAATATGTACTCCAAACACCAGATACCAGATATGCCTTAGGTACATGTCGCTCTGACACTCCAGACTTTAGTCTCCTCTTCTAGCGCAGAAGTCATAGCCCCCAGTTCTCCCTGGTAACACGTCATTGCCCGTTTGCGCGCACCACTAGGTTAGAGGTCCCAGCTGCTCATGTAGCCCCCCTCCATGTTTCCGCCCCGTTTATGACACTTCTGTTACGTTTACATCACATGTCTATGTATACGCCTTCTTGTTACATCATTTTGCCCTTATCTTTCGCGACTGCTACGAGTCACGCCTACTGCTACGCCTACTGTATTGAATGTAATGTATTTGTTTAAGTATATATACTGTGCACCCATATTAAAAGTTGCCAATTAGCTACCCAGTTTCCCTTGTCCCTTCCCTGGCAGCTGCCATCCCGTACTATTGCAGGCTGTCCTGTTCCTGTCCTTTATGCCTGATTAAAGCCTGTAGACTCAAGATACCTCGAATCCTGACTCTTATTTATTGAGCTATCTGTTTCATTCACTGTATTAAAAAATAGAACCGGTAATTAATTATTTATTTACCACATCTCAATCACCAAATACCGGTCGGTAACGGCCGAATTCGGCCGTTACCGACCGGTATTTGGTGACCTACATCGGGCCCTTGGTGCCTGCATCCTTTCTCTGGATCTCATGGCTTGGGGGTGGGTGACAGTTGGGCTTTGTGTATTCCTCCTAGACAGCCACACACAATAGGGAACTTGGCATGAGGGGATTGTGGCGGTGAACCCAGACCCACTTAAACTTGAACAGGCTGTGTCCTGCCTCCCCCACAAAGGGCTGCATAGCCCCTGTAGTTACTTTGGAGGCAGGGCGCATGCCTCAAGAAGCTCCTCCCCACTTCAAAGGCACACCTGGGTATAAATACTAGACCTAAGACACCAACTCTTCAGTACAATTGTGGACCTCTGCCAGGAAGAAGGACTATTGTGCTGCTGAAAGAACTGCCACTCCTCTGGACTGCTGCTCTGCTGGGATGACCTGCTGCCCTCTTGCCTGGGGGAGAAGGACTGGACCTGTACCACTTGAACCCAGAACCAAGAGTGCCCTAAAGGGATGGTTAGCTGACCTCCTGATCTGAAGTCTCAGGGACGCACGAGGCTTCCAACAACTTGCACCTGCATTCTGCCATCTGTGAATCTACCCTGCCAAGTGGTGCCACCTAGTCCCTGACCTTTGGAAGTGGGCTTAAGGTGCTTTGCAAGAGCATCAAACTCACCTCAGCCTCACGGAACCAAAACATCTCCTCTGCTACACAGCGCAACCCCAAGCAGAACTGACATCTCCATTCCTATGTGGTTTGGAACCATAATAAAGACCTGCATCCCCTCCGCAGCCAGCAGCACTTTCAGAACCGCCACTGTGCAACGCATCCTCGGCAAAGGCCTCAGAACAGACTGTGCGCCGAATCCTTGACACCGGACTTTGCATTGCAAGCCTCGCTTACTGAAATGGCTATCATTGTTCCTCCTTCACACAGCACTGCCTTAAGAATGACTGAACTCGGATGAACTTTGGCATTTGATGCCCGATTTTGAAATGGTCTAGCGTGCTGCATAGAAACAAAGAGGACTTATGGATAAGGATGAGTTTGGTAGAAGTAGTATGCCCCCCAAGCAAAGCCTGACACACCTCTACAATGGGGTGCTAGACACCACAAGCAGCCTTTTGGCTTGGTCTGACTTCAGAAATTGACTTGAATACTTTCGGCAAAAGGCACGTAGAATAGTCAACTTTTTTTATTCCATCAACATGGATTTCTGACATTTACAATGATCTGCTCTCCATTGCACTGTAGAATGTTTAATATTAGTGTCAAATGGTTAATATTAGAGGCACTCGAGCAGGAGCCGTGCAAAAGGTGAGGATATCTTTCTCCCTTAACCTCCATTGTCATATGTAGCCACGAGTTCCTGGAGCCATGTCTGACAAATGTCTACTGATTGCTCGGATTGTTGCCTGGCTTGTTGAAGGCATGGATTTCACACTGAGCATTTTGCTAAGGCGGAAAATGGTGGGTAAGCTTTGTGGCTGCTGTTGTGCAAACGTCGCCATCCCCCGTATCTGTCACAGTGTCAAATATATAATAAACACGCATCCAGGCACGGTGGAGCAGCAAAGCACGTTTTCTGGCATGGACCTGTATCTCTGATGTAATGAGAACATTCTCCGATCGCTGGAGATTTTCCTACCATCTGGTGCCCAGGAAGCTGGGCCAGTATCTTTATAGCGTTGAGTAATGCGGAGTGCATAGCAGCAGCCACAGCCTTTACAGTGAATGTTCTGTATGGGGAGCCCATGCTAAACACAACACTACTTTTAAGAAAGTTCTGTGGGACCGTACATTACAATGTGGACTGTATGAGCAGCAGTCTTGCGCGAATCAAGCAAACTGGGAATCTTGTTAACCTTTAGGTCTGCTTCCCACAAAGACTTCTTGGAATGATGCACCGTCTAGATGTGTATTAACCTTCCAATAAACTTTCACCTGAAATGCTAAGCTTAACTGGAGTCGTTACACTGTAGATTGCATCCCACTTCTCCCAATGCTTTAACATTGAATGGAGACCATGCCACATCCTGAAGGGCTACAAACATACTTCACCCACTTAAACGCAGCCTCTGTGACTTGCCAATAGCAAGTCACAATCAATTGAGATATGGTGTGTGGCCATGTGAGATGACCCTTGTGCATTTTATTCACTATTATTATTATGTGTAGCGCATGGCTACCTACAAATATTTCCCAGCTCTAAGCTCCTACCGCAAAGGGTCACTCCAATGGGTAATCACTAACAGAAGAAGAATTTCAGAAGAGTTGAAGATGGAAACAGCCAGGTTTTTAAAGTTTCCTGAACATCAGGAATGAGTCGCAATCTTTCAATGTTGAAGACAGATTGTTCCAAAGTCAAAAGGAAAAGCTCGACCTTCATGGCGAGATTTCCTGATTCTAGGAATTACGGCCAGCCTCAGATGACTGGAGCATAACGAGTGTATGGGGGAGTACCAAGACACCAATTATCTCAGATAAAGAGGCCCTGTGTTTGGTAAGCATTAGTGCATATAGGGCTAGATGTAGTTAAATAGGATTTACCGATTCTAAAATACCGAATTTAACGATTCGGTATTTTAGAATCGGTAAATCCTATATAGGTAATAATTCGGTAAAAATTACCGAATCGTTAAGATTCGGTAATTACCGAATCGGTGATTACTGATTCGGTAATTGCCATTCATTCCTATGGGCCTTTAGGCCCATAGGAATGAATGTCAATTACCGAATCGGTAATTACCGATTCGGTAAAATAGGGAAAGAGTCAAGGGTGGCAGGGTGTCACTTTGACACCCTGTTGCACCCCTGAATAGTGCTTGTGTGCACATGTGGCACACATACATGCCCTAAGGGCATGTATGTCTGTCACAATGCACAGATTTGCATTTACAGAGGTATTCGTTATTTACCACCAACTAATAGTTGGTGGTAAATAACGAATCCTGTAAGCACAGAAGCACTTTTCAAAGTGCTTCCTACATTTCATTTACCGATTCTGTAAATACCGAATCGGTAAATGATGATTCTGTAAATACCGAATCGGTAAATACCGATTCGGTATTTACCGAATCGGTAAATTTGCCACCTACATTGGAAAAGCCTATTACCAATCAGTAACGGCCGATTTCGGCCGTTACCGACCGGTAATGGCCTTCCTACATCTGGCCCATAGTGCTTTAAATTGCACATGCTGCTCCATAGGTAGCCAGTGAAAAGCCTTTAGCAAACTAGCTGTAGAGGAAAAATGGGGGGGGGGGGGCGGCGTAATACAAGGCATGCTGCAGCATTTTGAGCGATCTGGAGGAGCTTGAGTAGCTGTTTAGCTACTCCAGATACAAAACATTTCTGTAGTCCAGCCTAGAGATAACAAGATTCAAAAAGGGGGTGGTGATGGACAGAGTATCTGAATTAAGCAGAACACTCCTACCCAGTCAAAAGATCGGGGCTTGATCCATCACCGTTTTTTAGCTCACTGCACCATCCCAGTTCAGAACCTGGCTACATGCAAATTAGTCTGACCCTGGCCCAGTGCATCATGGGAACAGGGCAGACCAAACTACCAAGCCAATTCTTTACTGGAAAGGAAACAAGCTTCCGGGGACCGGTTTCTGGCATTACAGCCGTCTTCGGCCCGGCTTGCTTGAACCCTGATGGTGCAGTGAGCAAGGGACTCACATCTGAGCATACCCTTCCACACTTGTGGTGGCCAAAACGATTCAAAAAGGGGGTGGTGATGGACAGAGTATCTGAATTAAGCAGAACACTCCTACCCAGTCAAAAGATCGGGGCTTGATCCATCACCATTTTTTAGCTCACTGCACCATCCCAGTTCAGAACCTGGCTACATGCAAATTAGTCTGACCCTGGCCCAGTGCATCATGGGAACAGGGCAGACCAAACTACCAAGCCAATTCTTTACTGGAAAGGAAACAAGCTTCCGGGGACCGGTTTCTGGCATTACAGCCGTCTTCGGCCCGGCTTGCTTGAACCCTGATGGTGCAGTGAGCAAGGGACTCACATCTGAGCATACCCTTCCACACTTGTGGTGGCCAAAACGATTCAAAAAGGGGGTGGTGATGGACAGAGTATCTGAATTAAGCAGAACACTCCTACCCAGTCAAAAGATCGGGGCTTGATCCATCACCGTTTTTTAGCTCACTGCACCATCCCAGTTCAGAACCTGGCTACATGCAAATTAGTCTGACCCTGGCCCAGTGCATCATGGGAACAGGGCAGACCAAACTACCAAGCCTATACTTTACTGGAAAGGAAACAAGCTTCCGGGGACCGGTTTCTGGCATTACAGCCGTCTTCGGCCCGGCTTGCTTGAACCCTGATGGTGCAGTGAGCAAGGGACTCAGATCTGAGCATACCCTTCCACACTTGTGGTGGCCAAAACGATTCAAAAAGGGGGTGGTGATGGACAGAGTATCTGAATTAAGCAGAACACTCCTACCCAGTCAAAAGATCGGGGCTTGTGATGGTGCAGTGAGCAAGGGACTCAGATCTGAGCATACCCTTCCACACTTGTGGTGGCCAAAACGATTCAAAAAGGGGGTGGTGATGGACAGAGTATCTGAATTAAGCAGAACACTCCTACCCAGTCAAAAGATCGGGGCTTGATCCATCACCGTTTTTTAGCTCACTGCACCCTCCCAGTTCAGAACCTGGCTACATGCAAATTAGTCTGACCCTGGCCCAGTGCATCATGGGAACAGGGCAGACCAAACTACCAAGCCAATTCTTTACTGGAAAGGAAACAAGCTTCCGGGGACCGGTTTCTGGCATTACAGCCATCTTCGGCCCGGCTTGCTTGAACCCTGATGGTGCAGTGAGCAAGGGACTCACATCTGAGCATACCCTTCCACACTTGTGGTGGCCAAAACGATTCAAAAAGGGGGTGGTGATGGACAGAGTATGTGAATTAAGCAGAACACTCCTACCCAGTCAAAAGATCGGGGCTTGATCCATCACCGTTTTTTAGCTCACTGCACCATCCCAGTTCAGAACCTGGCTACATGCAAATTAGTCTGACCCTGGCCCAGTGCATCATGGGAACAGGGCAGACCAAACTACCAAGCCAATTCTTTACTGGAAAGGAAACAAGCTTCCGGGGACCGGTTTCTGGCATTACAGCCGTCTTCGGCCCGGCTTGCTTGAACCCTGATGGTGCAGTGAGCAAGGGACTCACATCTGAGCATACCCTTCCACACTTGTGGTGGCCAAAACGATTCAAAAAGGGGGTGGTGATGGACAGAGTATCTGAATTAAGCAGAACACTCCTACCCAGTCAAAAGATCGGGGCTTGATCCATCACCGTTTTTTAGCTCACTGCACCATCCCAGTTCAGAACCTGGCTACATGCAAATTAGTCTGACCCTGGCCCAGTGCATCATGGGAACAGGGCAGACCAAACTACCAAGCCAATTCTTTACTGGAAAGGAAACAAGCTTCCGGGGACCGGTTTCTGGCATTACAGCCATCTTCGGCCCGGCTTGCTTGAACCCTGATGGTGCAGTGAGCAAGGGACTCACATCTGAGCATACCCTTCCACACTTGTGGTGGCCAAAACGATTCAAAAAGGGGGTGGCGATGGACAGAGTATCTGAATTAAGCAGAACACTCCTACCCAGTCAAAAGATCGGGGCTTGATCCATCACCGTTTTTTAGCTCACTGCACCATCCCAGTTCAGAACCTGGCTACATGCAAATTAGTCTGACCCTGGCCCAGTGCATCATGGGAACAGGGCAGACCAAAATACCAAGCCAATTCTTTACTGGAAAGGAAACAAGCTTCCGGGGACCGGTTTCTGGCATTACAGCCGTCTTCGGCCCGGCTTGCTTGAACCCTGATGGTGCAGTGAGCAAGGGACTCACATCTGAGCATACCCTTCCACACTTGTGGTGGCCAAAACGATTCAAAAAGGGGGTGGTGATGGACAGAGTATCTGAATTAAGCAGAACACTCCTACCCAGTCAAAAGATCGGGGCTTGATCCATCACCGTTTTTTAGCTCACTGCACCATCCCAGTTCAGAACCTGGCTACATGCAAATTAGTCTGACCCTGGCCCAGTGCATCATGGGAACAGGGCAGACCAAACTACCAAGCCAATTCTTTACTGGAAAGGAAACAAGCTTCCCGGGACCGGTTTCTGGCATTACAGCCGTCTTCGGCCCGGCTTGCTTGAACCCTGATGGTGCAGTGAGCAAGGGACTCACATCTGAGCATACCCTTCCACACTTGTGGTGGCCAAAACGATTCAAAAAGGGGGTGGTGATGGACAGAGTATCTGAATTAAGCAGAACACTCCTACCCAGTCAAAAGATCGGGGCTTGATCCATCACCGTTTTTTAGCTCACTGCACCATCCCAGTTCAGAACCTGGCTACATGCAAATTAGTCTGACCCTGGCCCAGTGCATCATGGGAACAGGGCAGACCAAACTACCAAGCCAATTCTTTACTGGAAAGGAAACAAGCTTCCGGGGACCGGTTTCTGGCATTACAGCCGTCTTCGGCCCGGCTTGCTTGAACCATGATGGTGCAGTGAGCAAGGGACTCACATCTGAGCATACCCTTCCACACTTGTGGTGGCCAAAACGATTCAAAAAGGGGGTGGTGATGGACAGAGTATCTGAATTAAGCAGAACACTCCTACCCAGTCAAAAGATCGGGGCTTGATCCATCACCGTTTTTTAGCTCACTGCACCATCCCAGTTCAGAACCTGGCTACATGCAAATTAGTCTGACCCTGGCCCAGTGCATCATGGGAACAGGGCGGACCAAACTACCAAGCCAATTCTTTACTGGAAAGGAAACAAGCTTCCGGGGACCGGTTTCTGGCATTACAGCCGTCTTCGGCCCGGCTTGCTTGAACCCTGATGGTGCAGTGAGCAAGGGACTCACATCTGAGCATACCCTTCCACACTTGTGGTGGCCAAAACGATTCAAAAAGGGGGTGGTGATGGACAGAGTATCTGAATTAAGCAGAACACTCCTACCCAGTCAAAAGATCGGGGCTTGATCCATCACCGTTTTTTAGCTCACTGCACCATCCCAGTTCAGAACCTGGCTACATGCAAATTAGTCTGACCCTGGCCCAGTGCATCATGGGAACAGGGCAGACCAAACTACCAAGCCAATTCTTTACTGGAAAGGAAACAAGCTTCCGGGGACCGGTTTCTGGCATTACAGCCATCTTCGGCCCGGCTTGCTTGAACCCTGATGGTGCAGTGAGCAAGGGACTCACATCTGAGCATACCCTTCCACATTTGTGGTGGCCAAAACGATTCAAAAAGGGGGTGGTGATGGACAGAGTATCTGAATTAAGCAGAACACTCCTACCCAGTCAAAAGATCGGGGCTTGATCCATCACCGTTTTTTAGCTCACTGCACCATCCCAGTTCAGAACCTGGCTACATGCAAATTAGTCTGACCCTGGCCCAGTGCATCATGGGAACAGGGCAGACCAAACTACCAAGCCAATTCTTTACTGGAAAGGAAACAAGCTTCCGGGGACCGGTTTCTGGCATTACAGCCGTCTTCGGCCCGGCTTGCTTGAACCCTGATGGTGCAGTGAGCAAGGGACTCACATCTGAGCATACCCTTCCACACTTGTGGTGGCCAAAACGATTCAAAAAGGGGGTGGTGATGGACAGAGTATCTGAATTAAGCAGAACACTCCTACCCAGTCAAAAGATCGGGGCTTGATCCATCACCGTTTTTTAGCTCACTGCACCATCCCAGTTCAGAACCTGGCTACATGCAAATTAGTCTGACCCTGGCCCAGTGCATCATGGGAACAGGGCAGACCAAACTACCAAGCCAATTCTTTACTGGAAAGGAAACAAGCTTCCGGGGACCGGTTTCTGGCATTACAGCCGTCTTCGGCCCGGCTTGCTTGAACCCTGATGGTGCAGTGAGCAAGGGACTCACATCTGAGCATACCCTTCCACACTTGTGGTGGCCAAAACGATTCAAAAAGGGGGTGGTGATGGACAGAGTATCTGAATTAAGCAGAACACTCCTACCCAGTCAAAAGATCGGGGCTTGATCCATCATTGTTTTTTAGCTCACTGCACCATCCCAGTTCAGAACCTGGCTACATGCAAATTAGTCTGACCCTGGCCCAGTGCATCATGGGAACAGGGCAGACCAAACTACCAAGCCAATTCTTTACTGGAAAGGAAACAAGCTTCCGGGGACCAGTTTCTGGCATTACAGCCGTCTTCGGCCCGGCTTGCTTGAACCCTGATGGTGCAGTGAGCAAGGGACTCACATCTGAGGATACCCTTCCAAACTTGTGATGGCCAAAACGATTCAAAAAGGGGTGGTGATGGACAGAGTATCTGAATTAAGCAGAACACTCCTACCCAGTCAAAAGATCGGGGCTTGATCCATCACCATTTTTTAGCTCACTGCACCATCCCAGTTCAGAACCTGGCTACATGCAAATGAGTCTGACCCTGGCCCAGTGCATCATGGGAACAGGGCAGACCAAACTACCAAGCCAATTCTTTACTGGAAAGGAAACAAGCTTCCGGGGACCGGTTTCTGGCATTACAGCCGTCTTCGGCCCGGCTTGCTTGAACCCTGATGGTGCAGTGAGCAAGGGACTCACATCTGAGCATACCCTTCCACACTTGTGGTGGCCAAAACGATTCAAAAAGGGGGTGGTGATGGACAGAGTATCTGAATTAAGCAGAACACTCCTACCCAGTCAAAAGATCGGGGCTTGATCCATCACCGTTTTTTAGCTCACTGCACCATCCCAGTTCAGAACCTGGCTACATGCAAATTAGTCTGACCCTGGCCCAGTGCATCATGGGAACAGGGCAGACCAAACTACCAAGCCAATTCTTTACTGGAAAGGAAACAAGCTTCCGGGGACCGGTTTCTGGCATTACAGCCGTCTTCGGCCCGGCTTGCTTGAACCCTGATGGTGCAGTGAGCAAGGGACTCACATCTGAGCATACCCTTCCACACTGTGGTGGCCAAAACGATTCAAAAAGGGGGTGGTGATGGACAGAGTATCTGAATTAAGCAGAACACTCCTACCCAGTCAAAAGATCAGGGCTTGATCCATCACCGTTTTTTAGCTCACTGCACCATCCCAGTTCAGAACCTGGCTACATGCAAATTAGTCTGACCCTGGCCCAGTGCATCATGGGAACAGGGCAGACCAAACTACCAAGCCAATTCTTTACTGGAAAGGAAACAAGCTTCCGGGGACCGATTTCTGGCATTAAAGCCGTCTTCGGCCCGGCTTGCTTGAACCCTGATGGTGCAGTGAGCAAGGGACTCACATCTGAGCATACCCTTCCACACTTGTGGTGGCCAAAACGATTCAAAAAGGGGGTGGTGATGGACAGAGTATCTGAATTAAGCAGAACACTCCTACCCAGTCAAAAGATCGGGGCTTGATCCATCACCGTTTTTTAGCTCACTGCACCATCCCAGTTCAGAACCTGGCTACATGCAAATTAGTCTGACCCTGGCCCAGTGCATCATGGGAACAGGGCAGACCAAACTACCAAGCCAATTCTTTACTGGAAAGGAAACAAGCTTCCGGGGACCGGTTTCTGGCATTACAAACTCTTAGCTGTGCGAGTAATCTCCTAGATGCTACTGGCATGAATGTTTCCTGCTCCATGCAGAAAAGTCAGCCATCACAATGTAGGACTAAGAAGCCTTGAAATTTTAATGCACGCGTCAAACTATGTCATTATGAACATCTGAGGAGATCTGCTCACTCATGAAACACCTCCTGAATTGATAATATAAATAATAAAAGCTCTGAAACGCGCTTGGGCTGGGACCCTGCTTGCCCAATGGTACAAGCGCCTGGAATTGGAATGGCGGCGAGCTTCCTGCGGCCACACGCTTGATCAAAGCCTGAATGGCAAGGTCCACAGTTGCCTTGATCCACTCTGTGTGAAGAAAGGTAGTGAGGATAATCCACAAGCTAATGTTGGTGCTACCCTGTAGATGCGGGGGAGTAGGAAGTTATGTGTCATGCTTCGGCGCTTGCCAATCTTGGAGCACTATTTACAGCAGCAATACCAAGAACTGTCTGCGAGCAGATTTGCCTTACAGCTGCTCAGAACTTGATGCTAAGTATCTGCCTAATGTTAATTAACGCTTGGAAATAAAAAGTCAATGAAAACTTTGCCGTGGAGCACCAGAGGTCCTCTTGTTGGCTGTGAAAGAGGCCATTGATAAAATAAGGAGGCCACCCTTGCCTTTCTCCAGCTGGGCACATAAGTCCATGAGTCCAGTGTCAGGATACGTGGCGATTTTAAAATAGTTCAAGGCGCTATGAAAACACGGCTTGTGCGTCTGCACTATAACCTTATTTAGAATGGATACAAAAACTTTGTTTGCTTTGACGGGGATTCACTGGCATGGTACAGAGTCTGGTGATGGCTCACAAAGATTTTTCTTAGGAAAAACTACAGATTTGTTTTTAGAACTGACTACTAATTTCTCTAGAAATTGGGGGCCTCATTTTCTACAAAATGATACAGCGCGATGCCCTAAGCTATTTTGCTGCACTGAGCTGGGTCATTTTAAAAGCACAAGGATGTATCTATTAACAACAATACGAGGCATCCATGTGCTTTTCCCTGTGCTGGTGCACAATTGTCTGCCATGCGCCAACATAGGCGACATGTTGAAAAGATGCCTGCATTGTAGGGATGATTGTTTTTGTGAAGGAATTGGCACCTTCCTGCACTAAAACCATTATTGATGACATTTTCCTCGTTCTATGGGTGCTGCAGAATACAGCACGGATAGAAAGAGGAAAACCCAGGGAGAAATAAAAAGCATTTCTCCTCTTTGCGCCACTCCTATGCCTCCCCTGGGGAGGTGTAGGATTCCTTACTCACTCCCAGGTTTTCAAACGTTGTAAATCTGGGATTGTGTCAGGTTCCATGGATGTTGCCTGGGAACGCCCCTTTCACGCAGAGTAATGCATGAAAGGTGCCCATATTTACAAGGCTATGAAAAGTCACGCAGGGTGACCTTATGTGGCCTTGTAGATATGGGCAAGCCACTTCTGCCACTGATAGGTCAAAGAAAGTGACGCACCGGCGGGGCAATGGGCTTGTAAATGAGGCCCAGTGTTTGATGCTCAGTTAAGAACTGATCAACAGATACCATTTCTCGAGAAATCTGTTTTTCAGTTTCATGGACTTTTACAGTAGATTCAGCATTATATCACAGTAACGCTATTAGTTGGTGTCCTCAGTTCTGAGCATAGTTAGGAGTCATACTTGGATGCTTTACAGATGTGATATAGACTTGCTCTTCAAAGTTCATACTTCTATTCCTAGGCTGATACCACATTACTATAATAAACCCTCATGTTCTTGGCCCTATGACCCCTTCCTTCCAACAGGTGGGATATTCTTGTCTTAATATACCACTATGTGCCATGCCAGTGGACACACTGTGGCTCCATCTCGGGTGCGGGCTTCACCCTTGTCTGTGCCTCCGTCTCACCTACCAGGTGAGATTCAATAGGTACGGAACAGGGAGGAAGACTCATTGTGAGCAGCACATCCTTACACCTACAGTCCACCCCTGCTTCTTCAAAAGCATGTAAAAGACCGAGAGAGGGTGGCAGAATGAATTCAATTCAGAAATAATAATGGCTGCCCCTATGAAGAGTGGGTAGGTGGTCCTCACTTGGCTCAAGTTCCAGTGCTGCCTTGAACCATCATCCACACAGGAGCACACACCGCCTTATCAACGTTTCAAGAAGGCTGCTACTGCTCGTGTGAGCTTCGTAAAGGTCCTTGAGTAATAAAAGTCCCAACAGGAGTATTTTTCTAATTGATTTTTTTAACCAAGAGACATTACAACCAATCAAGTAAGTAACAAGTCAGTGGTCCATACTAGTCAGACCTACATCTGCTATTGTGATAGATAGAAGTGTCAACTTGCAAACAACACAAAAAGAGAAACTATTACATAGGAGCATATTTTACATACTGATCAAGTAAAAAAGAAAATCGTGAAGATGCAGCAATCTCAATAAGTACAATCAGAGTATTACTCATGTTACATAGTCACGATCGTTGTTCTCATTAGAAATATCCAAGGTGAAAACATTTCCTAGTCTACCCAGGAGGAATACACCAGCAATGTGTGGGTATATTCATTCCCCTAGGGAATTTATGGAATGGGACTGTAGTTAAGCGGCTGCCAAATGTCACAGGGACGTTATGTGGGGCGTAAAAGGGTGGTATATTTGTCACACATAGTATCAGAATATGTGATATCATGAATGTCTTTGCTAAAGGTGACTGCGGTCTATCCCAATGTAGTGATATCTGCTGCTTACCTATCAACAAGGCTATTGCTGAAAACCTTCTAATGCTCCTCTTCAATGGCTTAACATATCCCAAAAGGGCTATCAACGGAGTGGGAGGTATGAGTTGTTCTACCATGAGGGACAGTTGTTAAAAAACATCTTCCAAGTATGTGCTCACGGATGTGCACTGCCATGCTAGATGTACAAAGTCAGCTCCAGATGCACCACAACGTAAACATGTTTATGTCTATAGTTACCCGAGACATAGCACATCTGGGAGCAGCAGTCTTCCAAATGTCATCAGTGATAGTAACATCCAAGTCTTGCCCCCAGGATGCCCTACTTTAGAGCCTACAGATGGCGGAGAGAGAGGGACAAATGATACAAGCATGGCACTAAATGCGCGCTGTCAGGGGAAGTGAGGAGCAAGTTATGTATGTCGACTGGTATTGAGGTCTAAGGAGGTGTTCAAGTGTTCTACCAGGCCGCCCCCTTCACCATATACCCTGGCTCTAGCATATTTGCCCATAAACTTGACCTCTTGGGCAGCCGCATTAGTAAATTCAGTCAGTAGACAGGACCAGTCCCAAAGTAGTGGCGAGGACGGAGTGTGTTGCATGGCAGTGTCAATCTCTTTTAACTTACTCTCTGTCGTTTCCAATTCACCCCAAATTTAACTCAATACGCCAGTGTGTTTTGAGATGCAAATACCATGAATAAAGGCCTTAAACTCGTCTCATAATACAAGTTGGGACCGCACCGTGTCCGTGTTTAGTTGGAAAATTCTGTGATAGCTTCCCCTACCTCAATGCGAAATACCGAATCCAATAAGGCATTAGCTGGTAATCTCCATAATGGCCTCTGCATAGGAATCAATGGAAAAACCATGTCTAGGAAGACTGGGAAATGGTCAGATATGGTAAGGGGTAGATAGTCAAGTTTATGTACATTTAAGAGAAGCTGCAGTGTAAGGTACCAATGGTCAATTCTGGACCAGGTGCAATGTGGGGCAGAATAAAAGGAATAATTATGGGAATCCCGGTATTTAATGGCCAGGGGTTTGTCAACAGCGTAGCCCGAAGGAGATAGAAAAGGTCCCTAGTGGCCTATGGTTTTGTAACCTGACCAGGTCCAGTAGTGTCAGTAACAGGATCTAATGTAAGGTTGAAATCACCCCTTAGTAATATGGTGTCTGATTTTAGCCGGTCTATATGTGAAGCTATCGTGCAGAAAAAGTTGGGCTTGTCAACATTTGGGGCATATATATTGGCCAGAAGTAACTGTGTTCCTCCCATGGTTCCCAGCACCAAGAGAAAACGGCCTTCGGGGTCATTCACAACCGATAGGACCTGGAAGGGAAGAGAGCGATGTATTAGGATGCATACCCCACAGGAGTAAGTACTGTAACTAGAGAAGAAACGATTTTGACCCCATGACGCTGCAAAGCCGTGGGCTGCCAGCAGTGCATAATGTGTCTTCTGTAGGAAAGCAAGTTGAATAGAGTGTCTCGCTAAATAAGCTAGCACTTGTCTACTTTTTTTGGGGCAAGATAATCCCCTTACATTCCATGATAAACATCTAAGGCGCAGGTCCGCCGTATGTGCCATTCTAATACTCATCTATACCCTTGTGTTTCAATGACAGATGTGTGAAAAGAGTTGAACATACTTTTTCATGCTGCATAAGATAACATACTCTTAATAATTGTGAACTATTAATAAAAACTAAACTAAAACAAACCCATTCAGCACCCCACCACAACCCCCATTGGATACACAAAGAAGCTGCACCCGGTGAATCCCAGCAAAGCCACAGCAAACAAAGGGGAAGGAGGAAAAGAGAGGGGGGGGAAGGGAGGAGAAAATACAAGAACTTATCATGGGGGGGTAGCAACACTCCAGTGGATCCATCACTTGGACGGACAGTTACTGGTGGGAATATGTCCAGCCAGCCTGACAATCATGTTAGAGTTCAGCTCACCACCACCAGTTGAGGAGCTACCACTAAGGACCTAAATTGCAGTCTTAGTAGAGTTTCACCGAGATCCCTGGATAGTACTCCCGCATCCCACCTCGTCAGTTAGTCCGCGCTCTCAGTGCTCCCAAGTTGTGTCGCCGCAATCAATCCAGTCAATCCTTCCTGAGCTAAGGCGACATCGTTATTCTTTTTCCTGCCGCTAAGACGGCTGTTGATGGTTTTTCCAGAATTTAGCTACTGCATCCAGAGTGTCAAAGATGTGCGATTTGTTTCCAACTTGTAACCTCAGCCGCGCTGGGTAAAGCATGGCATATTTAACGTTCGCTTTTTGAAGCATGCGTCTCACATTGGTATACTTGCGGTGGGCATTTTGAACTGAGGGTGTAAAGTCAGGGAATAAGGAAATGCTCAATCCCCGATATGAGAGCGATCCCATCTCTCTTGACATTCGGAGTGCAGTGTTCCGATTGTTGCAATTTAGGAGCATAGCAATAATAATCCTAGGAGTCGCCCCTGGTGAGAGGAGGGGGACCCAGTGATCGATGCGCTCGCTCAATAGCAAATGTAGTAGAGAAGGATTCCCTACCAAACAGGTCCATCAAGAGGAATTCAATGAATTTGGGCATAGGGCCAGTATTAGTTGAATCTGCAATCTTGGCGATCCGCAGATTATTCCTGCGCGAGCGCGCCTCTAAATCCTCGGCTTCGTCGTGATCTGCTTGAGGATGCCCTCAGTCCTATCCAATCGCTTTTGTACAGAGGGTTGATTGTCCTCTAATTCTGAAATCCAGCGTTCTGAGTTATCGATTCTGGTATCATGTGCTTCCAAGGGCCCATTGATATTGTCAAGTCGGCTATTGAGGGTGTGTAAGTGAGCGTCGGTTGACTGAAAGCCTGCTCTTAGTTCAGCCATAATGGCTGCGGTACCGTCCAGCTGGCTTTGCTCTTGGTCAGTGGTTCCTTCGCTATCTTCCCGCCGGGGGGTCTTTTCCCCCTCAAAGTTCAGCTGCCGTTGTTTAGGATCCGAAATGCAGAGTTGAGTTCCAGGGGGAGTAGTACGCTGTATGAGGGAAGTTGATGTGCACTGCGTGTATGCAGCTGGGCCGGAATGTGGATTAAGGGGCTAATGCAGTGGAATGCTGTGCATATAATCCTGCTGGTAAATGAATGATTGTAATCGGTGTCCCTGACATGGTAGGAATTACGTTGAAGTGGGTAGTGAGTGTGTCATAGGTTAATAGAGCAGTTCCAAGCAGATGTCGAAGGCGCGTAGGAGCGCGCCTACGTTTCAAGCCGGTGCAGCAGGAAAAAAAGATAAAAAGAACTCAGAAGGCTCATTGCATAGAATCTGTTGTACACTCAACGTTGCTACTGGCAAACCAGCTGATAACAAATTAGGCCCACTGTAAGGAAGCGCTAGCAGAGAGTCCGGCAGAAGGAACGTATTCCCTCGCGGCATGTGTACTTACTGCGTTCATGTTCTGGTGAGGTCCACTGTCTTCATGCCGTCTTAGCAGAAGTCCTGTCACGAAGCAATCCAAGCAGAAGACCCGGAGTTAGCAAAGATGCAACCTTTGTCCTGCTGAAGCCAGCAGAATGGAGCGAAGGCGCCGCCTGGCCAAAGATTTGCAGCACGGGAATGCCCTCTAAGCCCCGCCCTCAGGCTCACCCGAGTCCCCTGTCGACTCGAGGCCTACGAGGGCCCCAGCAGGCCCAGAAGCACAGCGCGATGATCTCCACTTTCCTGGCACCGCCAGACTTCGTTGCGGGATCAAACGTAGTCTGCCAACATCAGGTCTCCCGTCTTGCACTGTAGGGCACCTCTCCACGCATATTCACGCAGTCGGGTGAATTCGGAGCTGCAATGGCTCTGGAGCTCTCAATTTAGGCAGCCATCTTACTCACCTGCTCGGCCACGCCCCTCCCTACTGAAGTATCTTGAACTGCAGAGTATAGTCTGCCACAGACTGCTGCCATTTCATAAGAAGTCCTCTGGGGGATATGGGAATAGACATCCGTGAGGTCCAAAGCACAAAGCCAGATTACAACCAAAGAGTCATCTGAAAGGCATGAAGGAGAAACTCAATCCTAGCTTGGTCACAGAGTACACTGGTACCTTTGAGATCCACCTCCAATTGTAAGGACACTATTGACCCTCTGCTGACGAATGATGGCGATGAAAGCAGAGTTGGCGCAGAGCAGGAGGTTTGGTTTTCTTCACAGCAGAGGAAGCATGGATGATGCCCTCAAATGGAGTCTATACCATTCTTTTCCCTACACGCTCTTTGCCCGTCAACGTGATTAATAAGGTAGTACTCATGCACTATTTATCTCTATTTCAAACCATTCACTGGTACTTGATAAGAATATGTTTTAATATTTTGAATACCACCGTTAGTTGTTTCAACTGAACTGGTAACAAAATTACTTTTTCTTGCAGCATCTGGGTAAGACATAAGAAACAAAATTAGACTCTGCATTGCTGTCCTTTGCACTAGTCTATGGTGTAAACTTTTCAGCACCAAACTGAGTATGAGCAGGCTAATATTGCTGGCCTTTACAAGGCCAGGTAAATACCCCTATGCTTGAATGAGCCTTTGAGAAAACATTCTATGGCCTTTCAACTCTCCTGTTCCTTTTGGGTTCCAGGCCGCACTGTCTTGTTCATGTCACGTGGGACATTCAAGACCAGGGCCTAAGTCATGTTGGAAGGAAGGGTCTGTTAGTTCTTCTTCTCACTTGAGCCTTCATCTTCTCATTCCAAGTCGGGAGGAGCAGAATTACCTCATGGTCTTCTGCTCCACCTGATTCCAAGTGGGTCGGATATTCTCTGCCAGTTTTGGCAGGTATGGGAGAAGCAGACTCGATTTGTCTGTGCAGTAATTCTGTAAAATCGCATGATGCTTTGGCTGCAGCAGGCAAGCCTATGTCCCAAACTATTCCTCTGACAAGTGGACAGGAAGGAGCATTCAATGCTCCCCCTGCCAGCAAACACTTTCCCATCCCCTCCCCGGTCTCCCTTACTTACTCTCACGCCATCCAGAGTTCCCTGCATACATTTATGACCTACTGTATGCATTAAACCCAACAGAATTGGGACTTCATTTTGGTGTTATGGTGGTAAAAAAAGGTCCCACACTGTAATTCTCCCTATAATCAGATGTAATTTGTAACTGCACTGTACTGTGCAAATTTCCAACACAGCAGCGGTAACATTGCACACGATAGTACCATACCCCCAGTACCTTGCAGCTCAGAAGCAGGACCTTGGAATTCGAGAAGAAGGATATCTAACAGGGGAATAACTTCAAGTCACCCTTTTCTTCCCCAAATATGAAAGTAGTGCCTGCCTGTTGACCTTCACTGACCGGCCTGAGATGCATTGAGCTTGCAGTACTGTCGAAAGGTATACGTTTCATTCTTTTGGATGGAAAGCTTTCACTAGCCTGTTGCCGAGCTATGGGTTTGTTGCTATTGGTCTTACTATCCTCCAAGATAAAGCACCTGCGCAGGATCAGGGACGATGTTAAACCTCAACCATGTATGAGGCAATGTTTCCCCAGGCAGCACCCAAACACAAGATCAATAAAATAACATGTCAAAGAAATAATTCCTCCTGTCAGAAATAAAATGAAAACCATGATTAAACAAAATAATTTGGGTGCAATACAGAAGGCAACTAGAAGATCTATGAAAATCAATATAGGGAATTAACTAACATAAGGCTCAATCAAATTCAGCAGTAAATGACATGAAGTGAAGGCCAAATTATTCGAAGTCAAAAGCATTAGATGAACCAACAAGGGCTCTGCCTCTGAAGTCGGGGAGTCAGAAGACTGGCTCGCCTCTAGATATCAAAACTTAGTTACATAAGAAAATTCACCACAGATGCAATGGAAATCGCAAAGCCAGTATGTAGCAATAGGATGACGAATCACAGTTCAGGATTATACAACGTCACATAATGCCACCATTCTAGCAGTAGCCCCTTACTGAATATTAATGTGACCTATTTTAACCTAATGTCATTGGAGGTAAAAGTACAAACTGGTTACAAAACAATGGAATTCCCACATAATTATTATACTTACGCTATGAGCAGGGAGGGCCTAGAAAAATAGCAAGAGACTTCCTCCATGGTTCAATGAGTACAGCATGTCATTACAGAGCATTTCAACTGTGTACATATTGATTATGTGTGTTGTCAGAATAAGAAGTGAAAATAAACATTATGGTTGCAACAGGAAAGGACATGGAGCCGAGGCCAAGGTCGTGTCAAGTTTATGAAAATACAGTTTTGTAATGTACAGTATTTTCATTTTAGTATTGAGTTGTATATAATGTTGTGAATGCATTTTATTAAATTAACCCCTTGGCCGCGGCCGTAATTCTGCCGCAGCGCTGGTGGGGAAGGGGTGGCCGTGCGGTGCTGCCATGCTCGTGACGGAACCACTCTGTCACGAGCCACGGGCGCGCTGTGCTTGTGACGGAGTGGTTCTGTCACAGCCCCGCCCGCTCAATAAAACGGCCGCGCAGGCGCGGAATTGACGCCGCGTAGGCAGGGCGGCCGCACCGTGACCGAACCACTCCGTCACCAGAACAGCGCGTCCTTGGCTCGTAAAATTAAAAAATGTAAATCCAGTACTTGTATAGCGCACAAATCACCCCCGAAGGGGTCTCAAGGCGCTGGGGGCCATTGGGAAGATTAAGCGATCTATTGCCCAGAGTTGCATGGTGCTGGGCAGACCCATGCCGCCGGAGTCAGGGATCGAACCGTGATCCCCAGCATCCAGCGTTAGTCATCAAGGCCGTGGCGCCACACTTCTCCCCATGATGAGGAGTGTTTCCGTCACAAGCACAGAAGGGGTTAAAATCAGCCTTCTTACTATTTTCACCCGGCTGCTACAGAACACCAGATTAACTTTAAGTGGTGAGTGCCAGATTCATGAAAATAAGCGCAATTTACAGAAGGTGTTCGTTCATTACTTACTTAAGAATCTTTCCATCCTATTCTCCAGTTGGACGAAATAGGACTAAAGGAATAGCACACTGGAAAATAAGGACTTATACCTCTTTTAATAACTCTAGGTATGATATTCTTTCAAAATAGCCTTATTTCCTTTCCAGATTGAAATATGTTTTCTGAACATCTCTTCTCCTTCAACCCTTACGAAAACTGTAGAAACGTGTTGGCACTCTACTAGGGCTCCTGACTCATTAAATTACCAGGCACACTTAGAGACCCACCCCGTTTTTTAATATATCAACTAGGAGCAAGAATAAAGCAACTCCGCCCACTAGTTAGGTATTTTTAACCCACAATACTCCACCCACACTCATCACTGCACCACACATAGTTCCTCACTTTCAGTGCTCCTACGTATTTCGCAAGTCACAGCACGCCTCAACCCGCAGCGGGTTGGGAGGGCCCCAATGATGAAGCATGTCATCGTGAGGAAACTCCGGTGAGTGAGGGGACTCAAGAAAAAGGATATTTTTTCCTTTTTAAGATTACATCTATAACTGATAGTAATCTGCCCCACTAGCTAGGTTCTCTATCCGGCATTCCGGATCTTGGTTTCTCATACAACAGGAAAGGACATGGAGCCGAGGCCAAGGTCGTGTCAAGTTTATGAAAATACAGTTTTGTAATGTACAGTATTTTCATTTTAGTGTTGAGTTGTATATAATGTTGTGAATGCATTTTATTAAAATTAAAATCAGCTCTCTTACTATTTTCACCCGGCTGCTACAGGAACACCAGATTGACTTTAAGCTGTGAGTGCCAGATTCATGAAAATAAGCGCAATTTACGGAAGGTGTTCATTCATTACTTATTTAAGAATCTTTCCATCCTATTCTACAGATGGACGAAATAGGAGTAAAGGAATAGCACTTTGGAAAATAAGGACTTATACCTCTTTTCATAACTCTAGGTATGATATTCTTTCAAAATTGCATTATTTCCTTTCCAGATTGAAATATGTTTTCTGAACATCTCTTCTCCTTCAACCCTTACGAAAACTGTAGTATTTAGTGCAATGCCCCTACACTTTCTGCAGGAATGGATTATTCCAGTGTAACGTAAATGTGTTTAAAATGTAGGCTATGCATTTACATGTGTGCATTAACAAACACTAAGTTGTAACTTTACGGGTAATCACATTTGTATGCTCCTCTTCAAAATACACAGCCCTTCCCACTAGGGTTACTAAAGTATAACACCACGGCAAGACAGAAGTACCGATCTTTGGAAAGAACACATCCGTATGGGACCACAGCTGGTGGCCAGCAGAACTCGGACAAACACCCACCCCTCCAGAGCATGTATTCAACCTAGGCATCATCCTCAACGGCGAACTGACCATGAAACGACAAGTCAACTTAGTTGCCTCCTCCTGCTTCCACATCCTTCGCACACTCCGCAGAATATTCAGATGGATGCCATCAACACCAGAAAGACTGTCACTCAGGCCTCCGACAACAGCCACCTTGACTACGGCATCACTCTCTACGCCTGCATCTCCACCCACCTCCTCAAAAGACTCCAGACGATACAAAATTCTGCAGCCAGACTCATCCTGGACCTCCCCAAATGGAACCTCATCACCCTTCACCTCAGAAACCTCCACTGGCTCCCCATCCAGAAGAGATGCCAGTTGAAGATTCTCACACATTCCTGCAAAGCTCTGCACAATCATGAACCGGCCTACATTAACCATTGCCTGAACTTCCGCCTGAACTTCCACCTGCCAACAAGTTTTAGAATCAAAGCTAGTGATACTTCTAACTTCTAAGTTCTAAGGGCTCTTGGTGTACCGCCCCCCTGAGTCTCACCCTAGGGTCATTGAAACATGGAGCCTAGCATTGGAACCCTACAGATAATTCAGAATGCGGCTGCCCTCCTCTACTTTTACAATGACCGGGCAAATGTGATGCGCATAAGCCACATATACACATCCAGAGAGGGACCACCTTCCCATATTGGAGATTGCAGAATTGTGGAGAAATAATAAATGAATACTGAAAGATAAGACAATATGTACTGCAGCAGCGAGGCATGTGGTCCCTGGTACAACCCAGACATCTACACATGCACAAGCTACTTCCATTAATTTGCATACGATAAATGTAATAATGGGGCAGATCCCAGCTAAACAAAATAAAATCCCATTTTGGATAGCCAGGAAAACCCATGAGCTAGATGTGGTGTATCCTCATTTAACCCGGCTGGATGAACACCAAATAATGAAGATGGGTCTTCTGAAGGGAATGGCACCGGATCCACAGTAGTGCAAATTGTCAGGGTGTGCGTTTGCCACACTGTACACCAACACACTTGGCACACCCTCAATAGCTGCACTCCCTGAGGTCCTTAAACAAATATATGAGGAGCGTGGTCCTTCACCTGTGTTGGACCTCTTAAAGAAATTAATAGGTGATATCAATACAGTAGTTGAACTTATTCCTGGAAATATAAAGAGCAGTCCATCTCTATGAGCTTTTGGCATGTGGTGTGTGCCATCATTCCAAAAATTCAGAGAGTGGTATGTATGTATGTAGTTGAGCTTATATAGCGCACAGCTACCCGCAGTGGGTTTCCCGGCGCTTGCTTAGGGAACCCTTCCTGGTATTCCCCTGTGAGATAGCAGGGTATCCACAAGGTGAAAGTCAGGCATCCCGCCACGAGGGGCCGTTGTGGTGGGGTTACCAAAGGTTAACTCTCAAGTTTATATCCCCATGGGAAGGGACATCTTGGTACTAAGCCACAGAAACCCCAGCTAAATATAAAATGAAGATAATCAAACGGAAAAGACGGAAGAGATGCAATGATTCCAAGCGGAGAGTGCTAAAATCCAGAGTGGATTTAGGAAAAAGAAAAACAAGGATTACCTGAGAGATGAATAAGAAGGACGGTACAGCTTGAGAGGTAGAAGGAAGATTAGGGCTTTAGTGAGACGTCAATCATCTGAGAAGCCTTAATCTCGCCCTTCACAGGATCACAGAGGTTAGAGATCAAATCTGAGTAGAGGGGCTCACTCAGCCCAAGAACCTGATAAGGGACAGATTTACCAGCAGAGGAGAGGGGACGGCTAGGGATCGGCAACGTCTAAGGAGGGCCGGTGCTAAGCATGGGCAGTGTGGGCAGCATCCCAGGGCCCCACGCCTTCTCCCACCATGGGGACCTGCACCAATATGCCACCTTTTTGACAGAGGTGTTATGAGGCCCCAGGAAAGAAGGCCCATCTGATGGGCCTGACCGCCATCCTGCAGTGCTTCGAGGCCCAGAAGATGGGCGCCCCCTTTCCTAGGCATCAGAGCCGTGCTGTGAAGGCCACAGGAGGTGGGCTTCCCTGCCACTTTCAGATGGTCAACGCTGCAGCCCTGGCTGGTAAGGGCCTGTCCTGTACCACCTGCTACTCCTCAATACCATGGGGTGCAGGTGCTTCACCGAAAGCACACCCGCCTAGAGACTGAGAATGGGCTTAGGGAAGAGGGGTGCTCAATCACAGTTTCTTCCTTTCTCTGTCTGTGTCTTTTCAGGCACTGCTCCCATTGTCTGGCAAATACGTATTTTTAGCATGTTTCTTTGTTTTCAAAAGACTGTTTATGTTATCCTACGAGCAGTGAGATGGCAAATTTGCACTCTCTCTGCCCTCTCACCACTGAGCTATTTACCCTGCGATTGTCTACAGGAAAAAAGGCAGAATGTCAGGGAATGTCTTTGTTGGCACGTCTCCCAAGGGGCACCATGACACATTGTGGTGCCTGTAGTTATGCTTTTAGCACTTTCATTAAGTACTCAAAATCCCAGAATGCACAGTTCCGTTGACTAAAATGCCAGAATTCGCCAAATGTTTTAGAAGTGATGTGGAGCCACTTGTCAGCAATATTTGAAAATGCTATAAAGTCATCTTGTTCATTTTGAATGGATGCAGATCCTGGTCTCTGTGCTGCAGCTGTTCAAAGGCGGAGGGTCAACGGTCCAGTGTTCTGCACTGTGTCGCACATTTTGGTATGCTGGGTACCTGCGAGCACTGGGCTGGTGTGGGACACCAAATGTCCTGCCCTTAGCTGTTCTCAGGACCAACATAGGAAGGGCTCTTTTGGCCAGGCTGAGAGGCCTGGCAGGGTGACCGCTCTCAGTTTTTCAGCACTCTTTGGACTATAACAGAGGTTCTGATGTCGACCTGCTTTTGGTTATTTCAAGGCTGGCTGAGCGGAAGGAGCTGCAGCTCGCACACTCCAAAGGCTGTGATGTTACCACCCTATTACGCTTTTGTGACTAGACTACGAGACTGAGCCCTGCTGAAATCTCCCCAACTCCCAAGATAATATCCAGTCAAGTTTTTTGTTTACGACACATTGACTAGAATATTGTAGGTTGATATTAAAGGTGCACATTGTTGACACAATATGGGAGCCGAAGAAATTCAAAAAGCTCCCACAATTTTGCCAAGTAACAAAGCAGAGATTACAAACCATGTCTCCTGGACGGGAAACATCACTTACAACGAAACTTTTACAATGCACTACCATTACAACGCGGTCATTACAACGCAAACTATTACAACGCATTGCGCTGGGGGGCGCTCTAGGATAGGGAATAGGTTAATTACTATCTAATAACCTTCCCTAGTGTCCACGGGGACTGGAGTTGGAATAGTAAATTAAACTATTCACTATCCAACACCCAAAAGCGCTATACGTTGTAATGGTATGCGATGTAAAAACCACGTTGTAAAGGCATGCGATGTAAAAGCATGCGTTGTAACGTCATACATCCCTCCTGGACAATAATTGGCATGGCAGTGATTGTGATGGCACGGCCATTTTTGTTTTTTATAGGTGTAAACTGCAGAATCTACTATAATAAGTCCCTCTTGTTATATTGCTTTAATTTTCACTGTACAGTGACTGGCTTGGTTTAGATTTGGGGGAGTTTGTCCATGGCCACAAATTGTTGTGTCTTTTTAGCCATCTCGTCTTTTTATCTTTTGGTTAGTTAGGATTTTTGCAGTATTTAAAGATGGAGTTTGAGATTACTTGCTGTGTTTGGGAGCTCAGTGTGTGGGTGTAGTCAAACCTTTAGTGTTCCTTCCTGTCTACGTATCAGTCACCTCACCTGTGCAAGTCATCTGTTTTGTCTCCCCCTCTTATCTTTTGCAATCCGTGCTTTCTGTTCTGTGCTGCCGAACTTGCAGAGGACTCGCCCGATCCAGCATGTATCCCTCTGTATTCCCCCCCCTTCCGCCCCCCCGCTCCCATTCCTGCTGAAAACCAAATGCCTCATCTTTGTACTTCGCTGGCGTAAAGAGAGGGTTTCGGAGTCACTTAAAGACCAGCTGCATAGTTCTTTAATAAACACTGGAGTAATGGTTTAAGTTATGGAGATACATCAGAACACGCTCTTCCACCCAGTTTCACTAATGTAATGTATTTTCTCTTAATACTTATTTTATTAGGGTTTTTATTGAAATTTTTAGCCATTGTATAGATATCCACACTAGACAAGTAACTTCTTGTGAATGTTGCTTCAATGATCAATTGGTGTTACTTCCTTTGATGTCACTTTTGGTGATGTTACATCATATGCAAATTAGGGGTTCACAAGTTCCTTTTCTGCCCTGGGACCAACAACTCCTAGACCCGGTCTTGGG
Organism: Lissotriton helveticus; assembly: GCF_964261635.1. Taxonomy (NCBI): domain Eukaryota; kingdom Metazoa; phylum Chordata; class Amphibia; order Caudata; family Salamandridae; genus Lissotriton; species Lissotriton helveticus. Next base: position 1,488,499,008 of record NC_136068.1, on the reverse strand, counting down.
TCTAAACAGCCCTTTCAAAACAAGAGAACAGCCTTTGCCAAGAAACAGGATACTTCGCATAAAAGGATTCCACTGGAGAATGGGGAACGGGGGGCAAGTAGAAAGGGATACTCCTTTCTTAAGGATCGTGCCTTTAAGGTTTCCACGCCCCCCTTTGTTTCTGCTTCTCACCCCATACTCCAGGGTGTCCCCCAAGGGTCAGCCCTAAGCCCTACCTTATTTAATTTATATGTTCAGCCATTAGCGGAGGTTGCACACAGTTTTGGTCTCTCCTTAGTGTCATACGCCGATGACACGCAGTTGGCGGTGGCACTTAATGGTGACTCCAATATGGATGCCCCCACTTTCCAGTCAGCTTTAAAAGCCGTGGCAGGCTGGATGGCGAACAATCGGTTACAACTTAATGCCTCTAAGACCAAGGTCATTATTTTTGGTAGGGAAAGTGAATTATGGGGAGATCAGTGGTGGCCTTCTGATCTTGGCCCTGTTCCCTCCCCTGTGACGGAGGTCAGAAACCTCGGGGTGTGGTTTGACAATAAGCTTTCTTTCATCTTCCATACTAAACGTGTGGCTGGCACTTGTTTTGGTACTCTGCAATGCTTACGACCGATTTTTAAGTTCTTCGATGCGGAGACCAGACAGATCATTGTTCAAGCCCTTGTTCTTACCAGATTGGACTATGCTAGCTCCTTGTTTTTGGGTTTAAACCAAGCTGAGCTATCTCGCCTTCAGAGGGTTCAGAATGTGGCGGCCAGGATGCTTGTTGGACTTCCAAGGTTTGTCTCGGCTCGTCGGACCATTCAGGACCTCCACTGGCTGCCAGTGGGGCAGAGAATCAAATTTAAAGCCTTGTGCTTGACTTTTAAAATTCTCAAAACAGCCTCTCCTCCTATTCTTGCACATATGATCCAGCATTATGTCCCTGCCAGAGCTCTTCGCTCTGCCGGAGCTAATTTGGCTATGGTGCCGCGTTTTAAAAAAGCTAGGATGGGCGGTCGCTCCTTCTCAGTGATGGCTGCATCCCTCTGGAACTCTCTGCCTGCCTCATTGCGCTCCATTCCTGAGTTGTTTCCGTTTAGGAAGGCACTTAAAACCTTCCTTTTTGCCACAATCTAGACCCATTTCTTTTTCATTGTTTTTCCTCACCTCTCCTTCTGTCGTGTTGTGTTATTATTCTCCAAAGCGCCGGGACGCCACTTTGCTGCGGCATCCGTGCGCTATATAAAAATTATATAACATAACATAACATAACATAATCTAAATCCTTTTCTGCTTTTTTTTTATATAATACACAAATTTGAATTGATGCTCCTTTCGGGCAGGAAATTATAACGGGAGCTTTTCTTCTCTGGTGTCCCAGCCACTTAAGGACCCAAATGCCGCGAAGGGAGCATCACAGAATAGCCCCAGCGTTATACAGAAGTCAAATAAGCTAGGAAAGTAATGTGGTTCCACGTGTAATTTCACTGTGGGGGTGAACTGCAAGTCTAGAAGCAATATCTGATGAAACCAGAGGCTAAACAGGATCTTAAACAGATTTCGGATTACAATAACAGGGAATCACCAGCCGTTGCCGTTTAACCATAAACACCCAGATTTTACTGGTACTGAAGCTGGATAAATCTGGGAGATTAGTTCAGAACTAAGCACACTTCAAATCAACACTGTAGACCCTATGCGGTGCAAAATACTCACAGTACTGGATTTACGCTGCAACTCACTCAAGAAAAAAACAAAAACTTAATAGACACACATTTTTTTCACCCTGAAAATAGTCCCTTGATCATATTACTGAACCTCATTTACATTTGAGATAACACAGTACGGCTTTATGAGATTACATCAATCGTATAAGAACAGCCCAGGGGTTTTCTTATCACAAATAAATGATTTTTTGCAAGATGAGGAGTATAATGTCTAATGTCGATGACATATAAAACAGAGATAAGGGAACAGACAAACACCTTCCACGTACAGACAGGACAGTCATAATGCTTACTGAAGCAGGTTACAAGCTGAATTTCAGAAAATCAGAAATATGCTTTTTAAGTGTAATCTTTCTGGGATGTGAGTTATCTATTGAAAGAAAAGGAGTTGCACCAGCTGTTCCTGGAGAAATAAGGGGCGTTAGGGCACCCAAACACTGCACTTCCAAAGCTGCAACCATTAATGAGGTTTCTGAACTTTGGACAAACATATCTATCCCACAATGCAGTGGCAGTGAAACCTCTATACAGTTGATTACCCAAATGTTTATGAGGAAACTAGAAAACATTCAAATCTTGTAAAAAGATATGATTGCAACTGCACATTTGAAAACATGCTAGAATAAGCACAGTCATGTGACTCAAATAGTACCAGGTAGTGAGTGTTACACATACATCATGAACAAAGCAGGACATATTGCATCAATTGTGTACACATCACACTGCAGCAGAAGATTGCTTTGCTCCAACGAAGAAAGTTCTCAAAGCAGTTCAGACATCGATCATCACAGAAAGGCTACTGTGCATGGTAAGACAATAACTGCAGTAACAATACCATCTACGGTTGCTACCACTAAATCTATATAGTGACTGCATGTGAGCTGAGTGCAATGGACTGCGTGTCAAATTAGCGAAGATGTACAATTCAAATACGATCTGACATTAAAATACAGGAACCCCTTTAACATCAGCAAAGAATTCCTGACACATTCTTGGAAAAGCCAATGCCCGAAAAGGGTGATGTTATTACAGAGAGAAGCAGTAAGCACTAAGCACAAGTTACTTAGCTTGGGTAACAATATATCTGTAAGAAACATTAGTTAGTGATAGATTCTTTACCTTAGAATATCCCCAGGTGTCCGACTGGACCCGGATAGTTTTCATCAGCAGTACCCCTGCGTGTCAGTAGGTGGCGTTGTGCGACTCCGCATCTGTCGTCTGAATCATGGTCGCCGGGATGATGTCGCGGGCGCTACTTAGAAACCGCCCACACCAGCTGACGTAAAGCCAGGAACGCAGAGCCATGCAAGATACTGACCACTGGTGCATTGTAAAACGACCTTAACCCTAGAAATCAGTTCGCAGAACGGGGAGGATGGGTGGGGCGGTAAGGAATCTATCACTAACTAATTATCTTACAGATATATAGTTACCAAAGATAAGTAACTTGTGCATCTGAAAGAAACACGTTAGTGATAGATTCCTCACCTTAGAATAGATACCCCAGCAATACCAACCCAGGTGGTGGGTCTGCAAACCAAGATCACACCAGAAAGTCTCGGAAAACAGAACGGCCAAAAAAGCCATCTCTCCGGACTTGGCTGTCAAGGCAGTAATGTTTTGTAAATGTTTGCAACGAAGCCCACGTGGCTGCCTGACAAATGTCTTGCAGAAGGACACCACGTCCCAATGCTGTAGTGGCTGCAGTTGCTCTAGTAGAATGAGCATGCAACCCCACCGGAGGCTCCTTTTTAACCAAAGAGTAGCAGGCTTTGAGGCACAAGACAACCCAGCGGGCGATAGTCCTCTTGTGCAACGCCAACGTAGCCAACAAAGAGTTGGTCATCCACTGGGAACTGTTGTGTGCGGTTGAGATAGAATGAAAGCGCATGTTTTGGGTCCAGACGGCAGAGCCTCTCTTCCTCTCTGGAAGGATGCGGAGGCGGAAAGAAGGTGGGCAAGGTAATGGACTGCCCAATGTGAAAGGCTGTAACAACTTTTAGCAGAAAGGAAGGACGGGGCCTGAGCACAACCTTGTCCGGATGGACCGATAGAAAGGGAAGCTTACAAGAAAGAGCCTGAAGCTCACTCACTCGCGTAGCGGAGGTGATGGCCACAAGGAAGGCAGTCTTCAAGGTCAAGAGACGAAGAGGACAGTTGTGGTGAGGCTCAAAGGGAGCGCACATTAAGTATGTAAAAACCAGATTCAAGTCCCACTGTGGCATCATGAAAGGAACAGGAGAAAAAAGGTGTGTAATGCCTTTGAAAAATCTATTTACATCCGTGGACTTGAAAAGAGAGGGCTTAACGGGGAGCCTGTGAAAGGCCGAAATAGCAGAAAGATAGTCCTTGATAGTGCCCAGAGCAGCACCCCACTGGGCCAATGAGTGAAGAAACAGAATGGACCTCTGGAAGAGGGGCAGAAAGGGGATCCATAGACTTTGCTGTGCACCATACCACAAATTTGTTCCACCTGTAGGCGTATACCACTTTAGTGGAGGGACGCCTGGCTGCCAGAATGACATCACAAACTTCAGGACGCAAGTCAAAAAGAATAAACTGCCGCCGCTCAATCGCCATGCAAAGAGGTGGAGGCTGGACAGGTTCGGGTGGAGGGCAGTCCCCTGCTGCTGCGACAGAAGATCCTCCTGAAGGGTCAGACTGATTTGCATATGGCCATGTCTGAACTGGGGTGGCAGAGTGGGCTAAAGAATGGTGATGGATTAAACCCAGATCAGTTGACTGGGGGTGAGTGCTTGTATTGTCAACGCTCCGTCCATCATTTCCTTTGGTTTTTCTTTGTTCGCCATAAGTTGGCAGGGTATGCTCAGACGTGAGTCCCTTGCTCACTTTGCCACTGGATTCAAGCAAGCCGGGCTGAAGAAGGCTGAAATGCCAGAAACCGGTCCTCGGTAGCTTGTTTCCGGTCCAGGGAAGGCATGGCTTGGCAGTTCGGGCTGGACTGTTCCCATGATGCACACGGTCAGACTGATTTGCATATGGCCATGTCTGAACTGGGGTGGCAGAGTGGGCTAAAGAATGGTGATGGATTAAACCCAGATCAGTTGACTGGGGGTGAGTGCTTGTATTGTCAACTCGCCGTCCATCATTTCCTTTGGTTTTTCTTTGTTCGCCATAAGTTGGCAGGGTATGCTCAGACGTGAGTCCCTTGCTCACTTTGCCACTGGATTCAAGCAAGCCGGGGTGAAGAAGGCTGAAATGCCAGAAACCGGTCCTCGGTAGCTTGTTTCCGGTCCAGGGAAGGCATGGCTTGGCAGTTCGGGCTGGACTGTTCCCATGAGGCACAGGGTCAGACTGATTTGCATATGGCCATGTCTGAACTGGGGTGGCAGAGTGGGTTAAAGAATGGTGATGGATTAAACCCAGATCAGTTGACTGGGGGTGAGTGCTTGTATTGTCAACGCTCCGTCCATCATTTCCTTTGGTTTTTCTTTGATCCTCCCGAAGAGGCAGTTGGATCGGGGGGATCTACGCTCATACTGAGCAGCTCAGGATACCATACTCTTCAAGCCCAGTCCGGGGCCACAAGAATAACTTGTGTCCGGTCACACCTGATCTTCTTCAGCACTCTTGGCAGAAGTGGTATAGGCGGAAAGGCGTACAACAGACCGCAACTCCACTCGCGACTAAAAGTGTCACCGAGCGAGTACTCCCTTGGAAGTTCCAATGCGCAGAACTGATGACATTGCGCGTTCTCTTCGGTGGCGAATAGATATAACCAAGGCTCTCCCCATTGCTGAAAGAGACCTTGCGCCACCTCCGAGTGAAGACGCCATTAGTGATCCATCATGCACCTGCAGCTGAGTTTGTCTGCCTTGGCATTCAGAGACCCTGCCAGGTGTTGAACCACCAGGAAAGTGCCCTGATGTTCCTGTCACGTCCAGAGGCGCAGAGCCTCCTAGATAGGGTCCACGACCCCATCCTGCCTTGCTTGTTGCAGTACCACATGGCAGTGGTGTTGTCTGTGAACACCTGCACTACACTCCCCTTGACAGAGGGAAGGAAAGCCTTCAGTGCAAGTCGGATTGCCCGAAGCTCCAGAAGGTTGATGTGGAGCCTGGACTCCTCCGGATACCAGAGGCCTCTGATCTCTGCCTCTCCCATGTGGCCGCCCCATCCCAGGAGGGACACGTCTGTCACTACTGTGAACTCCGGTTGGGGAAGGGAGAGGGATCTGCCATCCACCCTATGCCGGTCCATGAGCCACAACTGCAACTGTCTTGCAGTGCCCTCCGAGATCTGGACGTGATCGGACAGGTTTTCTATATGCTGCGGCCACTGGGATTTCAGGTCCCACTGCAGAGCCGGTATATGCCATCGGGCATGATTGATCAGCAGGATGCAGGAGGCCATGAGGCCCAGCAGCCTCATGGTCACCCTGACCGATACCCGGGACAAGGGCTGAAAGGTCGGAATCAGAGCCCAAATATCCCGGACTCGCTGTTCCAGAGGATTGACCCATAACTGCGCCGTGTCCAGAACAGCTCAGATGAAAAGGAGCTTCTGAGAGGGAATCAGGTGCGACTTCGGCACATTGATGGAGAACCCCAGCGAATGCAGGATGTCAGCCGTATTGTGGAGGTGGGAAATGACTGCCTGGGGTGAGCCGGCCTTCAACAACCAGTCGTCGAGATAGGGGAAGTCTGAAACCCCTGATCTGCGCAGATGAGCTGCGACCACCGCCATCACTTTCATGAACACCCGAGGGGTGCTGGTAAGGCCATAACGGAGCACAGTGAACTGAAAGTGCTCGTGCCCTACCCTGAACCGCATGTAACTCCGGTATGCCCGCAGGACTGGGATGTTGAAATACGCATCCTGCAAGTCCAGCGCAGATTCTGCGTTCTCGGCCGCACTGGGATTGTTGTTGCGCAGGCTTGTGGCTCTGTTGTGATCTCTGTGGGGCGCCTCTTCCTGTGCCACAAAAGGAGCGAAAAGCAGATGGCAGAGGAGGGCGGATCCAGTGTGATGCCTGGGGATATTCTGATGGTAAGGAATCTATCACTAACGTGTTTCTTTCAGATACAGCAGTACTCCGTGGCTTGCACAGCAGTGCAAACATTGTTCAAGTATTCAGAATTTAAAATAAAGCGTATACAGGTGAAGACTTTCAGTGGCTCAACTGCAAACATGGCAGAACAAAATACCCGTCGCGGTGTGTCCATTGGGGCATAGGGGCGTAGCCCCACCAGCCACATGGACCCACCGTCGGCGTCATTGCATTGAGCATTAAGCATTAATTTAGCAGCAATCCCCCCTAATAATTTAAACTGCAATCATCCGCCTGACCGCCGGGACACACCCGGCGATTTCGGAGTGGCAGGGGGGTGGCCTCAGCCTGCTGCAGCTTGAGTGACAGTCACTCAGTCCATGACCACACCCTCAGGCTGCAGCAGACCAGTCCAGACCGTAGTGCGCAAGTGCAAGTTGGTGTAAAACTTGCCCGAGCATGCGCACAGTTGAACGTTCCCTTACACAGCGTGACCAGAGGGTGCTGGTTTACCCGGCCGCAGCCCCCGGGGTTTACAGAGGGCGACGGGGCGAGCAGCAAATATGCCCCCCTAGCCAATCCTGGCGCTGCATGCAGCGCCAGGATTGGCTGGTCCACCGCGCAGCATCGATCATTGGATGCCGCGCGTGGGGGTGACACACACTGCCTCAGCCGCACTGTTATGGCCAATCACTGTGTGACTTCATGTGAAGCCATGCAGTGATGGCCATTATCGCCGGGATGCGTGCGCTGGCTGCTGTGAGCAGAGACCATGTGCCGTCCGTGTCACCGACTGTGACTGACTCCCCTGGCCCTGAGGCGCCTCACCGACTGAAGGTTTGTGATTGTGACTGTCTTGTGCTGTAAATTACTTGCTGGAAGATGGGAGGTGTGTGGGGCTGATTTTAAGAGACAATTGTAAAAAGAATGGGTATTTTTTCTTCGTCTCAGATGTATGGGTTGACTTCTGTAGGGGATATTATTGAGTGTCGGTTCCGGTTAGGAAGAGATGGGTGAAAAGAGGATGTGACAGGGAAGCCAGAGCTACTATTTATTCTGTTTAGCACCCTGTGCACTTTATTTGCATATTTACCGTGCACGTGTGTACACCACATCGTTCGTTCGGTATTAGCACATGCAGGATGCAAGCCCCTTACGTAGATAGTCCGCTGCCAGGGAAATGCTGTTCCAAATTAATTTGAGATTGAAAATTGTGCGCATCATAAATGTTTCCGATTGCTAAACTGTATTATTGACCAGTTGTCACAATCTCCACTTGAATCGCCTGAGCGATGCATTTGTCATCTGAAGAGTTGGTGTGCGAGGAAAAACGTCCAGCGCGCATGACCTGGGCTCGACACGAGTTTCACAAGTCAGTGCAAAAGTGAGACATGGCGTTAAAACAATGTACCATGTGGGCTTAAATATTGGACAGCCTTCTGCTGTTGTGGCTGAGGGCGCAGTACCGAAACACACCGAAATTCAAAGTTTCACGTTGGTTTTCCGAGATTAAAATTCTGCTGCTAAAATTTTGAATTGAAAAATGCAACCCCAGTCGCTAATAATTTGGAGGGCCGCTGCAGGATTATAACGTGCGAGCAACGTGCTTAATGGGCCCTGAACAGACTGGAGAGCTGCAGTTAATTTTTTTTTTAAAAGAGCCGCATGTATGCACTTGTAAATAGCGATTTTCTGTTATCGTGTTCAGATCTCTGTGGGGTAGTTTTCCAGTTTAGTAGTTGATAACGAGTTCTACCGGTTGATCATGAATCACAATTCTTCTCTGTCTGTCATCCGTATTTCAATCCCCCACTCTCCAGACTGCGTTTCATTAAACACCGTTGCTGATATACTGGCGTCATGCCATTCTAAAATGGTCGACTCATTCCCTGCACCTGAGGCCATTGCGTCAAACTGTACCCGGCCTATGGATGTCTTTGTTCGTAATGTGTATATTTGTTTTATGTTCCTGGAGTCCAGTGAGAGCCAGTGTTTCTCTTCCTCTACTGTGTCTTTGATGGCAGGGCTTCTTTGGTGTACTGGTTGTTGCCATCCTATAATGCTGATGTCAGGAGTTGCTCCGTGTTTTTGGAGCATCTCTGACTAATTGAAGGCTTGCATGTGCCTCCTGCAGTGCAACTTCTTTCATAGAGGGTCCAATATGGCCAGAAGGCAGAACTTGATCTAGAATGGACTGTAATGTACTAGGCTGCTGACTGTACATCGTTAACTTTGCGCCACGGTCTATGTTATGGGATGTGTTGACTTGAAATGGGCATCCCTGTGGTATCTACTGTGGTTGATCTTTTTGACTATGGTGCTGACTATACTGCAATGTCTAAGGTTAGGTAAAGGAAAATCCAAGAACAGAAGTGAAATATTAACATCTTTTGGTGACATTTGTAATATAGCTTGAAACATTGAGAGAACATATTTGAAGTTGCACAGATTGATGCTGTGGTGGCACTTGAGTCTTGGTTACCTGGTAGCGCCTTAGTTTGCAGCTCTGCAGCATTACCCAGGCCAGGAGTTAACGCCTCAGCACCCAGGCCAGGAGTAAACGCCCCAGCTCATCTGCTGCAGCTTTGGCAGACTTGTCAGACCGCATGAAATTTATATGTAAATAATTAAGGGAGAGGTGGTTTGGTGGAGCCCCTTCACTCGTTTTTTGGTCCAGTCTACAATTACAATACATAAATACAGATTTCTACATATGCTTTCACCAAATTAGCTTGTTGTTTTCACAAGGTTTAAAACACCTGACCCCTGTAAATGGTTTGAAATAAAGGAGATGAAAGAAGTTAATTTGTTCGTTGTGTTTTGCTCGGCCCATCACTAAATATGTTTTCTGCTCCCTTAATTATCACACTGAATGAGTTGCTATTTTCATCATGTGGCTGAACCTGTAATCTGTGTGTAGCAAAGGGGTGGGTGCTATGCTGTTGGAAACCTTGCTGAAGCTGATAAGCTGGAGAGTACTTTTAATGCCAATATCGGAGTTTGTAATAGGACGGAATGTATGAAGCTCTGTGGTTATACTGAATAAGCAGCTACCTATGTTATGCCATCTATTACTGTAATAACTGCACTTTCACAATTGCTTTATTAACCTTCCTGCTTTCTCAAATTTGCTTGAAAATGCATGATTTTTCTTCTTTTTTTTCAAAATTTTCTTGGGGGGGTAACCCCCACAAATCCCCCTTTTGGGGTTCGAGCTCGCTCGCTGCGCTCGCTCGCTACGGTGCTGTATGCAAATCACTTTGCGCCCCCACCACTTTCAAATGTCACCCACCGCCCCTGCTAAATACTCGCCTCCTAACCTTGCAGAAAGCTAACACTTCCGTTCCTACATTCATAGGACATAACTCTGTTTCGAAATCATGGATACAATGTAGATATAAAACATTGGGAAGCAATTGTTTACAAAAACCCACAATGGAAGATGAGAAGAGTTAAACAGCTTTGGGCATGAATACCTGGCTTCAAAGGCAGCTTCCGCTGGGGGACGTTCAGCACACGTCAGCTCACCAGAGGGAAGGAACCCACTCTGAATGCAACTCCTGTCATCAAGGTGCGGAATCTGTTGTACAAATGTAGACGCATAAAGTAGCAGCTGGTACTCACTCGCAAAGATCGACCCAGACATACTCTCAGCAGTCAAATCACCATACAAAAAAGTCTTGCTTCCTGGGTTTCCAGAGAAGTACTTCTTTGACAAGATGGGCTTAATTAATTCACTATTCCAAAAGTCACTGATTAGGAAATACCTACTCAATCAGACCAACACAGTGTAATTATGTAGCATATGAGGGAATAGGCTTAGTTCACACAACTTTACTGGTGGGTGATATTCCCTGGCCTAAACTGACTGATTAATACATGTTGCATTGTAGGATTTGCCTGCAAATAAACCATTCTATCCTAGTAAGGCCTCTACAAACCCTGCTAGAAAACGCAGTACAATCCTTCAAGGTAATTTACCTAGATCATGCCAGCCTGTTCATACCAATAAATAAATATAAATATATATTGGTGGTGGTAGATTCTTCTACATGGGTTAGGTGGCTGTGGATGCAGACCCTGGTAACAGCTTGCCGGGTTGCAAAAGGCTTGAAATACTTAGTAGCAATGGGTGGAGTACATACCTTTCACCCAGATCAAGAGGCAGCTTTTATCTCTAGTATATTAGTGGGAGCACTCACTAAAGTGGGACATGTCTGAGGTTGCCACGCCCATTTTGGCCTAGTTCAAATGGGATTGTCAAGAGAGCCAACAGTAAGCTTAAGCAGCCCTTAACAATGAGGTTAGTAAGTAATAATGTGTCCTCACTAAGCAACCTATAGAGTGCTTTAAATATTATGCCATGTTTTGTTCAATCGTACACCTTATGAAATAGTTTGGAGTCAGGCTATATATGTTGGATCTTCCAGAATGCCTTGTTAGACAACTTACTCGGAAAAGTCTGACTGCGGCTGCGGCAGCCTCCTATCATCTGCTTACCGAAGGTTGGCGAACACATGGCAGAGGGATTGGGAAAGCAGTAAGAGTTCAGCCCTGCCTATCGAGATCCTGTGCCAGTGCTAAAGATGAATGCAACACAAATGAAAAGGGGGGGCCCTCGGCCCCCCCGCACGCATGGCGGCGCGGCGACCGCCTCACCCCCCTCCCCTCGGGTCTTTCGACGGTGGGGGCGTGCCCTGGGGGCGCGGCCCACCGCCGATTGGCCGGCGCCCCTCCTGACCCGGAATCAATGGACTGGTTCCGGGTCGGGGGGGGCGGGCGTGAGGAGGGGCCACCCGGCCCCTCGGGAATAAGAGGTAGGGAGCGCCCAGGAGACTTCCTTGTCCCTGGACGCTCCCTCGCTGAACGTTGTGCCCCGCGTTCGGGGCTTCTTTGTTTAGTAATTCCTCTCGTTTATTTTCCAGGTGTGCGGTGAAGAGCGTGGAGCAGCGCGGGATTCCCGAACCTGATCGCCGGAGCCGCCGTGTTGGGCCAGCCGCGTCATTCGGGCGGAGAACGCGTGGTTTAATTAATTTTTCGCTTTCCTTTAGCAGGGGACGAGAGGAAGTTCATCGCTCCGCAGGTTGGTGAAGCGGATTGCGGAAGCGTGTCAGGTGCCGCGCCGCAGGCGCCGTGAGCGGCTGACGAAGCGTGGGGCGGCCCGTGGGGGAGGCCTTTAAGGTATCGTATCGAGTGGGGACGGGGGTAGCAGGGATCAAGGCGCTGACTGAACAAGCGACCGGGAGCGGGCAATTGCCGTCGCAGTCTGGGGCCGATAACGAAGACCTTGCTTCCTTACCGATTTGGCGCGCAGTCACGCTCGCGCTTAAACAAAAAGAAAACTTGCTTACCTAATTTTGGCGCGCATTCACGCGCATTAGTGGCAGTACGTGTAGCAAGAGATAGCTGTGTTAGGTGGATTAGACAATTGTTGGGGCGCGCAGTCTCGCGCATTCTCACTAGCGCATAAACAAGGTAAGCAGGGTCCACCAGGGTAGCACCTGGTTGGGAGACCCCTTGCAAGGTTACAAAACGAAGTGGCATTTATGTGACTGTTTTTCACGCTACATTGCAGTGTTTATTTATAATTCATTGTGCTAAGGGTAACACAAAGTGTGCAATTTACTGAAAAACGAGGTGACATTTCTGGAATGTTTTTCACTAATGTATTGTTTTAATATTTAGGTGATCAATTGTGCATATCCTTACACAAAGTGAATTAAGGTTTATAGATCTTTGAATGCTTGCACACTGCTTTTTAATTACAAGCCGCCAGTGCTGGTGATACGTATCTCTATCCAGACATTTAACGACATTAATGGTGCAAAAGTTCGTTTATAGGAGGGATATTGTGGTGATTTGGGGTGATTGTGCTGATATTAATTTTGTGGTGCACAGCAACAGTGAGGTGAACTGGGTGGTTCAATTGTCTCCTTGTACTCACACTGGGTTTCCCTAAATGTGCCCTTGTTTCATTACACGGTGCTAATACATATCTCAATTCCAGGCAATTTAACGAGATTTTGGGGTACGATTCTCTAGCGGACAGGACCTAGGGCCATCCAGCACGCAACGTGGTGTGGACGGGGACCACTGACCTACCGCCAGCGAGGACGCAGGACTGATCGGTAAGAGGGGTACGGGGGGCTAGCACTCATCGCTCCTGGTGGCCGCCGGGTGGGTCTACATTAGGTTTACTCACCCCTTACATAAGCGGACAAGCCGCTAGTGTTGCGGTTGCCGTTGCATGGTGCTGAAAGCCCCCTGGTGACCCTCCATCTGTAAGGTACACACAGCTGACCTGTGGGGAACTAAGTAGGCAGCGGGTGTTTTTTGGGAGTTAGCATCATGCCAGGTCCAAGGGGTGGAAAAAGGGGGTCCAACATGGAGGCTATGATGCGGGCTATGATGCGGGAGATGAGCGACATTAAACAACAGCTAGGACAAATTAAGGAGCGGGAAGCCCGGTTGGAGGATAGAGATGGCGAGGCACCGGGCCCGTCCGGGAGACCGGTCCGCAAGAGGGTGGCACCAGTGCCAAGAGGGGAATTTGTCACCCCGCAAGGGAAACCTAGGTCCAAAAGACCCAAGGAGGCGGTCCCCATCCCGGGCTCAGGGGATACATTACCCGCCCCACCCCCCGCGGTGGTCCCACCGCCGCATGTGCCTACGCCCATTGCCCCTGTGGTGCCGGTGCCGACAGGTCAACCAGTAGACGCTGGGGCTGCTTCCGCACCGGTGCCCACAATCCCGGGTACAGGCGGGCCACACCCGGCGCCCGCTCTGCCAGCTGTGCCAGGACCACTGGGCATAACCCCAGGGGTACCTGTTGTCCCGGGGGGTAACGTAGACTCAATGCCGCCTGAATTGGTAGCTCAGTTAACGGCCATGATGCCATGGCTCCAAAAAGGGGGAGCCTTCCCGAATTCTGCAGACCATGCGGCAGAGGCGGCAAGGTTCGTGGAAAAAATCAGATCGGCACCGATAGCCGACAGTGTTGCATTGCCAATTTCTTCTCCCCTTGCAGGTCCAAGTGTTCCTCAGCTGGACGGAGTACAAGGGCAGCCGCTCCCGGTGCCCGCACTTGGTAAGGAAGTGGCATTGCCACTCTTGGGGGACGGTGTAGTACCGTCGAGGAGCGAAAATCTAGCGCAACATGTGTCTTTGGCTGTTAAAGAAATGATTTGGGCTGATAAATACGTGTACATTTATTCTTTATTATTGGATAATAGGGAAATGGAGCAGGCAAAAGCACTGAAAGAGTGGATGCTCCCAAGTGAATGGAGGGCGCAGTGTACTAGATTTAGGGTTGAGGAAAATCTCAATAATTGGATGCAAGCATGGGCCGTTTTCACTGCAGTTAAGGCTGAGCGTCCTCCAGATCTCCAGGCTGCATTGGCTTGCTACTCGAGCAGGATTGTGGGGTGGAGTCAACAGTATTCTGGGGAAGCATGGAAGGGTTATGATGTAAATTTTAGGAAGGCGTTGGAATTCAATAGAGCATTACCATGGGACACGGTAGACTCCATGGCCTGGCACAAACAGTTCTCTGACACTGCACCTCCCCCTCAGTTCGGTGCGGGCAGGGTGTTCACTAGACCGCAGCAGCCCTTTCGGCCCCCCCAAACGAGTGAAGTGCCTGGGAAATTTAGGGCAGGTGGGCCAGAAAAGAAAGGGGTGTGCTGGGATTTTAATAAGCGTACCTGCACAAGGGCCGCGTGTAAGTTTAGGCATGCATGTGCCTCCTGTGGGCACCCCTCCCACCCAGAATCTACCTGTAGGTCCAAGCAAGGTAACACAGGACAGAGGGGTAGGGGAAGGCCACTATAAGTTAGACGCGTCACGCCCCCCCACTCCAGTGGATGTGGTGGCAATGATTCCATTCTTGAACAGATACCCTGACCACAAAGCGGCCACCCTACTCCAGGAAGGTTTTTCCAAAGGTTTTAGGATCCCGGCCGGGGGATACACAGGCAGTGCGCACTGTAGGAATCAATTATCAGTCACACACAATCCGGCTGTTGTGGCCGCCAAAATTGACAAGGAGCTTTCCTTAGGCAGGATATCTGGCCCTTTTTCTGCAGTGCCAGTACACAATTTTGTGTGTTCCCCACTGGGAGTGGTCCCCAAGAAAGAGAAGGGGCAATTCAGATTGATTCATAACCTATCAGCGCCAAAGGGGGCCTCCCTGAATGATGCCATTGACGAAGGTATATGTAGTGTTAAGTACGCCTCTTTTGATCAGGCTGTGACCTTATTACAGGCCACTGGACCCGGGGCGCTGATGGCGAAATCAGACATAGAGTCCGCCTTCCGCCTCCTCCCAGTACACCCGGCAGACCGACATCTTTTAGGTTTCACCTTTAGGGATAGGTTTTACATGGACAAATGCATGCCTATGGGTTGTTCTATTTCTTGCGCCTACTTTGAGATGTTTAGTTCATTTCTTGAATGGGCCATGAGACAGGTGACAGGCCATCAAAGGGTCATGCATTACTTAGATGATTTCCTCTTCCTCGGTACAGCGGGTTCTCAGGAGTGCGCACTAGCATTGCAGGAATTTTGCGTGCTCATGCGGGCTTTTGGGGTCCCGCTTGCGCCTGGGAAGACGGTGGGCCCGACCACCTGCTTGGAATTCCTGGGCATTGAGATTGACTCAATTGAGAAATGTTTTAGACTACCTAAGGACAAGGTGCGCAAATTCAAAACGTCGCTACAGTTATGCCTCCGGAAGGAGAAGGTCACTTTGCAGCAATTACAGGAGGTGGTAGGGCAACTGAATTTCGCACTAAGGATCATCCCAATGGCTCGCCCCTTCTCTCGCTCCATCGCGCACGCGATGCAGGGGCTGAGGGAAAAGCACCACCGCACGCGCCTATCGGCTGAAATTCGCCAGGATATGCTTATTTGGATGGCATTCCTGGAGGATTTTAACGGTAGGGTGGTCTGGCCCGGCCCGCTCATTACATCAGCGGAGTTAGGACTATGGACCGATGCGGCCGGTAGTGTGGGCTTTGGTGCCATCCTAGGGAATAGGTGGGTCGCTCAACAATGGCCAGGAGAATGGAACACATGGGGTTTGCTCGGCAACATTGGCTTCCTGGAACTTTTTCCAATATGGGTGGCACTGATGGTTTGGCCCGAACACCTATGTAACCGATCAGTGGTGTTTTGGTCAGATAACATGACAGTGGTGGAATGTATCAATCAGCAGGGGGCGCGGTGTCCTTTCATACTTCGTTTGATCAAAGAAATTGTTCTGCGTTGCCTTAAACTGAATGCCAATTTTAGAGCCAAACATGTCCCTGGTGTTTTAAACAATGCTGCTGACGCCCTTTCTCGCTTCAAAATGCAGGTTTTCAGGGAGCATCTCCCCACAGCAGACCCCTCGCCAGCACACTTCCCAGCAGTACTTTGGCAGATTGGTGCCCCAGATTACAAGACCTCGTGGTCGCTAGCCTAGCCCCCAGGACCAAGACGGCTTACGAAGGGGCGTTTCTGTCTTATTGTTCCTTTTTGGGGCCACAGTGGGAAGTGCTTTGGGCAAAGGAGGATGGGTTTGCAGCCTATTTAGAATGGATGCACAAAGAGGGGCGCTCAGTAGCAGCGGCAACCAGACATAGGGCAGCAGTGTCATTTTTCGCTCAAGCTAGGGGCTTTCGGGATCCCACCAATACCTTTATGATACGCAAGGCTTTAAGGGGATGGCGCCGTATTCAAGGACACCAGAAGGATAAAAGGAAGCCCATGGGGTTGGCCCGGCTAACAGCCTTACTGGGCACGCTGGAGATTGTTTGTAACTCAGAGTGGGAAGTGCTTCTTTTTAGGGCGGCATTCTCCCTGGCATTTTATGGGGCACTGAGAATTAGTGAGCTTATTGCAGGATCTAAGGCTGACATACTAGGTGGCTTGCAGAAGGCTGGGGTGACGATAAGGGGTGACACCATGTGGGTGATTATCCAGAAATCAAAGACCGATCAAGAAGCTAGGGGTCACACCATAGTTCTGCAACGGGCCCCCGCCAACCCGTGCTGCCCGGTGAGGCACGTGGAAACACTCATGGGATTATTGGTCGGTTCAGTAGGCAGGGCGTTGCTCTGTCACGCCGACGGGAGCCCCTTGACCAGGTATCAATTCAGGAGAGTGTTCGAAATTGGGGTTACAAAAGCGGGTCTTGACCCTAGAGATTTTGGATCTCATTCTTTCAGGATTGGGGCAGCAACTGAGGCGGTGGCGGGGGGCCTCCCAGTGGACAGAGTGAAGACAATTGGGAGGTGGTCGTCAGACTGCTATAAACGTTATGTTCGGATTGACATGCTATGATTACCTGTCACTCACGCTTGGTCTCTTTTCCGCTCTCTTACAGTTTCTCAGACCTGTTACGCAGGGGAGGAATTTGTCGTCGGGCACCGCCAATATTCATCGGCACGGAGCGGCGACCAGGAAACAACAAAGAACGATGTCTGGATTGTTGGTCATTCATATGTTAAGCGAGCGGAATGTGTTTTCTGGTCAGGTGACAAGAAGGAAAGGGCGGCACAACTAGGGTTGAATATCACGTTCTTTGGCAGAGGAGGGTTGTGTCTTCACGAGTTTAGGGGATTCTTCCAAGGGCTGTTGGCACGCCAGCGGGCTCCACCGTCAGTGGTGATACTTCACCTTGGGGAGAACGATTTGGCAACACTGGGCAGGCGCACCTTGATTGAGGAGATTATCTCCACAGCGGGTTGGATAGCTAGGACCTGCCCCGGGTGCACACTAGTATGGTCACAACTAATACCTCGACTTCAGTGGCGGGGGGGCGATTCTGTCAGGGCTTTGAATCACTCGGTAAAGAGGATCAACACACGGCTGGATAGGTTGTTCCGAACCCCCGTGTTACAGTCAATACCTCATGGGTGCATCTGGGGTCAAAAGTATTACTTGAGAGACGGGGTTCATCTGACAGAAGAGGGTAATGTCCTATGGGCTGACAATATCTGGGCTTGGCTGGAGGGCTGGGGTAGGAGGATGTCTCCTTAGATAGGGGCTAGAGGGGGAGGCCAGATCGTCGGTTAACAATACTGGCCTGTGGCGGTAAGGTCATTATCGGTGAGCACATATTTGAGGTCTGAGGGGGCGGGCATCATCCTATGGAGGTTCCCGCCCAGGGGGAGGAGCCTGCGGGCCACTCCCAGTACTCCAGGGGCAAGGTAATATGCAAAGGAGCGCGGGTAGGAGTAGTTCACGCTTTCCTTAGGCTGGTAGCCACCCCGCGCGCGTGGACTCATGACGCCATCGGCGCAGAGTAAGGGCCCTCCTTTAGTGGGTAAATGGAGTTTGGGGCGTAGACCGGGCAATTCCCGGGGTAACACTGCGCATGCGCACTTCTAAGGGGAAGGCGCAGCTTGTAGGACCTGACACCGGTAGTGACCCTGCCATATGGCCAGAAATGTACAAAAATCAAGATAGGATGTTTAGTTAAGCTAGGAAAAACTTGTATTAGAGTTTTGTTAAGGTCAGGCTCTCAAACTTGTTGATAACGATTGTATAACTGAATGTCCTGCTGATTTTTGTATTTCATTGTTGATTATGCAATTAAAACCCTTTTTAATTTCATACTTTAATAAATACGGCCGGGCGACTAGCGCCCGCCTTCCAAAGAGTAAACACGTCTCGTGTCCACGTTCCTTGGTGTTGGGTGCCGGATTGGGGGTGGGGCGGCAGCTAGTCGCTGACCATGTGAAAAGGGGGGGCCCTCGGCCCCCCCGCACGCATGGCGGCGCGGCGACCGCCTCACCCCCCTCCCCTCGGGTCTTTCGACGGTGGGGGCGTGCCCTGGGGGCGCGGCCCACCGCCGATTGGCCGGCGCCCCTCCTGACCCGGAATCAATGGACTGGTTCCGGGTCGGGGGGGGCGGGCGTGAGGAGGGGCCACCCGGCCCCTCGGGAATAAGAGGTAGGGAGCGCCCAGGAGACTTCCTTGTCCCTGGACGCTCCCTCGCTGAACGTTGTGCCCCGCGTTCGGGGCTTCTTTGTTTCCCACCCACCATCCCTTGGTACAAAGTTTAAGCAGCGTTATGTCCGGTCTAATGGTAAGTTTCATAGGTATAGACCGCGGGAGAGAGTAGGTTGTTGTGGTATTTTGTGATCTGTTGTCAGGACTTTTTTCCCTTTGTAGAAAAATGATGTGTGAAGTGAACTATATTTGAAGATATGTGTCTTTAGGCCTTTTTTCCCTTTGTAGATATACGTAGTTATGGTGATTATGAGCAATATGCGTGAACCGAATTGTAATTTTATGCCATGTATCGTTAGGCCTTTTTTCCCCTTTAGCTATGCGTGGATACTGTTATTTATTAGCCAGTGTAGTTGTCCTTTAGACTTTTTTCCATAGGTTGTCGTATTTATTAGGTATGGGGCATGCGGTAAGGTCATTATCGGTGAGCACATATTTGAGGTCTGAGGGGGCGGGCATCATCCTATGGAGGTTCCCGCCCAGGGGGAGGAGCCTGCGGGCCACTCCCAGTACTCCAGGGGCAAGGTAATATGCAAAGGAGCGCGGGTAGGAGTAGTTCACGCTTTCCTTAGGCTGGTAGCCACCCCGCGCGCGTGGACTCATGACGCCATCGGCGCAGAGTAAGGGCCCTCCTTTAGTGGGTAAATGGAGTTTGGGGCGTAGACCGGGCAATTCCCGGGGTAACACTGCGCATGCGCACTTCTAAGGGGAAGGCGCAGCTTGTAGGACCTGACACCGGTAGTGACCCTGCCATATGGCCAGAAATGTACAAAAATCAAGATAGGATGTTTAGTTAAGCTAGGAAAAACTTGTATTAGAGTTTTGTTAAGGTCAGGCTCTCAAACTTGTTGATAACGATTGTATAACTGAATGTCCTGCTGATTTTTGTATTTCATTGTTGATTATGCAATTAAAACCCTTTTTAATTTCATACTTTAATAAATACGGCCGGGCGACTAGCGCCCGCCTTCCAAAGAGTAAACACGTCTCGTGTCCACGTTCCTTGGTGTTGGGTGCCGGATTGGGGGTGGGGCGGCAGCTAGTCGCTGACCATGTCGTGGTCATATCACCATTACTTGGTCCATTGAGGTTATATGGCCCATCACACACAGTCATCAAGTGCTGATTTCAAAGCTCCTGCAAACTGTACCATCGATGGTGCACAATGTGTCCCAGTCAGACCCCCTTCAAATGATGAGCAACCAGGTCGAAACATCCGCCAAAATGTACGATACCTCACTTGGACTTAGAGATATGTCGCTTTTCACCATTCCAATGAACAGCTGCCCCTTACGGCAGAAGAATACTAGGCATGGATGTAATTTGCGTAATTTTTGTAGCACTTTGCATAATGTACGATAAAGTTAGTTTAACACAACATGTGCTTTCTGTGCCTCGTGCACAAAACAAATTACATGAAGACTCATTGCATGCAAAAACAATAAACTGCACAAAAGCCTGTGATGCATGGCATGCCAGAGGCCATTTTGAATAAGGTGTGGTACTCCTGCCTCCAGCCTGTTTCTTGCCCAAACTTTACCTGCTCATCCCAGTCCAGTCTGACTCTTTTCTTGCCTACCTCTCCCATTTTTCCAACTTCTTAATTTTTGAGTGTACTTTGTATTACTTTCCATGTTCCTGTGCTTTTATTTTTAATTTTTTCTTCTCTTAGTTTAGTTTTGTCGTGGCCTTTGAAGAACCCGCTGCAAGGTTTGTGGCCCGGAAGTTGGTCCGTAAGGGTGAACAAACCCAAACTGGGGTCCATGAAGCCAGCAAAAAGGAGGTTAGCGTCCACTTGGCTGCTTGAAGGCCATAGACACCAGTGATTAGGTAGCGGGGTCGGGTACAGGGTCTGACCACAGACTAGGCCCTAGAGTCATCCTCACTCTGCATGGCCAAAATCTCTGTGGAGGGTGGGTTGGCTGTCAGCAGAGATTTAGGCACTGGGTCAAATCTGTAGCAGGTGTCATCCCACAGCAGGTTGTTTGCAGGACACAGCTGTAAAACAAGCCCTACGGTCAACCCAACTGTGTATGGCGAATAGCCCCATGCAGTAGGGGTTGGCTGCCGGTGGCAGGCTAGGAACATGGCAGCCACCTTCGACTGTGCACAGCTGAAGGCTGTTGCTGGGATAGTGGCCACCAGCAAACAGCTGAATGCAGGACCTTGCCATGCCACCAATTCCCAACTGCACACAGCTGAAGTCCCTGAACAGTGGGGAGTTGGACGGCCACATAGGCTCTGCCGCAAAGACCACTGTGCATGGAGAAAGGCAGCGTGGTGTTCAAGCTGGCTGCCCACAGAGATTTGGGTACAAGGCTAAATCCATAGGGTTTCCTGCCCACAATGGGTTGAGTGCAGGGCCTGGTCACAGGCCAAGCCCTGCGACTAACCCCAGTTGGGCACAGCCAGAAGAATTGCGTGCCCGGTTTAGACACAAGCCTCAGACCTGCTCCAATAGGAATAGTGCAGCCTGGTCTACTAGGCCAGGCCACCTCTGAACAGGAGCATAGGCAAACCCAGACCAGTTTCCTGACCAGTGAGGAATAGCTTGGGTGCTGTGGCAGTGAGCAAGAGACCCACATCTAGGTATACTGTTCTCACTGAGAGTGTCTTAGTTGACTAAACAAAAAGTGATGTGTAGATTTCATGAATTAAACTGAGCTATTGAGAATTGCCCGGATCACATTCCAGTCAATCGTTTATTTTCTCACCATGCCATCTCAGACAGGTACCTCCCACATTTAAATCAGCATTGATCCTGCTCCAATAGGACCTGTCCGAGCCTGAACTGCTGGGTCAGGGACCTTCTGAACAGAACACAAGCAACCAAAGACCAGTTTCGTTATAGGTATATCTTGTGTCTTTTGGCACAGTGAGCACAGGACCATCGTCTGGGCATAGCGTCCGAGGTTAGGGACATGCACAAAATAAACCAAAGAAGTAATGGGTGGAATGCTTGAATTAATCTCAGCCACTTGTAATTGGGCTACTTTCCAGTCCCTTTTTTTTGCTCACCATACCACCTTAAATCGGAACCAGCTTTATGCAAACCAGTGTCCGTCCTGTTTTAACTGAAACAGTCCGGCCCCTCTGAATAGGAACATAAGCAACCCTAGGCTGCTTTTGGGCATATTATGCTTTACTAGAGAGAAGTAACTTGAGTCATGTGGCAATGTGAGCAAAAGTACCACGTCTGGGCACTCAAGGCGTCCCAATGAAGGAAACCAAAACGTGATAAGTGGATTAATAATTATTAAGTGAATGAATCTTAGCAGCAGGCAATTACAAAAGTCCACATTGCAGTCCATCATTTATTTTTGCCCACCACTCCACCTCAGGCGATGGACTGGGATGCAACTTGAGTAATTAGCCACAACTAGGATGAACTATATGTTCATGTCCCAGTTCAAAGAAACCAGGCCTAGCAATTCAGGCAGGACGGTTCATATTAAAGAAGGACCAAGGATGATTTGCATATCGTGGATTCCTTTCTGAAGTGATGTGGTGGACATAAAATAGACTGGTATGGGCCCCAAGTAACAACCAGTGGCTTAGATTAATTCAAGAATTCCACCCATCACTTTATAATCTAGTGAGCACAGACATGCGCCCTGTGACCCAGGACTCATGATATACCTCGCTAATGAGGCCTAATTAGAAAGAAACCAGACTGTTGTCGCTTATGTTCCTGTTCAAAGGGGACCTGGCCGAGCAGTTCCTTTATAGCAGGCGAAAGGCTGATATGCATATAGCGGGTTCCTTTCTAAGTTGACATGGTCAGAATGGATTGGCATGTGGCCCAGAATAATCACCAGTGGCTGAGAGTAATTCAAGCACTCCAACCTTCACTTTGTTTTCTTCCTCAGTACAACACCCTAAGTGTGATGAGCATGCCCAGATGTGGGTCCAGTGCTCAGCGGACTCAAACTATACCTCACTGATGCGACCTAGCCTGTCTGTTACCATTCTGTGGCCTCTGGAGAGGGGGGAGGAGGGAAGAAGACAACGGAAGAGACACTTCTTCAGCTACTGGCATCAAGCGATCTCAGATCTGTGCTCGAGGATGCCTTCAGCGTGTTCCTTCCAGTAGGTATGGAGACCCAGAGGGACATGCACTGCACCAACAGGAATGCAGCCTCCCAGTTAAAGAGTGGCTATGAGTTTACTCACCAGTATGCAGTGGAGTGGGGCTGCCTGTACTATGTAGAATACTTTTCAAAGCACTTGTCCTCGACTTTAAAGCTCTACATGGCATAGGAGCTCATCACATCCGTAGAAGATTGTCATACTAGGTACCTGGCAGATCCTTAAGATCAGCACACCAGCACTTAATCGTTATCCCTAAGTGTCTTAGAACCCGCCGAGGCGGACGCTCGTTCCAAGTGCTAGTGGCTAGATTTTGGAACAGGCTGCCTCTATCACTGATGCTGGCTATGAGCTTAATGACTTTCAGGAGACAATTGAAAACCTGGCTGTTCCAACAAGCAGTATAACGTCTGATCGCCCCGGGGACTGATGTTTCATCTTGGGCCTCTTGTATCTTTCTTTTATTTTTTATTTTTTCCAGGTTACAAAGACACCAATTTATTTGACACCATTGAATTCACAGCATGGTTTTCCCTTATCAGTCTTACCACTTCTTCCGTTAGGTGTCACAAGTAGGAATCCTTATTAAACTAGGTCCTTTTGAGCCAACAATACGTTTATGTACCTTCATTAAGACTGAATGAACATCAAATATCTGGTCACATTTAGCCAAATGGCATGGAGTTTCAGGGTAGTTTGATTAATATTATGTGACCTGTAAGCTGCAGTGCATACTGTCAGTGCAAGAGTAACTTCTTCCAATCTTTGAGGTTAGGATTTTAATCAGTTGATATCAATGCGATGTATTGGTTTAGTAGAAACTAACTGGAGTTCATACCAGTGATGCCCATCCAAGACACTATAACTGCACATGCAACTTTTTTCTTCATATTTTGCTATTATGGTGCCTGGATTTATTACACATAGGTTTTTCCACATGAGGCATCCTTTGCCAAAAAATATGAAAGAAACAGGATGAGTTTTCAAACCATTCAAATTCTATCTCAGCGCCGGGATACTCTTCTGAGTAGCTGTGCGCTCTACAAATCCAGTAATAACATAACATAACATAATGAACCCAAGGAGTCGCAGAATTCCTCCTGGGATCTGAGCACCGCTCAAAAGCCCCTACATACGGGGTGGGAACAACACAGCCAGCTAACATGGCAGCCATTGAAACACAGAACCAGGGGAACTGCAAACACGAGGATCCAGGGGGGGACAAAATAATAAAGGCACAGGATCACACGGCTGGGGGCCGACTTGAGCGAGCATGCAGAGAGCCACAATAACAAAATGCAACGTTGCCAGGCAGCTTTGGAAGAGTTTCCGATACAGAAAAGGGGGTGGTGATGAACAGAGTGTCTGAATTAAGCAGACCACTCTTACCCAGTCCAAAGATCAGGGCTTGATCCATCACCGTTCTTTATCTCACTGCCCCATCCCAGCTCAGAACCTGGCTATATGCAAATTAGTCTGTCCCTGGCCCAGTGCATCATGGGAACAGGGCAGACCAAACTACCAAGCCAATTCTTCACCAGAAAGGAGACAAGCTACCGGGGACCGGTTTCTGGCATTTCAGCCTCTTCGGCCCGGCTTGCTTGAATCCTGATGGAGCAGTGAGAAAGGGACTCATGTCTGAGTATACCCTGCCACACCTATAGTGGCCAAAAACGATACAGAAAAGGGGGTGGTGATGAACAGAGTGTCTGAATTAAGCAGACCACTCTTACCCAGTCCAAAGATCAGGGCTTGATCCATCACCGTTCTTTATCTCACTGCCCCATCCCAGCTCAGAACCTGGCTATATGCAAATTAGTCTGTCCCTGGCCCAGTGCATCATGGGAACAGGGCAGACCAAACTACCAAGCCAATTCTTCACCAGAAAGGAGACAAGCTACCGGGGACCGGTTTCTGGCATTTCAGCCTCTTCGGCCCGGCTTGCTTGAATCCTGATGGAGCAGTGAGAAAGGGACTCATGTCTGAGTATACCCTGCCACACCTATAGTGGCCAAAAACGATACAGAAAAGGGGGTGGTGATGAACAGAGTGTCTGAATTAAGCAGACCACTCTTACCCAGTCCAAAGATCAGGGCTTGATCCATCACCGTTCTTTATCTCACTGCCCCATCCCAGCTCAGAACCTGGCTATATGCAAATTAGTCTGTCCCTGGCCCAGTGCATCATGGGAACAGGGCAGACCAAACTACCAAGCCAATTCTTCACCAGAAAGGAGACAAGCTACCGGGGACCGGTTTCTGGCATTTCAGCCTCTTCGGCCCGGCTTGCTTGAATCCTGATGGAGCAGTGAGAAAGGGACTCATGTCTGAGTATACCCTGCCACACCTATAGTGGCCAAAAACGATACAGAAAAGGGGGTGGTGATGAACAGAGTGTCTGAATTAAGCAGACCACTCTTACCCAGTCCAAAGATCAGGGCTTGATCCATCACCGTTCTTTATCTCACTGCCCCATCCCAGCTCAGAACCTGGCTATATGCAAATTAGTCTGTCCCTGGCCCAGTGCATCATGGGAACAGGGCAGACCAAACTACCAAGCCAATTCTTCACCAGAAAGGAGACAAGCTACCGGGGACCGGTTTCTGGCATTTCAGCCTCTTCGGCCCGGCTTGCTTGAATCCTGATGGAGCAGTGAGAAAGGGACTCATGTCTGAGTATACCCTGCCACACCTATAGTGGCCAAAAACGATACAGAAAAGGGGGTGGTGATGAACAGAGTGTCTGAATTAAGCAGACCACTCTTACCCAGTCCAAAGATCAGGGCTTGATCCATCACCGTTCTTTATCTCACTGCCCCATCCCAGCTCAGAACCTGGCTATATGCAAATTAGTCTGTCCCTGGCCCAGTGCATCATGGGAACAGGGCAGACCAAACTACCAAGCCAATTCTTCACCAGAAAGGAGACAAGCTACCGGGGACCGGTTTCTGGCATTTCAGCCTCTTCGGCCCGGCTTGCTTGAATCCTGATGGAGCAGTGAGAAAGGGACTCATGTCTGAGTATACCCTGCCACACCTATAGTGGCCAAAAACGATACAGAAAAGGGGGTGGTGATGAACAGAGTGTCTGAATTAAGCAGACCACTCTTACCCAGTCCAAAGATCAGGGCTTGATCCATCACCGTTCTTTATCTCACTGCCCCATCCCAGCTCAGAACCTGGCTATATGCAAATTAGTCTGTCCCTGGCCCAGTGCATCATGGGAACAGGGCAGACCAAACTACCAAGCCAATTCTTCACCAGAAAGGAGACAAGCTACCGGGGACCGGTTTCTGGCATTTCAGCCTCTTCGGCCCGGCTTGCTTGAATCCTGATGGAGCAGTGAGAAAGGGACTCATGTCTGAGTATACCCTGCCACACCTATAGTGGCCAAAAACGATACAGAAAAGGGGGTGGTGATGAACAGAGTGTCTGAATTAAGCAGACCACTCTTACCCAGTCCAAAGATCAGGGCTTGATCCATCACCGTTCTTTATCTCACTGCCCCATCCCAGCTCAGAACCTGGCTATATGCAAATTAGTCTGTCCCTGGCCCAGTGCATCATGGGAACAGGGCAGACCAAACTACCAAGCCAATTCTTCACCAGAAAGGAGACAAGCTACCGGGGACCGGTTTCTGGCATTTCAGCCTCTTCGGCCCGGCTTGCTTGAATCCTGATGGAGCAGTGAGAAAGGGACTCATGTCTGAGTATACCCTGCCACACCTATAGTGGCCAAAAACGATACAGAAAAGGGGGTGGTGATGAACAGAGTGTCTGAATTAAGCAGACCACTCTTACCCAGTCCAAAGATCAGGGCTTGATCCATCACCGTTCTTTATCTCACTGCCCCATCCCAGCTCAGAACCTGGCTATATGCAAATTAGTCTGTCCCTGGCCCAGTGCATCATGGGAACAGGGCAGACCAAACTACCAAGCCAATTCTTCACCAGAAAGGAGACAAGCTACCGGGGACCGGTTTCTGGCATTTCAGCCTCTTCGGCCCGGCTTGCTTGAATCCTGATGGAGCAGTGAGAAAGGGACTCATGTCTGAGTATACCCTGCCACACCTATAGTGGCCAAAAACGATACAGAAAAGGGGGTGGTGATGAACAGAGTGTCTGAATTAAGCAGACCACTCTTACCCAGTCCAAAGATCAGGGCTTGATCCATCACCGTTCTTTATCTCACTGCCCCATCCCAGCTCAGAACCTGGCTATATGCAAATTAGTCTGTCCCTGGCCCAGTGCATCATGGGAACAGGGCAGACCAAACTACCAAGCCAATTCTTCACCAGAAAGGAGACAAGCTACCGGGGACCGGTTTCTGGCATTTCAGCCTCTTCGGCCCGGCTTGCTTGAATCCTGATGGAGCAGTGAGAAAGGGACTCATGTCTGAGTATACCCTGCCACACCTATAGTGGCCAAAAACGATACAGAAAAGGGGGTGGTGATGAACAGAGTGTCTGAATTAAGCAGACCACTCTTACCCAGTCCAAAGATCAGGGCTTGATCCATCACCGTTCTTTATCTCACTGCCCCATCCCAGCTCAGAACCTGGCTATATGCAAATTAGTCTGTCCCTGGCCCAGTGCATCATGGGAACAGGGCAGACCAAACTACCAAGCCAATTCTTCACCAGAAAGGAGACAAGCTACCGGGGACCGGTTTCTGGCATTTCAGCCTCTTCGGCCCGGCTTGCTTGAATCCTGATGGAGCAGTGAGAAAGGGACTCATGTCTGAGTATACCCTGCCACACCTATAGTGGCCAAAAACGATACAGAAAAGGGGGTGGTGATGAACAGAGTGTCTGAATTAAGCAGACCACTCTTACCCAGTCCAAAGATCAGGGCTTGATCCATCACCGTTCTTTATCTCACTGCCCCATCCCAGCTCAGAACCTGGCTATATGCAAATTAGTCTGTCCCTGGCCCAGTGCATCATGGGAACAGGGCAGACCAAACTACCAAGCCAATTCTTCACCAGAAAGGAGACAAGCTACCGGGGACCGGTTTCTGGCATTTCAGCCTCTTCGGCCCGGCTTGCTTGAATCCTGATGGAGCAGTGAGAAAGGGACTCATGTCTGAGTATACCCTGCCACACCTATAGTGGCCAAAAACGATACAGAAAAGGGGGTGGTGATGAACAGAGTGTCTGAATTAAGCAGACCACTCTTACCCAGTCCAAAGATCAGGGCTTGATCCATCACCGTTCTTTATCTCACTGCCCCATCCCAGCTCAGAACCTGGCTATATGCAAATTAGTCTGTCCCTGGCCCAGTGCATCATGGGAACAGGGCAGACCAAACTACCAAGCCAATTCTTCACCAGAAAGGAGACAAGCTACCGGGGACCGGTTTCTGGCATTTCAGCCTCTTCGGCCCGGCTTGCTTGAATCCTGATGGAGCAGTGAGAAAGGGACTCATGTCTGAGTATACCCTGCCACACCTATAGTGGCCAAAAACGATACAGAAAAGGGGGTGGTGATGAACAGAGTGTCTGAATTAAGCAGACCACTCTTACCCAGTCCAAAGATCAGGGCTTGATCCATCACCGTTCTTTATCTCACTGCCCCATCCCAGCTCAGAACCTGGCTATATGCAAATTAGTCTGTCCCTGGCCCAGTGCATCATGGGAACAGGGCAGACCAAACTACCAAGCCAATTCTTCACCAGAAAGGAGACAAGCTACCGGGGACCGGTTTCTGGCATTTCAGCCTCTTCGGCCCGGCTTGCTTGAATCCTGATGGAGCAGTGAGAAAGGGACTCATGTCTGAGTATACCCTGCCACACCTATAGTGGCCAAAAACGATACAGAAAAGGGGGTGGTGATGAACAGAGTGTCTGAATTAAGCAGACCACTCTTACCCAGTCCAAAGATCAGGGCTTGATCCATCACCGTTCTTTATCTCACTGCCCCATCCCAGCTCAGAACCTGGCTATATGCAAATTAGTCTGTCCCTGGCCCAGTGCATCATGGGAACAGGGCAGACCAAACTACCAAGCCAATTCTTCACCAGAAAGGAGACAAGCTACCGGGGACCGGTTTCTGGCATTTCAGCCTCTTCGGCCCGGCTTGCTTGAATCCTGATGGAGCAGTGAGAAAGGGACTCATGTCTGAGTATACCCTGCCACACCTATAGTGGCCAAAAACGATACAGAAAAGGGGGTGGTGATGAACAGAGTGTCTGAATTAAGCAGACCACTCTTACCCAGTCCAAAGATCAGGGCTTGATCCATCACCGTTCTTTATCTCACTGCCCCATCCCAGCTCAGAACCTGGCTATATGCAAATTAGTCTGTCCCTGGCCCAGTGCATCATGGGAACAGGGCAGACCAAACTACCAAGCCAATTCTTCACCAGAAAGGAGACAAGCTACCGGGGACCGGTTTCTGGCATTTCAGCCTCTTCGGCCCGGCTTGCTTGAATCCTGATGGAGCAGTGAGAAAGGGACTCATGTCTGAGTATACCCTGCCACACCTATAGTGGCCAAAAACGATACAGAAAAGGGGGTGGTGATGAACAGAGTGTCTGAATTAAGCAGACCACTCTTACCCAGTCCAAAGATCAGGGCTTGATCCATCACCGTTCTTTATCTCACTGCCCCATCCCAGCTCAGAACCTGGCTATATGCAAATTAGTCTGTCCCTGGCCCAGTGCATCATGGGAACAGGGCAGACCAAACTACCAAGCCAATTCTTCACCAGAAAGGAGACAAGCTACCGGGGACCGGTTTCTGGCATTTCAGCCTCTTCGGCCCGGCTTGCTTGAATCCTGATGGAGCAGTGAGAAAGGGACTCATGTCTGAGTATACCCTGCCACACCTATAGTGGCCAAAAACGATACAGAAAAGGGGGTGGTGATGAACAGAGTGTCTGAATTAAGCAGACCACTCTTACCCAGTCCAAAGATCAGGGCTTGATCCATCACCGTTCTTTATCTCACTGCCCCATCCCAGCTCAGAACCTGGCTATATGCAAATTAGTCTGTCCCTGGCCCAGTGCATCATGGGAACAGGGCAGACCAAACTACCAAGCCAATTCTTCACCAGAAAGGAGACAAGCTACCGGGGACCGGTTTCTGGCATTTCAGCCTCTTCGGCCCGGCTTGCTTGAATCCTGATGGAGCAGTGAGAAAGGGACTCATGTCTGAGTATACCCTGCCACACCTATAGTGGCCAAAAACGATACAGAAAAGGGGGTGGTGATGAACAGAGTGTCTGAATTAAGCAGACCACTCTTACCCAGTCCAAAGATCAGGGCTTGATCCATCACCGTTCTTTATCTCACTGCCCCATCCCAGCTCAGAACCTGGCTATATGCAAATTAGTCTGTCCCTGGCCCAGTGCATCATGGGAACAGGGCAGACCAAACTACCAAGCCAATTCTTCACCAGAAAGGAGACAAGCTACCCCATCACCACCCCTTGTAGTAAATAATTTTGTCCACCCTAAGCGTGGAAGGGTATACTCAGATGTGAGTCCCTTGCTCATTGCACCATCAGGATTCAAGCAAGCCGGGCCGAAGACGCCTGAAATGGCAGAAACCGGTCCCCGGAAGCTTGTTTCCTTCCCAGTGTAAGAATTGGCTTTTGTAGTCTGGTCTGCCCTGTTCCCATGATGCACTGGGCCAGGGACAGACTAATTTGCATACAGCCAGGTTCTGAAACTGGGATGGTGCAATGAGCTAAAAAACGGTGTTGGATCTAGCCCTGATCTCTTGACTGGGTGAGAGTACTCTGCTTAATTCAGAGACTCTGTCCATCACCACCCCTTGTAGTAAATAATTTTGTCCACCCTAAGCGTGGAAGGGTATACTCAGATGTGAGTCCCTTGCTCATTGCACCATCAGGATTCAAGCAAGCCGGGCCGAAGACGCCTGAAATGGCAGAAACCGGTCCCCGGAAGCTTGTTTCCTTCCCAGTGTAAGAATTGGCTTTTGTAGTCTGGTCTGCCCTGTTCCCATGATGCACTGGGCCAGGGACAGACTAATTTGCATACAGCCAGGTTCTGAAACTGGGATGGTGCAATGAGCTAAAAAACGGTGTTGGATCTAGCCCTGATCTCTTGACTGGGTGAGAGTACTCTGCTTAATTCAGAGACTCTGTCCATCACCACCCCTTGTAGTAAATAATTTTGTCCACCCTAAGCGTGGAAGGGTATACTCAGATGTGAGTCCCTTGCTCATTGCACCATCAGGATTCAAGCAAGCCGGGCCGAAGACGCCTGAAATGGCAGAAACCGGTCCCCGGAAGCTTGTTTCCTTCCCAGTGTAAGAATTGGCTTTTGTAGTCTGGTCTGCCCTGTTCCCATGATGCACTGGGCCAGGGACAGACTAATTTGCATACAGCCAGGTTCTGAAACTGGGATGGTGCAATGAGCTAAAAAACGGTGTTGGATCTAGCCCTGATCTCTTGACTGGGTGAGAGTACTCTGCTTAATTCAGAGACTCTGTCCATCACCACCCCTTGTAGTAAATAATTTTGTCCACCCTAAGCGTGGAAGGGTATACTCAGATGTGAGTCCCTTGCTCATTGCACCATCAGGATTCAAGCAAGCCGGGCCGAAGACGCCTGAAATGGCAGAAACCGGTCCCCGGAAGCTTGTTTCCTTCCCAGTGTAAGAATTGGCTTTTGTAGTCTGGTCTGCCCTGTTCCCATGATGCACTGGGCCAGGGACAGACTAATTTGCATACAGCCAGGTTCTGAAACTGGGATGGTGCAATGAGCTAAAAAACGGTGTTGGATCTAGCCCTGATCTCTTGACTGGGTGAGAGTACTCTGCTTAATTCAGAGACTCTGTCCATCACCACCCCTTGTAGTAAATAATTTTGTCCACCCTAAGCGTGGAAGGGTATACTCAGATGTGAGTCCCTTGCTCATTGCACCATCAGGATTCAAGCAAGCCGGGCCGAAGACGCCTGAAATGGCAGAAACCGGTCCCCGGAAGCTTGTTTCCTTCCCAGTGTAAGAATTGGCTTTTGTAGTCTGGTCTGCCCTGTTCCCATGATGCACTGGGCCAGGGACAGACTAATTTGCATACAGCCAGGTTCTGAAACTGGGATGGTGCAATGAGCTAAAAAACGGTGTTGGATCTAGCCCTGATCTCTTGACTGGGTGAGAGTACTCTGCTTAATTCAGAGACTCTGTCCATCACCACCCCTTGTAGTAAATAATTTTGGAAGAGTTTCCAGCATTTTAACTGACTACTTACTGTGACTCGTTTCTACTCTGGGGTCTGTTTCTGAAAAAGTCTGGTGACCCAGCAATGCTTGCCGGGTCTGGTGGCGCAGTGGACTAATACCGGTGGGTCCACTCAGCCTTTCATCCATCTGAGGTCGATAAAATGAGTACCATTGAGTTGGGTAACAATATACATCTGTTATTCAGCGCCTTGAGACCTTCGGGTGATATGTGTGCTTTACAAATGTACATGTTATGTTATGTTATGTTATGTTATGTTATGTTATGTTATGTTATGTTATGTTATGTTATGTTATGTTATGTTACGTGACAAAACGTGCTTGTCTTTCCTCAAGGGCCACCGTTTGGTTTTTCTTAACTGCCAGACCTCAAGCCACAGCTTCTTCCAATCCTGCTGCCCTTGTGTTGTTGGATGAATGAAACATTCATGTCGGCCGTTGTCTCGCAATGTCTCTGTA
Organism: Lissotriton helveticus; assembly: GCF_964261635.1. Lineage (NCBI taxonomy): Eukaryota > Metazoa > Chordata > Amphibia > Caudata > Salamandridae > Lissotriton > Lissotriton helveticus. The sequence goes on along the minus strand of NC_136068.1, from coordinate 1,488,466,552 downwards.
TGTGCTTGGTGCACACGTCCCGGTTCCAGGCAAGATTGCAGGGTGGCGCATATCGAAATCAAATCGTTTCTCTTCTCGGAGCCAGAAGACTGAAGAGCTCAATTCTAACCTGAAAGACATGGCCTGAAACAGACCGCGGAATAGATCACTTGTAAAATTCAGGTCAAGCCATAAAATGAGGAGGCCATATTGCTTCCGTGGTATGATATGGAAAATATATCTGCCACATTTAGGCAAAAAGTTAAACGGCAATATGAAATGTTGAATTTGATAGGGAAGCAGAAAAAATATGGGCAGAAATAACAGGAATCAAGGATGAATCGCAGAATGTGTCAGCGCTTAATTTGTAAAAGAATGAGTGACATTGCCCAGGGCTCTGCCCAGAAGGCCAGGGCGGTACAACTGAATATCAGCGCGCCGTATACCAAGACCACTTAGTCCTAAACACATCTCAGGCCTCTTTAATCCACTTCCAGACACCCCTTCCTTGTTTATCTCACTCCTGCCGGATGGTACTTTCTTCCTTTGTGACGATTTTTCCATCTTTGTGTGTTTTCCCCTCCCTTGCTATGTGTAACTGTCTAATGAGGAATGATAAGTGCTGGTTTTAAAACATGAGTGCAGGTGGCCCCACACCGGCAACCACCGTCTGAAATTAAGCACTTATGCTACTCAAGACCAAAAAGTAAAAGAAATGGAAGTGGTAGCCATGAGAAATTACACTGGAAAGGAAAGAAGCAGAAGCCGAGATTACCAAAAAAATGAGGTGCTTGTGAAAGGATTGATCTGCAAGTGGGGAAGCTAAGCAAGACAAATACCATCTTTACAGCAACATCTGCCAGGACCACCAAAATGGAAACAAACGTGGAAATCAAGGACCATTTTCAAAAATTAATTCCAACCACAAATTGGTTTGCTGAAAGACATCAATGGCTAGATGGTAGCTGATGCTACAAACATCAGTCAGAGGTGGAAAAATACACTGAAGAGCTCCACAATTTAGAGATTACAATTTAAGATACTTTAGAAGATATCAGCTTCTAATATTGGAAAAAGAAGTCAGATCAGCAGTAAGGTCACTCCCAAGGAGTGCTACAGGAACTGACAGCACTGATGAGAAACAATACAAGCCAGAGAAGATTCAGTCAAGCCGCTTAACAAACTTCAACTAATTAATAGGGTCCTGCAGAGGTTCATTAGCAAGGCATCTTTATTGTATGGCTCTATAGGTTCCAACAATCAGTCGCGTATTGTTTTTTACTAGAATGCCTGCAAGTGGTTATCAGAGATTTGTTTGTTGGAAACCAAGTATTGATAACTGTACTTTTTTTGCTGAGCTTGGCGGCAGTATGTTGATTGCTTGGCCGGTGCCATTTCTTTTCTTGATATGCATTGGTAGCAAGGTTTACAACTATGATAGTGTATGTGCATGATGAGATTGTATGTTTAAGCTAGCCTTTATTGAAATGGGTCTAAGATACGTTGGTGAGGAGAGTGAAAAGTGCATTTGAGCTGACATACCAGTTTGCAAAATAAAGCTTAGGCCCCATATTCTGCACGAGTGACAGGCTTCTGTAGCATGTACTGTTTGAGGAAATACAAGTATATGGAAGAGTGTTGTGCAGTGAATGTAAGTGCTGCAGGGTGCCAGGTGAAGGCCGATTATGGTACATCAGAGGTGTTGGGTGTGAATGATAAGTCTGGTATGCAGGATGGGTGATGATTGTATCATAGCAGAACCAACTATGCACCACAGCTGCACCACTTTGCGCACACGTGGGGTGCTACGTCACGTATGATGCAGTGATCATTCATTGGCCATGCAAGAGAGAAGCAGAAGGTAAGCTGTAAAAACAGTAAAGGCTTTACATCATCATTGCATGGCTCATGTGGCATCGGTGTAATCAATGCAGGCTTCAGAAACAAAATGGTGCACATGATATAATAATTTACCTTGGAAAACAAATTGGTGTATGGAGTAATGCAACTGCTTCCCATTTTGCGTACGCTGTGTAACATTCTCATGTATGTGTTTATCATGTATAGGAGCTATATTTTGGAAATGTGCTTTTTAATGAGCACACCGGTGAAGGGGTCACCCTTCTCTGTCCACGGGCCAACAAAATAGAGATTGGCACTGAAGCTTGACTTGAATTCAAATAACAAGTTTATTAATCACTCATGAGTGGGACTACATCCATACAACACACTCAAGTGTTCCAGGAGGTACTGCATTGAATACACAGACCATGGTGCTTATATACAGAGTTTGTTGCAGAGTAAGCATGTAGTTACAAATAGAAGGTACAAGCATACAATAACTACAGACAAACATGGGCAGATGGGAGATCACTTAGCAAAGTGGGAGGGGGAACAGAACTGCTTACAGCAGCCACAAATAGTCAACAGTTACATCTTTAACCAGGTGCATTTCAGCAGCTACAGACCTTTGCTCAGCACATACATTGCTTTGGCCCAGTACAGAAGGAGTTAACTAAAGTTGATGACACAAGTGGAATAGAAAGGCAAGCAACAGTGAAGACAGAAGAATTACATAGCTAACAAAATGGATGCCACTAACAAGATGGCTTCAGCTTTATGCTAGCAGAAATTATTTTCCAATTTCACAATATTGGATGCAGATCCACAGTGCACCTTTAGCATTGGCTTGGAAATCTGGGCACTCCTTACAGCTCTTAGATTCACATCAGTTGGAGTCAAAGCAGTCTGTGGGCACAGTATTTCGTTGTTTCGTATAGCTAAGAGGTGAGCCATGCTGGGTGGGTGCTAGAAAGGTTAGAACAGATTCATGTACTGTTTAGAAATGGAAAATAATTGACTGTGTACAACTAGATTCTCACTGATCTGCTCCGGCTGCGGGACAGCGGTCTACCTCGAGGACTGTATCTGTGATGCTCCAAATCTGAGACTTGTACCCAAAGAGGTTCACTTTATTTGCATTAGGGTTGCCGCCTTTCCTTTAAAAAATAGCACCAATTTTTTTATAGTTGCTATACCGAAAGGGCCAACTGCTGGTATGTGAAAACAAATTGTTAAAACTCTAAAGCCCTGATTATGAGCAGGTCAGTGTATTCCTATCCCTGCTTAAACTAATTTGCGCATGTGTCGGAATTACCAGTGGACTGGCTTTTCAGTCTCCAGTAATTACTGGGTGCGTTAAGTATCTCACCATTCTTTACATTTCAGTAGGTCAAACCTAATAGAATTTAACAATGGGAAATGGTAGGGTATTTAGTGTATCATGCATATTTTGGTGTGGCGTGCTATTCTACCGAAACTCATAATAGGTGCTATTTATCACACCCGATAAATAACATACCCCAGGGTATCTGCATTTATCTGGTGCAATAAAAACCACTTGGATTCTAAAAAGCTTGGAATCAAGGTCTAAAGATTCTTTTATACCATGACAATTATCCCAGTTTGCTTTAATAATCATTTGGGCATTATTTAGACAGCCTTCTCAATCATGTTTTAAGTGATTTCTTCACATTGTTTGAGATATAGATTTCATAAGATAAAACAATACGGTCTATCACTGATTATCCCATTTTTTACTGGTAGGGACATTTAAATATATATCAGTCAGAAGAAAAACAGCAAGGGGATAACATTACTCATTAGTCTACACAATATTGCTTCTCATAGCACTTCATTCTCTGTTATTCTTAAGTGCTGTAAATAATAAATAATCATAAGTGGCAAGGGAGCACAATGCCTCTCATCCCAGCACAGTTCATTCCAGAGCATTCTGGTAAGTGCAGTAAGCTTTCTTCAAAGTTGCAACCCCAGATGACTTTTCTCTGCTCTCTGCTACTTCTGCTCCGTACTGATGAAGGGGTAAACCCCGAAACATGTGTCTAGAGATGACAGCACTACCTGCATCAACTTTGATGAAAAACTACAGCAACTTCGAAGTAAGCGTGCTGCATTCCCCAGAATGCAATGGGGTGAACTGTGCTGGGATGAGAGGTGGTGTGCTCGCCCCCTCCTTGTGTTAAAAAGGCTCCCTTAAGCCAACAAGCTCACCTGAGATATACCTGTGGGTCTGTGGAGTAGTACTGTGACCTGCGAAGACTTCAGCAGCATTTCAGAAACCCCAGACCAGATGACTTTTCCCTGCCATGTACTACTTCTGCTCTCTACTGAGGAAGAACTCACCCCAGATACATGTGTCTAGAGATAACAGCACTACCTTCATCAAATTTGGTGAAAAACGATAGCAACTCTGAAGTAAGCGTACTACTTTTACCAGAATGCAACGGGGTGAACTATGCTGGGATGAGAGGCAGTGTGCTTCCTCCCCCCTTGTAATAATCACACCTGTCAACTCACCTGAACATTTCAGGTCTCACTTTCTTTTTATTATTATTTACTGGCATCACAAACAATACGCCTCAAACTTTATTGGAGTCACTTGCTATTCAAAAGTATACTGCCCTCCAAAAACAAAAAGTCTTCATTGACTATTAACATTATTTTGTGCTAAAAGAAAATGTGCAGAAAGCAAAATTACTCCCACCAGTGTTCTAGTCATATGTGTTGTTCCTGCATTATAATTTCGCTGCAGACACAGCATATGTACGCAGTGTGACGTAATTTCAGATAATTTTGCGTAACAAGTGTAAAGCCAAATTTCCAAAAATTAAGCAATTTACGCCAACTTAATTTAAATTTCGCCCTGGCCTAGTGACTAGCCCCTGTCAAAGGCCCAGCACGTGCACAAGGGGAGCAGCTCCAAGTGCAGCAGCATTAAAGTTATTTATACACATCCATGCACTATCTGCACTAACATAGACACACTAACTCAGACACACACACTGTCCATCAACACATACACACATGCATTCACACACCCGTGTTCTTAGGCCCTCACTAAGAAATTGCTGGAATTTGGTGTGGGTGTGCCAGTTTCTCAGATTATTTCCAGAATCTCAACACCAAATTCCAACAGTGACCAATTTTCTTGGCATCATTTGGAAAAACCGCCTGGAACAAGAAATACTATGTCCTTTTACTTGCATTTTTACTCATTATTTAGTAAAAACTGACCACATTTTCCACTCAGTGGCATAGCTTGGGTATCACAGGCCCTAATGCAAGCAAGAAAAATATGTCCCGAAGATGGTATTAAAAGACAAAAAATTCCGTGGTGAGCCAATTTTACCTGTGTACCTCTGTCACTGCACCTGCTGCACTAATGAGAGCTGCCCTCCTGTGTACCGGGTCTCCACTTTCTACCTGTATTTCCTTCGCTCCGCCCAACCTTTTTCCTAACATCTTTTTTCTGGGCCCCTTTTTTGTCCTCTTCACTTGCCCCTTTTGCTGGCTCTTACCTCCTTTTTAGGTCGAGCATCAGCACCCATGCCTGCAAGACCTTTTGTCATCAATATCACCACGTTTTTCCCGCCTCCTACTTACCATTGGCTCACTCTGATGCCGCTTTTCTTTGGTGCCTCCTCACTCGTTCACTTTGGCCATACGTCACGTCCTTTCAAGGCTCAAGCGCACCGGCCAATCACAGTTTCCTTACACATTCCGTTTTCAATTGCTGTGCAGGAGAACTCTTTTTAGGTTTCGCCTGTTGAAAGCTGCGCACCGCGCAGCTTTTCGGCGCAGGCGAAATCTAATGTTTACAGTATGTGTGTGTTGTCCCACCCTCTCTTTCCATTGGCTAGCTCCATAAATGGAGACTAGCCATTGGAAGAGAGATCTGCTCGTCATTCTGCGAGCAGATTCGTGGGCGTTCCCGCGATTTTTACTCATCCCGCCCATTTTCGTGCGTCATGCGGCGGTGGGCGGTGTTTTTTTTTTTTTCCTCGCCATGTTTTGCCCATTTTGGACGTGTCTTTGGAAGGGGTGTGCTGCGCACTGAGGCCGCTGGCCGATGTCGGACGAGCTGCAGACAGACAAGCTGCTTTAAAGCGAGGCTATGTGGAGCAGAAATGACGGGGTGTTTTAACTCAGACAGCCTCCCTTGCACGGAGTATGATGTCGGACGAGCTGCAGACGGACAAGCTGCTTTAAAGCGAGGCTACGTGGAGCAGAAATGACGGGGTGTTTTACCTCGGACAGCCTCCCGTGCACGGAGTATACTGGCTGTCAAACAACGGGTGGCACTTTATCGTGATAATGTGCAGTGTACCCCAACATACTGTCATCACACAGGAGCGCTGCTGAATACCACGGACCGTGCTCATTCACAGGACCTCTGCCTGCACCTTCCAAGGTAAGGCATCTAAAACCATTGACAGACAAGGCTGCGTTATCGGACACCTCTTTTATGTCGAGGTTCTGTGCCTCTGGGAGCTAGAGGAAGTTGTTCCTGATGAATGCGTCCACTCATTACGTCCCAGGTTGTCTCCCTGGCAGTGTTGTCAGGATCGCCGCATTAATTACAATGAGCAGTCAGTGCCCCTGTATTACACCTGCATTACACATGTTCCGCTCTGGAGTCATGCCAGCAGCTCTTCGAGCATATGTTCTGTTGGCTAAATGATGTCTCGTGTTCACCTCTGTCAGCGAGCTCATTACCTGAACGTTGCGATAAATGGGACATCTAATTGCTGGTATCATTAGCAGCACTTACATCTCTTCACGCAACAAGGTGGGGAAGTGTGCACAACCCTGACACTCACTGGATGTCTGACCTGCAAACCAGACTTTGGGGCGCCTGGTTCCTTTTAACAGGAGAGATGCTGCTATGGTACTTGTGCACAGTGCATCTAACAGGTAAAGTCCTCTCCGCAGCGGCGCCCCGATTCCACGCGCGTTCATGCGCCCTCTTACTACTGGAATCCACCTGTACCCCCACCGTGGGCATCATGGTATCCAGGTTTGGCAGAGATACGTTTGCAGGGTTCAGACAGAGTTTACCCATTTGACTTCGACGTCACTAGAGACAGTATGAGAAGTTGTATTTCTTGCTATGGAAAGTTGTGCAGGAAAAAACATCTGTTAAGAAAAGCGACTGTTTTCCCATATGCTAGAAAAGTAAATAACTCAATAAAAAAAAGTGTCAGTAAATCAACAAAGAAATTGACAGATATTAACCTAAATACATTTTTCTTAAGCCGACATTTCATCTGTGTCATGGTCCCATCATTTCTACATTGTAATTGTGAGCAATGCTGCAAAGAATGGCTCTAGTATTTTTTAATTTGTAAAGGATGGAGGATGGACTTCAAGGCATGTCGAATTTAGAGTGCCCCCCCCCCCCATGTTCTTATGTGAGGGACGCACTATTTTGTCTTCACCCATGGGCGCTGTGCTGCAACTCCGGCCAAAACGCACAGGCTTTAAAGTGAGATATAAGACACCGAAAAAACATAAGTGTGTGTCTCACTTTAAGGAACATCACAGAGCAGCTCTTCAGTACAAGCAAACATGACAGTGTACCTCACTGAGGTATGTAAGCCCTCCATTGCGCGCATCTGAGGTATGGCAGGGTGTCTCAAACTAACCCACGCAAAAATATATGTGCTACACCTCACTGAGGTACGACCACCTCCCTCTCACAGAACTATACAGAGCTCTTAAAAACAATCCCGCCGCAGGTAATACCTTATATCCTCTCTTATTTGACATACTCTGGTTTGTTGAACTGCGTTTGTACCGTGGAAAAGACCTCAAGTCCCACAATGCAACAAAAACGCACATAAGCGGTAAGCTACTCAATTAGGCCATTCGACGTCATAAAAGCTCTAGATTCTCAGACTCGACCCTGCATTTCATGGACAGGAGGGTGTGTACAATGCAGGGACACGTGTTTCAGCATATTTCTGGTCAACTTAGGCAGGCGCTCAATTGTACCTCCCAGCTCCCTCGTAGGGTTGCCACCTGAGGCCCAGGTGACCTGACCGGGTTTCTACCGACTTCACCGGTACTTTAATGTCACGGCCGGTACAAAAATAAGTAAAATCACCCAAAGCCGATATATTTAGGTCTTATCTATACATATTTCAAACAGCAAAAATAAATAGAAAACACGTTTAAATATGTTCTAGAGCCACGTCAACGATCTCTGACGAATAAATAAAGTAAACAAAGGCAGAATGAACGCATGCGATTTTGTTTATTAACCTTTTTGGGATCTTAAAACAATAAATGGCTGTGGGTTTTTTTGTGCATATTTATATAGCGCGAACTCGACACGAAGGTATTGGAGCGCTTTACATGACTACCGTATCTACATTCAGGCACGGGAAGATTAAGTGATTTGCCCAGAATCACAGGATGTAGACGCAACCGCGAGGCTCGAACCCTGGTTTCCAGCACCAACAGTCAGCAGTCTAGCCGACAGACCACATCCATATATGGCAACAATATCCCCCGGGCACAGGGCCTTGCGAAAATCGGGCACCAGTCCGGCCTTCCGCCCAAGAGGCCTTCGCATGCTGGGGTTGTTGTTACGGTTATCATGTGACCCCATGTCACAGAGGGCTGACTACAACACCCTCGACTTTGTCCTTATGCAAAGAAGTGCTTGCACGAATCTGTACTATAACTCCCTGAATGCATAAGCTTGTTAAAAACCCAGGCACGTCACTGTGCCGTACTATAACTCCCTGAATGCATAAGCTTGTTAAAAACCCAGGCACGTCACTGTGCCTCCTCGGTAACATTACGGTGTCAGGTGACCTGAATTGTAATATAACCTATTTTTGTAATGGAATCGACTAAACTGTCCAAGCAGGAATATTGTGTGACAAACCAGGCCTGATGTAAAGTAACGCACTGGGTGTGGCCGGGGAATACACAGGGAAGCAAGCACCTGTTGCAATGCGTGTTTACATCTGAGAAAAGGTCGGCGGTGTTTATTGTTGAAATACGTGAATTATTAGAGGCAAGAGGACAAGTGAGCGGGGAGGTAGCAGGTGAGTTGGGGATTCCGTGGACCTCTAACTGGCGCCAATTCAGCGCGAAGACCTTGCTTTGCTTCTAGGCGCTAGTATTCCCAAGAGTGCGGTGTCCAGTGCCTAATTTGCAGAAGAATGAAGTGCTGGGCCAGAAGCCCTACGCTGGATCGGTGCCTGACAACACTGGTTTTTTTATGCATGTAGAGATTAACGGCCAGATGTAGGTAATTTTAATTTACCACCTCTTAAATACCGATTCATACCGAATCGGTATTTAAGAGGTGGTAAAATAGAGGGGGGAGATGTAGGTATTTCAGATTCGTAAATACCGAATCGTTAAGATTCGGTATTTACCAAATCTGTAAATACCGATTCGGTATTGCCCATTGATTCCTATGGACCTTGCAGCCCATAGGAATTAATGGGCAATACCGATTCTGTAATTACAGAATCGGTAAATACCGATTTTAGCAAGGGTGAAGGGGGTGTCACTTTGACACCCTCTGGCACCCCAAAAATAGGCATGTGCGCCATGTGGCACACAGACATGCCCTAAGGGCATGTCTGTGTGTCACATGGCACAGGTGTGCATGCACACATGTGCATGCACACCTGGATTCGGTATTTTACCACCCAATTGGATTGGGTGGTAAAATACCGATTCTTAAAGCCCTGTGGCACTCTGACATGTGCCAGCTACATCTGCATTTACAGAATCGGTATTTTACCGAGTCTGTATTTACCGAATCGGTAATTTTACCGATTCGGTAAATACAGAATCGGTAAAATATCGATTCTGTAAATGCATGCCCTACATCTCAAAATCCAATTACCGGTCGGTAACGGCCGAATTCGGCCGTTACCGACCGGTAATTGGCCACCTACATCTGGCCCTAAGTGATTTGCCCAGATTTGGCTCGTGGCTGTCGTCTTAGTTTTCTGTCTGTTTTCCGTTTTCGTCTTTGCCTCCGTGGGATGGAGGATGGACTTCAAGGCATGTCGAATTTAGAGTGCCCCCCCCCCATGTTCTTATGTGAGGGACGCACTATTTTGTCTTCACCCATGGGAGCTGTGCTGCAACCCCGGCCAAAACACACGGGCTAAAGTGAGATATAAGACACCGAAAAAACATAAGTGTGTGTCTCACTTTAAGGAACATCACAGAGCAGCTCTTCAGTACAAGCAAACATGACAGTGTACCTCACTGAGGTATGTAAGCCCTCCATTGCGCGCATCTGAGGTATGGCAGGGTGTCTCAAACTAACCCACGTGTTTTTGTGTGGCATTTGCCAGAGATTAAACTATTGGCATTGTAAATGACAATGCCATTTATTTATCTGTTTTCAAAACCAACACATAAATACTAATTTGGTCATTTACAATGCCAATAGCTCAAACTTTTCAAAAGGCGAAACCATTGCATTGTAAATGCTTGTTACTTTCTGCCACCACTCTTCGCAAAACAGGTGAAGAAAAAAGCGTTTTCATTTTAATCAGCGCGGTAGCAGTGAGCACGTCACAGATGAATCAGTTTGTCACTGGAATTGCTTGCTTATTTCTGTCGCTGAACTAACCATTTGCTACATCAGGGGACAATTCCATCACACCAGTAGTCTTTCCATTCCACCCCCGCTCTCGGTATGGCCCTTCCTCCGAAACTCGCACAAACACTTTCTGGTTGTTTCCACTTTAAACTTTTATTTTTTTCCACCCGCTTTCAAAACTCCATGTCTGATTTCGAGCACAAACCACCTAGAATGGACACGAGACAGCGGAAACCAAAGCTGCAGAGCAGCCGGTGGAAGGTGTGGATATCGAGATGACACTCCTAGAGACCGACTACATTAGCGCCAGCAGGCTCCATGAAGACACAGGGGTTCTTCTCCTTTAATGAACAAAATGTTAAGTGGATTTTTATTACATTTCCTTGGGTGCTTGTGAGGGTCCTGGTACTGGGTTACATTGCTCTAGGTATGGGTTATTACTTTGTTTATACTGACTTTTAAACTTTGGGCCAATCGTCATTGCATTTTGAAAGGCAATCATGTCATTGGTGGTGCTCTTTCAGGAGGTTGATGTAAAGCGTGCACAGAGAGGCTATCATGTTGGGGTGGTGGAAAACATTTTCGCAAGCAAAAAAAAAAAACCTGCCTTGTCGGAAGCTATTTGTTCATTATCTATGTTCCTATCTTTTAATAAACTGAACTAGGAACTCCCAAACAAAAGATAAAGTGGATTTAAACACATACTTGTACTGTTTACATTTATTAGGGAAAAATCCGCTAATAGGTCTGCATTATTTTAAAAAACTTTTTGGAAATGTGTTCTATTTCTCTTAAAAACAGCACGAACAATGGCTTTAGCTTTTAAAAACAGATTAACATTGGTTGTGTTTGAATGCTCCACACATTCTCTTTAATCACTGGTTTAAATATTTGTTGTGTAAAAATTAAAAAGCGTATTCTTTTTGCACATCATAAACACACTTTATGTTTTTGCGCAGCGTGGTTGGCTACTCTATACTGTATTTAGTTTGCACTTTTGGGCATCAGTGCTGCCATTTCAAATTTTGCAAAACATGGGGCCTCATTCATGAGAAATGGCGCATCGCTGCATGAAAGCAGCGATGCGTCACTTCTCATTGCGCACTCCTTGCGACATACCTGATGCGTCATATTTACTGTATGACGCATCATGTCGCAAGGAGTTACAGATACGTCAGTATTTCTGACGTATCTGTATGGCGCAAAAGTGACGCATTGCTGGAGTATGTCACAAAAGTTACGCAACCCCAGCAATGTGTCCTTTCACATGGGGCAAGCCCCATGTGAAAGGGCTTGCGTCAGTCTTACACCTGCTGTGAGGCAGGCGTAAGATTTTGACGCATTTGAGTCCTAGAAGTGGTAGATTTCACTGCGTCACTTCTATGACCCTTTCTTGCGTGGGAACACCCCCCCTGCATACATTATACCTGGCGCAGGTATAATGTAGCGCAGGGGTTTACAAAGTGACGCATCTACCTAGATGCGTCACTTTGTAAATGTGGCGCAACAAGGCGCATTTTTTACACTGCTGGTGCGTCACAAAAAGTGATGCACCAGTGGGGCAAAAGTGACGCAAGGGCTCATAAATGATCCCCACGATGTTTATTTACTTTGAGAAACCCAGGGTGTTGGGAACAAGTTGCCTTTTTTTGGTTTTCCAATCAAATCCTCTTTATGGAGAAAATGCTTTATTAAAGGAAATAAAAATACAACAAGCTTATATTGTGCCATTTCCTCATTTTAAGAGAAGAATGAACCTTACAAGTGTAAGGTGGAAGCCTTGAGCACGCCTATGTGCGTGTGCACTTTTTGCAATCAAGTTCATGCGAAGTAGTCAAGGTGAAAAAACAAGGTTTTAATCACTTTGTAATTCAGTGAATTTTCAACTGTGGATTGTAGAATCAAATAGTACAGGATCATTCACAATGTATACTGTTCAGTTCATGACATTGAAATCCACAACACGACAATGGTGCATGGTGTCGACAATGTATTAATGTCCCCGATGCATTTCGAGCCGAGTTGGCTCTTCTTCAGGGGGTCCGTAATCTAAGGAGATAAATAACAAACAATGTCTAACAGTAATACAGGGCCCGGGAGTGAACTGCGATCAAAAAATATTAATAAATGGAACCAGGTCGAGAAACATGCAAGGATTGTGGCGGGCGGAAACCAAGTGCGCGGTATCTACTAGAAAGTGCTTTATAGGGTGAAATAAATGGTGAGATCAGTGAGAGGCTGTATCGGATGACACGTGAAACTGGCTCGTTGGGTTACGGCGTGTAAAAAAGTGCAATGGAGAGACCGAGTTAAGAAAGTGCTAAACAACGGTGAACTGACCTGAAGGTGCTACAAGAAACACGGTGAAACCATTAGGTAAATACGGGTGAGGAAACGAAAAGAGATCTGGCGACAGGGCTTACCAGTGGATGCTCAGGACATGCAGAAACGCCGTGCTCTGAAGGAACGCCATCAGGGTGCGGAAGTGAGTGAAGACGGCTCGTGTGCGCATGCAAATAAGAGGTTGGGGAACAGAGATCAAAATAGGACTAAGTAAAGCAAGCACTGGAAACGAACTGCGAGGAACATGCGCAGTAGAATAAGGCAATGAAAGTACATGAAAAATTTATCGAAATACATAAAAAAAGAGATAAAAAATTAAATAAGCCCGAGGAGATAGCGGGCCAACATAAAAAAAGAGGAATTGAACAGCCAGTAAAAAGATGCAAAGAGAGGTGTGGTAGTGTAAAAAAGTGACGACGACAAACGTGTCGAAAGAAATGAAAAATAGTATGAAAGTACTGACCACAGGAGTGACATGAAATAAGCTAGTGCAAATGGCAGGGCAGCAAAAAAATAATATTAACAAATAAATCGGTGGAAAAAAAGAAAGGATGAAGTAGATAGGCGAAACATATGGGAACTTTAGAAATGGTATGGGAAGATTGCTGGACCCCTGATCAAGAGGAAAGAAAAAGGTCTTGTGAAATAACATGAGTCAAGATGTAGAAAGTAAAAGGGATGTGTAGTGTTAAAGAGATGGGTGTGCTGTAGGTCGTTGAAGAAAGAAGATGTGCCCCAAAAGGAATAGAACCAAGTATGTTTGGGATCTGGTGAGCGTTAAAAAAGGGGGGAAAGGTGGAGACAAACTGGTCAGGAAGAAAACAAAAGACAGAAACAGACATACTGGAAACTAATGTGAAAATGGAACCAATGGAGGAACAAACGAAAAAGCTGCAGAACATACAGATCAAGTAAGGGTCAAATATAGAACCTGTGCCAAGAGAGATACATGTTTACAAAAAACTACTGTATTCCAGTCTGTCAATGAGTCCTTTAGGATGAATTGAACAAAGTCTGTAAATCCAGTGTAATTCTCTTTGGAGTAGAAATGTCCGGGGATCGATGCCGGTTGGTTTCTTCACCACCTCCAGAATTTGAAAACGGATTTGACTTGGACTGTGTTTCGATTGTACAAAATGAGCTGATACACTTGATTTGAGGTTGTTATTCCTGATATTGCTGCGGTGTTCAGTGAGTCTGATCTTCATTTTTCTTTCCGTCTTGCCGACGTATGGCAAACCACAAGGGCATTTTAACAGATACACCACGTTCATGGTATCACAGGTGGCATTGACTAGCAAGCGAATCGAGTTGCCTTGGGTAGGGTGCGTCACAGTGTTGCCAGGAATGATACTATGGCAATTTATACAAATGTGGCATGGAATCGTGCCCTTATATACAGTGGGTGTTGTGCATCGTGGTTTGAGCATCTGTTGCAAATTTCTTGAGCGTTGGTAGGCAAAGATGGGGAATTGGTTAAAAATTTGGTTGAAATCAGGTTTGAGTTGCAATAATTGCCAATGTTTTTTGATGCATTGTTTAATACGTAGACTGGTTGTTGAGAATTTAGAAACAAATACACTTCTGGATTCTGGCTGGTTAGTGGGAACTTTGGGTGTTAGTAGGGTGTTGCGATCGATGCTTGCTACTCTGTCAGATGCAGCTTGTACAATGTAATCTGGGTAACCTCTTTTCAAAAACTTGTTTTTTATAGTAGAGCTGTCAGTTTTGAAACTTTCTTCAGTGGAAGCTATTCTTTTAGGCAGAAGCAACTGTGAATAAGGTAAGTGTCTTTTCAGGCTAAACTGATGAAAGCTGGAGTAATGTAGAAAATTGTTGCGATCTGTTTGCTTGGTGTAAAATAGATGTTTCTAAATTGGTACGACCCATTTTGATGTCTACATCCAGAAATGAAATTCTCGAGGCGCTAATGGTATGGGTGAATTGGATTCTTGTGTTGATGTTGTGGAGTTGGTGTATGGCATTGACAAGTTGTTCTTCAGTACCTTTCCAAATAAGAAAGATATTGTCAATGTAACAATAGTAGACTTTGAGATGGTCTTTCCAAAGTGGAACGGTCAATATGTGTTCTGTTTCATAATCTTGCATGAAAAAATTAGCATATGAAAGTGCCGCACAGTTGCCCATGGCGATGCCCGAAAGTTGGATGTAAAATGTATCCCCGTATGTGAAATAACTGTGTAGTAGCATGAACTGTGTGAGTTCCATCAGGAAAACTTGTAGATCGGGTGATTTCTGAGTTTTGAGTAGAGCGGATTCAATAGCTTGAAGGCCCAAATTATGGGGATTGGACGTATATAGAGAGTTGACGTCAATCGTGCATAGCAGCACTGGTTCAGTGGGGTCAATAGTGATGTCTTGAATTTTCTTGAGGAAATCCATGGTATCTTGTAAATAACTGGACATCTGACTGAATTTTAGAGATGACGATCAAGCTAAGTGGCAATTAGCTCATGGATGGAATTGCGTGTACTGACGACGGGTCTGAATGGAGGTTTCAACGGATGTTTGTGAATTTTAGGGACCATATATAGGTACGGAATTTGCGGATATGCCATCATCAAATATCTTCTGTCTTTAACTGTAATGGTTCCCATTGCCACTGCTTTATCAATGAGGGTCTGGAGTACAGTAGTGTATTCAACGGTTGGATCAGTGTCTATTTCCATGTATGTAGACACTTTTTTACACTACCACACCTCTCTTTGCATCTTTTCACTGGCTGTCAATTCCTCTTTTTTTATGTTGGCCCGCTATCTCCTTGGGCCTATTTAATTTTGTATCTCTTTTTTATGTATTTCGATTCATTTTTCATGTTCTTTCATTGCCTTATTCTACTGCGCATGTTCCTCGCAGTTCGTTTCCAGTGCTCGCTTTCAGGGCCGGACTGGGAACCCAAAGCAGCCCTGGTAATTTTTTTGGACCAGCCCCTGACGAAGCACTGCCTGGCCCCCGAAGAGGAAAAACACATGCTTGCTACTTTTGTTACAGGGGGCCATTATTGCAGCACTGTTACAAAACCTGCCCCCAGAAGCAAAACTGGCCCTCACACTGCAAAACCGGCACCCACCCTTTCAGCCTCCCGGGTGAAACGCCTGATGCCCGCTATGGCCAGTCCGGCAATGGCTGCATAAATACTTTACACATTACCTCTAAGTTAACCCTGGCTGCTTTTGTGCCAAACTACCAGAGAGTTAAGCACGGATTAATTTAGTGACTTTTGTAGTTCCTCCTAACAATCATCCTGAGAAGGATTGTGGTTGTTGCCTGAGTTACACAATTGCTTACCGTTTCTAATGTGACATGGTGCCAGTATGAAAAACAATTGCAGATGCTACAATGAGCAGGACCACTTATATAAGACCCGCACAATTATGTGAATCTCAAATTGTATAGAAAAAGACAAATATGTTTTAAAAAGTGTTTGAAGATTTATAGCACTTTGGTTACAATTATTTTTAAAGTTCTCAAATAATTGTTTTCTACATACACTACGCTCAATGTTTTGAACTCTATCAAGGAAGTGGATGGGGCACACCACAGTGTATCATGCACAGCATCATTAAGCAAAAATATTTTCATGCATTAACATTTGAAACAGAAGCAGTAAAAGGGTTTCTAGCCTTTCAAATGAAAAAGCATGCAATTCATTTTTTAATAATTTTTCTGAACCTCATGCTAGGAAGAAGGATACCCAAGAGGGGGGTGATTGCCTCTTTCAGGCACCCCTAGCTATACTAAATCCACACTCCAATAATGAAAGTAAGGCCCGATACAAAAAGGAGACAGCATCACAATAAAGGGAAGCATGGGCAGGGCTAACATAAAGATAAATACAAGGGGAAACTCCTACAAATGCACACTAGGAGAGGAGCATTAAATCAGACAAAAAACACTGGGACCCCTTAAAAAGACCAAATGGTGGTGGTGCCCTAAAACGTTCACAAACTAGAAGGTAGGAGGGAACCCCACTAAGAAAATGATTTTAAAATGCCATTTCTCCTTTACTCCCTCACTCATCTGGACCATTCTCACCCAAGTAGCATAAACCCATGAGAATCACAGTATCTTGATGTGGCTCTGTTCTGACTTTTAGGAGTAGGTGGGCAAGGTGAGTTACAGATTGACCCCTTGCATTAAGTCATTACAGTTGATACTGGTTGGTTTAGAGCCATCTCACTGCTTATGACTGCATGTACTTTCTTCTAACCTCGGGAGCTCCAAACAAAGAACTATGCAACAATGTTCTGAAACAATGTTCTACCTTATGTAAAGCGCTCTGATACCTCCTGGTCTAGCCAGCACTATATAAAACGTGTCAAATAAATAAATAAATGATCAATGACTCAAAATAAAACTGCTGTTAAGGGCAAATTGTGCATGCCATCATGTTGCTGCACCTCCCTATCGCTGTGAGGATTAGAATACGTTGTTTTTTTCATAGCAGCCTCTAAGTGCTGTAGACAGCAGAAAGTTGGACCTCGGAAGATGGAAAACTGAGAGTTTTACTGAGATTTAAACTTGTGACCTGCCTATCCTGTAAGGGGATCTCTGCTCACCTTTCTTAGTCTCTATTTCTCTTGACTTTTGTTCCTGTTCTTTCTCCTCCCTCTAGCCACTTCCTACCGCCTCACAATCTTCCAGGGCAGAAAATGATTTCAGCATACAGCACGCTAGTACTGTAAAATAGCTCTCAGTTCGAAGGTCTGGCCTTCATTTTTAGTTTAAAAAAGCACTTACTGAACTTTATAAACATGTATGTACAAGTAAATGCTTGGTTTTGTGTTTTTTAATCCTAGAGGGCAGGAGGTCACACGGCAAGGCATCAAGTCTACTGTGAACTTGAGCTGGGGCATTCACTGTCTCTGGTGGTCATTAACGGAGTCTCTCACTTGCTGGTGCTACTCTTTAGCTAGTGAGCCAGGGTTGACTCTGCCAGTTTAGACAGGATGCCTGATACTGAGTGCAGGCTCGCTCATGTGAACAAGTCACGGCCTTCAATAAGCCAGTGGGTGGATGAATAGATGTATGAATGCAAATATGGGTAGCAATGCTTGATGACTCATTGAATGCCTAAACTCATCAATAACTGAAGAGGCACTTTCAGTTAAAAGTCAGACCTACTGGCATTGCCAGTGCTTATAATATAAGTGTCACATGCCAGGTCAGTGTCTTATGGTGTGCTGTTGTGCATGTGTCATTTTAAGCTAATATTATCTGTGTGCTTTGACAGTGCTGTTGAACTGGCCATGCTATGGCCGCTCCATGGATTTTGTGTTATGTTGTCTTCATGGTGGTGAGGGGTTTCTGTTTGGCATGTGCTATTTACAGTTTTGGCTGTTGTAGGTGAGGTTGAAAGAGCATTGTCTGGCTTCCTGATTGGCTGCATTTCTATTGGAAGTCTGATGAAAGCCCATATGTGGCCATCAGTGGTGTATTGGGTGCAATGAGGTTTATGGTTGTCCATGCCTTGCAATGTCTCCAAAATATGAGCATAAATTGCTAGACATGCCCAATACCACTAAACTAGGTATAACATCTTCAAGAATGTACATTAATATACTCAAAGTAGCTAATAATCTAATAATGCAGTTTCATATTATCATTTTACCTTGCCCCTTAAAAAAAATGTTTGGCTAAACGCTCTTTGCTTTGCCTGGGATGTGCGAACTCCGTGTTTATTTTCATAAAGTGACGTTTCCATTACACTAACAGGTACATTTTGTTCCTTATTGAAACCGGCCATTAACCCTCCCTGTCACAGATGCTGCCTCACTAGACACCTTCTGCACGGTTTCTAACCAACCCCTGCCTTAATGCACAACAAACAACAGCATTTTCAGCTCACGTTTCCCTTGATGTGGCCATCTTTATGCCACAAAAATACAAAATAAATTTGGTTGACGTCGCTGTTGGTTATTCATCAAGCAATTATGTTCCACTGTACACTAGAAGACGCTTTTGGTTGGAGAGAAGAAGACTGGAATCGAAATAACTAGATTGTGTGCATGAGAACACCACCATAACATTTGAGGTGCGTGCAAGTTTTGTAATGTAAAAAGGATTTGTAGAGCGCTGCGTTCACCGGACGGTTTCTTGGCGCTGATCACTAACCCAGGAGGAGGCAGAGAGGAGAGAAAGGGAAACTTTATGTATAGACACCGCGGAAAAGGTGAGTTTTTAGGAGAGACCTAAAGTGAGGGTAGGAAGAGGAAAGTCTGAGGTCCAAAGGTAGAGAGTTCCAGAGTGAGGGGGCCAGAAAGGAGAATCTAAGGCCTCCAAGTGAACGCAGCGAATTTCCTACGCGCCCTAGAAGATAGGCAGGCTGCTGAATGCAGTTTTAAGTACTGTGACCCACATTTTTTTCCATTTCATGATACAACTTGTACTCAGTGTAAAGGTTTTACACTGAGTTCGAGCTGTATCATGAAATGAAAAAAATTGCGCTTAACAGTATTTACAAATAGCCACATGCCGAATATTTAATTGACTGCACTCCTGCTAAAAATGTCCTTTTAGCACAGTATTGCTGTGCATCCCAACACCCATAAATCAGATCTGGCCGCCACTGCAGTCTGCAAACAAACAAATAGCACTCACCTGCGCTGCAGGCGGCAGCCAGGGGAGATTACATTACGGGGTGCCGATCTCGTTCCCGGCTGGCCTGTCCTGCTGTCTCCCTCTCTGGCCTCTGAATTCCTGCCTCGACCTCGCCTCGATCACGCGCACTTCCCAATGCGCATGAGCATCACTGCAGCCCCTACCCTAAAAAAAAACTGCGGCGCCGCGGAGAGGGTGGCAATTTGCGCGCTGCGCGGGTCTTCAAAAATGAAATAATTTATTTTAAATCGGCGTGGCACCCCAGCTCACACCAGGCCTCTCAGACAGCAAGGCGGCCTGATTGTGCTTAATGTACTGCTGTAAGCACTGTGTTATGCTGTTTGGGCCGATTTGGACCACGGTCGGTCCAAATCGCCCCCCCCCCACAATAGAACCGGCCCCCCCACAACAGAACCGGCCCCCTGTCCCAAAACCGGCCCCCACCCCATCCAGCCTACCGGGGGATTGCCCGGTGCCTGGAATGACCAGTCCGGGCCTGCTTGCTTTACTCAGTCCTACTTTGATCTCTGTTCCCCAACCTCTTATTCGCATGCGCACACGAGGCGTCTTCACTCACTTTCTGCATGTCCTAAGCAACCACTGGTAAGCCCTGTCGCCAGATCTCTTTTCGTTTCCTCACCCGCATTTACCTAATGGTTTCACCGTGTTTCTTGTAGCACCTTCAGCTCAGTTCACCGTTGTCTAGCACTTTCTTAACTCGGTCTCTCCGTTGCACTTTGTTACACGCCGTAACCCAACGAGCCAGTTTCACATGTCATCCGATACAGCCTCTCACTGATCTCACCATTTATTTCACCCTATAAAGCACTTTCTAGTAGATACCGCGCACTTGGTTTCCGCCCGCCACAATCCTTGCATGTTTCTCGACCTGGTTCCATTTATTAATATTTTTTTATCGCAGTTCGCTCCCAGGCCCTGTATTGTATTACTGTTAGACATTGTTTGTTATTTATCTCCTTAGATTACGGGCCCCTGAAGAAGAGCCAACTCGGCTCGAAATGCATCGGGGACATTAATACATTGTCGACACCATGCACCATTGTCGTGTTGTGGATTTCAATGTCATGAACTGAACAGTATACATTGTGGATGATCCTGTACAATTTGATTCTACAATCCACAGTTGAAAATTCACTGAATTACAAAGTGATTAAAACCTTGTTTTTTCACCTTGACTACTTCGCATGAACTTGATTGCAAAATGTGCACACGCACATAGGCGTGCTCAAGGCTTCCACCTTACACTTGTAAGGTTCATTCTTCTCTTGATCTATTAGGGCCTTGTGGGCAGGAGGCTATCACCTTAAGCACCCTTACCATGCCTACCTTTGTTACTCCCGGCCTACCACTTGTAGAATACTCATTAATTGGAGTGCAGCGGACCTCATCCAATTTCTTCAAATTTCCTCATTTTAAACACGCAGTTAAAGTATTTAGAAGACGTCATTTGCATTGCATACTCTGGATTTAGTTTAGGCTTTTGAGCTATGGTTGAATAATCATCAGTGATTTTGGCCACATAATTACGCTCTACTTCATACCACATAAATACACTCCATGCCATGTAGCACTCAGCGCCACACTGTTCCATGCCACACTATTAAACTCTGCATAAATACATTCCACACCACATAATTCCACTACACACCACATATATCCAATTCACAAGACATAATTCAACTTCATACCACAAATTTCAACAGCACACCACATAATTAAATTTCACTACATACCACTCCACAATACAAAATACCATTCCACATATTTACACTCCATGACACACAGTTATACTCCACATAATTCCAGTACACTCAATACCACATAATTACTACCCACACAATTCCACAGTACACCATGCCTCATAATTACACTACCCAAAGCAACTCCACGCCACACAATTACACAACTACCAAATTCAATCCAACCCACATAATTCCACTACATACCACATAGGTAAAAGACATTGCTAATTACAATGCCAATAGCTGTAACTCAAACACATGCGAGACCTATTGCATTTCTAATGCTTGTTCTTCTTCTCTGATCCTTCTCCCATTCTGTCATCCCCAGAGTGTAAGCAAAATGTTCCCTGGCAGGCTCGGAAGAGGGAAGCCTCTAAAATAAAGAGGTCCCCTCCAACTTCTGGTCCTGGTACCACTGGTAGTTAGACCCCAGTTTCTACCAGCTGAGAGCTGGTAGAGAGTGTTAGTAGGATGGTCAGTTGGGGGACAGGTGGGCTGTTGTTGGGTAGGGCTGCCCTCAGCTACAGGGGGCAGTTGGTTGCTAGGTTGTGCTGCTGCCTGCACCCCATGATTGCGTAGCAGCGAAGACAGCTCCAGTGTCTCCAGGACCCAAATCATAAGATCCATAGTTTGCAGATCCAATCACTCTAAGCCTGGACACACTTGCTCTGCATGGAATTCCATTACTCATAAGGAGTACTATAGACTTAAAATCCACTATTTCGTCCACCGCTTACTCACATATTCATAGTCACTCACCCCTCCATATTTAACTATTCACCTGCTCAACTGTCCATGCACTTAACAATCCACAAAACCTACCGAAAACGAGGCATCCTTAGTTAAGGGAGTTTACACTGCTGCTGCACCCTTTACACGAGGGAGAAGGTTCACTGATGCTTCCTGAGCTTTACCTATTCTGTGACGTTAGGAAGATTGCCCTGCAGCTGCAGTGCTGTAACTGTTCGGTCAGAGGGAACTGTCTACTACAATGTATTTGTTTATTTAATGTATAACGAGCCTGAATTACCCCCAAAGGGGTTTCTCCACGCTAATGGGGAAAGTGGCACAGACCAGAGGGGATTAGTTAGAGAAGAGCTCAGTTTTAATAAGTTTCCTAAAAGGAGATAGTCCGAACATTTCCAAAGGTGGGAAGGAAGAGGATTCAAGTAGTAGGCAGCAAGGTAGAAAACGGCTTTACCACCAGTACAATTGCCACGGTGTACCAGTTTCACGAAGGAGGGATGCTTGTAATGCTGCTGCCCCTGTTGTACCTTGTATGTGAAGAATGGATGCCTGTAGTACAGCTGCTAAGCTGTAACTCTTCTATGAAAAAGGGAAGTTTGCACAGCTGCTGCACATACACCTTTTATGTGAGAGAAGTCTGCACTTCTAGAGGCCATCCCTCCCTGTTCTGGGAGCATTGCCTGCACTACCAGTGGTGCTGCAACTGCTTGATGAGAGAGGGCACCTTGCACTGCAGCTGCTGTGCAGTACCTTTCCTGTGAGCACGGGATGCTTCCGCTGCTGATAGTGTGCTGTACCAGTTCAACGCGGGTTAATTTCACTCCTGGTGGTGCCTTGTACCTAATATGTAAGAAGTGAAGATAGGCTGCTGATCCAATGGTGTATCTGTTCTGTAAGGTAGTGAAATGTGCACTCATAATGCCTGGTTCCTGTTCTTTGAGGGGCGCTTGCTCTGCTGATGGTGTGCTGTACCCATTGTGTGAGGAATTGAGGCTAGCACAGAAGCGGTCCCTCTCGTGTCTCACAAACATTAATCACACACACTATGGTGTGCTTGTCCTTTTGATGGCCAAAGAATGCATCTGGCTATTGGTTCTAAGCAGGTGACCTTTGCCGTGAGCATCCAGTGGGTGTCCATGTCTTTTTTGAAGGCTTGCAAGGTAGATGACGTGTGTGGAGTGCATGAGACACGTGTGGACATAACACCAATAAATAGTGTGTTTGGAGCTCAGTACAGCAGACGTGAATTGGAGGGCTCTGCCAGAACTTTCAGGGGATCCTTTACAGTGGGTTAGACTCCGGTCCATGGTCCTTTCCAGGACCAATGTTGACTGGTGGGAGAGCCCCCCTTTTCTACCGTGCACTTGGTTTAGGTTTGTGAAGACAGGATATTGTCAGCTTCACTCCATCTTCTGGCTAGCATCTATGACATTGTTTAGACCAGTCTGAGTAGAATAAGCAAAATGGCAAATCCTGCCAAGAATCGGTCTCAAAGTCCTGATATTACCGGTACCCTGCACAAGGGAGAGGCTGCTCAGGGGATTGAAATGTGCGCCCCACAATTGGGGGATGCCTTGGAACTCTACATCAGTTCTATTGTGAAGCTGATGTGATATATTTTGTTTTCCAATAGGTTAAATGTAGTATTTTTTTGTGTGATTAGTGGTTTTTTTTACATGACTAAGAACTATATTAGATGTTTGATGAGTTACGAGAGCACCTCCTGAAGCTATCTTTGGACTGCTTCACTTAGCTACCCTGAAGGACATGTGCTAAAGGGGTGTGCTTGGTGCTCAGGTTTGGACTTAATTGGAAAGTTGGACTCGAGGACACCAGCAGTAACAATCTGGACACATTAACCCATGCCTGGCCTGTCATTTCTGAAAAGCCTCTCAAACAATACAAAAAAAAGGTTGGGCGTTGCAGGTTTCAACTCAATAGTGTAGCTATAAAAATCAAGAAGTGGCAAAAGGTTTCTTTGTATACATAAATAATTGTTTATTAATAGTGTCATCAAAGGATAAATGTTTTTGGTGGTGCTACGGAGTTTGGTTCCTTGCATGGCCCACCTGTGCCATTTAAATGGTTTCTGTTGTACTTTGATCTTCTTTCCCTGCTGCTCAGCCTGTATGAATGTGATCTGGAATGTTAAAATGTTGATCAGAGAGCAGAATGTTGGTGTGCCTGGTTGACCCTCTACTTGAATCATACCTCATGGCTACGTCTGGAGTCTCTACAATTCATCTTTGTAACAGTTTCCTTCTGTCTGATGTCATCTATGCAGGGAGGAGTAGCGGACATTGTGTTGCCATTGCATTCCATGTTGTGTCTGGCTCAGTGTTCAACTTTCTTTGCTTGCAGGTGTGGCTCTCTGCTCTTTTAAATCAATTTATCTAGTTGGAGTGGGCCAAAGTGATGACTCTCCGTCCATGTATAAAAAATCATATTGGAATCTTTGTCCATATTGCTGACCTTTTTTCAATGTGCTCCTGTCTTTTTTGCATTTACCAACAAGCCATTTATCTGCTGTGGAAATGTGTAGGAGTTGACTTGGTCTTAATGTTTCCCATCCCCTTCCTGCTTCAGGTTAGTTTCAACTACCTTAACTGTTGTTATTCGTATTCACGTCAGGCTCTTATGAATAGCGCATCATAGCTTAGGCGAACGAAGACAACTCCTGGGGCTATCATGCACCTAAATTAGATCCAGCCCCTGACTTCGTGTTTGCTAGCTAATTAGCATTTCTATATCAAGCAATACTTGCACATATCCCTACAACATCTGTATGCATAGACCTAACTTCCAGCACCATCATGCACACAAAATTGCTTCAAACCATACAGTTGGCTAAGCGGTTGCTACCTCAGCAACACATTATGATCAAAACACACTTACTCAACACTCTACAACAATACACATTAGCCCAAATCCTGGAACAATAATGAATGAATGACTGTTAATCTTGTAAAGCGCAAACTTTGCCCAGAGGCATCAAGGCGCTGCAGAAAGGGCCAGCAGCCAAAATACTTGAAAGGCTCACACTGATTAGCTGGTAAATAGCAAGGTCTTTGGGGCCTAGTGGAAGAGAGTGAGACTCCGGTCCAGAAATTGAGAGAGGGAGGCAATAACAGAGCCTAGCAGCAGCAACGGAGAAGGCTCCCCCCCACCCCGGGTCTTCTGAATTTGGGGACTACTAGCCAATTATTACTGGTGGATCTTAAATGCTTGGTGGGAACATGTCATTGAAAAAGCCTTTTAATATCTTCCACGCCTAGATTATAAACAGCCTTGTGAGTGAGGCAAAGGCTTTTGAACAGGATTCTCCTGCCTAGAGGAAGCCAATGCAGCTTACTGATGGACACTGAGACTGAGTGGGATTTGGCAAGGCCCATCACCAGCCTGGCTGCTGCATTCAGAACCAGTTGCAGTCGATGGACGAGGCCCTTATTAGTGCCCAGATAAAGGGCGTTACAATAGTGCAGTCTGAACAACACTAGGGCAACCACTGCCTGCTTTGGGGAGGAAAGAGAAAGAAATTGAGAGGTCTTCCTAACTCCAAAACAGGTGGACACTGTTCTGTTGATCTGGGGGCCCAGGGAGAGGGAGTTGTCCACTATAACACCAGGATTTTTGTTGCTGTGGAACCTGGGCAGGGGCAGGAACCAAGCATGTCAGGCCACCAAGCATAGGACCAGATATGCTGTTGGTTTCCAAAGACCAAAACCTCAGGTTTTCCCCGTTAAATTTGAGGTAGTTTTCTACCATCCAGGAGGACACTGCCTGCATGCAGATTTTGAAATTAGTTGAAGATGCTTCTATGCTGTTGGACACTATAATTTGGCTGTCATTAGCATAGGACAGTACTTCCAGCCCAAAGGATCTAACTACCTTGGCTAGAGGGGCAACATAAATGTTAAAAAGAGTTGGACTCAATGAGGAGCCCTGAGGGACTCCGCAAATGAAATGATTGGGGTCCGAGAAAGACAGAATCATTTTTACTGTTCGTGACCGGTCAGTGACAAATGAGGAAAGCAATTCCAGGGCGGCGCCCCGGAGTTCCATTTCCTTAAGCCGGTCCACCAGTCTCAATTGAGATATGGTATTGAAGGCCGCCGTAAGGTCTAGAAGAATCAATAACGTAGTGTGACCAGCATCAACCTGGGTTAGAATGTTATTGATTACAGAGTTTAATGCCGTCTCCGTGCTGTGGTTGTTTCTAAAACCATGCTGCGAACCATCATGCAACTGATGTTCATCTAGATAGGAACTGAGATGAGAATTAAGATGTTTCTCCAAGATTTTTGCTGGAACAGGTAGCAAAGAGATGGGCCGATAATTTTTTAACTCAGTGGGATCCAGAGGCCTTTTTTAAAAGAGGTTTCACCACCGCAGTCTTCCAGGAAATGGGGTACTGGCCAGATGAAATAACTACATTAAGTATCGAGGTATGGTGAGGTACAATTACCTCCCATCCTAATTTCATGATCTTCAAGGGGCAGGACTCCAGCAGGGAACCAGTCATAATTCCACCCAAAAGGCAATCCCTGTCCTCTTCCGATAGAATGGGGAAGGTGGATAGGGTGCCTGCCTTCACAGGTGTTGTAGGAGTATTAAAAGAAAGGAGGGGCATTGCGGGAACTATTTTGGAGGCCTCGGCATTGAGGATTTCCAAGGAGGAATATATTTCCGAGATCATTGAACGGAAAAAACTAGCCATTCTGTCACAAAGATCCTGTGAGGTGTCAGTGCAAGCAGAGACTGAAGGGGAGAAGAGAGACTTAATTACATAAAAAAGTTCTCTAGGAGATCTAAGGGATTCTATCACTTTGGAGTAGAATTATGTTTTTTCCTCTATAATAGCGACTTTAAATTCCCTCAGTCTTTGTTTGTGCAGGTCTCTTTCAACAGGATTAAGGTCAAGGCACCTGATCCTTTCTTGAAGGCAGCAAGACTGTCTTAGTTTTCTCAACCTATCCAAAAACCAAGGGGCAGGGGGGGTTTTTCTGCCCGTATATTGCTCCTTAAGGGGAGCTAAGAGGTCCATGGCTGCTAGAATCCAGTTGGAAAACTCTGTGGAGACCAAATTGGCATCAGAGTGATGGAGCCATTGATGATTGGCAAGTGTTTTGACAAGGGCTTCCTTACTAACAAGGCTGCGGTTTCTCTTGTTCTCCGTTCCCTTCTTATTATTTAAAACGGGACTGACCAGGAGAGTTGAATGGGTGCCTGTACCATAATCCGGGAATCATTTGAGAAGATGCCATCTAATATATGTCCTGCCTCATGTGTAGGACTCTTTACTAATTGGGATAAACCACAACAATTCATTATTTCTAAAAGGATTTGTGTTTCTTTGCATAGGGTCCTATCCAGTTGAAAATTAAAATCGCCCAGAAGTGTAAGATTGGGTTTCGCCAGATATTGTTCTGTAAGATTGCTAAAATCCTGGCTAAACGACGCTCTGGGCCCAGCATGTCAGTAGGTCACGACTCCAATGAAGCTTTCAGTCGGGAGAATTTTCAAGGAGAAATATAGTGCCTGGTAAGTATCAGAGGGAGTTGTAAACGGCTCCGTATGACATGAATAAATATCTTTATACAGGATGCCTAAACCCCCACCCATTCTCCCTACCCTGTCAAGTCTTGATAAGGCATATCCAAAGGGGATTGCTTCTACCAAGTCGGAGCCAGAGCAGTGCTTGGCCCAAGTTTCAGTAATAAAAACCAAGTCTGGCTTGTGGAGAGATACGAAATCTCTAAATCCTACTTTATTCTTAATGAGGGATCTTGCAATAATAAGATAGAGCAGAAAAGCAGATGATTCTCCCTGGAGATATCACTGGCGCCGACCTGTAGAACATAAAAGCTACTAGAGGGGCAATCAAATGCCTGACTGCCAGCGACCGCTTCTAGGTTCATGTGCTGGCAATGTAAGTCACTATGCCTCTGTAGACCAAGAAGCTGGTCTTTCGAGTAGATGAGGAGTTTGTTCCAGTCTACAGCAAAAAGGCCAGAGTTCCTGGTGCAGGGCACAGTCCGGGCGCGGACGTGCGCAGACGGGCTTGCCTTTGGCGCACCCGCTTCGTGGCCGACCCCGCATGCCCAAAAATAGGCTGGGCCGGAGAAGACTAGAGCGGGAACCCCCCACTAGAGGAAGCGGAAGTGGGTGTAAGGAAGGATAGGAATACCCACTTCCCTCCGCAACAATACAGATCCATGCCATACATAGGATAAGCATTTGGTGTCTCACCCTGAAGTAAAATAAAGCCACCCACAACCACATGCAATGGAATCAAAGCCACATAAATAACAAAGATGCCTCAAAACATAGCAACCAGTTCAAGCTGTGCAACGGGCAACCGTATATCTCAGTAGACCGAAACAACATTAATGATGTACACCACACAAATACCTGCACATATCTTCATATTTTTGAATTTGTGATGTTTCTCATTAAAAGGGAGAAATAAAGAGAGGTCAATGGTTCCTTGGGGTGTGGATGTCCACAGTGTACAAGGGATTTATTGTCTGATAGCTTCAAACTTTTTTCAATCCTGGACTTCAGGGTGTCCTATGTTATTACACCCTGCTAGATATTATGCAACTTTTTCGTTGGTTTCAGTGCTGGGCAACTATAAGGCCTGCTCTTGCTGTCCTCCCTTTGCCTCCTCTGCTGATGTTAGGTATGGACTAGCAGTGGGCATGCTTTTCCTCGCCTCCCTGCTCTACTTAGAACTGGACAGCATAGTCCAGATTAGTTCACTAGGGCCCTGCACTGAGTAGATTGTCGTCACACTGGGAACTTGGAGGTGACCTGCCCATCAACAGATTCTGGCAAGGTAAGAATTCACTCTCCAGCTTGTTTTGTTCAAAAAAATCAAATGCTAATCTCAGTTAAGGCTGAATGTCGAGGAATGGGGCGGTTAGTTAGGCTAAAGGTTACAGAAATAAGATAATGTTTGTACTCGTTGCATTTTTGAAAAAAGTTTCTTCTATTCCACATCTTGGCCCATCAATGACCTGTAAAGTGATTTTGCTTGTGGCTTTGTATTGGACATTTTAGAATTTAAAGCAAACCTTAATCAACCCACCCAAAAAATAAAATGTACAGTTCATAGACTCAAGCCAAACACACAAGATATTTCAGATGCGGCAAATGCAATGCCTCTTATGTGCACAGTTTATATCATGTGAATGTTGCTTTGCATTATGCCACTTTGTAAATGCAACACTGTCATATCCTTCACATTTGGCATTGTGTAGTATTTGTTGTTCACCTCAGTGTTCTGTAATTTTTGAGGTCGGTAAATTGAGGAATATTAAATTTGATCTAAGTAATTTTGTTATGTACTGTACTTATGGAACCCCTCACTCCTAAACAAGCAGGCATCAACTACCACCTCTACGCCGATGACATCCAAATCTATTACAAGATTAAAACTCATGCTGACATCTTACACCTGAACAATACCCTCACCAAGATCCAAACCTGGTTCCATTCCAATCATCTCAAACTCGACCTTAATAAAACCAAAATCATTCTCTTCTCCCCTAAAAATAAGCCTTTCCCCGTTCAATCCTGGATCTCTGACCTTAATGCACTCAACTGCTCACTCACCCTGACCAACTCCGTCAAATCTCTTGGTATTTTTATCGACAACACCCTAACCCTTAACGTCCACATCAGAAACTCTGCTAAAGGAGCCCTCTTCACTCTCCATCACCTCAAGAAAATCAAACTCTTTATACCTAATGATGACTTTAAACTTGCAGTTCAGTCACTTGTTCTTTCAAGTATTGATTATGGTAACAG
This sequence comes from Lissotriton helveticus, assembly GCF_964261635.1. NCBI lineage: Eukaryota > Metazoa > Chordata > Amphibia > Caudata > Salamandridae > Lissotriton > Lissotriton helveticus. The sequence continues at coordinate 1,488,436,843 of NC_136068.1, read as the reverse complement.
CATCCTCAATGGAATCCCCAAGGTCCACCTTGCACCAATCAAAGCTGTGCTCAACCTTGCAGCCAGGCTCATCGCAGACTGCAAATGCTTTGATCATATATCCACGGCTCTCAAATCTCTTAAATGGCTCCCTATTGAAGGCATATCTGTCTACAAAACTGCCTGCATTACTCATAAAGTCCTCCACCAAAACACTCCGCAGTACCTCTCCAAGACACTCCTTATTGTGGACACCACACGACCTTCGAGAAGCACCAACACCCTCCTCCTAATCCCACTACTGCATAAAAAGAAAGCCACATAATCACGCTCCTTCTCTGGTAATGCCCCTATCATCTGGAATGCCTTCCCAAAAAACCTGCGCTGTAACCCCTCTTATTTCAGCTTCAAAAAAGACCTCAAAATCCACCTCCTCAATTATTATTGGTGATCCTAACCTGTGATCTGCACTTGATCTACTATTCACCATGTTATATTAGTCCATTAATATTTGTCCATTTCCTGAACATCATCTACCTAATCACTTGATATGTAAGCTCTTACCCCTGTTTATCTATTTTGATTTGTATATTTCACATGTTGTTTTCATTATCTTTTCTCTACTTGTATGCCATGTTTGGCACAATTATTATTGGGGGTCCTAACCTGTGACATGCACCTAATCTCCACTCACCATGTTATATTTGTCCAGTAATATTTGTCCATTTCCCGAACATCTTCTACCTAATTACTTGAAGTGTATAGCTCTTACACCTGTATATCTATTTTGATTTGTATATTTCACATGTTGTTTCATTATATTTTTATCTACTTGTATGCCATGTTTGCTTTATATTATCTTCTCATGTAAAGCGCTCTGATACCTCTGAGTCTAGCCAGCGCTATATAAAACTTTAAAAATAAAATACAATTTAAAAAGTACTTAGAAAACTGCAGAAGTGAAATCTGAAGCGCTAGGCTATATAAAAAGGTTCATTTTGTTATTATTAATAATATAATCATTATTTATTATTTGCAGACCATGATAACCTGGCCTAAAAAATGACTGTGCTTTTCAAAATATACCACAGAACTACAAAGAAATGGCAAAAACCAAAGTGTTTACTCTACAATTCTATTTTTGACAATATCTATCAGAATCGGCATAATGAAACTCGGGCACCATAGTTTGTCATATATAGTTATTGGAGGTCCAGCTGATCCATTTGCAGTAAGCCAAATCCACAAATAATTGTATCGCTCCCTGAGGTAAAATGTACCAACTTCCAAACAAAATTTTCTAAATGAAAAAGCTCTTAAGTACCATCACTCTGGCTGGTTACATTTAATCTTTGACCAGCATTTATTTGTGCTATACAATTGTGCTAATAATTTCTATAATATTTGTTGGTTCTTTTACTTGTTTTAAGGCGGGAGCAGCATGTATCACTTCTGACGTACAGCCAAGCTGTTTCTAACAAAACTACCAGTCCCATTTCCTGAGCTACTTCAAGAATCAAAAACTTTCAAGATTTTCCATCCCGTCTATCACGATTGCGTTTCTAAAAGGTGCTGCTGAGTCTGGCAATAAATGTGAAATTAGCTTGGCAAGAAACCTCAGGAAACTCATCACAGCTGTTTCAAGCATCTACGACCTCAAAGGTGCCCCAAATTGAGCCACATGTCACTGTGTGTTGTGAAATAATACCATGTGTGTTATACACCAGTGGATAACTCAGAAATGCCAAAGCAAAATCATGATCCACAAGATAGGACTGTTCCTGTCTCAGATTTCAGATATCATTGAGATAGCTGCCATACTGGTGACTTGTTCGCAGTAATGAAACCAGGAACTAAATTAAGCACTAGTGTGGTAAATTAATAATTGTCTGCTGAAACCTTTCTCTCAGAAGAAAAACAATTTGCTACACAGATATAGGAAAAGCCAAACAAGTTTTTGAACGTGTGCAATGGATTCGTACTGCATTTAGTCCAACGTACGTCATGATCCAGCAGATTGGAAAGCACAAATGCTAACTGAAAGACAAAGTCTATTCTTGATTAAAAACGGACCTCATCCGCCATGTAAATATCATTACCTCAAATATTCAGAAATAGATCCAAAGAAACAGAACACTGTCAGCGCAAAATTGTTTGAGGAGTATCCCTATCTTGAATAGAGTGAGAAAGTTGATGCAGCATTTTGAATTGAATCGTCTATTTGCCCACATTCCGTTTGGCAAGAAAAAAACAAAAATGCATGGATTCAGAATGGCTTATGTGAGGCACTAAATACAAAGTGAAGGATTAAAAAGTGCTGTAAACTTCACTGTCTTTCAATAGTAACAGCCATCAGATACCGGACGACAAAGATAGCAATTATCAGCAATTAGTGAAGCTGATATGTTCCTGGGTAGCATTATTAGAGTTGGTTGAATGATGCAAGCCTTTGACCATACCACCTTGCAAGCATGAGTCCCACAGCCATTTGCTGGGATGGCTGATAGTACATCTGACGTGTCTTACCATGGTCAGCTCACAACAGTCATTCAGTTAGTTGCACGCCTTTTGAAGTTCAAAGAATGCCTTCTTCACCAAACTTTTCATAGGTACTACCAATGTGAAGGAATGCCATCTGCTATTGTAGATGCGCTATCTGAATGTAGGCAGGATATTAAGAAGCATTTGAAATGCAATAGGTCTCGCATTTGCAAGGGTTTGAGCTATTGGCATTGTAAATGATAACGTCTTTTATTTATGTGTTTGAAAACCTGCAAGAGGTGTGTAAGCATGCACATTGTATTTATAGTCGTTGCTTACGTGAAGCAAGGCTGGCAGTGACAGAGACACAGTTACTGACAGTCTTGCTCCTGTTTACGCACCGCTTGCAGGTTTTCAAAACACATAACTAAAAGGCATTGTCATTTACAATACCAATAGCTCAAACTCTCGCAAATGCAATACTTATTGCATTGCAAATGCTTGTTTTTATTGGTATCTGGCTTTAAAGCGCAAGACGACCAAATATGTTCCACAGCCTTACCCCAGTTCTTTTCAGAGACATCATTGTAACTGAGGATTTTACTGCTAAAGTTGTTGTTGCTAAGACCAGGCTGATCAGTGGATCTAGACAAATCACTTTTATAAAGTTTGGGGACGCGCCTTGCTGTTGGTGTACTGGGGGACTGCAAGCCCCATAATCTATCCCCGCATCCACTCCCAGGAGGGAGGAAGAGGAGCCTGGTAGCGTCTTAAAAAGCGCTGACGTTCTCCGCAGCACAGGACGCGCCTTGCTGTTGGTGTACTGGGGTACTGCAAGCCCCATAATCTATCCCTGCATCCACTCCCAGGAGAAAGGAGGAGAAGCCTGGCAACGCTTTAAAAAGCTCTGAAGTTCTCTATGGCGCGGGACACACCTTGCTGTTGGTGTACTGGGGGACTGCAAGCCCCATAATCTATCCCTGCACCCGCTCCAAGGAGGGAGGAGGAGGAGCCTGGCAGCGCATTAAAAAGTGCCAAAGCTCTCCGCGGCGTGGGACGTGCCTTGCTGTTGGTGTACTGGGGGACTGCAAGCCCCAAAATCTATCACTGCATCCACTCCCAGGAGGGAGGAGGAGGAGCCTGGCAGCACTTTCTAAAGTGCCGAAGTTCTCTGCAGCGTGGGACGCACCTTGCTGTTGGTGTGCATGAGGACTGCAAGCTCCATAATCTATCCCTGCATCCACTCCCAGGAGGGAGGAGGAGGAGCCTGGCAGCGCTTTAAAAAGGCACTGAACACGCCCGGGCAAAGCTCAGGCCAAGGGCGAGCCCGTCCTAGCCCGTCATCTCCAGGAACATTCAGGGCAGGGCCACCCCCCTTCCTGTGGCGCTTCGAGCTCAACGAACTGGGTAAGATCCCCCGGAGCAAACCAAATGACTAGCCATTTATAAATCTTCCCTGTTGCATTGCCCGGACTGCTAAACTGTTAGTCTCACAGCAGCATCAGTGGAGGGTGGTTAATTTTTATGCAAAGCAGAGTCTAAGCTGAACTTCTTTACTAGCTACCACTGTTTAACCACCGACAAGGTTTTCTGTGACTATTCTTTTTGCTAGCGATGGCTTTTTGAGTTCCTTTTTAGTATAACTATTTGCGCCTCTTCTTGTTACTTGTGGTCTGTCACTGGTTTCCCAGGAATAACTCTATTCTACTTCTATCCATTTTTTTACTCTTCCATGCTTGGTCTATTCCAGGGGTAAGGCTTAGGCATAGTTTTGTTGGTGGGAATAATGGGTAAGCGCACCTGCGTGACGAAACACCCCAAAGTGCCTCTATCTTCCCCCATGGCACCAACCTCAATTGATAGGATGCTCCGGAGAGCTGTTGGGGTGGTTACCTCTGAAACTGAGTTAACAGAACGTCACCTGTCTCTAACTCCTGACATCCGGAGACATCTACTGCACTACCTTTAATTCCTCTACCTTCCTCTAGCCTCTTAGAATCCTTGCCTGGGTCGAATGATTCTTCTCTCTCTCCACCCCAAGACTTACCAGCCAAGCGAGCCACACATAAAAGAGGACTTAATTCTGACACATTTACGAAGGGCAAGTGTAAAGTTGGTTCTGAGGTGAGGGCTAAAAGGAAGAAGAAGCCTGAGTCTGAGGTGGGGGTTAAAAGGAAAAAGAATCCTGAGCCCTCTCCTGGATATAGCATCCTATCTAGTACTGGGGTTGTGTCTGAAGGCCCTACTAGTCCCACGGTGGATTCTGACTGTCCACCGTGGGCCAGAAGCCTGATTGTGGGACTGCAGTCATAATTGAGAGTTATTATAAAGGAAGGGCTTCTCTATTTACTCAACCATTTAGGCCCAGGTTCCTTGTCCGTCCACATTAGACAAACCAACACTCTAGTACCTACCAACCATTCCCCAGGGGAGAAGAAAGATGGCAGTACACAGACAGACAGGGTAGCCAAAATCCCTGTAGACAAGCATGTACTCCCAAGGGAAGCATTCTCCTGCTGCGGGCCCAGCAAAACAGTTGCTCGTAGTTACGTGCCAGCAGGAACCACTGTGCCCCAGATACCCAGGCCAGAAGTTAATCAGAATCAAGTCCGGAGGCTCTCTAACGCTCCTACGTCTCTCACAACCGTGGAAGGGACACATACTCTGCCCCTCGAATAGAGGATCCAACGGCAAAAAAGTATTTACAACTAGACTCTAGGATAGATGGGTCTAAAGCGGACCGCTTGGTGGCTATTGAGAATGGCCCTGAAGAGGCGAACCTCCCGACCATTGCCTTACCCCCAGCCTCACTCCCATATGTAGTCATATTGACCGGTGTGGGGTCTAAGGCATAAGTGTCTTTTCTCTGGCTGGCTAAATTCAGGAAGTTTTCTTATGACCGAGCAAGTGAGATCCTTATGGTCTGTGGAGTTGGCTGGGTGGGCACACGATTAAAGTCTTTACAAGGGGGCTGTATTGTTATTAATTTTAGCAATCCCGAGACTGTCAATTTTTTGGCAGGTAACTACCTCAGTTCCCATGCCCCATTCACAGCTGTTTGGGCCTATACTTTGGACTATTTCTACTCCCACAGTCGTAGCCACGACAGGACTACTAACCCCTGTGCCCCAGCTAACTGGTCTCTGGATCAATCGATAGTGGAACCATATCCCAGACCCCTTCGGTATAACATCCCAGTGGTAAATAGATTTGAGGCCCTTGAGGAGGTGGATTGACTTGGGTGGGAAGGTGGACTTGCACTGTGTAGTGGGTCCCAGGATTTAGGCAGTGATCCAAGAAGGTTCAAGACTGGAAGCTTGACACAGGTTAAGCGGGGTAACCAGGGGGAAGCCCTGGACATCCACAAACAAATCACTAGCAGGGAAACCCACCGCTGGCAGTGCATGATTCCACATTTTCTGGTTTAATCAGGAGTGGCCCTTCTAGGATGGCCGTGGAATCAGTCCCCTCAGCCCAACAGTTCACCACTTGTCCAATCTCTACTAGCCAATATGTTCCTTGTGAAAATCTTAACTCTGATCAAAGCTGAGGATTTTATCCTGGAACATCGCTGGAATTAACTCTAAACTGTTCTGCCCAGATTGGGAGTCGTTTGTAGCCAGCCATGATGTGTGTATGTTTCAAGAAGCCAGGGATAACCTCTTGAGGATGGGGTATTCAACTTTCAATGTCCCTGCCATAAATGGAGGAAGAGGCAGGCCCTCAGGGGGTCTAAGGGCATGGGTTGCCTTACATCGGGATTGTACAGTGGCCCAGCTTAACACCTCGTCTACGACATCCAGTGTACTATCCTTACCTTTTCTCCCAGTCTTACAATTGCTTTTATAAACCTCTATTCTGGCCCTGTAAGTGTCTGTCAGGAATCACAGACTCTTAAACACTTCAACTCCTTCATTGGTACTGTCCCCCCGAATATAAGGTTGATCATTTGTGGGGACATTAATTGCCAATATGAGCCCTTTGTTGCCCCTACCGAAGTTTTTTCTAGTGAAGGGAATCGGCTCTGGCTTATCCCCGCTCCTCAAATCCAAACTATAAAGGCCTGGACACCATTAGAACTTCACATCAACACAGTGACTCTAACCCATTCTCTGAGGGCCTGCAATGACCGCACAAAGTCAGACAGACCAGGAAAGACAAGCTTTAATAGGCCTGGCCAATCCTCCCTGTTGGACTATATCATGGTTGAAACTAGATCATGGCAGTGGGTTGCGGATTTCTCTGTTTTGTCAATACAGGACAGTGACCATAATGCTCTCCTATTGGAACTTCTGCTCCCAGATTTTAATAACCCCACCAGTAACCATACCATAGTAGCTAGCAATCTAACTGTTGCTAACAACAGATGGAGAATTAGATGGGGGTCCTTTAACCAGTCACCTGACAAGGTGGCTGCACTTTTTGCCCTAACTCTAAAGCCCTTACAGAAACTGGGTGGGGATGTCTGGGGCTATGGACTCCCCCACCTCACTCCCCCCATACCCTAGAAAGAATTGAGGCATTGCATCTAGAACTAACATCAAACCTGACTAATATGCTCAATTCCCTGACACACTCTAAAACCATGAAGGGCACTAAACAAACTTGGTATAATGATTCCTGCCGCAAGGCTAAGAGTGCCCTCCTAGATGCAATCAGGGGCAATAACAGGCACTTAATCAAACAAAAGAGGGCTTGCTACTGTGTCTCCATAAACCAAGCAAATAAGTAATGGGAGCTAGATAGATGGGAGGCCATTAGAGTAGCCCGCTCCAACAGAGATATGAGGCTGTTCTGGTCCTTAGTAAGTTCTGACAACAACTTAGGCCAGTCAGCCCTTCAGCCCAATATTGTCGCGGCAGCTTGGAAATCTCACTTCTAAGCATTATATTTCATGGAGATAGGTCCCGACCTCTCTGCTGACGGCCCTTTGGTTACCATGGGGACAGTTCCCCAGGATGACCATGGTATTTCTCTAGTGGAGGTCCACACTGCAATTAGGAAGCTTCATCTTGGTAAAGTACCAGGCTTAGATAGGATCCCAGGTGATTTATTTAGGGCCGAACCAGGGATTTAGGGACCCTATCTTTGGGCAATTTTTAACGCCATTCTGAGAGGATTGGCGATCCTGGATACCTGGATGGGTGCTGAAATCTACCCCATCTACGAAAAGGGCTCTCCCCTCTTACTGAACAATTACAGGCCGATCAGTTTGATCAATGTCTCACAGAAACTGTTTGCAAGGATCCTCCTCGATCGCCTGCATGATTGGATAGAGGAGAGAGAAATTCCTAGTCCTTATCAAGCCCGATTCAAGAAAAATACCTCCACCATTGACCAAGTTCTAAGGATACAATTATTACACTGGAAGACAGTATCAATAGGGGGTGGCAGCCTCTCTGTGATATTCGTTGACCTGAAAACGGCCTTCGACTTGGTTCCTAGATACAAACTGTGGGAGGTTTTGCAACAACAGGGAATCCCTCCCAATCTCTTGACATTGATCATGAGACTGCACTCGGATAATTATGCCCAAGTATGGTATGGGAAATTAGGGGAATTAACCCCTCGTTTTCCAGTAACCAGAGGTGTAAGGCAGGGATGTGTGCTTGCCCCAACCCTCTTCTGTCTCTTCATCAATGCTCTGATAGTCCATCTTAATGAGGCAGTTGATCATGATGCTCCCAAGCTTGCACACAGCAAGGTGCCTGCCTTGATGTTTGCGGACGATACCTTGCTCCTTTCCAAGTCTCCTATGGGCATTCAGAGAGTCCTTGATAGCTTCATAACATTCTGTACAAGAAGAGGTTTGGAGATAAACACACTCACAACCAAATTTATGGTGTTTAATACAGCAAAAACCTCCCACCCCAGCCGCTCTTTAACCCCTTGAATGCTCATGACGAGCTGAGCTCGTCATGAGCAACGGCGCTCCGGTGCTCATGACGAGCTGAGCTCGTCATGACCGCGCCCGTTCCGTGGAACGCTCGCATGCTGGGCTGATTCCCCTGCAGTGCTGAGCGTTCCATTGGAACGGGTGTGGCCATGACGAGCTCAGCTCGTTATGAGCACCGGGGCGCTGTACGCAACCCCCCGTCCCCCAGCACAGCGGGGGAAACAGCCCCGCACGGAAGGGGTTAAATGGCACAATTTCAGCGAGGGTCTCTGTCTTTGATTACCTTGGTGTCACTCTGTGTGAAAAGTTTGAGTGGGGCCCTCAAATTGCTAAAGCAAGCCTTAAACTAGCTCAGACGGTGGGAGGGTATATTAAAAACCTACAGGAACTCCTACTGTAAACCGGCTGCCTCGAATGGCAGAAATTTACAAAGTCCAAGCCAGGAGTGCTGTTCTCTATGGGGCTGAGTTATGGAGTCACTGCACCGCTGGCAGCATGTCCAAAACCGAGAATAACTTAATGCAACAGTTGCTGGGTCTCCCATCCACTACCCCTCTCACCCCACTACGAATGGATCTTGGCATTAGGCCCATGGTAGAGGAACTCTGTCTTTGTCCTCTAACTTACTGGCGGAGACTGTGGGCGACCCCAGAGCTCGTTAATTAACAGTCAGAACTTAAGGAGATTTTGGGCCTCCCGAAGGTGGCCAACCTGCCATGGCTTTCCTATATAAGGGGCCTGAGTTATAAGTTAGGCTTCCCAAACTTATGGACCCATCCAGAGCCTGCGTGTCCGGTCACTCCACGCTTAGCACCAATCAGAGCCTTTATATCGCACAAGCTTGATGCACTGCAGAGGAATGCTGAACTTGGCCATCTAACGGCTGCTTTCTTAAATATTAAAGCTGATTATTTTTTTGAGCACTTTATGGATGCTACCCAACCGATTTTCGCAAGGAAACTCTATTTTCAGTTTAGACGGGGAAACTGCCACTCCGTTAATTTACTAACAAATGGCCTAATGCTATCTCTCTGGGGTGCCCTGCTTGTGACTGCTCAGAGGAGACTGATGTAGATGTTTTCTTTTTTTGGCCCAGGTACAAAAATGCCAGATGGCGTTGGATAGTCCCACTCTGTAAAAACATGCGGTGTAGGCAGTATGTCGAGGCATATAGAATACTGCAAACAGATGTCCATCCACCCATTGTTTTTGCGGTTTCCCGTTTTATGAACTCCATGTGGCAAAAAAGAATGACATGGACAAATGTAGTAGCTTAAATATAAGCTTTCTTTCGCCTCATGTTTAACAATTGTATTTTCTTAATTCACTTTTAAATACTTGTAACATTCCCACTCTTCAGTGTCCAATACTCTAGAAGAACTCAATAATGGCAAGGTCAATTGATCGGTGGTATTTTTGGAATGATGATTAATTTCATTTCTAAGAATACCATCTTTTTATATTATGATGGGATCTCACTGACAAATTTTAAATTTAGTTTTGTTTTTATCATACTGTTATTGATTGCTTTTTTATTTACGTGTGGCATTGTTTGTATTGTTCACTTTTAAGGTCTACGTGTCCGAAATAAAGTTTGTTGGAATGGAATGTAAAGTTTGCTCTCTCTTCAAAATCACTTAAGATAAAAAAAATAAGAAGCTTCTCAACTATTTTAATTCCCTCCTTCAAACTGCCCTGCCATTCTGATGTGAATAAAATCTAGATTTATCTGAAAGCAGTCTGTGATGATTCTTAGGGTTCTGGTTGCTCTCGAAGAATGGACGATAAACGTCTACCACTGATTCTGTTAATGGAAAACACAGTTCACACTCCTTAGCACACTGAATGTAAGCTTTCACTAAGGTGTGACTTTCAGTTTGGTGCTTAGGAATTAGGGAGTTGTGTGGCCAGAAATTGAACCCTAAAGGTGATGGTTATCCAGGTGCTGTCATTCCACAAGAATCCTAGCCAGTGTTTACAATGGTCATTCCAAACAGAGTTTGATACCAGGTATAGCTGCTAATGATCCCCACGGATTAACAGAGTCTGGGCTAAACAAGAACATGATGCAAGGATTTTGCCAGGGCTTGAGAATCGTGTAGGCCTTGTTCTAACTACATCTCCACAGTTGCTATCTGCCTTATTTTGACATCTATATTATGTTATTGGATTAAAAAAGACAAAACTTGCTTTATGGTCTGCTACACTTGAACCTGCTGTTCCCACCACTGTTTTTTTGTGGGATGACGCTTTGTTTCTTGCTTCTATGATGTTTAAACCTTTTTGAGCCAATGGCGTCATGTGGTGTTACTCTTTTTTTCACTAAACAGGGCTTCAGAAGAATCTGTGAGGTCAGACCGTCACCGGGCAACGGACTTGGCCCTACTGTTCAGAGATCATTAGAATTCGCACTATTATTTGTTTCTACAGAATGTGCTTTTACACCTTGAACCTGGAAGTATTCTTCCTGTGCATGAAACGTCTAGCAACTAGATTACTTAAAACCCCTTAATGTAGCAATTAAAAACAAAAAAACTTGCCTTGAAGTCACCACCTTGCTGACCTCATCAGGCAAGTTAAGCTCCTGATGCTCTTCTACTCTATGGGCCTGATTTCGTTGCTGCAGTAAATGCCGTTTTCAGTACAAACTTCAGGTTATGCCTAAAATGACATTTTAAACTGAGCGAACATTGTGTTTTGTCCTCAGTTTCAGCTTGAGTTTATAGTATACACGTCCTGTTTGCGCAGGTCAGAAAAATATGCGCTGTCAGACCTTTATTCCCATTTCCTAGGTGTAAAACCCGACATTGGGAGAGAATTGTGCACCCACTTATAAGTTCTCCCTGTGCTCATAATAATTAATAGGGTGCACAATTTCCACCTGCGTTTCTCTGGTCTTCAGTAATTGGACCCTCAGTGGCAAAAGAAGTCACTTTAGAGTGGTGTATAAATGTGAAAGGGTTAAACCATCGCCTCTTTTCTGCCTGCCAAGAGAGCACTTCTGGGGTATACTATACAGGAGAAGGTGACCAGCAGTAGGTGCTCACCTGGAGACAAGTACTGGAAAGCACCAGGAGGGCACTGGACAAAAGATGGCATAGGGCCATCAGTGGTCTGTATAGGAGCTGGTGAGAAGCTCAAGCTCATTGTATGAAAAAATATATACTGGTTTTATACCTCACGGACTGTGTCTGAGGAACATCCGAGCGATTAAGAGTTACCTATGAATACATGGGCACAACATATACAAGGATAGCAATGATTTGCTTACACATCAGGGTGGTTCCAAGGGGCAGGCAGTACCATTTTAAGGATTTTTGGGGCTGCCGGTAAGGCATATTTTGGCAGGATTTGTTCGGAACAACTCTGAATTGTACCCATTTTCTGGTAATGCAGGCTCACATGATCCCACACAATATTGAGTTATAAGTTACACTTTTGGAGGTTTAGTTAGGCAGAAAGAGGGAGAGAAATTAAAATTAAAAAAAGGACAGAGGTGAGAGAAACAGAAAGATCGCCTTCCTGGGGTTAAGGGTGGAGGGCTTCGGAAGGTGGGCCCCTATGCAATGCCCACTTTATCCTGCTCCAACTTTACTTATTATTCTGACACAACAATGGCATAAATTGCAGAGCAATACATTGCACACATCTAAACTGAGAGCCTGGTATTTATTATAGGATTAGAAAGCAATGTTCTGTTTATTGCAAATGTAGATGAAATTCCTGTTTTAGAGGAGGACACTGATGTATCGATGGTGCAGCAAGAGGCATCTGGATTGCAACCTTCCTACTGGAAGTGCTGGACTCTGGGTTGATCCAAACATGGTGCAGCCGGTGTTGCCTTCCTTTAGTGGTTATGCAGGTTGTCGACTGAATTGTGAATATTTTTGCCTATACAGTTTTTTCAGTTTATGGATGATGTTGTGATCAGTACTTTTTCTTCGGATGCTGCGTTTTGTTTAGAATGCTTTGGCGTTGCCACAAGATCACCCTGTCACCGTCTTTTTAAGATTCGGCCCATACTTTGCAGACCGATTTTCAGAGATCTATACTCCAGGGAAAGAAATAGCTGTTGATGAGTCTTTGGTCCTGTTTAAGGGCCGTTTGGTTTTTAGGCAGTACATTCCTAGCAAGAGGGCACATTATGGAATTAAGATGAATTTGTTGTCTGAGAGGACAGGATAAGTCTATAATTTCTGGGTGTACACTGGTAGGGATTCCACAGGTTGCTGAAGTGTGCAAACCTGTGTGCATTGTAGACTACAATAAACACATGGGTGGTGTTGATATAGTAGATCAGAGGTTGGAACCTTACACTGCTATTCATAAGGCTTACATTTGGTATAAGAAGTTGGCCATCCATCTCTACAATTTAGCAACTTGTAATGTTTTTGCTGTGTTCAAGGAGTGTTCTCTTGCATCAAAGATGACTTTTGTTCAGTTTCAGGAGTGTGTGATAAGCAGCCTTGTTGTATTAGAACAGGCAATTGTTCTTAGAGTTGGAGTAGTGGAGAATGTGGCTAGATTGAAAGATTGCCAATTTCTTGATTTAATTCCTCCCACGCCCCAAAAATAAATCCCTGTAAGAGATGTAGAGTCTCTTTGCGAATAGGTATGCGGAAGGAGAGTCGTATGCTCTGTGCTGATTGTCCTTCAAATACTGGGGAGAGTGTGCTCACATGTTTCAGATTGTATCACACTCTGCATTCTTGGGCGCAACCGTGAGTGTACGGCCTGGTCTGTATGGTTTTATAGTTGTTCAGTTTCACGGTTGGCATTAGAATGATGTCTTTAGTTACCGCTGATGTGTTTGTAGTTATATTTTTGTATCTAGTTCCAATGGGTTTGTGTTTTCTTTCTTGTTCAAAAATAATTTGATGACAGTGTCCTTGGACTGACAATTGGCTGGCAGTGTGCGTGAACTGGCGCTTAGCTGGCAGTGTGGGTGGGCTGGCGCTTAGCTGACAGTGTGGGTGGGCTGCGCTAAACTGGCAGTGTGGGTGGGCTGGCGCTAAGCTGGCAGTGTGGGTGGGCTGGCAGTGTGTGTGGGCTGGCGCTAAGCTGGCAGTGTGGGTGGGCTGGCGCTTAGCTGGCAGTGTGGGTGGGCTGGCGCTTAGCTGGCAGTGTGGGTGAGTAGTGAATTTGTGCTGGTCATTACACACACTGCTAGCCAAACACCACTTCACACACTATGTCAACCACCAGCCGGTGTGATTGTTGTCAGTCATGTGGGGGTATGAAAGTGTGGGCCCTTGAATGGCGCTGTCTGTTGATGTGACTGTTGTAATGTGCTGGGCCAGCGGCTGGCAGTGATAATGGTCTTGTGTGTCACATGTGAAAGGTGTGTGAATGGCCTGTAAAGAGGTTGGTGCCTTGCCGTGGCTTAACAGCTCACGAGCTGTGAGTCATCCCATTACCCCATCCTGGATTCCCCATGATGTCTAGTTTCCAAACATGTATAGGTTTGATAGGTTTCACTAGGTGCCGGCAGAGCTAGGGTTCAACATCTACAGCTAGGCACTTTGCAAAAAAAGGGGTCAATTTTCACTGTAAAAATGTGGCATGGGTCGGATGTGTGCCAAGATGGCGGCGGAGTAGCTGCGTTTCTTGTGAGCTCCGCTCGCCGAGGCCAGCATAATAGCATCCAAAGGTGGTCCTGGACACAACGTGGCCGAGTGATCGGCCCGGTACATGTGTGCAGAGGCCGCTGTGGGTCCAGTGATCGGGCCTGCTGTGAGAAAAGAGCCTGGCAGCAACTAAGCCGAACAACAGAAGAGGCGTAGTGTGGCGTAGAGGCGAGACTAGACCGGCAGGCCACGAGGCGTGCTGCGCTCCAACTGACCCCCGGCAGGACTGCACTCCAGACAAGGCCACGCTGAGTGCGCTTGGCATAGAATTGATGTAGCGGAGCGGGGACGGGCCTCAACACAGTGGTATCGAGGTGAGAGCCGCGATCCCAGAGGGGAGAGAAGGAAAGATCCGGGGTGGATGCAGGCCTTGCCTAGGCCCGGACTAACAGACTAAGCCTCACCCAGCCAACCTGGAGGAGCCCCAGCGCTTATGCAGGCGCCACCAGGAACTCCTCCCCCACCCTCTGGGCTTAGCGGGCGAAGCCGCTGCGGGCCTGACCACCCTCCAACCAGTGAATCAGACACATAGCCTGGTGGGGGGAGTGTAGGCTGGGTGGACCATCCCCCGCAGCTGCCTGTGCCTCACACGCTACCATAAAGGGAGGCGAGAGACTGCCCTAGAAGCTCAGAGGAGCCCCTATTCAGGCGTTGAAAGTGGGAGCGGGCCGGGGGTGTGGGGTCAATACAGCCGGTGATCGTGCCTGCCGAGTGATAGGAGTGTGGCAGCAACCAAGTCGAATAACAGAAGAGGCAAAGTGCGGCACAGAGACAAGACTTCTCCTGTAGGCCGAGAGGCAAGCTGTGCGCCAGCCAACCCCCGGCAGGACTGCACTCCTGACAAGGCCGTCCTGACTGCGCCAGGCGTGGAACCGAAGTAGCGGAGAGGAGACAGGCCTCAATACAGTGGAATCGAGGTGAGAGCTGCGGTCTCGGAAGGGCGAGAAGGGAAGACCCAGGTGGCTGCAGTCCTTGCCTAGGCTGAATTACAGACTAAGCCTCGCCCAGCTGATCAGAGCTAAATCAAACTTGGCAGCAAAAACGCCTCCTGGTTCAACGATGATCTTAAGAAATCGAAGAAACTCTGCCGCTCCCTCGAGAAGGCCTGGAAAAAAGACCCAAACACCAGCACCAGGGACGCCTTCAAAAACGCCACCCGCATACACCACCAACTAATCCGGACTGCCAAGAAAGCTGCATTCAAAGACCGACTAGACAACAACGCCCACAACAGCAAGGAACTATTCAACATCGTCAAAGAATTCACCAACCCCTCAGCAAACTCCAATGATATCACCCCCTCTCAAACCCTCTGCGACTCCCTAGCCTCTTTCTTCCACAACAAAATCGCAGACATCCACAACAGCTTCGACAACCAACTCGGAGACCATCCCACCCAATCTCCTGCCGTACCTTCACCCCCCTCGAACATCCTTAACGACTGGAACCCAATCTCCACCGAGGACACCATCCGCCTGATGAACTCCATCCACTCAGGATCCCCCACAGACCCATGTCCTCACCACATCTTCAACAAAGCAGACTCCATCATAGCACCACACCTCCGAGACGTCATCAACTGCTCCCTCAACTCCGCCACCTTCCCGGAAAGCTGGAAACACGCCGAACTCAGCGCCCTTTTGAAAAAACCCACAGCGGACCCCACCGAACTCAAAAACTACCGCCCCATCTCGCTCCTTCCATTCCCGGCCAAAGTCATCGAGAAAGCTGTCAACAACCAGCTCGCCACCTTCCTCGAAAGCAACAATTCCCTCGACTCCTCTCAGTCCGGCTTCCGAGCCAAGCACAGCACGGAGACCGCCCTCATCGCGGCAACAGACGACATTCGAACTCTACTGGACAATGGAGACACAGTCGCCCTCATCCTCCTAGACCTCTCCGCAGCCTTCGACACAGTCTGCCATAGCACTCTTCTACAGCGCCTCAAAAACATCGGGATCCAAGGAAAAGCACTAGAATGGATCACCTCATTCCTCACCGGAAGAACCCAGAGGGTCCGCCTCCCACCATTCAAGTCCGAGGCCACTGAAGTCATCTGCGGCGTACCCCAAGGATCGTCACTCAGCCCCACCCTCTTCAACGTATACATGAGCCCCCTTGCAGCCATCGCTCGCCAACACAATCTCAACATCATCTCCTACGCTGACGACACTCAACTAATCCTATCACTCACCAAAGACCCCAACACCGCCAAAACCAACCTTCATGAAGGTATGAAAGAAGTAGCAGAGTGGATGAAGCACAGCCGTCTGAAACTGAACTCAGACAAAACAGAAGTCCTTATCTTAGGCACCTCCCCCTCCGCTTGGGACGACTCTTGGTGGCCAGAGGCCCTTGGAAAAGCACCCATCCCGACGGACCACGCACGGAACCTGGGCATCATCCTGGACTCCTCACTCTCTATGAACAGACAAGTCAACGCAGTCTCATCTTCATGCTTCAACATCCTCCGCATGCTCAAAAAAACATTCCGCTGGATCCCCACCGAAACCAGAAAAACAGTCACCCATGCACTGGTTACAAGTCGCCTGGACTACGGAAACACCCTATACTCCGGTATCACCGCAAAACTCCAGAAAAAACTCCAACGCATCCAGAACGCATCAGCCAGACTCATACTAGATATCCCGCGTAAAGACCATATCTCTAACCACCTGAAAAACCTCCACTGGCTCCCCGTCAATAAGAGGATTACTTTCCGCCTCCTTACCCACGCGCACAAAGCACTCTACGAACTTGGACCCGAATGCCTCAACACACGACTTTCCTTCTACACCCCCCCTCGCCAGCTACGATCTTCCAACCAAGCCCTTGCTACCATTCCTCGCATCAATAAAACCACCATGGGAGGCAGATCCTTCTCCTACCTCGCAGCTAAAACCTGGAACTCACTCCCCACTCACCTACGTCTCACACAGAACCACCTAGCATTCAGAAAGCAACTTAAAACCTGGATATTCGACAAGTAATTCCCATCCCTTCCTCAAGCGCCATGAGACCCTCTGGGTATGTAGCGCGCTATATATATTTCTGACTTGACTTGACTTGGGGCTTCTGCAGGTGGTACCAGGAACTGCCCCCGGCTTTGCAAGCAGAGCGGCTGCAGGCCTGACCATCCTCTAACCAGTGAATCAGACATATAGCCGAGTGGAGGAGGAGTGGGCTGGGTGGACCGTCCCCACTGCGAACTGTGCCTTACGCACGTCCATAGGCCATAAAGGAGGCAAGAGTCTGGCCCCAGAAGCAGAGAGGAGCCCACAATCAGGATTTGAAGGTGGGAGCGGGCCTGGTGGGGGTTACAGCCCATCAGCAGGAACACATTAGAAGACCCCAGGCCAAAGGAGGCTGCAGACCCAACATGGAGAGGCCACGAGTGGGGCAACTCCCTGGTGTCTACTGGCACCCCCAAAACCATGGAGGTGTGGGGCAGAATCAGCTAGTTGCCAAAACCGCGATTCCTCTAGAGGCTGTGACGCAGATGGAGGCTGGCCGTAACAAACATACTGTGGGTAACGAGCGGCAGTTCCCCGCAGAGATGACCA
Source organism: Lissotriton helveticus (assembly GCF_964261635.1). Classification (NCBI taxonomy): domain Eukaryota; kingdom Metazoa; phylum Chordata; class Amphibia; order Caudata; family Salamandridae; genus Lissotriton; species Lissotriton helveticus. The sequence goes on along the minus strand of NC_136068.1, from coordinate 1,488,419,297 downwards.
CTCACTGCAGAAGGACCCGATGATCAAGGACCTTCTGCAGAAACCGTGCACTAAGAAAACGGACCACCCCACAACCCAACAACAGGATAAAGATATGGACCCGACTCGAGAACAACTGGAGGAGCCCATCACATGAGGGTTCCTGGAGCAGCTGTTCTGGACTCTCAGGGAAGACTTTGCTGGACTGCGACACAATGTCACCTCGGACATTAAGCAAATCAGGGCAGAGGTACAGGAACTCGGCGACCGGGTTGACTCTCTAGAGAGGAATGGCGATCCAAGAGAGGAGGAGATTACCGAACAGGCTAGTGAGTTGGTTAAACAGAGACAGGAATGAGGAGCTTTATCTTCGCCTGGAAGACCTCGAGAACAGCTCTCGAAGATTTAACATACTTATTATTAAAGGCGTGCCACTCCAGGCAGATGGGGGAAGCTGGAGGATTGGGTGGTCCGCTTCTTCCGTCATGTGGCCCCTGCACTGGGAGACAAAGAAATCATCCTGGATCAGACCGACTGAGCAGGCCGACCAGCCAAAAACCCGGGCCAGCAACATGACATCCTCATGTCTCCACTCCATTCAACAGAGGGAGATCATAATGGCAGCCACCAGAGATAAATCGACCCAGGCGTATGAGGGGCTTCAATTGGAATATACCAAGACCTGTCACCGCTCACCGTCCAAAGGCGTAAAGCTCTGAAACCAGCTACAGACTACCTATGCGATAAGGGGATCCAGTACCGCTGGGGACACCCTTTCAGGCTTTCATTTGTCTGGAACAAGGAATTGCACTCAGTTTGGTCACTGAAGGGGGCACAGGAGGTACTTGGTCTTGACTTAGAGGAAGAGGGCAGCCCTGAATCAACAAATGAGGATACCGCCCCAAGCGATTCACAGAAACCCAGAAGATGACAAGGGACCAGACGCGAGAAACCTTCCAAACAAACAGCCAAGGAAAGCCAGAAAGAAAGATGCTGCTCCGACAGATACAAAACCGAGATGGGACTGGAGACAACTTGTGTCTTGCGTCAACAACTGAGTGTAGGCCACACAGCTATTCACTAACTTGGTGCTGCAGACACCCCAGATGCGTCCAGAAGCGACTAAACTCAGTCTCGGCAGAGTGGGCTCACTCTCATCGATACAATGACCAAACACCGAACACAGAGACCCATGCACGATAGAGCGTCCTATGCTGGCCAGCTGGCACCCTCTCAAGGCTTGTTTACCTATTTTCTATCTGTACTTCTTTCCTTTCCTGTAATGGGACCTACTCTACGCGATGCCATGTGGGGGCCTAGCAAGAAATTGGCCGCGGGACACAAGGAACCAGGGGGGACGCTGTAGCCCGCAAAGGGAGAGGTCGAGTTCAGAGAACGGAGGCTGCCTGTACCTCAATCGCACATGATGCACGCACATGGGACACAATGTCATACAATATATACATGATGAATCAGGAGGCAGAATGCACTGAGCAAACCACTGCGGCTGGGGGAGGGAGATGGGAAGAGGGTGACGTGGGGACACTGTTAGGCTGGAGAGGTGTGGTGCAGCGGCCAGGGCAGCTGACTTCAGAACACAGGGTTCACAGTTCAATCTCCGGCAGCAGCTCAGCTCAGCACCATGTGACTCTGGGCAATAGCTCACTTAATTTCCATGACGGCCCCCAGTGCCTTGAGACCCATAAGGGTGTGTAGTTTGCGCTTTACAAATACGGATTTACATTTTACATTTACCTGTGCAACACATCATTCCGGAATGGGATTGACCTGGAGCGGAGGGAGGGAGTCCCTACTCACATGCGCACCCAGGGAGGGATTCTTGGCCAATCCATTAAGTACCCATATGTCCACCATTAGGATTAGAATCATGAGCTTCAATGTCCGAGAGCTTAATGCACCCGTTAAGCGACGTATACTTCTTACAATGCTTAGAGAGGCGAGTTGCGATATCAGTCTAATACAGGAGACCCACTTGGTGCGCGCTGACTGGTAACGCCTACGCTCCAAATGGTATGATAGACACTATTTCTCCTCTGCTCTGGGCCAAAAGGCAGGTGTGGCTCTTCTCATAGCTTCCCATTTTCAGGGCACGGTAAAGGGGGTACATGCAGAATTACTGGGAAGTATGCTGGCGCTGCGTGTTCTGGTGGGATTCCCATACATACACCATAACATCCATATACAGCCCTAATGAGCACCAAGAAGCTTTCTTCCAAGATACACTGAATATGATTGTGGACTCTCAAGATGAGGATTTAGTATTAGGGGGGCTTTGACCTGTCTAGCTGTGTGCTCGGAGCTATGTTAGTGACAAGGATAGGACACTTGGGATCACTCTCGGTGCCTATGCTCCAGGGGTTTGGGGAGTTGGGTTTGAAAGATGCTTGGAGCCTCAGGAGTATACTTTTTTCTCAGTGTCATATCAGACATACGCACGGATTGACTTATTCTGGATTTCCCAACGGGTTATAGGCTATATCAAGGAGGTGACAATAGGGACGGCAGCGCTATCGGACCACTCTCCGATTTCACTGGTGTGTCCACGTTGTGTTTTGGGCCGATTCCTGTCGCGGGCACTGGGCCTACCCACACAAGTGAGGTACCATTTTTATCAGAAGACTTTGTGGAATGTGGGGTGGGTAGAATTGTGTGGATCTACACAGATTCCAGAGCTTTTCATCACAGAAATGTCAGGAAAAGAGTTTTCTTTTTTTTTTTACAAAGTTCGAGGTGTGCAAGGGATTCTAGGTAACAGAACCTGTTGAGAGCCACACAAGTCACCCCATCCTGGATTCAACCTGGGGGGCATATTTACAATAACTGGCACATCCCTGCAAATCAGCAGGGATGCGCCAATTATTGTGCGCCACAGTACAGCCATCATGGATGCGTCGCATTTACAATGCGGCGCACCATGGGGCAAAAACGGCACAGATGCGTGACGCATCTGTGCGTAAAAGTGGCGCATTGCTGGAGTTGTGTCGCAAGCGCGACGCAGCTCCAGCAATGCTCTGGGGGCCCTATCTAGTTAATGCTGCGTCAATCCTTACGCCTGCTTCAGGCAGGCACAGGGTTTTGACGCAGCATAGGCCTAAAAGTGACTAAGTGAAATCTTATAGATTTCACTCAGCCACTTTTAGGAGGCGTTCCGGTGCCGGAACGCCCCCCCTACACAGGAACGCCGACATGTGGCGCAGGGCTTTACAACGTGACGCATCGCCCAGATGCGTCACATTGTAAGTACCCCCGCACCATGGTACAGGATTTGCGCCGCTGCTGCGTCACAAAAGTGACGCAATGGCACCGTAAATTAGGCGCAAAGGGCTTGTAAATCTGCCCCTGGGTGTCTAGTTTTCAAAAATGTATAGGCTTGCTAGGTTTCCCTAGGTGCCGGCAGAGCTAAGGTTCAAATTCCACAGCTCATCAGTTTTCACTGTAAAAATGTGGTGTGTTCTGGGCCATTTCCTGTTGTGGGCACTAGGCCTACCCACAAAAGTGAGGTACCATTTTTATCGGGACACTTAGGGTAACACAGAATCATTGAGCAACTGTTATACCAATTGACTTGTGATGCATTTCTGCCTTCCAAATGAAAGACAATGTGTAAAAAAGAAGTCACTATAATTCACATGCTAGATTGGATACCCACAATTTTGGAGATGTGCAAATAGCTACTTTTTCTAAACTCTATATTTTGTTCCCATTTCGGAAACACATAGGTGTCTTTCATACCGATTCTTTACTGTTTATTTTTCCAAAATGTATTGCTACATACTCGGTACACAATAAAAAACAAGTGCAAGACGCTGCTCAGTTATTGGCTCTGGGTTTCTCTGGTTCTTGGTGAACTACAAGTCCTATATATCCCCCACAATCAGAAAAGTCTAGCGGATGTAACTGTATACTGCTTTAAAAAATATGTCATGCTTAGAAGATGTTACATGTGAAATTGTTGGCACAAATGGCTGTTTTTTTAAAACTAATTTTCAATTTTTAACTGTTAGTTTCTATAAAAAAACCTTGAAGGATCTACATAAATGACCTCTTGCTGAATTTAGAATTTTGTCTACTTTTCCGAAATGCATAGCTTTCCAGGATCCATTAATGCTTTCATACCCATTTCTACCATTAACTGGAAGGAGGTTGAAAGCACGAAAAATAGGCTATGTCCCAGTAAAATGCCAGCTGTGTAAAAAATTTTGGTTTTCTGACAAACGTCTGTCAGTCCCTGAAAGCTGGGAAGATGGTGATTTCAGCACCACAAACCCTTTGTTGATACCATTTGCAGGGAAAAAACAGACGCTTTCTTCTCCAGAACTTTTTTCCCACAAAAAAAACATTGTAGCTGTATTTTGGCAAATTTCAGGGTCCCCTCAAGGGGAATAAACAAACCCTGGGTACCTTTAAAATCCCCATGATGATGGAAGAAAAGGACGCAAATTTGGCGTAGATACCTTCTGTGGTCAAAAAGTTACAGGGGACTAAGCGCAAACTACCCTAAATACCCTAAAAAAGGCTTAGCACAGGGGAGGGAAAAGGCCTAGCAGCGTAGGGGTTAATTAGTAATATTAAAAATTTAAAAAAATAGATTATTAAATAAAGTGCCTGGTGCCCAAATTGAGTATAGAAAGGCTGCTCCCCTTTCAGTACTGGTGCCACCCACCCTTTTGAGGCTATAAACCACACAACTGCAAATGTATGCTACTTCTCATTTAGATGCGACCCCCAGTAGGGATAATCAATATTTTCATTTTCTATTTCCCTCTAAGGGTGCAAGATGTAACAGAATCCCTAAAAGCAAGTATATCGGGTGTGTCTCAAAGTGCAAGACATCAACTGTGCCAATGCATAAAAAAATTGCAGGAGATTTCCTTTCCTTTTTTTGAAGTGTGCTCTATAGTTCTCTTTCTATATACCATTTTAAGACAAGAGACCGAAGGCAGATCAGGCAGGCAGTTGCCGGAATCAGAGTGTAAGTCTCACCACTAACGTGCTGCTACCATGAGCGATGTGCCCCAGACAGGCCCCACTGCTACTGGGAATGGGGCAGGCAGGGGTTGGACAGTGGGACAGGCACTGCTCCTGTGGCACAGGACGAAGTCGTGCGCAAGGAAAGGCATGGCTGCCAAATGAACGTTTTCCCTGCTTGTTTAATCCTCCTTCCTAGTGCTTAGATGTGGAATGCGAGTTTATCGTTGCGTTCCAGCGCAGCACGGTATTCACCCTGCGGTGGGGTCGGCTTTTTATATGGGACGCAAACTTTACAAATCAGGTTCACTGTAAACTTTGACGCTGGGCTTTTTGCTGCAGATTATTATTCTTCTCCAGAACTTTTTTCCCACAAAAAAAACATTGTAGCTGTATTTTGGCAAATTTCAGGGTCCCCTCAAGGGGAATAAACAAACCCTGGGTACCTTTAAAATCCCCATGATGATGGAAGAAAAGGACGCAAATTTGGCGTAGATACCTTCTGTGGTCAAAAAGTTACAGGGGACTAAGCGCAAACTACCCTAAATACCCTAAAAAAGGCTTAGCACAGGGGAGGGAAAAGGCCTAGCAGCGTAGGGGTTAATTAGTAATATTAAAAATTAAAAAAAATAGATTATTAAATAAAGTGCCTGGTGCCCAAATTGAGTATAGAAAGGCTGCTCCCCTTTCAGTACTGGTGCCACCCACCCTTTTGAGGCTATAAACCACACAACTGCAAATGTATGCTACTTCTCATTTAGATGCGACCCCCAGTAGGGATAATCAATATTTTCATTTTCTATTTCCATCTAAGGGTGCAAGATGTAACAGAATCCCTAAAAGCAAGTATATCGGGTGTGTCTCAAAGTGCAAGACATCAACTGTGCCAATGCATAAAAAAATTGCAGGAGATTTCCTTTCCTTTTTTTGAAGTGTGCTCTATAGTTCTCTTTCTATATACCATTTTAAGACAAGAGACCGAAGGCAGATCAGGCAGGCAGTTGCCGGAATCAGAGTGTAAGTCTCACCACTAACGTGCTGCTACCATGAGCGATGTGCCCCAGACAGGCCCCACTGCTACTGGGAATGGGGCAGGCAGGGGTTGGACAGTGGGACAGGCACTGCTCCTGTGGCACAGGACGAAGTCGTGCGCAAGGAAAGGCATGGCTGCCAAATGAACGTTTTCCCTGCTTGTTTAATCCTCCTTCCTAGTGCTTAGATGTGGAATGCGAGTTTATCGTTGCGTTCCAGCGCAGCACGGTATTCACCCTGCGGTGGGGTCGGCTTTTTATATGGGACGCAAACTTTACAAATCAGGTTCACTGTAAACTTTGACGCTGGGCTTTTTGCTGCAGATTTATTATTTATTTATTTTATTTATTTATAACATTTGTAGAGCGCGCTGTTACCGAACGGTGTCCTGGCACTGTAATGATAGCTCCCCTAGCCTAAGCCTGCTGTTTAGTTTGTGAACAGCCACGTTTTCAGATGTTATTCAATAAAGCTGGCCCGTTACACAGCTCACTCGATAAACTCGATTTTCCCATAGATCAGGGTGATGGGCTGTGCTCATGCTAATGACCTAGGAAGTACGAACCCTTGATCGGTCTCACCTTGGACTTTTAGCAGCAAGTATTACAAAGGGCTTCTCAGTAAATATAGAACTGTAGACCAGCAGTCGAAGTTCATTAAAAAGAATCATAAGAGAACTGTGATCATGAGTCCAATGCAGAAGTAGTGGCAAAATGCAGAAATGCATGACTAACTGCTGTTCTCTCAGCAAGATGTTATTTAGAGCCCATTACGCGAAAGTGAAAGCACTCAGACCACTGTGTAAGTGTTGTTGGGTGGAGGCTGGCAGGAGAACGTGGTAACGAATCGACCTGCAGGCTCACACAAAACAAAGCATGAGAACTGATATTCTGCTCTCTTGTGTGGGCGAGACTTGCTTATTAGACTAAGCAGGGGACTATAGTTAATCACGTCTTTTTTAAAACTAATTTGAAATGGTGCCTTCGATGACCGACCCTGATTGGATTGCGTAAAATCTGGTGTTCGTGGAAAAAGATGAAGCAGTGTGCGTAGCAGCACAGGCAGGAAAGCAACAAGAAACAGCAGAGGACCATTAGACGAAAAAAAAGAAAAAAGTGCACCAAACACATAAGAAAAGCCAAAAGTAAAGGGACATGTGACGGGGCAGTTGCCACCAAAGGTAAAACCCATCCAAATGCGGGATAATGAGCAGCCTTTAACAAATAAAAATAAAGCAATTTTCACAGTCCAAGGTGTTGAAAAGTCAGCCCATATCGCACCCAATGCCCAGGCCGCTGGTGCAGGGCGACTCTTCGTTTGCATCTTGAATAGCTACCAAATAAAGAGACGGGCACTGGAAGTAGGAAAACAAGAACAGGGTTTATTACTCATGAGGAGAGCCTGTCCTTTGGGACACTCGCATAGTGTCTTCGGGAGGTGCTCTAACAAGTTTCTCTGAGGCTTCGTCTTTTATACACAGGTTTGTGGCACACAGGCATCTTTTATTACAATCAACACTTTGTATAGTATGGAGGTATTCCAACACGTGGCTACAGTAGGGCCCTTATCCTCCATGCAATAGGAGGGGGCTGTCATGCGGCTGAGTGTTCTGCTGATTCCATTGGAATGTGTGTGCCTGATCAAATCTCAGGGGGTGGGGTGGCCATGATCAATAGTAGCTTCTTCCAAGAGAGACGAGTGCATAAAGTAGTGGGCAATAAACTGTATCCTCAGGCTAAGGGATGACCAGTGGTCAGGGCTGACATTCAGGCTCAGAGGAAGAGGTTATTAAAGGAGGGGTATTCATGGAGGGACAGGAGGTGTTGGTCAGGCGCGGGGTACGATTCTGAGGGACAGAGTCATGCGGGAGGGGTGGGCTCATGACTCGCGCATGTGGGAGAGGGGGCAGCCAGGGTGCATGGGGGAAGCTTGCAGGGTCAAGGAAGGGGCGCTGGCGATCGACCGCAAACTGAGAGGCCATGGTGCCTAAAATGGCTGTCGTGTACGTGTGTGCATGGGTATATGCTAGTGGGACAACACAGTCAGAGTTTTAGTGATATCCATTCTGTTTACACCAAGGGGTACTGTGAACACAAATGAACGCCGCTTATGTACATACACATTGCTATTTTTAACAGTCGCTGCTTTTTACATAAGCACGTTCAATTTCTACACAGTCGATGTGATAGGCAGAATACAATACATGTTAATTTACATCTGTTGGGCTTTTTATACAAGCCTAGAAATCGCATAATATTTAGTCGGTGTAGAATCAAGGAAAATGTTCCGACACATAAAAATCAAGTTCACATTTTCTCTCTAGTGACATCATATACAGAAAGAACGCTCTGATACCTTCCGGCTTGTCAGTACTATAGGGGATTTTTGGAAAACTAACCACATGAGTGACCGATGAAACATTTCTTAAAAGGCAATACAAAATGGTTGAGGGAGGTATTCAATTCGATACAAGTAATTTAGTCAAGGGGCGAATAGAAAGTTCTGGAAAGGGGGAGGGTCTTTGTCGCAATGTCTTTTAACAGAGTCCGTCTTCTTTTGTTGGCGCTGCTGAGCACCGGCGGTGGAGCTATAGGTCCAGCTCGGATTCGTCCTTACACGTTGCAGGGTGCGATCAGTCCTCTGCTGTTAGATCACAGTCCTGTTTCCTAACTTATTGTCTTAGGGGTGCCTTATGCTGGTCACCTGCGTGTCTTTCCTTTTCCGTGACAAAATCCCAGTCCATAGTCAAATTTTATATGAAAGAGTTTGTTGAATAATCGAGGGAGGAGAGGGCGGAGTGGGGCCAGATCTTCGAACACACCAAGGGACCAAGGGAGCAAAGGACAATGAGCAGACAGGCCCATCAGTCGGACTCAAAAAGGGACGGGAACTTCAGGCACGAGTGGGTCAGCAAGTCGAGGGCTTCAAGGCAGCCCCTTATTCCTTCATCAGCTGAACTTGAAAGTTGTGCCTCGTCCCGCGTCTCGTTGCTCTGCGGCTCCACCTTTGGTCGTCACACGTGCTCCATGATCTGTGGCCAGGCTGTGCGTCACGTCCAGCTCCTCGCCTTTGGTGATTGTATCTTTAAATGGGTGAAAAACAAGTTTTTAGAAAAACCGATCGGGAGAACAGATATACATCTCAATTCCTTCCCTATTCCTGAGTAGGTGGGGGATAGGTTCATCGGTCACAGTCAGAGGTCGTTATTTATGGAGTCTGTAGAAGGGCATTGCATATTGAATTCATAGACTTGTTTGGCGTTCATTCGCGATATATGATAAGAGAAATTGAACTTTTGTACACAATGTATTACGTTACAAAAAATAGAGTCCTTATGGAGAGACTCGTTCTTCCCTTTAACCCAAGTATCGACAATATCACATCTCCTTTCGGGGTCGGCTAATTCTTGCAAGCAGGGGCATTATCATAGGGTTGATCGGGGGCGAGTGGGTGCTTTTGGACAGAGAGCTAGGGTCGATCGGGAGAAGTGGGGTACTCTGGACATCCGCACTTAGGTGCAAGGGGGTGGGGCAATCGGGACATTGGGGATCGCATTTTCTAACGAACTGAGAAACAGAAGACCATTGACGTTATAGTTCCCCTATAAAAGGCCAGATTAGGGGACATTCGTCGTCTTACCTGTCCTTTCCTTCATTACCAACTCGGGTTCTATCGTTTGCAGAAAGGAGAGGTAGTAATATGGCAAGTCACAATCGCTTTGGTTTTGGTCAATTTTGCTGAACATTTTTGCGTTCGAGAAAACCTAATAATGTTTTGTGCCGGAGGGGCACAACGTCTTTATATTTGAAAAGAGAAAACGGGGTTTTTGGAAAGAGAGAAAAGAGAGAGAAAAGAGAGAGAGAGAGAGAAAAGAGAGAAAAGAGAGAGAGAGAGAGAGAGAGAGAGAGAGAGAGAGAGAGAGAGAGAGAGAGAGAGAGAGAGAGAGAGAGAGAGAGAGACAGAGAGAGAGAGAGACCGCACCCTAAATGGTCCACTCGGTACACGTATGACACGGGGAGAGAAAGAGAGACGTGTACAATAATGGACCGTTCAGTGCGCGTGCAACACAGAACAACAGGGGTTAAGTAGCACGGAAACACAGGCAGAAGGATGACGTAGATTCATGCATCAAGTACACACAAACTCAGACGGGGAAGACAGTACATGTATTATACACAAAAAAATCCAAGACAAAACATGAAACAGTTATTGGCCAAAATTATCCCTTTTCTGTATGCTGTGCATTTTTATCATCCTAAGCTCTTTTTACCTTTTTCTTATCTTTTATTCGTTGGCTGCCTCTTACTGGTGGCTTTGATTGTACACACTTACGCCTTTGGCAACTGGTCGTGAACTAACCTGGTCGGGCTAATGCTCACGGAGGTTTATTCGAGTCATTCTTAGCAAGTGCGTTTCCAGGCTGAGACAACAGTTGGTGTCAATTGGAGAGCAATGGGGCAGCTTTTAGTTATGTGCCTATGAGGATGCGGAAAAGGAGGTAGGAGGTTTTCAAATATTGGCAATATCCCTAGTCCTCTCGGCGGAGGATACTTGTGTAACCCCTACCTCGAAATATACCCTAAACTTTTCCCTATTTAGTTAAGCGTGGAGTGAATAATCATGTGTGCACGTTATTTTTGGTGGTATTATTCGGAGTGCATGGGCACCATAATCGAACGCCTTTTTCCCGTCTTCTTCGTCCGCCAGATCACCATTTTCCTTCTTTGTATTCCTAATCGATGTTCCAAGGTGACCTGCAGAAAGAGGGAAAAAGAAGGGGCGGGGGCAGCATTTAAGAATACAACAGCGCGCATAAACCCGAAAAGGCTTTTACTTACTACATACGCGGTCTATCTCCCCGGAACGCAGTTCTTGCCAATTCGGCATTTAAGCCCAGATGAACCTTTTAGTGTGCGAGAGATGTTTATCGGAAGCCGGTGGATAGCATAGGTCACCCAAGTGTGGTATTACAGATCGTATGTAGGGAGGCCAGATGGCACTCCTTTGGAGCGACTTAGGGGCATTTTAGTACAATCTTTCTGATACAGGTAGCATATAAAGTATAGACTGAATTCCAGGATCTTTTAGTGGTTGCTTTAAGCTGTACAAAAGTGTGCAAAGTACATACAACAAAAACCGTACCATTCATTTTTGCAGTATCTCTGCGTACTATACCTTTTTAATCTTTAAACAGTGGTCATTTATTCGAAACTTACTAATTCACACGTGACAACTACGTTTGCTTTTTCCAAAAAATCTTTAATAAGAATGCCAGTGCAAAAAATATGGGCCTACAACCCCGTGTGCCGGCCACGGAGCAGGCTCGAACTGTAGATGTGGGAATACTTTATTAGAAAAACTTTTAGTGGAGTCCGTTGTCGTTTATTTCATAAAAAGTGCGCCAAGTGCAATAAAAATCATATTGAATCTTTAGTGTGAGCGAATATCATAAGCATCGAAATTTCGAACTTTCAATAATCATGATGTGCCAAATTCAACAACAATTCATTGTCCGAATGTTCAATTAATACCCATCTGATGTCAATTTACCGTCTGAACACATAACCAGTACCCATCCAATATCAATTCTTTGTTCGAACATATAACCCGTACCCATCTCATATCAATTCATTTCCCGAACTGACAGTACACATCCTATATCAATCCATTGTCCGAACTCATAACCAGTACACATTCTATATCAATCTATATGTTTAAAAAGCTTCATACATATCCTTTGACATCAAGGCTGAGCAATCGGGGTACAATAAGGAGTGTGAGAGTTTCATTTGCATCGGCGCCATTTTGGGTGCAGTCAGGCAGAACCAGGCATAGTCTAAACGTCTATTAACTCGTGGTTGGCTCAGAGCTTCTCTTGGCAGTCCAAAAGTTCAGTTAAAGGGCAAAAGAAAGGATTGGTGGTTTGAACCATCAGTCAAAAGGGGAGGGAGGCAACAATCTTTTTCTACCGGGTCATACTGTGCTTTCGCCGGAACTGATCCGAACTGTAGTCTGCGGGATTCTAGTCATTCAACCTGAGGCTGGCGACAGCATGGGAGCGCCGACGTCCTGCGGCTATATTACCGTCGTTCCGAGGGCACTCATGGCAATCATTCACCATCGGGGGTATTTGCGGGAGTCGGGGACTCCCGCGGCTCCTCTAGAATCTTCAAGGTTGTGGAGAACTATGGTGGTGGAGTCAACTGGTGGCCGGGCCATTCCTTCGTGCTGGGCCCGCTCTTGCCAGGTCGATCGCCATTTTGAAAGTTCGGCAGCTACCGGCGATCGCGGGGTCAAAGGAGCGGACGGGCTCCACCCTGTCGGGCGAGGTGTTGCAGCATCGCCACAGTGGAAGAACCCTTATCCGGGCGCCTGGAGCGCTGAGGGTGCAGCTGGGAAGCCTCCCCCTGGGGAGGCGGGAGAGGCCTGTTCGCACCGTCTCTCCCTCCCAGTGCACCCCACGGCGTCTCGCTTGACATTTGTTATGGCCGGACCAGGCGATGAGGACGAGGGGGGGGTCGGAGGCATGTGCAGGACATCCCCCCCAGAGTTGTCGCAGCCATTATACAAGAAAGAAGTGGCGCCTGGCGTGTTGTTGCTGCCATTACGGAAGAAAAAAGAAAGAAGTGGCGCCTGGCGTGTTGTCGCTGCCATTACGAAGGAGAAGGAAAAAATGTCCCGTCCGTCTTTGGGCCGGGCTTCCGGTGGATGTCGGCCGGACGCCCCTTGCTCTGGCCCCATAAACGGGTTCCTTGGCTCATCGGCTGCAGCCGGATCCCGTCGGCCCCAGCCCCCGGCCGTTGGTGGCCGGACCGGGAGAGGGAGTGGAGGGACTACCTGCAACTCTCAAGTGCCACCACGGCCGAACTGGGAGAGAGAGGGTAGGGTCGAGGACATAGACATTCCCCCCCTGCAACTCTCTGGCGTTGTCAAGGCAATCCCCTGGCCGGGTCCCTTTGGCCTCGGCCTCTCCTCCGGCTACACCCTACGTGATGATCTCCAGCCGACTGTTGGCAGCAGGACCCGCCCTATATGTGTTGTTTCCGGCTGGGCGTAGCCGTAAACTTGTTGCACTTTGGAAGTTTCCAGAATGGGGGCGGATGTTCTGCTGACTTGCATTTTCCCCAGTTTACCGTTCTTATTTCTAACGTTTTCTTGTTTCTTAGGGCATTAATAAGTTTTATCATTACGTATTGTTATCGTTTCTTTGTTTGTTATTTATTAAAAAGTTCATGTTCATCAGTGGCCTACTGATTTTCGCTTTCCTATTCTTTTCTTTCCAGGTGGTTTCATGCTAAAGTTTTCTGTTAACAGGTTACAGTGATCACTTCGCTATTATTGTATATGTCCTTTTTACTAGGGGTGCTTTCTGGTCGGGCCAGATGACCTTCCTCTAGTAAATGGTCCGGGTGAAACTGGCGTATCAACCAGTGGGGAGTAGATAGGCATGACAGATTACAACGGGGGACAAAGGTCCGCATTACCTACCCTTCACTACTTGCAAAGACTAGAGTATGGCGACTTCTGTGCTCGTTTGCAAAATAGAGAATACCTCCAAAAGAACCAATTCCGAACAGTCAATGTTCGGTCAATCAATCAATCAATGAGGAACGAAATAGGTACGACGTGTTAAAGGTTTGCGTTACCTACCCTTCACTCTCTGCAAAGGGAGAGAGAATATTCCTATTCTTCCCCGTTTGCAGGCAGAGAAGATTCCTAAGAGAACCAACTTCGAACAATTCAATGCCCGATTCAATCAATCAATCAATGGGGAGAAAAAAATATAGGCACGACGTGTTAAAGTTTTGCGTTGCCTACCCTTCACTATCTGCAAAGACTAAACAGAGTATGGCGTTTCTGTGTTTGTTTGCAAATAGAGAATCTCCCAGAAGCAATCAATAGGTAATACTAGTATTTTCAAACAATCAATCAATTTCGCAATTTGTCGTGTGTCACGACCTTACCCGGACCGGACCATGTGGACAGTTCTTCGCCTTCCTTTTTCCAGCGCCCGATCGTTCTCTTTCTCCATGTTTTTACCGCAGCATTCCTGTGGGATTCCAGTCAGGACAATAGGTCACTTGAGAGAGGTCCGTTCGGAATCGGTGAAGCTCATTCAATCGGCAGCCGGACGAGGGCCCTCTCAAGGCAGGTATACTCCAATCATTTAGATGTTCACCCCATCGTCTGGACCTCTCTTACCGGACCTTATGTCGCTGATGGGCCCCGCGTTTGGGACGCCAATTGTCCAAAGGAAAGAAGAACTAGCAAGTGGTGGGCGTGGCCTACACCCCCAGGGTAGATACTCCATGACTCACAGAGCAGCGCATGAGCGCTGCTAGGCTCGACTTAAAAAGAGTTACAAGAAAAAAGTACTCTATTAGCACCAATGTCCCACAAAACTTGGGACAATTTTGAAAGGTTAGTCCAAACGGATCTGAAGAAACATAAGTTTCATACCCCCCACCATGACTCCTTTGACTAGAAAGATAGGGATACTCAACAGTTACAGCCAAAATACGAGAGTTAACCATGCAAATCGCAGGAGGGGCATAGATTATCATGGATACAATATACAATTCTAACAAGGTACAAGAAGACATTAACAATAGCTCATCCTATTCAGAATTGGATCAAGACTCCAACTAAAGAATTTCAAAAGACTTGTACAGAGCCCCCCACACCCTCCCTCAGAGTCCCGCCATTTTCTGTCCCGCCTCAGTACCTCTCCCTCCTCCCAACCTACTTAGAAGCCACAGCATGGCAATAACAAATGAAAGCCCGTCCGTGCCTGGACCGTGCCCAGCTCCAGGAACCCTGGCTCTCCCGCCACCCAAAGATAGACCACCACCAAGCTCTAGACTTGATAACTGCTGCCGCACCTTGCCTCGTTCCGCAGTAGGGCCATTCATCTACCGGCACTGCCGCTTCTCTTGCAACACCGAAGCACCCACACGCACATTCACCACCACCGCAACCATGGCTAATCTACTCCACTGCCTCCTGCTCAACACATGATCACCCTGCAAGCATGCCACAGAGATCTGTGATACCATCACCTCCCTAACCTGAAATACTCTTCCTTACCGAGACCTGGCTCAGACGTGCATCCGTGCCGGACATTGCCGCAGCAGCACTGGACGTATATGAGATTTAACACAGAGACCACATCCACAAAAACAAATCATATCGCCATCATTCACAAAGAAATCATCCTCTGCACCACCACTGTGGAAGGCGCTTCCCCATATATGGAACACCTTAACTTCCATCTCAATACAGACAAAACCACCATCACCTACAGACTTCGAAGACCTCGCCCCAGCTTCTGCAACACCATTCCCAAACTCATCACCCACTTGCAATGGACACCAAGCACTATATCTTCCTGAGAGACCTCAACAAAACAAACACAGCAATCCTCCTGGAGAGCATGAACAACATGGACCTTACTTAGATTGCCCCCGACCCCACACACAACGCAGGACACACAAACTTGACCCCATTTTCACGGCCAGCAACAGAGTAAAGTTCAGCCAGTTCACCAAGACAGACCACAGCATCGTCCACTTTACCATCACGGGATCCCCCAGCTCACCCACTAAGCTGCCCAGCACCCATCACCACAGCTGGAAGAAAGTATCAGAGAGCCAGTGGACCGACGCCCTCACCGCCTTTTACCTCCACCAACCAAGATCAAGGTATCAAGCACCTCCCCACCTGAATCACTGACTGCGCCAACAGAATCGCCTGTCATGCCCACCAAACGCAGGAACCACATTTCCCCCTACCCCCCACACATCCCACAAACAAGCCAACTGAAATGAGAAAGACTAAACACATATGCAAGTATCTAGAAGAGCGCTGCCATTCAGTTTACGCCCACCGCGGGGGTCGTGCCGGGTGAGTGTGTGTTCTGACTTGGGAGGGCCCACCTCTGTGCCCCTCCCATTAAGAGGTGCCTGGGGATCGCCACCGTCCACTGCGCATCAGTCAGGTCCTCCGCCGAGGCCCCGTCCTCATCCAAGTGCCCCATGCGGCCGTTCCGCCGGCCAGGGCACGCGAGGGCAGGGCCTAGTGTGTGCTTGCAGGAGACAGCCGAGGGCTTCAGGCTGGCGCCGTCGGTCGCTCGAGCCGCTCTGCCATTAATGATACTTTCGTACGGAAACCTTGTTACAACTTTTACTTTCTCTAGATAGTCAAGTATGATCGTCTTCTCAATGCTCCGCCAGTGCGACCCCGGCAGGGCCGATCCGAGGACCTCACTAAACCATCCAATCAGTAGTTGCAAAGGCGGTGTGTACAAAGGGCAGGGACTTAATCAACACGAGCTCATGACCCGCACTTACTGGGAATTCCTTGTTCATGGGAAATAATTGCAATCCCCAATCCCTATCACGAACGGGGTTCAGCGGGTTACCCGCACCTGTCGGCGAAGGGTAGACACGCTGATCCGTTCATTGTAGCGTGCGTGCAGCCCCTGACATCTAAGGGCATCACAGACCTGTTATTGCTCTATCTCATGTGGCTGAACGCCACTTGTACCTCTAAGAAGGTGGACGCCGACCGCTGGGGGTCACGTAACTAGTTAGCATGGAGGAGTCTCGTTCGTTATCAGAATCAACCAGACAAATCGCTCCACCAACTAAGAACGGCCATGCACCACCAAATACAGAATCGAGAAAGAGCTATCCTTCTGTCAATCCTTTCCTTGTCCGGGCCGAGTGAAGTTTCCTGTGTCAAGTCAAATTAAGCCACAAGCTCCACTCCTGGTGGAGCCCTTCCGTCAATTCCTTTAAGTTTCAGCTTTGCAACCACACTCCTCCCGAAACCCAAAAACTTTGGTCATGGGATAACGCCGCCAGATTGCTAGTTGTCATAGTTTATGTTCAGAACTACGACTGAATCTGATCGTCTTCGAACCTACGACTTTCGTTCTTGGTTAATGAAAATATTCTGGGCAAATGCTTTCACTTTGGTTCATCTTGCGCCGGTCCAAGAATTTCACCTCTAGTGTCACAACACAAATGCCCCCAGCCGTCCCTCTTAATCATGGCCCCAGTTCCGAAAACCAACAAAATAGGATCGGAGTCCTATTCCATTATTCCTAGCTGAAGTATTCAGGCAACCGGCCTGCTTTGAACACCCTAATTTTTTCAAAGTAAACGTTTCGGACCCCCAGTCAAGAGAATCAAGGGGGCGCAAGAGGCAGGGCTGGGACAGGCGGTAGCTCGCCTCGTGGCAGACCGCCAGCTCGATCCCAAGATCCAACTACGAGCTTTTTAACTGCAGCAACTTTAATATACCCTACTGGTGCTGGAATTACTGCGACTGCTGGCACCAGACTTGCCTTCCAATGGATCCTCGTTAAAGGATTTAAAGTGTACTCATTCCAATTACGGGGCCTCGAAAGAGTCATGTATTGTTATTTTTCGTCACTACCTCCCCAAGTCGGGTGTGGGTAATTTGCGTGCCTGCTGCCTTACTTGGATGTGGAAGCCGTTTCTAAGGCTCCCTCTTTGGAATCGAACCCTGATTCCCCGTGGTCACCAGGATAGGCACAGAAAGTACTATCAAAAGTTGATAGGGCAGACATCCAAATGTATTGTCGCCATCACGGGGACGTGCAATCGGCCCGAAGTTATCTAGAGTCACCAAAGCGGCCAGGCGAGCCTGGATTGGTCTTGGTCTGATAAGTACATGCATCCCGGGAGGTCAGCACTCATTTGGATGTATTAGCTCTAGAATTACCACTATTGTCCAAGTAACAAATGGAGATATCAAAGGAACCATAACTGATTTAATGAGCCATTCGCAGTTTCACTGTACCGGCCGTGTGTACTTACATGTGCATGGCTTAATCTTTGACTTAAGCATATGCTACTGGTAGGATCAAATAGGTAGCCGCACCTGCTGACAGGGTGGGGTTTGGGAGCTGGTGTCCGTCTCCCTGACTGACAACCTTCCCACACCCCTCCCTCTGGGGAGCCTGCTAGGGGAAGGAGCCCACCCACCTGGGCCAGAGGGCTCACTGGAGGGGTGCAGGTACAGTCGCATGGGCACCTGTGGGCCCAGCTGTCTCCCCGGAAGGAGAGAGGCAGGCCGAAGCACAGCCTGAGCGAGATGCAGGGGTGGCAGAACCTGGCTGCGGCACCCCTCGGAACAGTCACCGAGCTGGTGTGGAAATGAGCTGGGCAGAGAGGGGCGACAGCGTAGAATGCAGGGCCTACAGACCTGCCGGGCAGGAGTGTCCGGAGCAATGCGCTACCCGACCCCTTCCTCTTGCGTCAGAACACAGGGGGACGCAAGCGGCCAGGGCTGCTCAGCCTTTGCTCTGCTGGGTGAGGGGAAGCGCCAGGCCCTCGAGTCCGACGGTCCATTCGGGGTGGCCAAGCAGTCATCCCTAAACGGACCAAGCGTGCCTAATCGATCGAAGTATGGCAGGGACCTCCCTGCATGGGGAATACCGGCTTCACGTCCCTGCCTGCTCCCGGGGCAGGCAGGCTCGGAGGAAAGGTCCATCGGGAAGCAGTGGCGTCACTAGGGTTGGTGTCACCCGGTGCGGGTAACTCATGGTGTCAACCCCTCACGACTTACCGCATGGACCTCCTCCATTCCGAGTCCGCCAGTGGACACAGATGGCAAATAACAGGACCATACAGAATCCTTAGTAACGTTTGTAAATTTAGTTCCTATATTTACAAAGGCCATAGAAGAAAAATTTAATTCAACAAGGTCGGAGGTAAAAGATTATAAGAAGTTAAGAACTGTCTCTTTCACTTTAACATCTGGTTCCTCTCTTCTCTTTGTGGGCACTTGAAAGGCGCAGCATGAATGCTCTATTTTCTAACTGGTAACCCCATAACGCCGATTTTACCTCCAACAGACCAGAAACCCAAAAGAGAAATGGCACAGCCAGTCAGCAGAAACACAAATCCACAGCCAAAAGCACAGGGACATAAAAGCTGCCACTGGACAATAAGGCAGCAGGATGAAGACCGGCCAGCAAAGCAGGCATATTTCAGCCAAAGCAGTTCACTTCATAGTATACGTATGAAGTGAACTAACTGTGAAGTGAACCACCTGCAAGTGAAGTGACGAGTTCAAGGAAAGGCCTGGCCTGCTCCCTGCCTTGAGCAATGAAACATGCAGCTGGCCGTGTGCAACTGCAAGCACAATGCAACGCCCGGGTCAGGACTAGCCTAGGAGGCTGGAAGGGCGGGGCCGGACAGGGTCTTCCAGTCTTCTATTTATTTATGCGTTTTTTTATATAGCGCAGACTTTACCCAAAGGCGTCAGAACGCTTCACAATAGGAACAGTAATGAAACACGAGGAGAAAATTACAAGTGAACAAATTACAAAAGGAAACGTTAAGTTACAAGAGGCAAAAGTAACAATTGTGAGCAAACAAAATACATGAGGTTGCAAACGGCGCATTACAGGAGGAAAAAGTGACATGTGTGCAGGTTATAAGTGCTTAAAAGATAAACTATGACTGAAGGCAGGTTTTGAATTGTCCAACCCCTGAATGTAAGAGCTTCACATCCACTGTCTGAATGCCAGATGCATTATCTACACGCGTAATTAAACTAATAACAGTGTATAAAAGCAACTACTAATGCGTCTTTATTACTAAAGGAACACTTTTGTGAAAAATTTTAATAATGAAATACTGATCAAAAAGCACTGTTTCTAAACTTATACCTTGCAGTTAGCATGCAATTCCTTAAAGATGATTCATAATTCATTAAGCAGGTATATTACAAGGATGGTAACCTGAGACCTATCTCACTCAAGAATGTCTGCAATGAAAGCAGTAACTCGCTCAGCTTCCTACGTAAAATACAAATCTGTGACCTGCATGGTGCATGCTTCACTTTGCAGCTGGGACATCACATTAACTCTTTATACTTTGTATGAGTCAGGCCGGCCTGTAACTAGACTGCACACAGATCTCGCCAGCAAGTGTATTCACCACCAAAGTTATCTTACAGCTACAATGCTTTGGAATTTGTTGGGTAAACAAAGATCTCTGCACCAGGTGTCTACAGTCTAATCCCAATAAACTATTTTAAAGTGAAGTCTGCTCGAGAGAAAACAAAGTACAATTAGAAGAGGTATAATACTGCAATATATGGTAGACACTCAAGCACAAGAACAAACGTTACGTTCGTAGGCCATGGTGGCACTTGTGCAAGTATCAAAGAGCAAACAAAATGCCATTACCGCGCAGTCCCCGGCAACACTCACTCGAAAGATCTGCCAAGGTGCCCTTTTTGTCAACTGGAGAGCATCGTTATATTCCCACCAGGTAGATTTGTCCACACACCCACTGTGTTAATCTGAAGAGGATCAAGTGCACAAAATCTGATAGTCTTTCTGTAGAGCATCACCCCCATTGGGCACACCATGAGATGTGCCTGCCTGCATCCTATTGTGCTAGAAGGAGCATGGGTTACACCTTTTGTGAATCAAAACGCCCACTGTACATCCAGACAGAACACGGTCTGTCTAAATAACCACCTTAGACATCCGTACTGCTTTACAAAAGAGACGCGATGAACACTGAGGAAACACCCTCCCTTAAGCATTAATATAAACCCACATAGAATGTGCGAATACCGGTTGTATTGAATCTGCACAACATTGTGTTCACAACTGTATTGAAGGGATCGATCAAGTACAGCTGGGGGGAGAGAGTTGTCACCTAGATATTACAGGGGGGCTCCTTCATGTTTAGGCACAGGGAGATGTGCGATTTGGCCAGAATGAAGCTCCGTGTGCTGGGCATCCCTGCCAAGACAGCAACCCAGCTCTCCAGCTTCAGGGTCGGCCGTCCTACAGGGCAGCGTGAAGAAGCAGACTGGTGTCCGGCAGTGGGCAGTGGCGCTTGATGGTGGCTGAAAGGTGGGCTTCAATGCTGTTACTGCTTTTAGAGTGGCCCCGACTCGAGACCTTGTGGGGGCTGGGATGGTAAGGTACCCCACTCTAGCTTGCATTAGGGTGGTGCCTGTGATACTAACTGAACCCCCCACCCCTATAACGACTTAAGAAAGGGTGGGGAGACCTTTAGAATTAGCATCCAGGCGGCAGGCCCTGCTCCTGTTCCTACCTGGGCATAAACTTTGTGCACAAGGTAAATGGTGGCAGTACCTGAACCGCTCAGGAAATGTGACTGCCCAGAAAACTGGGTGCATGCTGCTTTGTTCATAATAAAGGGGGTCGTGATCTACAGATATTCAAGCTGCAGTGCCAAAGCACTGCTCCATATGACAAACAGTTTGAGAATTATGTTGCCTCCAATTTATTGTCCTGTGAGCTAGACTTTGTTTTTAACGCCATTAAAATTGGCATGAAGTGCACCAACGTCTCCATCTATTAATGGCTAATGGGTCCATAACAAGACTGCGACTGGACCATCAATATATCGGGCAAGACTGGGTGTGTCCCGCAGAACTCGAGATGTTCAGGGACCTCTAGAACATGCAAAGCTTGCCGTGAGATGTACAAAAAGGTTTATTAAAAAAGAATTTACAGAATTAAAATGTATTGTCGGTGCCCGAGTGGCGTTTGTAACGTAGGGACCATGCATCCATGCATCCCCTTATAGGTAAATTAATAAACTATGCAGTGAGTGGTGATGTAAACGTGCTCACACTACGGGACGTAGTGATGCACACTTTTGTGACAATGAGTGCATGCCTAATATCCCAGTGCTTTTGATGTAGGAACACCACTGTGTCCCAATTTACCTTTGGTGGCAGGGTACAGCAGGGGGCACATGAGGTGTGGTTGGGCCCTGGGGGCCCAAGCCTATCTATCATGACTGCCCAACTAAGGAGGAAGAAAGCTTTAGCCTAGTGGTGCACCCGCCCGAAGAGGGCCATGTTTTCGTACGTTTCGTGCCAGTAAAAAAAAAAAGCATGTACTACTAACTGAATCTTGATAGTTCATTTGTGTGCCACTGCACTGCCACATTTTTAACTTAGTTCATGCATGATGCAGCAGTATTCTAATAAATACATGATATTATTTCTCTCTCTCTCACCGTCCCAAATTTGAAGGGGAGACTGGAGAGACCACGACGGCGCTCGCGAATCCAATCGCGATATATCATCAAAAGAGTAGAGAAGATGGTGGTCTGTCTCTGATGTCGTCGCGGTATTAATTCTTTATTTTCTCACGACGACGCACCACTGCGCACGCACTCTCGTCTCTGACCTCTGGCGGGCGCGTGACCGCCGTAATGCATCGGAGCAGCAGGTGCGCACTGTGCACAGCGCTTGGGGGCTGTCCCAGGGCTGTCATTGGTAGGGCTAATTAGATTGACGGCCCTGGGACCCTGCTGGGTACGCCGCGCGCATCCGCATCGCACCACCAGTGACGATCATGATCACAAAGTACATCTGGTGCGGTGCGTGCGTGGCGTGCGCTTGTGCACTAGTGCACTAAACTTTAAAGCAGCTGAGTTAGCCTAGTGGCTAGTCAGGCAGCTAACTAACTAGATTGGTGTCACCCCAGATGGGGTGACACCCGGTGCGGTCCGCACCCCCCGCACCCTCCTAGTGACGACACTGTCGGGAAGGAATGGGAGGCAGGCACAGAACCAGGCCCGGCTCCTACCTTCTCCTGCCTTGGAATCGCAGAACCTCACGGAAGTCTGACTGACATGCTCCCTAGTAATCCGGAGGACAAATATTCCACTTTCTTGTAATCTGTGCACATCGGGTGATGGAGGGGACCCAAGGCGCGAATGTGCCTGATCTCCTGGAGCCCTCGCTGGGATCGGGGAGGCAAACGAGTCCTCGGCGGGACTTCCAGGGAAGCCCAGCCATCTAGTCGCCCCGTTGGAAAGCATTGCGGACGACCAGATGGCAGAGGGAAAGAAAAAGGGTTATATCCTGAGCAATGCTCAGGATATAACTCTTTTTCTTGTGCTTAATGGTGTAGAAGTGGTCTACATCTCTGGTAATTGGTAGGTGGCAGTTACCACATCCTTAGAGCAACCAGATTTTGTGATTGGATTTCACTACAACTTCGCTCAAGTAATACCCAACCATCCTCATCTTATTAGATGGTCGAGGGGATAGGTGCGACCAGATGGACGAGGGGAAAGGGGCAACCAGATGGCTGGGCTTGAAGGGCGGCCATCAGGTCGCTCTGTGCCCTAACAAAAGGGGGAGCAGGGGCATGGGGGATGGAGGCTCGGGCCCTAGCTGGGTCTAAGCCATGGGGCTGCGCGGGGGAGCAAACGGGCCCTCCGACTCAGGGCCTGCAGACACCTTGACAAGCAGGCGCAGCAGGGGAGGTCTGCACAGGGCTGACAGACCCCAGTTCTGGGCCCTTGGAGGAGCGGCAAGCCTGAGGACAGTGCCCAGGGTGGAAGCACCCGACCCAGGGCCAAGCGGGGCCCATGGAACAAATCAGGTCTCCCTGGCCCAGAGGTGCAGGGAAAGCCTCCCTGTGCCCGCGGGACCCTGTCCTGGGCACCCTGCCACACGGCAGGCCCAAGGACGGAGCCCCGGGTGGGAAATCCGCCCTTCCCGGGGCCCTCAGGGGCGCCGGGCGGAGATACTGAATCCAGCCAAGCAGGAGGGGTTCCCCAGG
The DNA here is from genome assembly GCF_964261635.1 of Lissotriton helveticus. NCBI lineage: Eukaryota > Metazoa > Chordata > Amphibia > Caudata > Salamandridae > Lissotriton > Lissotriton helveticus. Next base: position 1,488,395,689 of record NC_136068.1, on the reverse strand, counting down.
CACAACGGAATCCTGTCTCGGGTCTTTGCCATAGCAGAAATCCGGGGTCCAGAGCTGGAGCACCCAACCCGGGGCCCCTGGATCTAGTTGGGGCTCCCAGGCTCAGAGGCGCAGGAGAAGCCTCCCCGGGCCCGTGAGATCCTATTCTAAGCACCCGGCCACGCAGAAGGTCCGAAGACGGAGCCCAGGGTGGGGAGACTGCCCCTGCGAGCCTGGGAGCCCCAGCTAGGTCCAGGGGCCCCAGGCCCCTCAAGGGCACCAGACAGACCTCCTGAACCCCTCCAAGCAGGGGGAGGCTCCCCATCTTGGGCCTTTGGCATAGCAGCAGGCTGCAGGATAGGGCCCAGGGCTGGAGCACCCGACCCAGGGCCCCTGGACCCAGCCAGGGCTCCTGGGCGAGTGGGACCCAGTCCCGGGCACCCTACCATGCAACAGGCCCGAGGACGGAGCCCGGGGTGGGGAGGCCACCTTCCCCAGGGACGTAAGGGCCCCCCGGCTGGAGCTCCTGAACCCAGTCAAGCAGGGGAGGCTTCCCGGGCACGATGGAACCCCGTCTTGGGCCTTTGGCAGAACGGCAGGCTAGGGGACAGGGTCCAGGGTGGGCCCCTGAACCAAAGCTGGGGCTCCCAGGTCCAAAGGTGCAAGGAAAGCCTCTCCGGGCTCTCATGACCCTGTCCTGGGCACCCTGCCGTGTGGCAGGCCCCCGAGGACGGAGCCCAGGGTGGGGAGACCACCCTCCCCAAGGCCTTTAGGGGGTGGGGCCTTCAGAGATCTTGTACCCAGCCAAGCAGGGGCAGGCTCCCAGGGCCCGTCGTGGGCCCCTGGAGGAGCGGGTGGCCAGGAGGCTGAGCCTGGGCCCCCCCAGACCCTGTCGGGCTCCCGTGCACAGGTGAGGCCTCCCTGGGCCCTCAGGCCCCCATTCCCGGCACCACGCCACATGTTGGGCCGGGGGTTGGAGCCCCGGGCTGGGGGAGCGTTCTGGCTGTTCAACTGAGGACCGCTAGGCCGAGAGGGGTTTCGGAGTACCCTGTCCCTAGTAATACAGAGGAAGCGTACCTCCTTTCTAGTAACCCGTGTGCACCGCAAGACAGAGGACCCAGGGCGCGGACGCGCGCGACCTCCTGGAGCCCTGGCTGGGATCAGGGAGGCAAACGAGCCCTCATCGGGACTTCCAGGCCAATCCGGCTATGAAACGCATTGGTTGCCCCTTTGGAACGCATTGCGACCGACCAGATGGGCGGGCCCAAAGGACACCAATCTGCCTGTCTCCGCCTTCGCAGGAGGGCTCCCACCTGCCCTTTGGAGGGCTCGGGGGCTCTGCGTCCCGGGGGCTTTGGAGACCCCGCTGGGCCTTGGGCCCGGGGCTGTGGACGCGGGTCCCCGATGCACCTCTGACCCAGGGTCCCCCAGGCACCTTGACAGCTGGCAGAGCAGGGGGAACAGAGCCCTGTGCCCAGCCAGAAGTGTCGCCATGCACAGGAGAGGCCTGGCCAAGGAACGAGTCTCAGGTGACCTGCCACACGGCTGGCCCGAGCCCAGGGTGGGGAGGGCACCATCCACCCCAGGGCCACAAAGGGCCCCTGCCGGACCTCCTGAACCCAAGCTGAGCTGGGGAACGCCTGACGGGCCCATGGCAGAGGACGGAGCCCAGTGTAGGGAGCGCCCAGCCAGAGGTCTTGGGCCCGGACGTCCAAGGGAGGACCGCCTGGGCCCGATGGAGCCCATCCCAGACATTTGCCATGCTGTGAGCCGGAGGACGGACAAGGATTTGCCCGGCCCTAGGCCATCTGGTCGCCGGCTGAGAGCCCCCAGTGCGCGAATGGTTCTGGTGTACCCTGTTCCCAGTAATCCGCAGGAAGGGTACCTCCTTTTCTGATAAACCAAGCTCACTAAGTGACGGAGGGGACCGAAGGCACGGATGCGCCGACCTCCCGGAGCCCTAGCTGGGATTGGGGAGGCAAACGAGCCCTCATCGGGACTTCCATGGCAGCCCGGCTATCTGGTCGTCCCAGATGTCCAAGAGGAAAGGCGCAAGCAGATGGCCGGGCCCAAAGTACGCCAATCTGCCCGCTCCAAGCCTTCATGGGAGGGATCCCGCCTGCCCTTTGGAGGGCTCGGGGGCTCTGCGTCCCGGATGCTTGGAGACCCCAGCTGGGTCTCGGGCACAGGGCTGGGTCTCAAGCAGGGGGTGCGAGGGGGCCCCCCAGCGGAACTCTGGCCCGGGGCCCGCAGGCGCCTTGACACGCAGGCGAAGCGGGGGAGGCCTGGCCTGGCCAGGTGTGACAGGCACCCGGATCCTTGGCTGGTCACAGGACATGGGCTCCCACACCCCAGGGCCTGCCGGAGCCCAGGCCACGGAACCAGTCCTGCTTCTAAACCCAGCTGGGGGGGGGGGTTGTCGGGGGAGCCTCCCCAGGGACCCCCGTCGCGGGCAGACGGACCCTCAGCAGGTCGCAGTACAAGCTTTGCCGACTGGATGAAAGACAACTGCCTTAAACTCACAGACAAAACGGAAGTGCTGATCTTCAGGAGCAATGCCTCAGCTTGGAACAACTTTTGGTGGCCTTCTGAACTTGGACCCTCGCCAACTACGACTGACCATGCCAGTAACCCTGGCATCATATCGTATAGCAAACTCACCATGAAAAAAAAGATCAACAGTCTCCTCTGCCTGCTTACTCACCCTTTGCGTGCTCTGTAAGATCTTCAAATGGCTCCCCATCCAAACTAAAAGAACTGTCACTCAAGTTCTAGTCACCAGCCGATTGGACTACGGCAACGCACTCTACAAAGGAATAACCACTCACCTCTCGAAAAGACTGCAGACCATACAGAACTCAGCAGCCAGACTGATTCTTGACCTCCCCAGACAGTTCCACATCACCCCTCACCTCAGGAAGCTACACTGCCAGCCCATTCAGGAGATGTCAGTTCAAGATAATGATCCACGCCTACAAAGCCCTGCACAACCAAGGACCAGCATGCATCAACCACCGCATGAACTTCCACCAGAAACCTGCGCTTCGCCTCCCTCTCCCACACAGCTGCACCCGCTAAAGCAATGGTGAGGTCGCTCTTTCTCCCACCTCACCACCAAGTCCTAGAAGACTTGCTCTAACACCTGGACACCCCCACGGGTGATTAGCCGTGCTTTACAAATCCAGTTTGATTTGATTCAGCCACTCTTACAACAGACACCATCTTACTTGAAAGACAATTGCATTTTTAAAGATGCTGCAGAATCTTACATTTCCTTTGGATACATAATTACTTTTATGCCCCATTGATGTAAATTCTCTGTTCCCTTCTATCCTCTAAAATCTGGTTATCGAAGCAGTTAAATGGACGTTGTTGAACTCCAATTAAATACAGGACAGCAAGACTGTCTTTCTAGAACTACTACAGTTTAAGTTGTACCTCTGTTACTTTGAAAGGTAAAACAAGTTTTATCTGCAAATAAGCAGAACATCCATGGGTTTTTCTGGCGCACCCAGCTATTCTAATTGTCCCAATTTGAAGATCAATGCATCCATCTATAACCAGGACAATTGAAAAAAGTTTTATCATGTACACAAGCTGTTAAGGTACTAGAGATAGCCTTGAAAACAATACACAAGAACTAAATTTGAAATGTGAACATATGAAGTTCAGCCATAACATTAGAAAAGCGCAGATTGCTTATTTGGATGTACTAGTAAGTCTACAAAATCAAACAATCATTACAAACATATATAGAAACCCCACAGACAAACGTTTTTCTTCACTCTACAAGTTTTCATCAAAACATTTACCTTTTTCACAATCCACGCGAATCAAGAGGATAATATCTGAACCACAGGATTTACAAACAGATAATTACATTTAAAAAAAAGAGGATACAGTTATCAGTTTTACAACATCAATCAATCAATCAATCAGTACATTTATAGAGCGCGCTACTCACCCGTGGGGGTCTCAAGGCACTGAAGGGAGGGGGGTGTCGCTACTGTTTGAAAAGCCAGGTCTTGAGGTGTTTCCTGAAGGTGAGATGGTCCTGGGTCAGTCGTAGGTGTGCGGGGAGGGAGTTCCATGTTTTGGCCGCCAGGTAGGAGAACGATCTTCCTCCGGTGGTGGTTCTGCGAATCCGTGGGACGGTGGCGAGGGCGAGGCTGGCGGAGCGGAGCTGACGGGCGGGAGTGTAGAACGAGAGACGGTTGTTGAAGTATTCAGGGCCCATATCGTGGAGTGCTTTGTGTGCGTGGGTGAGGAGCCTGAATGTTATCCTCTTGCTGACGGGGAGCCAGTGCAGGTTTCTCAGGTGGACGGATATGTGGCTGTGGCGAGGGATGTTGAGGATGAGTCGTGCAGAGGCGTTCTGTATGTGCTGAAGTCGTTTCTGAAGTTTGGCTGTGATGCCTGCGTAAAGGGCGTTTCCGTAGTCTAGTCGGCTTCTGACGAGGGCCTGGGTGACGGTTTTTCTGGTTTCGGTGGGGATCCACCAGAAGATTTTTCGGAGCATGCGCAGGGTGTTGAAGCAAGAGGACGAGACGGCGTTGACTTGCTTGGTCATCGTGAGGGAGGAGTCCAGGATGAATCCCAGGTTGCGTGCATGGTCCGTCGGTGTTGGCGCGGAGCCCAGCGCTGTGGGCCACCAGGAGTCGTCCCAGGTAGATGGGGATGGTCGGAGGATGAGGACCTCCGTCTTGTCTGAGTTCAGCTTGAGGCGACTGAGCTTCATCCATTCTGCGATGTTTTTCATTCCTTCCTGGAGGTTGTTTTTGGCGGTGGCTGGGTCTTTGGTGAGTGAGAGTATCAGCTGGGTGTCGTCGGCGTAGGAGATGATGTTGATGTTGTGTTTGCGTGCGATGGCGGCGAGGGGGCTCATGTAGATATTGAAGAGGGTTGGGCTCAGCGAGGAGCCTTGGGGTACGCCGCAGATGATCTCGGTGGCTGCTGATCGGAAGGGAGGGAGGCGGTCTCTCTGGGTTCTGTCGGAGAGGAACGAGTTCATCCATTCCAGGGCCTTTCCTTGGATTCCAGTGTTGAAGAGGCGGGTTATTAGGGTGCAAATGCATACGGTGTCAAAGGCTGCTGAGAGGTCAAGGAGGATGAGCATGGTTGTTTCTCCGTTGTCCATGAGGGTCCTGATGTCGCCGGTGGCTGCGATGAGGGCGGTCTCGGTGCTGTGGTTGGCTCGGAATCCGGACTGGGATGGTTCGTGCGAGTTGTTTGCCTCGAGGAATGTAGTCAGTTGTTTATTGACGGTCTTCTCGATTACTTTGGCTGGGAAGGGAAGAAGAGAGATGGGGCGGAAGTTTTTGAGGTCTTTGGGGTCCGCTGTGGGTTTTTTCAGCAGGGCGTTGATTTCTGCGTGCTTCCAGGTCTCCGGGAAAGTGGCTGACGTGAAGGAGTTGTTTATGACGTTCCGGAGGTGGGGAGCGATGATGATGTCGGCTTTGTTGAAGATATGATGAAAGCATGGGTCAGAGGGGGAGCCAGAGTGGATGGTGTTCATGACGTGGGTGGTGTCTTCAGTGCTGATGAGGGTCCAGGCGCTGAGGATGGTGGTGGGGGTCATTGGTTCGGTAACCGGAGGCGGACTCTGGGGTCCGAAGCCGACGTGTATATCTGCGATCTTGCAGTGGAACAACATGGCGAGGGAGTTGCAGAGGTCTTGTGACGGTGTGATGTCGTTGTTGCTGGCGTTGGGGTTGGAGAGCTCTTTGACGATGCTTAAGAGTTCCTTGCTGTTGTGGGTGTTGTTGTCTAGTCGCTCTTTGAATGATGTCCTTTTGGTGGTGTGGATCAGTTGGTGGTGTTCGCGGGTGGCGTTCTTGAGGGCTGTCATGTTTTCTGTTGTCTGTTCATGGCGCCAGGTTTTTTTGAGGGTTCGGCAGGATTTCTTTGAGTGCGTCTGTTAACCATGTGGTTTTCCTGTTGCCGGTCTTGCCTGGGGGGGTTCTTCAGTGGAGCGAGGTCGTCGGCGCAGTTGGTGATCCATTGTATATAAATACTGGACGTATTTGTTAATTTATTTTTCAGTGTGTCTTCGCCCGGTTCCTTTTTTCAGTAGTGCACACTCATACCAAAGGTAAGAGGCCTTTCTTGAAGGTGGCAGCTTGTCTCCCTAAGCATTGTCCCACATTTAGTGACATTGATCTCATTTCTCTTCCCCACAGTTATGAGGTCCTGATGAGAACCCCCCCCCCACTTGTTAAGGGTTCGAAACGCTTAGACCGCCTATCTACACCATAAGAATGCTATTCTCCAAATAGCCCATCTCGATTTGAAAAAACTTTGTAATCTCACCAAATAAGTCTCTTTGGTGTTTTAGTAAAAAATTATTTTGTGACATTCAAAATTGTAAATATTGATTCGTGTATGTATGGTATGTGTGAGAGAGTGAGATTCAAATGTGATGTTGACCAATGACGTATGTATGTTTTGTTTCCCCACTAATGTGCACTTTTTATGCAAATGTCATTTTTATGAAATGTATTTCGTATTGTTCGTTTTTGATAATTGTTGTGAACTTTCTGGTGAACTTTAACCAACGAATATTTTGAAAACCTTCATGAATAATAAAAGTGATTCATTCCTGACAATTTGTCCAAACTCGCACTTAGTTTAATTCTTCGCGCACAGAAATTCAATTTTTTCTCTAAATAGAAGTTGCAGTACTGGCTTCTGTGTAGTTGTTTATTGATAGAGAGGCTTGGCCTTACTGTGGGAAGCCCACACCCAGTGTTGTTTTCTCACTGATTTCGCAGGCGGTTGCCTGTGTGGTTGCCCCAGTTGGTAACTTTGTGTTTGTACTTGTGGAAATTGGTCGGTGCAGGTTTCAGGTCCTGCTACGGGTTTAGTTGGGACCCTGAGAGAATTGTCTCTTTTGTTGAGTGTTTTCGTCGATTTGTTGGTGTATTTGTTTTGGTATGTCAGACACAGAAACCTTCGCTTATAGCGAAGAACATATTAAAAACTTACTAGCTGCCCCGCCCCTTTTCGCCTCAGCCACACTAAGTGTCACTGCCCAAAATCAGAACGAAACCGATAATCTAGTAAGGCTGAAGAAAAAACAAATTCGCACCGATCTACACGGCCACTTTTTATTACAGCACCTTCGAGCAGGCACGATACCTGCAGGACTTCAGATAAAAAATGTCCCGGTGATCTTTACAGAAGACCCTATTTACAAAAAAGGATACAGCTACATCGAGACTAAGTGCAGCCGAGACCTAATGGTCCTCACAGTTGAAACTGCCCAAAGGCTTTCCAAAATTCAATTGGAGGAAATATCTAAATTGGAAAAAGCTATTTCTACCAATCAATTGATAACAGATGCAAAATCTCTCCTAGAAAAAGTTGAAAAAGACACAGGTGAATTCAAAGATTATACCATTAATCAGAAGAGCACCCAATTTGAGAAAGACAAGCGCAATTTCAATATAGACAAAGTCTATCCATATTTACAAACAGATTTTTACTCCAGACCCGAGGCACGCAGACATCTGCAAGAATACCATGGCAGATCTTCTAACAATTACATTACGTTTTCTGAAACATCATCCTCAGGCAGTAGCAGTGAAAACGAAACCCCGGAACCTCGGAGATTTAACAACAGGAGAGGCTCACAACAAAATCATCAAACGCCTTTTTTAGGGAGAGGCCAGACAAAACCCAGGGGCAAAGTACGCTTCAACCACCAACCATGGGAAATGTCCACCAGGAGACAGAATTACAAGAACTGAAAAAGTCTTCTATCTTCAACCTCTCTAAAAAGAATTTTAACTAAAGACGAAACAAGTATCCTGGAAAAGGGTCTCTCTTTTGTGCCGTCTCAATTCACAGACTTTGTCAAACTCAAAATGGAAACCCTAGAGTTTTGCAGAAAAGTCCGGCTCAAGGCATTTTTCGCTGAAAATTCTTTCGAACCATCATTTGAGAATACAGGTCTAAAAAAGAAATCAACATTCGTTCCTCCAAACAATAAAATCCCAAATGAAGTCATCACCTTTGAAAGGACACTCCTTTCAGTAATATCAGATATGGAAAAAAGAAAAAAATTGACCAAATTCAATACAACGAAAAATGAGTCTCTTGCTCTCACGGATTTAAGAAATGACACGTCGGTTATTTACAAACAAGCCGATAAGGGAGGAGCGATTGTCCTCTGGGATAGATCGCTCTATGTTTCTGAAGTCAAACGCCAGTTAGACGATAAACGATGCTACAGAAAAATAAATCAAGATCCCACTACTGAATTAAAGAATATCCTCTATTCAATTGTCAATGAGGGATACGATGAAGGCTTCCTGGGCAAAAAAAGAGACAGAATATTTGAAAATAAAAAATCCGCGAATTCCGCTCTTCTATGTACTGCCCAAAGTCCACAAAAGTGAGACACAACCCCCGGGGAGACCAATTGTCTCAGGTTGTGAATCTCTCATGGAACCAGCATCAAAGTTTGTGGATTCTTTTTTTAAGCCCTTTATGGCAGATGTTAAATCCTTCCTAAAGGATACCACGGATTTCATAAATAAAGTCAGTGAAATAAAATTCGAAGAACACAGCCACTTTCTAGTATCAATGGACGTAGTGTCTTTGTACACTCAAATACCTCAAGAGGATGGACTGCATGTGCTTGAACATTACCTGAACACAAGAACACGACCCCACCGAGTACCGACTGAGTTCATTCTTAAACTGGCCAGTTTTGCTCTTAGGAAGAATTATTTCAACTTTGACTGTGACTTTTACTACCAAATAAGCGGAGTAGCAATGGGATGCCCGTTCACTCTGGAGTTAGCTGTATTGTTTATGGCTACATACGAGGAAACCTTCATCTATAAGAACAACCCTTACCTCAAATATATTGAATATTGGAGCAGATATATAGATGATGTCTTTTTTGTTTAGACAGGACAGGAAGATCAATTGAAAGAATTCCATCTATGACTCAATCATCGGACAAATGAGATCCAATTCAGTTTGAATTTTTCGAAATACAGAATGCCCTTTCTGGATGAGGAAGTGTACCCTGCTGAAGGAGGACTTGTAACTACTTTATACAAGAAGGAGACTGATCGCAATAAATCTCTCCATTTCAAAAGTAATCACCCAAGGAGCTTGAAAGACAACTTACCCTATGGGCAATATCTACGGATCCGCCGCAACTGCCATTTTAAAGATGAAATCATGGATAATGCTACTAAACTGACGAAGAACCTCTTGGAACGTGGCTACCCTAAAAAACTTCTGAAGAGATCGATGAAATGCGCATGGTGGACACCACGCGAAAGTCTACTAGAAATAAAAATAAAAAAGGAAACAGATAGGATGGTCTTCGTTTCATTTCATTTCATTAATCTTTCATTTCGGCAATTTGCCATAAAAGATAAACATAAAAATAATGCAGACAAAAACAGACATCAGTATTACATCAAAATCGAAATAGCACAAGGTACAGAGAAGGAATGCGTCACCTATTCAGTGTAACAATCCAATAAGGCACTACTAATTCCTTAGAAAATCTAAAATGTTACTAATTTACAACTAAAAACAATGTATCAGATAAAAGTAAAACCTTACATATAGTGACATAATACAGACTTTTCAAGGCGAAATAGCACGAACAAGGGCTCAGAAATGCGGTACCCTAGGAATTAAGAGCAATCTCTTGTGCCATGCTGCTTCTAGAAATTTGGCCATTGCAAACCCAGTTGCTTTGGATAGGTCAGTTTTAAGAATTCTGAAGGCCTCAAAGCAATTACGAAAGCCTAGATTTTTACATAGGGGAATTACCCAAAACCTTCTGGCCGTATTGTAGGCAGGACAAAAGAAGACTAGATGCAATTCATCTTCAAGCCTACAATTGCAACCAGGGCAGTTTTCCAAGGGCTGCTGCTTCCATTTGCTTGTGAATGCTCTTAGCGGCAGAGTACTATACCGCCATTGGAGATATAACTTCCTGGCCAAATTTGGAAAGATGTCATCAAAAACTGACTCAAACTTATAAAAATCTTTCACACCTTCGTTTCAACATATTGTCCCAATTCTAACCTGCTTAAAAAGGTGGTAGCCAGAAATTGGCATCTAATAAAAAATCTGGATACAGCACTCAATGTGAAGCCATTATTCGCATTCCGAAAAAATCGGACCATTGGCAACCATTTGGTCAGAGCAGCAATGCCTCAAAAAGAAGCAATGTCAGTCAGAACTTTTGTCGGCCTACCTCCTGTTCTGGGACATAAGAAGTACGGAACATGTATATGCTGTTCGTCCACGGAAGAAGGATCGGTCTTCCAACATAAAAACATATACTGGAGACACAATTCCTTCACCAACTGTAGATCACGGAATGTGATATATGGGATCAAGTGTCCATGTGATCTCATATATATAGGTAAAACTAATCAGGAAGTCAGAACACGTATAACACAGCACAAGTCACGAATAAGGATGAAGGCCCTTACAGCGCCGCTAGTCAATCACTGGCTCATAAAGAATCAGAACTAAAATGGACAGTGATATTGAAGGTTGACAAAGACCAAAGAGGCGGTGATCTGGATAAAAAACTGTTACAGCGAGAAGCAATGCTTATTTTGAAATTTAACACTGCGGTCGACGGCCTGAATGAAATGTCTGAATTGTATAGACTCAATTAAGTTTTTGCACCACCTCTACCAACACTTTGCAGCACGCATTAGCCTCCCGGCGAATATTCTCAGTGATCTGTAGTCCTTGAATAGACATCGATGACAAGTAGCTAACTCTGAACTACAATTCCCAGAGGTGCTCCAACCCGGAAGTGTGATCGCGTTCTTTGGCGTTCCCTGCACGCCAGCCCGACACTCGTGCCAATTGCAGACACCGATCATACACCAAATCGAGGCAAGACGCCAGCAGGCGAAAGGTAAGCACAGCCGCCTTATCAAGCATCCAGCTAATCGCAAAACCCTTCCGGGAATCTGAGTTCAATCGCTCTAAATCACGTTCCCTCTCCTCACAGGTCCTTGATCAATTCCTGGCTTTTCTTCAGCTTCGCCACCATTAAGGAGTTTAACAAGTAAGCCACGCCTGACCCGCAAGTTCGCCATACTCATCCCTTTCCCCACACATTGTGAACTTATTGAGTCCCTCTCCTCCCTTTTCAGATTAACCATCAACACACCGAAAGAAATCATGTAAGTCCATTTTGGGTGCTTGATGATTTGTATCGTTGGTTACACTGTGAACGTTTTGGAGTTCACACAGGTGGAGTGCCTGGACGTATTTGTTAATTTATTTTTCAGCGTGTCTTCGCCCGGTTCCTTTTTTCAGTAGTGCACACTCATACCAAAGGTAAGAGGCCTTTCTTGAAGGTGGCAGCTTGTCTCCCTAAGCATTGTCCCACATTTAGTGACATCGATCTCATTTCTCTTCCCCACAGTTATGAGGTCCTGATGAGAACCCCCCCCCCCACTTGTTAAGGGTTCCAAACGCGTAGACCGCCTATCTACACCATAAGAATGCTATTCTCCAAATAGCCCATCTCGATTTGAAAAAACTTTGTAATCTCACCAAATAAGTCTTTTTGGTGTTTTTGTCAAAAATTATTTTGTGACATTCAAAATTGTAAATATTGATTCGTGTATGTATGGTATGTGTGAGAGAGTGAGATTCGAATGTGAATGTTGACCAATCACGTATGTATGTTTTGTTTCCCCACTAATGTGCACTTTTTATGGAAATGTCATTTTTATGAAATGTATTTCGTATTGTTCGTTTTAGATAATTGTTGTGAACTTTCTGGTGAACTTTAACCAACGAATATTTTGAAAACCTTCATGAATAATAAAAGTGATTCATTCCTGACAATTTGTCCAAACTCGCACTTAGTTTAATTCTTCGCGCGCAGAAACTCAATTTTTTCTCTAAATAGAAGTTGCAGTACTGGCTTCTGTGTAGTTGTTTATTGATAGAGAGGCTTGGCCTTACTGTGGGAAGCCCACACCCAGTGTTGTTTTCTCACTGTTACCTTGATGACAGCACTACATTTCATATTTATTTAAAAATATCCACTATCATTGATGTTGTATACATTTAATCATCTCAATACTTTTTTTTGTTTTTCATATGTATTTTCTTTAATTTCATAATCTTTTTTCAATATGTACTTCATTACATGTTTCATGATGGTGGACATTGTCATACGACAATGCTAATGTTATCAGAACTTATAAAGTGCACTATCACCCTATGGGTACCCTGGCGCTGAGATACACTTGCCTTGCCGAACACAGATGATGCACTGAAAGGCAGTACTCATTAAGAATGGGAGAGGACTAAAATTAGACTCTGGGAAAGAGCCAGGTCTTTATTTTCCTCCTGAACTGCAGCAGGTCTTCCATCTGTCTCAGTCCACTCAGAAGTTTATTCCAGAGCCGCAACACTGGGGCTCTGAAAGCCCTTCCTCACGATTTTATGCTTCTAAACCTAGGCACTTTCACCAATTTGGCTGCAGATGAGCGAAGATTAAGGGTAGGGACATATCATTCAAATTTGTTCTGCAACGGTATAGGCCCAAGACCAAGCAGAACTTTAGAAACAATACAGAGCGACTTAATTTGTATCCTCTGTGATACTGGAAGCCAATGAAGCTTTGTAAGAACCTGAGAGGCTGATGATCGTCGTGGTCTCATTAAGGCTAGTTTGGCCGCTATTATCTGGATTCCCTGGAGTCTCCCAATCAAATACCTTGGGGACTCCAACAGCAGGGCATTACAATAATCCAGCCGGCTCAGGATAACACTTCTTACTATCAGTGCTCTGGTTTGGGTTGGTAGTATCGGAAGAATCTTCCGAAGCACTCTGATAAGGGATAAGTTGCTCCGACTATTTTATTCACTTGAGTTTCCAAACTCAATTTGTCATCAAAAATAAGGAGTAGTTTCTGTCCTGTAACTCCAGTTCTGTAGTAGGGGTATCTCTGTTATAGTCATAATCTAGTGAATAGTCCCGCCCATGTGCGTGGACCCCGGAGCAATCAAAAATAATCTCTTACAGTGTCAAAAAATGCAGAAAATGCATAGACACTTAAGAGAGAATTTAAAGACAGATAATGCAGCCAAAAGGCTACACTGTCCAGTACTTCAACTAGAAATTCCACCACAAAATCCACAAAACACCAAAGCCTGTACAGATTTCCCTTGCTTAACAGCAAAATCCCTCAGGAATGATAGAGAGAAGAACCTGGACAGACAAGCCCCATAGGCTGCCATTATGTGGCTTAATTAGGATACTGTGCCTTTAAGGAACCTTCCAGAACCTTCTCTCAGTATCCCAGAATGCATAGCAGGTCCAACTTAGCCTCAGTTCTTTTCGAAGGCGTAGAAAACGCCAGACCTGTAGCATTATGATCATGAACAACACTCCACCGGGGAGGCGGGAGGGCGCTTATGACTATAACAGAGATACCCCTACTACAGAACTGGAGTTACAGGACAGAAACTACTCCTTCTGTAGTAGGGGATCTCTGTGTATAGTCATAATCTAGTGAATAGAATGGCAAGCCCATCCCCACACCAAGCGGCGGTGGAGAGTAAAATAACGCCACTACTGTGCGAACAGATTCCGCAGCGAAGCCTGCCCAACCTGAGCGTCTGCCCTGGCATCAGAGTCCAGGCAGTAATGCTTAGCAAAGGTATGGACCGACTTCCAAGTGGCCGCCTTGCAGATCTCTGCAATGGGAACATTACGGAGCATAGCTGTCGTAGCAGCCTTGCCCCTGGTGGAATGAGCCTTAGGTTTGCCCCCTAAGGTCTTATTAGCTTTGTAGTAACACAACTGTATGCAGGACACAATCCACCTCGAGATGGACTGTTTAGAGGTAGCAAGACCAGTCCTGACTGAGCCATAATTGATGAACAATTGGTCTGACCTACGAATATCTTTAGTCTTATCAAGATAAAACTTCAGCACCCTCCGCACATCCAGGGAATGCAAAGACCTTTCCGCTGGAGATGAAGGATTCTGAAAGAACGTAGGCAAAGTGATAGTCTGATTGATATGAAAATCAGAAACAACCTTGGGAAGAAACTTAGGGTGAGTACGCATAACAACTTTAGCATTATGAAATACAGTATAAGGTTCTTGGCAACACAATGCCTGAATCTCACTCACCCTGCGGGCCGATGTAATGGCCACGAGGAACGCCGCCTTCCAGGACAGGTGCTGCAACGAAGCCTTATGAATGGGTTCAAAAGGCTCCTTCATCAATCTGGACAGCACCACATTCAAGTCCCATGAAGGCGAAGGAAGTCTGACAGGAGGGAACACTTTCTTCAAGCCTTCCAAAAAATCTTTGATCACAGGGATCTGGAAAAAGGAAGTCTGTGAAGGTCCTTTCCTGTAGGCAGTCAAAGCAGCCAGATGAACCTTAATGGAATGGACATTAAGGCCCGACTGCGCCAGATGAAGCAGATATGGAAGGATGACATCCTCCTTGCATGACGTAGGGTCATAGTTCTTAGACTTGCACCAGATGCAAAACCTCTTCCACTTGTAAGCATAGGAAGTCCTAGTGGAAGGTCGCTTAGCCTCCTTCAGTATGCCCATACAATCCTCTGGGAGATTCAGATGGCCATATTGTACTATTTCAGGAGCCATGCCGCCAAACTCAAAGACGAGAGGTTGGGGTGCACCATCCGCCCCCCGAACTTCGTGAGAAGGTCCGGCCTGCACGGCAGCTTCATGTGAGGAAGGAGAGATCGGTGAAGTAGGTCCGTGAACCACCACTGTCTGGGCCATTCCGGGGCAATCAGAATCATCCTCGCCCTGGAGTGAGACAGCTTGATGAGAACTGCCGGAATCAGGGGAATTGGTGGAAAAGCGTACAGAAAGCTGTTCGACCAGTCGATCCATAACGCGTTCCCCAGCGTCCCTGGCTGGTAGTACCTGGAGGCGAAGCCTCGGCATTTGCTGTTTTCGGCGGTGGCGAACAGATCTACGTCTGGAGTTCCCCACCTTGCGAAGACTTCTCCCAGTACTTCGTCGTTTATGACCCATTCGTGGTTTTCCTGCACGATTCTGCTCAGTTCGTCTGCCTGAACATTCTGCACACCTGGCAGATGGGTGGCCGTAATCGACAATCCTCGAGCCAGAAGCCAGTGCCAGATCGCCTGCGCCTCCTGCGACAGAGTGCGCGATCTCGAGCCCCCCTGCTTGTTGAGGTAATACATCGTCGTCGTGTTGTCCGTCTGAACAAGCAGAGAGTTGGTCTGAAAGGACGGATGAAAGGCCTTCAGTGCCAAGTGAACAGCTCTCAGTTCCAGGAAATTGATGTGGTACGTGGACTCCGTCGGGGACCACGTCCCTTGAATTTGCAGGTCTCCGGAATGCGCCCCCCAACCTTGGAGAGACGCATCCGTCACGATGGTCTGCGTGGGAATGTCCTTGTGGAAGGGAACGCCTCTGAGGAGATTCTCCTTCGAGCACAACCACTTCAGAGACTGAAGAGCATGTAGAGACAGTCGTATCCTGTCGTCCCAAGAACCTCTCCTCTGGTCCCACTGATCCTCCAAGCACTCCTGCAGAGGTCTCATCTGTAGCCGTGCGTGAGGAGTGAGAAAGATGCAAGAGGCCATCGATCCCAGTAGAGAAGACACCGTCCTCACAGTCGTAGACGGAGTTGTCATGAGAGCCTGAGCCTTCCGAACGAGTGATAAACGTCGCTCTTCCGAAGGAGACACGCTTGCTGACAGCGTATTGATGGAGGCCCCCAAGTACTGGATGCACTGCACCGGAATCGGGACCGACTTGGACATGTTGATGTGCAACCCCAGCCTGTTCAAGAGAACGCACGTCTTCTGGAAGTGTGCTTGAGCTTCCGAGAAGGAGGAGGCTTTGATCAACCAATCGTCCAGGTACGGGTAGACAAACACCTTGTTCTTCCTCAGGTGTGCCGCTACCACTGCCATACATTTTGAGAATGTCCTGGGTGCAGACTTCAGTCCGAAGGGTAGCACCGTGTACTGATAGTGATTGGTGCCGACTTGAAAGCGCAGAAATTTTCTGTGTTTGCATGCAATGGGCACGTGGAAGTATGCGTCCTGTAGATCTATGGCACACATCCAGTCTCCTCGTTGCAGCTGAGGGTAGATCTGATGCAACGACAGCATGCGAAACTTTTCTCTGCGAATCCACTTGTTTGCCTGCCGCAAATCCAGAATGGGCCTGAACTCGTTTTTGTCCTTCTTGCGGACAAGAAAGAACCGAGAGTACAGACCTCTTCCTCTTTGAGACAGAGGTACGTCTTCGATCGCCCTTTTCCTTAGCAGAACGTCCGCCTCCGCCTGAAGCTCGTGCAGTTGATACTGCGAGCTGACGGGAGGAATCGATGGAGGAGGGCTGGTGAAACGTAGACTGTATCCATTGCAAACAATATTCAGCACCCACTTGTCCTGAGTAATTTTTCTCCACTCTGCCAGAAAAAATTGAACGCTTCCCCCCACCGGAGCATATAACGGACGAGGGGGAAGTAACAGCTCAGGGACGGGACCCGGCCGGGCCCTTGGTCGCGGTAGAGGACTGTTGACGACCTCTACCACCCTGTCGCTTCTGGAAGGGCCGCCTGTACGGCTGCTGCTGCTGCTGCTGTTGATGTTGTCCAGCAGACTGCCCCCTTCCACGACCCTGCGACCCAAACCGACGTTGGTACTGTCGGAAGGGTTTCTTTTCCTTGGGCTTCTCCAAGCCCACTGCCGTCAGGGTCTCCGCTTCGGCCTTCATCCTGGCCATCTCGTCATCCGCGTGTTTCCCGAAGAGGGTATCTCCGGAAAACGGGAGATTCGCCACGCGTTGCTGTGCTTCCGGTTTCAAGGACGTCAACCTGAGCCAAGCGTGGCGTCTCTGGTGAATCCCGTGGCAATATCCGTGCGCGGACAGCAATGATATGTCCGCTGCGGCGCCAATGGCCTGATTAGAGACCAGCATCCCCTCCTTGACGATCTCCACAAAGTCCTCCTTGCGGTCTCGAGGGACGAGGTCTGCGAACTGCTCCATCGAGTCCCACAGGGACCGGTCGTAACGTCCCAGCAACGCCGAGTCACTGGCGGCCTTCATGGACGAGGCGGATGTCCCACACGCCTTGCGACCAGCAGAATCGATCCACCGGCTCTCCTTGTCCGGAGGCACCGTGGACGCAGGGGAGGTTGCATGAAGCTTCCGAGCAGCAGTCACGATGACTGAATCCGGTACCGGGTCCTTCCTCAAGAAGGCTGGGTCTGAGTCCGGAGCCCTGTACTTTTTCAGGATCCTGGAAGGCACAGATTTCACCGTTGCCGGCGTCAGGAATAGCTGTTCGGCGGGCTCAAGGAGCCCCGGCACCAGAGGTAACAGGGGGCGAGACAAGTGCCTTTTGTGTAAAGTCTCAAATATCACCGAGGTCGAAGCCGTAGGCGCTTCAACCTCAATGCCCAACTTCGCCGCACCACGCAGGAGAACCTCCTGAAATGTGCTTATATCGTCTATAGGAGACACCCTAGTCTCCGGCGAATCGGACAGCGTGGGCGAGTAGGAACGGGTCCCAGATGGAGAACGTGACCTGGACCGACGTCTCTTGTGACGATGCCTGGATCGTGAGGAAGATCCACGGCCACTCCTTGATTTGTCCCGTCTCCCCGAGCGAGACCTCGACCTCTTGGGCCTCGGACGCTCCTTCGGTCTCCCAGGGTCAGGAGCTCCAGGCTTCTTAGGAGTCTTCTTCGGGGGCGTCGGAAACTTAGGCATCGACACCGCCCTCGGTGGGATCGGGGGTGGAGGAGCAACCGGACGCGGGTCCCGCGGAGCCGGCTTCGGAGGCGGGGTAGGGGCCTTCGGAGGAGGACCCTTCGGCACAGCAGGCCGCGGAGGAGGTGTAGACGGCTTCATCGGAGTATCCACCCCGGAATGCGCCGGTCCCGGCGAGCCATCACCTCTTCCAGAGCGTGGGGAGCCCCCCACAGTCCTGGGCCTGTCCTTAGGACCTCCAGACGCTGAAGACCGGTGTCCAGACGACGACCGATGTCCCCTCGACGTCGAACGGTCCTTCGGCGTCGACCGAATCACACTTCTCGACGTCGTACCGTGTCTCCGTCTCGACGTCGACCCCGACCAGATCGACGAGCCACGAAACCTCGACGACGGGCGATGGTGCCTCGACGGCGACCTCGACCTCTTCGCCGGCCTCGACGTCGACTTCTCGGATCGCTTCGACGTCGACACTTTGGACCTTCTCGACGTCGACCTCTCTGACCTTCTCGACGTCGATCTCCTAGACCGTCTCGACGTCGGTCTTTTGGAATGCTTCGACGTCGACCTCTTCGGCGCCGGAGACGCCTTCCGTCTCGACGGCGACCTCGACGACGAGGATCCCCTCGACGACGATGACCTCGATGGCGAACGGCGGTGTCGCCTCGACGGCGAGCGCCGACGCCGGGCCCTCCGATGTCGACCACTCGACGCCGACAGCGACGACGAGGATATCGACACCGGCTTCGACGGCGGCCGGAACACGTTCCTCGACGTCGACGGGCGACGTTTTCTCGACCCAGAGCCCTGGGGAGACCTGGAACTGGCCGTTGACCGCCCCCTCGACGTCGTGGTCAGCGCAACTGACCCAGACGGAGACCTTGGGCGAGGGCTGGTCTTCCTGCCCCTGGGGAGCCCCCCAGAGGCCTCAGCATGGGTAGAAGGAGCCCCTCCTGACCCACCTCGTGCCTTCAGCTTTCTCTCCTCAAGTCCCTGAAGCCTGATCTTCTTCCTCTCCTTCAGGGTCCTTCCAGAGAAGCTTCTGCAGATCCTACACTCCTCAGGAATGTGGGAAGAGGGAAGGCAGAGAATACAGACCTCATGGGAGTCTGTCCTGGCCTTCTTTCTCGAGCACTCAGGGCATTTGTCGAATAATGCAGGCATTATGGACAAAAAGGAGTGCAGAAACACAGAAAGAAAGTCACCAAAGTACTTTAAAAGCACCAAAAATCGAAATCAGTGTAAAACACTAACAAAAACCCTTGAAAAGGGAGAGCTCAATGCTCCAGGGTCCTGCTTGCAGGAGCCGGAAAAAAGAACTGAGGCTAAGTTGGACCTGCTATGCATTCTGGGATACTGAGAGAAGGTTCTGGAAGGTTCCTTAAAGGCACAGTATCCTAATTAAGCCACATAATGGCAGCCTATGGGGCTTGTCTGTCCAGGTTCTTCTCTCTATCATTCCTGAGGGATTTTGCTGTTAAGCAAGGGAAATCTGTACAGGCTTTGCTGTTTTGTGGATTTTGTGGTGGAATTTCTAGTTGAAGTACTGGACAGTGTAGCCTTTTGGCTGCATTATCTGTCTTTAAATTCTCTCTTAAGTGTCTATGCATTTTCTGCATTTTTTGACACTGTAAGAGATTATTTTTGATTGCTCCGGGGTCCACGCACATGGGCGGGACTATTCACTAGATTATGACTATACACAGAGATCCCCTACTACAGAACTCCCAAATTACGCACCGTCTCAGAGTGTATCAATGGTGTATCTGTAGGGATAGGCCAAAAATTAATCGGAAGTACGGGTGGAACTTTACCGGCCGCACAGTATAGGATCGCCATTAAATTGCAAAGAACTGTTTTTTAACCATTGTGCTGTGTCCTGCATACAAATGCAAAAAGAACAATTGATGGACAGAATGCAGAACAATGTCATACATTCACCCCAGTACAGAGATCTGGGCCTAAATCCATTGTTTTTTTGCTCAACATGCCAGTCCAGTTTGGACCAAGCCATATCCAAATAAGTCTTGATCCTGTGCCCAATGGGAACAGTCCAGCCCGAACTGCCAGGCCAGGTCCTCCCTGGACTGGAAACAAGTATCCTAGGACCGGTTTCAGGCTGAAGAAGGGTGACATACCCTGAAACCTGTCCCAGGATGCT
This sequence comes from Lissotriton helveticus, assembly GCF_964261635.1. Classification (NCBI taxonomy): domain Eukaryota; kingdom Metazoa; phylum Chordata; class Amphibia; order Caudata; family Salamandridae; genus Lissotriton; species Lissotriton helveticus. Next base: position 1,488,375,783 of record NC_136068.1, on the reverse strand, counting down.
TGTTTCTGGTTCAGGAGGACCTGGCCTTGCAGTTCGGTCTGGAGTGTTCCCATAAGGCACATGGTCAAGACTGATTTGCATATGGCTGGGTCCAAACTGGGGTGCCATAGTGGGCAAAAGAACAATGGATTTAACCCAGATATTTTGACTGGGGGAGAATGTTTGTACTGTTAGCATTCCATATATCATTTGTTTGCTGTAACAGTGTCCTGCATACACGCATGGAAATTTTCCACTGATGTGGATTAGTTTCCCTCCAGTGACAGGATAAGTTCATAGCATAGTTCACCAAATTAACATTGTGAGACTTAATGACAGCAATCAACGGACTCATTTGGATATTAAATAATATCGGGCTAATCGCAGATCCCGGAGGGACACCATGCTCAATGTTGGTAAAATCTGACTGATGGGGGGGGGGGGGGGGGGGGTGGAAAGGCTACTGCTTCTCTATTAGACAGGTAAGATTGAAACCAGTGTAATGTCATACCCTCTACCCCAATTCATTTAAGCCTTGCCAAAAGGACCTTGTGGTTAACCGTATCAAATGTGGCAGACAGGTCCAGCAAAATCAATATGGCTGATTGTCCTCTGTCTGCTCGCATTCTAAGATCGTCCAGAACGGTCACCAAGGCAGTCTCCGTCCCATGTCCTGGATGGAAACCGAATTGCACATCTCCTAGTTTGCTGTTGATTTCTACAAACCGAGAAAGTGCCTTGCTAACCAGACGCTATATGATCTTCACCGGATAGGGTCGAAGGAGATGGAGCTGTAATTCTTTGGGCATGCTGGATCAAGCGTAGCTTTTTTTCAAAAGTGGTGCCATTACCGCTTGTTTCCAACAGGCTAGTACCAGCCCACTGCTCAAGGATTGACTACAGATCATCCAGAGTACCGGGAAGAGTTCTGAGCCAAGTTCTTTCCATATTTTATCTGGTAGGGAGTCCACAGGAGAGCCTGAGGAGACACTTAGAGCTACTCTGTTAAAGTCCTCCTTCAGGGGTATCTCGAAGTGATCTAAAAAACCCAAATTGTTCACTCCTACCCGCCCCTCCTTCTGATTTTGTAATGGCCTCCTGGCCATACTACTACAATCTTCTTTATTAGCCGTATTGTCCACTTTTAGGCCATCAAGGATTTTTCTAATCTTATCCTCAAAGAAGGTCGCTAGACTATCACAAAGATCTTGTGTAGGATTAATCTTGTTTTTTGTACAGTCAGGATTGGCAATATCTTAAATATACTTCTAGTGCTATTAAGCGCTTTCAAAACAATATCTGCAAAGTACTCTGCTTTTGCTGTGGAGATTTCTTTTTTACAGTTAACGATTGCCACCTTCCAGGCGGTTTTATCCTCATCTGAATATACCTTTCTCCACTTCTGTTGTGCCTGCTCACAGCCCTTTTTCAAGTTTCTCAGTTTTTCGCTCTACCATAGGGCTGCAAGTCTACCTGATTTTTAAAGGGGCAATCTAGTCAAGCCTATTGTTTATCTGATCACAAAATGTCACATAGTTTTAGTCTACCTGTTTATCTCCCTCAAATGGCCTATTGTCAAGAAGTACTGGAGATTGTTTTGCCTTTTTCAAAAGTCCATTCCAGTCCCTACCTTGATGAATATTTACTACACTGGTAGATGAAATGTTGATTCTGGGGTTATATACCCGAAATGTAATCACCTAGTGTTAAGACCAGCTCACAGGCAGGATGATTTCCCCTCCCATGGAGTCTTTTTCAGAGAAAATAAGATCCAGTACATGTCCTCCCGCATGTTTTGGCTCTGTAACCCATTGCTGCAAATTCAAGTTCTTGCAAGATTGGAGGAGATTTTTACAAACTAGGTTTAAATTCCCGTTGGGCCATAGGTTAAAATCCCCCAAAATGAGCAATCTAGTGTGGGTAAGTGCAATGCTACTAAAGACGTCAATTAAATCCTGCTGTTGTTGAGGACTGGCTGCCCCAGGGGGTCTATAGCACACTATGCCGGTCAACACATGTCCTTTATAATCTTTCAGTGAAAAGACTAGAAGTTCAGTACCCTCCACCACATCAATATCCATGGAGGTGAAGTTCCATTTCTCTTTAAAAATAATCCCAACCTCGCCTTCTCTACCACTAGGTCGCGTTATGAAAGGCGTTTTATCCCAGTGGCAAGCCAGCCCCAGCTCCAAATCTGAGTCAAGATGTGTCCAAGTCACTGTCATGAACAGGACATCTAAATCATGTGTTTCCAACATTAGTTGAAACTCCAAATAATGTGTCGGCTGGGATCCATCATTTAGCAAGCCACATATAAGGGTATTCCATCTTGCATCATCCAGCTCCAATCCTACAGTCTCCGCAGGTTTATATTCACCAACCCCACCCTCAACTCATCTATTGCCCGCAGTTGTTTGCTTGTATAGTGGTAGCCCGTGTCCCCCACATAGTTTCTCCCCAAACCAGCAGCATGGCTGGCGCTGTGTGCGGCCGGGGCACAGATGGGCTTGCCTTTGGTGCGCCAGCTGCACGGTTGCGCCAGTGTGTCGTTTTATGGGCAGGAAATGAGAAAAGCAAGAGCGCTGATCCCAGAGCACAGTGGGCCCACTGTTACTGACGGGCACCAGAGGGTCAGGCGAACAAATTAAAATGATTTGCGATTAAAAGTTGATTTTTTAAAAAACCATTACAAAGTGCAACATGCATTAGCAGCAATCAAGAAAAAACACGCATTTGCGACCAGACAAAGAACCATGTATCACACATTGCGCGGTGGTGCCAGCATGTCTTTTTATGGCCAGGAAATGAGAAAAGCTAGAGCGCTGACCCCAGAGCACAATTAAAAAAAAAGTTTGTGGTTTTCTCCTTATTTTTTGCTTTTGACTTTTTCACAATTTCTTTGCTTGTTTACTAACTCGACTCCATTATTAACAACACTTTTAAAATTCTGATTTGGTTTGCCAATGCGGCGCATTGAACATCACATGGATTGCTCTTCATAACATGGCTGATGTGCCACGGCTTTGTGAAATACGCCAGTTTTTGCAGTGATAGAGCTTTGCTGTATACCACACACTCTGGAGTAACCATATTTCTACTAGAAAGTCTGAACATACACCTACCAGGTAAGCATTGATTCTCGCTAATGGCATAAGCCTTCTGTTTGCCACGGTTATGACCTTTGCAAGATTACTTTACTAACCAATACTTGAGCTTAGTTTCACTATCTATTTCAAGCTAGTCATTAACTGGGGAGGCTTATATTAAACATCTGCTTGGTGTTTACCTTTTCTCTACATCAGCGTTGCACATCGTGGTTATAACAATACTGTGACCATATACTATCTTGATATTACTACGCAATTAACAGACAGAAGCATCTAGCCTTTTTCTGGTCAAGCAGGTGATCTGTGTTGGTTTTTCAAAGACACGCTCCACAGATCTAATCAAGACTTAACACAGTTTCTTAACAATTGAAGGGATTGATACACCATGTCCACCACAAACTTGCCTGTGTTGCACTAAGAATGGGATACTTTAGAAAAAAATACTGGGAAAGTTAAAGACCTCTTTTTTAATTTTTTTTTGCTTCCATTTATGGAGTAGATCCTCTCCAGTGAAAGGTATTTTAGTACCTTATTATTCAATCAAATAATTCCCAGATTGACAGGTCAGTCTGCAATTCAGTGGCACTTAATGGAACTAGTTCTGAAGGAATGACTAAATGCAATTGCCTCTTCGATGTAAGATAAATAAATAGTTCCTGAAGGTACATGACCTACAAAAGCATGTGTTTGCAACTACATTGAGTATAGACAGTATCTCCATCAAACACCTCAAGTATCTACATACAAGTTCGTATGTAGATACTTGAGGTGTTTGATGGAGATACTGTCTATACTCAATGTAGTCACAGTGCGACTCAGGACTATAACTTACCCAAATCTAGCTTTGGCTTGCAAACTGGCACTGCTTGTACCAGTTAATATAGCCAGCAATAAGCATAGTTTCAGCTGACTAAATCTGGTAAAGAATTACATTAGATCCACGATGACAGATAAGCGATGAAATCATTTGATGCTCATCACTTGTGAAGCAGGTATCGGGGATGAACGAAACTTGGACAGCGCAGTATAAAGTAGAACATTTCACAGGATCAACACGTTTAAGGTTCCTGTTTATATTTCTCCTAGCTACAAAGGATGCTTTATTTTTTATACAGGTTCTATATTTTAGGATGTTGGTCCTCTGCTCTTTTCTGAAGTGGGTAATACTAAGTTTGTAGGTAGTCACGATATTGTTAGAACCGCAACGTGAAAATCCGAAGTAGAAAAAAGGCAAGCACCAAGCAGATGTTTAATAGTATCACCTTGTTAGCAATTAACCGACATATTTTTCAAAGTGCACACACAACACCCATCACTTCAATTTAGTTTCTTCAAAATTGGCAGTAGCCAGTAGGTATAGTTAGGACCATCTTTTCCCATAGATCGTGTTTTTTTAATTTGCTAATAATGGATACCTTCCAATTAATCTTCACAGAATTTTCCCCAAAAAGTCGCCTACTTTTCCTAGCTCTGCACAGAATGCTTCGGGGTTATTAGTCAAGCAGAGGCAGAGAAAAAGGGTGGGTCCCGAAATTATTTTCCTCCATGCAGTCTATGGGATTTTGAAACGTTTAGACATTGCTATAAGCCGAACCACTGAATGGATTTACACCAAATGTGTCAGAAAGTTAACTGTTGGTCCAGAAAAAGACATTTTGTAATTTGGTACAAATCTGTTCAGCAGATTTGGAGTTATTAAAGATATAATACATTGTATATCTAGGGGCGAGGGTAACCGCGGATCCAATTATATATTATTTGGTTATTGGGGGGAGGAAATTCACTGGGGGAGGGGAAAAACACAAAATGTTACATGGGAGTTTGTAAGGTTCATGTTTTAACCACACAAAACCATAAAATTCAGCAGTTGTTAAACTAATATGAAGAAACTACAACTCAAGTATTTAAGTAACTTTGTAGTAAATCGTGAACCTAACTAGAATGTCCCTGTAACCTTTTTTTCAGTGAGTATATATATATATATTTGCAACCAAGCAGTAGGTTACAATTTAGTAGGCTGGGATGTACAAAGGAGGGCGACTTACAGGTAGCTCACGAGCTACTCGTTGGAAATGCGACTGTTTTAAGATTTGCTCGTATATTACTGGTTCAAATTCTCAGATTTATTTCTGCCACACAACTACCTAGATTTTCGATTATTGATACAGATTCCAACTTTAACTCAGTAACCAAATAAGTTCACATTAAAAAGCTGCTAGGCAACTCAAGGTCTCATTTGACAAGGGCTATGTGAATTTTCACTTTTCTAGATCTTTAAAAACTAATTTGTGCTCCTGAGCTAAAACGCAGTAGTCTATTTATATTCGGTCTTAAAATGCCTTAAATTTAGTACTCATGTTTGGTTTTAGCCAGAGTATCCCTAAAAGCGAAAGAAATTAGTAGGTAACCACGATTCAAGAATGATAAAAGCTCAATATTAAAAACATCTACCTGGGAAAGCTGTTTTAGTGATAAGGTCTGTATAGTAATACAAAAGAAAAATATAAGTTCCTAACCAGTTCAGTAGCAAATTCTCAAGGAGCCCTTCAAATAGGTCAAACTGTAAACAATCACTAGTGCGATTTTAAAGACCTGCACTTAGCTTTCGACTGTGTAGCACTCCATTCACGGTTAGATTAAAATCACCTTGTGCAATAACAAGCCTCAGCAGGGAACACAGTTTTTTTTCCAGTCTCCTTTCAAAACAAAGACATTTTCACATATTGGGACATACATATTCATAATGTGTATGTATCAACACTGAAACTTAGACCTCCAAACCTTTACACCAGAAATGAATTGGGCCCTCCTAATCTAGTCTACAAACCCATTCATCTGATACCTTGCAAAGCCTTGTTGGTGTAATGCTGGCTGTTTCAGAAAGGTGATTCATTTATCCTCTAGGCTCCCTACTATTAATTTTGCCTCACTGATTGCAATAGCGGAGTCCATAAAAAACGTTCTCTACCCATACAATCTATGCCAGTTACTTTGAAGTTCAGGACTATCTACATATTGATCATGGAATGTTTTCTTTGATAAGAAAAAAAGGTTTTGGATATTTCATATTCACCCACATTGAGACTCCATCCCTATTGCTCTTTGATTTGAGAGTCAAAGTAGTTCAGAGAGGATAGCACTTCTGCATTTGCAATGCAGCAAACTACCATTTACCTTGACAATCCAGTTACACCTGCCAGGAAAGTGTTACTTTAGCCTGAAAGTGCACCTCAAAACAGTAATCACAAAGAAAGAACCTTACTTGCAATATGGAGGATCACAATTGTAAATGAAAGCCTAGGCAGTCACAAGGCAATTCTTGTGCCACTTGGGATGAAACCTTAGAGATTACATATCTGGCCTTATAATGAACACCCCTGGGATAGACATCTCTAACAGTCTAAAGATGATGCAAATATTGAGCTTACGATTGGATGGTAGAACTCTTCACATGGTAAGTTTAAATAACAAATGTTGATACTGGTGTTGATCTAGGAGTAAAAAGTAAACTAAATCAGTAAGAACACGTTTTTCACAACTTAAGTTTGTTTGGAAGAGTATCTGGTGCCCTGGCTTTTGATTTGTGCCCCGACCGCACACTGGTCTAAGCCTGTCCCTGGACAAGAGTTAGGCCTGGACCGGTCCTTTGACACTGAGGCGCACATCAGGTGTGTACTCATTTTACAGACACTACTACTGTCTCAGACATGGTTTCTATAGCAGTGGAAGCAATGTTCCATATTTTCAGAAGCCATAGTAATAGTGCCATATCTGTGCCGGCACAACTCAATCTCACTTCTATGAACCTAATGCTAACATCCCAAGAGCATGTCGTACTTGTATGCGGTCTACATCATACATACATTGCGTGAATAGGTCAACCAGAGTAATGGAGCCAGATAGGTTTCCTTTTGGAAGCCCTTGGCCTGCTCCTGTGCACAGAATGGAGGTGAGGTTGTTTTCCCAGGCACCGGGAGTGTATTGCCGACATTCATAGAGGCAAACTAGTCACTAAAGTGAGAACAGAGTTTTAATATTAAAAAAACCCTATAGAAACTGAATTACGCCTTTTGCAGTGAGCAACTGCTGATTCTTTCGCTAGCACTGCTATTTAACATATGTCAGGGGTTAGACTAAAGTCTGTATTAAGGTGAAAGGCACACCTTTTAAGTAAAGTAAGTCTTTTGCTTCTTTCCATTTCACTGTTAACTTTGGCTGTTGACCGCTAGGTTCAGAAGGCTCACATCTGTGTGCTTTTATTGTTGGTGTTCATGGCTGGAGACTACGCTGCTTTGGGAAGTATCACTACACCAAAGCAGTGCCTGGAAAGGACACCTGAAAGAACCATCCACCCAATCGTTTCAGTTTCAAGTTGTCTTTGAGGAAGTTCACCTACAGAGTGGACCAATCTGCAACAAAAGCGTGTGTTGGCCCAACATTCCAGAAGGGGGAGGTCACCTGAAGTCGTGACTCAAGATAAAAAAGCAGTTTCTTTAACCTTAAGTACCTAGAATCCTGCCTACCTGCAGGTAGTGTGACTAACCACGGAGTGCCAGAAGCAGCTGGACCAGGATGGTGTGTGGATCAGCAAGGGGATGTGGAATCAAATGTGTATGCCCTGAGGAGCATGGGTGCATGCTCTATATTCTAGCGCTTCGTCGTAACTACAGACCGAAGTGGGCGTCACTGTGAACAAAAATTGTGCCAGAGAGACTGTCTCCACACCAAAATATGCTGGAGTAGCAATGTGCTGTCACAAGGAAACTGCCAAAGGCAGACACCATGCTGGCCCCATCCCAAACGGCACAAGAGGCAAATTATGCCACTACAACCAAAGACCGCACCTGCCTTTGGGCCAGTGACGGCCCATATGCTGCACCTCTTGAGACCTTGTTGAAACAGCTGGAGACGTCCGCTTGCCTGCAAGGATGTCAGACAGCAACCCCTGCTGTGGCCCTACTCCAGATCAAAGGCAGTCTGTATAGCAAACATGTTCTCCCAGAAGCAAGACAAAGCCACACTACCTACGTAAGCGGCGATCACTACTACAGAGTCAAGTGCTGATGGGATTGTACTTGGTCCAGCTTTGCAGTGCCATAAACTGTTGGACACCAAGGCAAAAAAACTAAGCCCTTGCAGCAGAGTTCCTGCACTCTCATACAGGGTCTGACAAAGTTGAAGTAGGCAACTGCTAGGTTAACATCCATCATTGCCCGTCAAATCTTTGTGTCCTATAAGCAGGGCCACTAGAATCATGTGATTGTGCGGTTGCAGCGAATTTTGCATAATTATAGATTTGCCGCATTTGCAACATAATCCATCAGGTGCCGCATATTGCAAAGATTCTAACAAAAAAAACTTTTGATTTTAGCTCACGGTTCAAAAGTTAATAAAAAAAGTGACATGCGTTGCATGGTGGAAGGCTCTTTGCAAAGCTGGACTGGTCACAATTCTTATTACTACATTTGGGTGTTTAACTGGTACTAATTACGGTGCAACCAACATCCATGACGGAATAATAAAGTAATACTATTACAAAATATGCTGCATCATTTGCCTTTTCTTGCTGCATAATTTAATTATCCCGACGCATACTTTGGCCCTCTCAGGTCGCATAATTCCAGTGGGTTGGCCTTGAAGGTTTAACTTGTTATCTTTCACTGAGATTTAGCTATCAAGAACTGGTATTTCTTGTTTACCTTATTGCATATTACATATAGCCAATATTTAGTTTTCTGTGACTTCATATAGGAAATGGGAATGGGAAAAAACCTATACTTCTAGAATTGATTGAAGTTGGATCCTAAGAAAGGCGGCTTTGGATTCCAAAGCCAGTCTTGGGACCACTCCACTTTCTCTGTGGTTTGCCCAAAAAAATGAACAGTTGGAACACTAAATGAACATGCTTGCTCGCACTTCAGTATCCCATTTCAAAGGCAAAAAGTGGAAATCTGCCTTTTTCATTCCATGTTCTATTCATTCTTTAAAGAACGAAGAAAGGTTGCGAGATCGATGGGCTATGTTTAATCATTCCCTGAATCTTCTTTGCAGTATAACCCTTGCACTACTGGAAACCCTTGGTGAACAGAGGCATATATGCAATTACATTTTTGCTGATAAGATCTAGGTTATACTTCATTCACTTTTACTAACATCCAATTTGCCCAACTCTGTCAGCTATGAGACTATAGGTACATTTACAATTGCCTGGCATCACAAAAGTACAAACGCACTAACAACTTCCCCACTTTTTAAAGGTATGGTTGTTTCGGTTTTAAATTTACTCCATGTAGAAAAGAAAATCAGTCACTCTCACTTCATGCAGCTCGTCTGATGCTTTAGGTGCTTGCTCCTACAAATTCAGATTGGTCATGTATGCTTACAAATCCTTTATTAGCCTTCAAGTTCAGAAGTTACAGGTCAGAAAAAAGTGTTGTCTTTACATGGGATGTGTTTTTCTTTGACATACCTTGTGGTAGTTTCTGACTTCTAAAATATGGTATTTATACTTTTAACCTTTGTGCTTGGTAAGGAAATCTCAGGCATTTTTACACTGGGGAGAGACGTTCCTTACACCACATTAGCGGAATGTAATTGTATCATTTACTAGTCACTGCTAAAAAAGCAAATCTACGACTGTGAATGACACCAACGTTTCCCTAAATATTAAAGAGTAGGCATCTGTTCTCTAGGAGATACAATTAGGTTATATTTAATAAAACCTTTTATGGGAAGCTAAATGAAGGTGGTTGGAAGGCACTCACAGAATCCATCTAATTAATGTTCAATTGGAATAATAATCAAACCGCAATGTTTTTGTCAATTGCAATGTCCTCATCTATACCTTTGGGGTTAATCATTGTTACATAATGCTTACACAAACCCTTTGTAAAATGCTGACATGCAGAATCCTGATAAACCTCCTCCCACGTCACTTTCACAGATAGGCAGGGGTGGGTACGGGCATTGGTAGGCTCATAGATTAGACATCTGTGTGCTCAGGCCTTTCGGAAGGGCTGCGCTAGGCCCCTACTCGGGCACACGAGTATTATCAGCACAACCAGCTTTCAGTTAAAACAACTTCTGACTACAAGAAGTCCCAGCAGAAACACAAAATGGGGCATGGTAGACAAAATGGAAGAGTAGAGGCTACCTTAACAAAATACATGTTTTACTGTTTAACACTATCTCCTCCAGATGGATTCCCTTCAGAACTGAAGGGAGATGCGTTTTAAGTCCACAGTTCCCAAAGGACCTGGGCCAAAACCCAAAAAGGGGTTTTAGTGCTGTTCTTACTGTACCCAATTTGTATAAATACAAGGTTTGAAACCATGCTAGTCAGTTCCCTCTCAGATACTTGCACTGTCTCTATGACGGAGCCCACTCATGCGATGTAATAAACTTGTATTTGTTTCCACTCCAGTGTAGATCCTCATTTTGTGAACCCGTAGACAAAGGGTGTCCCTGCACCAGTGAGAAAGATACAAATCTCACTTCTACAATTGGCGCCAGCAACGTGGTGGGCCCATTGAAGAGCGCAGCTGGACTAGAAGACGGTCACTTCGATGAGAAAAAACACCAAAGGGCACCCCGCAGACGTGACTTTCAGTTAATCGATCTGACCTTCATGGCAGCGGTGTCTCAACTGGGGCTCTTCGGTTGGCATTTTGGAGGTAATCTATTGATCTGAGGATCAGCAGGCAGGAGTTGGCAAATCGCAATCAGGTAGGATCGAAATGGCTGTCTTTGTTGGTGTGATAAAACATTTGCAAATGTTTTAGAAAGGTAATGTAAGAATTTCTCGGGTTTTTGGTATTAAAGTCTCTTGACAACATTAAGAAGAAAGTTGGTAAACATGCCTCTTTTGAGCACACTTCGTGCATTATGTTGTTGCAACAAAATTTTAATTTTGTAAGAAAGAGCCAGCGCCTCTAGAAGGCACTTTGAATTGAATACGGTATTTCTTCCATACGGTTTAGCACATTGTGGAACACATATGAACGCAGATGCCAGTTTACAGTGTCCACTTAATGGTACCTTTGAATCAAACAGACTGCAATATGTAGAAGAGCAGCTCTTTAAGAGGAAGAAAAAAAAAGCAGGCAGAGTATGATTGATGCCGTAGAGTTATGGAGAAAAATAATTAAACAGAAATAGACTATTGTACAGAGAATTAAAAGCACAAGAAGAGTGTAGAAAGTGATGAGAGAAGGGTTACATTTTAAATGCAAAGAGTATATGTGGCCAGGGCACTCCAATGGCAGTTACTGCCACTGAAGGCTGTGGCAGTAACTGCCATTTCAATCAGACAATTGGCAGGACTTGTACTTGATCATAAATTGACATTTTGTGTTCTCCATTCAGTTGATGTATTATTGAATCGGACTAAGCTCTTTGTTAGCACCACACTATAGCCTTATAGCCCACCGTAGCTGGCTATACAGGCTATTAAAGGCCCGCTGAATCGTTAAAGGCCCGAGCCGAAGGCGAGGGACTTGAAGAAAACAGCGGGACTTTAATAGCCGTATAGCCCTGCTACGAAGGGCTATAAGGTTATTAGAACATTCTGCCACTAGAGGGCAGAATGTTCTAACAAATTAAACAAAGGGTTCTCGAAGCTCAAGGGGATATAAATCCCCTCGAACTTCGAGAAACCTTTGTAGAACATTGGAATGTTGCTCTGCGGGCCTTTACCGGCCCGTAGAAGCAGGGAGCACTCCATTGTCTGCAATGGAGCTCCCAACATTCCAATGTTCTAATTTACACTTAAATGCTTCCTGACCTTGAATCCAGCCACCTTGTTGCCATTGCCCTCTGAGCAGTCCAGTGATTATACACGATAGTATTTTTGCCACTGAAGAACAAAAAGGGTCGAGTGGACCCGACTGAAATGCCCCTGCATCATGCTCAGGGTGAATTGTATGTAGATGGACTTTAAGCTAACCGACGGCACCACAACTGCAGCTTATGCCTATTACTACACTGCATACAATTGTGGCGACAGCATGGCGTGTTAGTTCAAAATGTGATGACTGCATTAACATTACCAGATGACGTGTTCAAGAACACCATCAGTTGCAGAAATGTTACTAATAAGAGATGAACTGAGTAAAGGATTTTTGATGGAATTGATTGGAAGTTTATGTAACTTTCTGATCACAGGTTCACAGAAACTAAATGAAAACAGAATACAGGAGTGTAGTAGTATAACTTTTCTAGGTTGTCCTATGGTACCGAATCCAGCCAATATATATATTTTTTCTTTCACATTCCATGTGCTGAAGAATGGCTTACTGTTATTGGGTTTTTATCCAATTCATGTCACAGTGCTATTGCATGAGAATAGTCAGGAATACTGTCAAAAAGATGAATGTGTGGGACACAATAGTAAAAGGAGCTAGAAAGGTGTCACCAGAGGGTAGAAATAATTCACCAGAGGAATCCACCTAAAATTCAGAAAGAATTCAGGATGTTTTTGGGAATGGATGACCGCTGTAGTGAGTGGTTACCTTTTTGGGTTTCGCCTGCCGAAGGCTGCGCTCTGCGCAGCTTTTCGGCGCAGGCGAAATTCTTTGCTTACAATAAGGACTTCGGGAACGTCCCCCGGCTCCCATTGGCTAGCTCCATAAATGGAGGCTAGCCATTGGGAGCCGGATCTGTCCGTCAAGGCCGGACCAGATTCAGGGGCGTTCCCGCGATTTTTTCCCTCTCCACCCACTTCGGATCGTCATTGCGGCAGTGGGTGTGTGTTATTTTTTTTTTTTAGTCGGCCTGTTTTCTTCATTTTAAAAGTGTTTGTTGTTGTAGTTGGCTGCAAGATTCGAGTTCCCACAAGGCAATCAGGTAAGGAGCATTTTGTTTATAAATGTGTTTTCATTTTGTAAGTTTACGTATTTTGTCCGCCGTTCCCGCCCCCCCTCCCCGTGTGCCCGTTCCCGCCCCCCTCCCCTTTCACTCTCCGTTGTCTTTCTTGAAACCACAGGTCGGAGCGGTGCACGGGTGTCCCGGAGCTGCGCTTCTCCCATGCCATGGAGTTGGAGGGGCAATGGTGGAAGGGGCAGCTGGCTCCCACGAGGCAATCAGGTAAGTTTACGTATTTTGTCCGCCGTCCCCCCCTCCCCGTCCGTGTGTCCGATCCACCCCCCTCCCCGTGTGCCCGCTCCCGCCCCCCCTCGCCTTTCACTCTCCGTTGTCTTTCTTGAAACCACAGGTCGGAGCGGTGCACGGGTGTCCCGGAGCTGCGCCTCTCCCATGCCATGGAATTGGGCAATGGTGGAAGGGGCAGCTGGCTCCCACGAGGCAATCAGGTAAGTTTACGTATTTTGTCAGCCGTTCCCGCCCCCCCTCCCCGTGTGCCCGTTCCCGCCCCCCCTCCCCTTTCACTCTCCGTTGTCTTTCTTGAAACCACAGGTCGGAGCGGTGCACAGGTGTCCCGGAGCTGAGCCTCTCCCATGCCATGGAGTTGGAGGGACAATGGTGGAAGGGGCAGCTGTCTCCCACGAGGCAATCAGGTAAGTTTACGTATTTTGTCCGCCGTCCCCCCCCCTCCTGTCCGTGTGTCCGTTCCGCCCCCCTCCCCGTGTGCCCGTTCCCGCCCCCCTCCCCTTTCACTCTCCGTTGTCTTTCTTGAAACCACAGGTCGGAGCGGTGCACGGGTGCCCCGGAGCTGCGCCTCTCCCATGCCATGGAGTTGGAGGGGCAATGGTGGAAGGGGCAGCTGGCTGAGGACATCCACCAGGCGCTGCGCTACAAGGTGAGTTCATGCACGAGTAAACCAGGGTGCATTGTGTGTTTTAGTATTCATTCTGGGATGACTGCTAGATTCGACTGTGGGAGAGGGAGGGCGATACACTGCAGGGCCATTTGATCTTAGTGATACTCACGTGCTTCTGGTTTGTCCTTATCAAATATGAATACTAAGCGTGTCTATAGGGTTTTAGCAGTTTCCCCTCCTGCTACATTCTACACATATATTTATAGGTAAGTAGTGTGTAATGTCCGATTAAGGTGTGCGCCTTTGGTACAAGGTTCCGACTTTAACTTAGGGTTTTTGGAAAGCGCTACTAACAACCTCGTGGTGGCCTCTGGGCACTTTGGAACATACTGTATTCATCGGTAGGGCAATCGGCCATACACTTGCAACGTCAGTAACTAGAGCCATTGACCGGGTATACTAATAACCAGTTGCTAAAGCCTCTGAGAAGAGTTAATACAGCCTGAGACGTGAGCCCAGTAGGGGTAAAAGCTGGCTTTAGGTGTCTAACTAGCGGTGCTGTGCCTGTATAGGCGCTGTTCAGAAGGGTGGGTAGCTCACAGACATGACAAAATAGATCTACCTAGGCCAGTGTGCCCGTTCCCGCCCCTGCCCCCCCTCCCCTCCCTGCTCTCAGTGTGTACTGCGATACTGTGATTTTCGTGTCAATAACAGCCTTACTCCACTAGACTGGGGCTATAGCTCAATAATTAAACGCTCTGATTTTCGGTCACCGTATATATGCTGAAGCGAGTTGCAGGGGCTCACGGTGCGGATAATGCAAAACTTTGTCGGTTGTGGTGTCGAGAGGTAGTGGACGTAGATTAGTTTAAACTGTGTTAACTGTGTTTGCAAGGACGTCATGAAACCAAACCACTAATGAAAAATATCGCACTAGTTGAGGTCTGCATATTGTGTGAGTATCAAACTATCTGTTGTTTAGCGATGGTGACCTATGTGACTGTGCCTATATGCGTGTGTCTGCATAGGACCTTGCCCCTCCATTCGTGCCATGAGGTTAAGTCTTCTCTCCGGCAGGAAATGTTAGTGCTGTTGAATACTGTTTGCAGTCTCTGTAGCTACAAAACTGTGTTGCACGAGAGTGTGAGAGATATTCAGGGCCACTGGAATTATGCAATGCCTCGGCCGCTGCTTTTTCTGCATAATAATAGACTTGCTGGTTTGCTACATACTCCACCGTGTGCTGCGTGATCTGCAGATTTTAACAAAAAAAACAATTGTTTTTAGAACAAATGGACAAAAAGTTACTAAAACGTTGTAATGCGTTTACGAGCAGTGGAATGCCATTTTCCAAGGTTAACTAGCCATCTTTCAGTTGCTTATTTTGCTATTTCATTGTTAAACAGGTATTAATCAGGTTAAAAAAATTCCCGACAGTATTCCCATGTTTAAAAATGTCTAAATAATGAAGTAGTATTATCAAACGATGTGCCGCATTTTGTCACATAATTTGCATTTACTTGATGCATAATTTGATGCTCCCTTCCGCATAATTTCAGTGGCCATGGATATATTTTAGCTGCTGTCTTCTTATGGGTCGGTTGAGATGCAGTTGTGTGAGTAGGGTGTGCTGTTAGCCTGACAACCCTTTGCCATCCATACCAGTGTGGTGAGCGTGTGTCGTTGTCGGACTTGTGCATGTTTCTGTAAAGGTTGTCTGAAAAAGGCATGCATTGTTAAGGCATCGCTGCCTTGCCTACTTAATGTACTAATGGGTGTAGTTGAGGGTATGCTTTTCATGCCCAAGGTTGTAACTACACATACTTTGGTAGGTAGTAAAAACTGTAAAGCATCACTAATACATTTGCAAAATTCTCAAGAGGAAGGAGCAGTTCAGCGCATGAGTTGGAGAGGGCCACTAGGGTGACTGAGAGCAGGGTCTGAGGTTGAAACTTTGCGAAAGAAGTGTGAATTAATCTTAGGACGGGGTACATCCATCAGCATGTGATTAGAGAGGGGCGGCAGTGCCTTGAAACGCTACTTGTGTGTTGAGGTGCTGTGTTTATGGTATGTGTTGGTTTATGGGACTTTTGCTGCTGGAATTTACTTGGTCATAAGAGATGTCATGTGCATTTCGACTCGTAGGATTGGCCAACGCTTTTTAAAAATTATTTTTTTGTCATCATATATAATTAAATATGCTTTAAATTCAATGCCAATGCTTGTAGTTTGTAAATTGTGCTGTTGGGGGTTCTGCGTGTAGGATCGCATGCTGGCTGCGGTTTCCTACCTGGGAAGGGCCGACCTTTTGTAGGATTTGATTCTGTTTCCTGACCCCTGGCCTGAGGTATACTCTCCTCCTCTGGATTGAGTCATAAGGTGTTGGTTTCCAGGCCTGCCCTCTGTCCAAAGCGCAGTGCTCTGAAAAGAAAGTACGGGCCCTCTTGCACCTATTGTGTTCAGGATTGATAGCAATACTCGCACACACGGAACTGCTTTTCCTGGTTGGCAGACGGATTAAGATTTTTGTTTCAGTTAGGATTGCTCTGGGTGTGTGTGGGGCTCTGGGTGTGTGTGTGTGTGTGGGGCTCTGGGTGTGTGTGTGGGGCTCTGGGTGTGTGTGTGTGTGTGTGTGTGGGGCTCTGGGTGTGTGTGTGTGTGTGGGGCTCTGGGTGTGTGTGTGTGTGTGGGGCTCTGGGTGTGTGTGTGTGTGTGGGGCTCTGGGTGTGTGTGTGTGTGTGGGGCTCTGGGTGTGTGTGTGTGGGGCTCTGGGTGTGTGTGTGTGGGGCTCTGGGTGTGTGTGTGTGGGGCTCTGGGTGTGTGTGTGTGGGGCTCTGGGTGTGTGTGTGTGGGGCTCTGGGTGTGTGTGTGTGGGGCTCTGGGTGTGTGTGTGTGGGGCTCTGGGTGTGTGTGTGTGGGGCTCTGGGTGTGTGTGTGTGGGGCTCTGGGTGTGTGTGTGTGGGGCTCTGGGTGTGTGTGGGGCTCTGGGTGTGTGTGGGGCTCTGGGTGTGTGTGTGGGGCTCTGGGTGTGTGTGTGGGGCTCTGGGTGTGTGTGTGGGGCTCTGGGTGTGTGTGTGGGGCTCTGGGTGTGTGTGTGGGGCTCTGGGTGTGTGTGTGGGGCTCTGGGTGTGTGTGTGTGGGGCTCTGGGTGTGTGTGTGTGGGGCTCTGGGTGTGTGTGTGGGGCTCTGGGTGTGTGTGTGGGGCTCTGGGTGTGTGTGTGGGGCTCTGGGTGTGTGTGGGGCTCTGGGTGTGTGTGGGGCTCTGGGGGTGTGTGGGGCTCTGGGGGTGTGTGGGGCTCTGGGGGTGTGTGTGGGGCTCTGGGGGTGTGTGTGGGGCTCTGGGTGTGTGTGGGGCTCTGGGTGTGTGTGGGGCTCTGGGTGTGTGTGGGGCTCTGGGTGTGTGTGGGGCTCTGGGTGTGTGTGGGGCTCTGGGTGTGTGTGGGGCTCTGGGTGTGTGTGGGGCTCTGGGTGTGTGTGGGGCTCTGGGTGTGTGTGGGGCTCTGGGTGTGTGTGGGGCTCTGGGTGTGTGTGGGGCTCTGGGTGTGTGTGGGGCTCTGGGTGTGTGTGGGGCTCTGGGTGTGTGTGTGGGGCTCTGGGTGTGTGTGTGGGGCTCTGGGTGTGTGTGGGGCTCTGGGTGTGTGTGGGGCTCTGGGTGTGTGTGTGGGGCTCTGGGTGTGTGTGTGGGGCTCTGGGTGTGTGTGGGGCTCTGGGTGTGTGGGGCTCTGGGTGTGTGTGGGGCTCTGGGTGTGTGTGGGGCTCTGGGTGTGTGTGGGGCTCTGGGTGTGTGGGCTCTGGGTGTGTGGGCTCTGGGTGTGTGGGCTCTGGGTGTGTGGGGCTCTGGGTGTGTGGGGCTCTGGGGGTGTGTGGGGCTCTGGGGGTGTGTGGGGCTCTGGGGGTGTGTGGGGCTCTGGGGGTGTGTGGGGCTCTGGGGGTGTGTGGGGCTCTGGGGGTGTGTGGGGCTCTGGGGGTGTGTGGGGCTCTGGGTGTGTGTGGGGCTCTGGGTGTGTGTGTGGGGCTCTGGGTGTGTGTGTGGGGCTCTGGGTGTGTGGGGCTCTGGGTGTGTGTGTGTGGGGCTCTGGGTGTGTGTGTGTGTGTGTGTGGGGCTCTGGATGTGTGTGGGGCTCTGGATGTGTGTGTGGGGCTCTGGGTGGGTGTGTGGGGCTCTGGGTGTGTGTGGGGGGCTCTGGGTGTGTGTGGGGGGCTCTGGGTGTGTGTGGGGGGCTCTGGGTGTGTGTGGGGGGCTCTGGGTGTGTGTGGGGGGCTCTGGGTGTGTGTGGGGGGCTCTGGGTGTGTGTGGGGGGCTCTGGGTGTGTGTGGGGGGCTCTGGGTGTGTGTGTGGGGGGCTCTGGGTGTGTGTGTGGGGGGCTCTGGGTGCGTGTGTGGGGGGCTCTGGGTGCGTGTGTGGGGGGCTCTGGGTGCGTGTGTGGGGGGCTCTGGGTGCGTGTGTGGGGGGCTCTGGGTGCGTGTGTGGGGGGCTCTGGGTGCGTGTGTGGGGGGCTCTGGGTGCGTGTGTGGGGGGCTCTGGGTGTGTGGGGGGCTCTGGGTGTGCGTGGGGGGCTCTGGGTGTGTGTGGGGGGCTCTGGGTGCGTGTGGGGGCTCTGGGTGCGTGTGGGGGGCTCTGGGTGTGTGTGGGGGGCTCTGGGTGTGTGGGGGGCTCTGGGTGTGTGGGGGGGGCTCTGGGTGTGTGGGGGGGCTCTGGGTGTGTGGGGGGCTCTGGGGGGCTCTGGGGGTGTGGGGGGCTCTGGGGGTGTGGGGGGCCTCTGGGGGTGTGTGGGGGCTCTGGGGGTGTGTGGGGGCTCTGGGGGTGTGTGGCTCTGGGGGTGTGTGGCTCTGGGGGTGTGTGGCTCTGGGGGTGTGTGGCTCTGGGGGTGTGTGGCTCTGGGGGTGTGTGGCTCTGGGGGTGTGTGGCTCTGGGGGTGTGTGGCTCTGGGGGTGTGTGGCTCTGGGGGTGTGTGGCTCTGGGGGTGTGTGGCTCTGGGGGTGTGTGTGGCTGGCTCTGGGTGTATGTGTGTGTGTGGCTGGCTCTGGGTGTGTTTGTGTGGCTCTGGGTGTGTGGTAGTAATTGCTGTCTGCTGAGCTCGTCCGTAGGGTACAATAGGTCTCACATTTGCGAGAGATTAAGCTAATGGCAATGTAAATGACAATGCCATTTATTTATCTGTTTTCAAAACCAACACATAAATACAAATTTTGTCATTTACAATGCCAATAGCTCAAACTTTTCCAAAGGCGAAACCATTGCATTGTAAATGCTTGTTTTTCCTAGTAGCTAACCCTTTACTGAGGCTGACACACAAGGCTGGGTCTGATCTGCTTCCATTGGACAATTGCACAAAAGCATTCCTAGAGGGGCAAGAGAATAAGTGTCACACCCCGGCCCTAGTAGTGCACGTTTATTTAAAAAGAAATTACACCAATTTACAGTGAGAGGGAGGGCTGCACTCTCTCAGTGCCTGTTCAAAAACCTTAATGGGTTCAAAGGTCTGTGACGTATTTCCCAATGACCTATTCCCCAAACGTCACAGAAATGCCCAGCTGCCTTAAATTTAGAAGCTATTGTAAATGTCAGTCACAAAAAAGAGTGAGAAAATAATGATAAAATGTCCAATTGCTGAAAAGGTTCCTTCCTCTGTGAAGTTGTTTTGGAAAAATACGGTGACCAAGAAGTGTCTGAATTCAAATGTATTGAGCTTACAGCCAACAAATAAAATAGTTTGATGAAAATGAACCTCTAGGTGCCATGAACCTATGCATAAAGCCATGGTTAGACAGTAAGGATGAACGTCTGATTGAGCCCAACAATGTCAATTTTGTAGATTGCCCAGGTTTGAAAGATAACAATGACAGATTAGGAGCAGCACATGCTGTGCTCCCTGTACATTGTTGTCAAAGCTTCTTGGCTTTTAGTAGATACCTCAGCCAAAATTTTGAAATGGATTGCCCTTACCATAACATGCAGTATAACTGCTCAAATGGGAGTAATTGTGTGGGATGGACAAATATTAATTCAGTTGTACAATATACTGTGTCCTATTAGAATATATATTCAATAGAATTTTCACAGGTGGATCTGAAAAAGATACTGTTTATTTAATGTGGACACTTGTAAAGAACTAAAGTTACAAGAAAATGTTTGAGAAGCAGAACAAGGTTGTAACAGAATGAGAAAAATGACAACTGTATAGTAGCAAATGTGTTATTGCAAAAACTGATGCCCAGGTATAGCTTGCAAGTTTCTCTGAAATCAGATCATAATGAGGTCTCAAAGATGTGTGCAGAACCACAGATTGGATTGTAGCTATCTGCCTGAAGTTTCAAGCACAATAAAAGCAGAACAAAGACAGCACAGAGTTACACTGGGCAAAAGATTGTTTCAGCATCACTGAAGTGGCTTGAATATGTACATGCAAATGCACTTGTAAAATAAAAAACTGATGAAGACTAGCCATTGCTGTGACGGTCTGGCTGATGTGGAGTGCGCAGTTTCTCACCAGATTACAGCAGCTACATAAGATCTGCATAATGGTTGGTGCCAAAACTTTGATCTGAGAGATACTGTGAAATGGAAAGGCCTGTTCCAAAGTATCCTGGCAAAGACTGTTGTGAAATGCGGTGGCCTTCCAAACTGGGTGTATGCCTCTCACACATGGTCCAGTGTCCCCCTGATAAGACAGCTCCTCTTCAAGAAAAGAAGCCAGCAGTGGTCAAAAGCCAACAGAAGAGTTAAGCTGAAGGGGAAAACACATTCTGAAGCAGCACTAAAGTAAACTGCACTGGAAAAGCAAAGAGTGAAAACCGACTCAAAGGGATGAATGAGTCAAGTGCAGCCTCTGAAGGGCTAATTAGTGCTGCATGCCTACGAGTGGAGGTAGAAAAAAGCTGGCTGAAAGGGTATCCAAAATGTGTGCAGTGTTCCCTTGAAAAATGATTTGCACCCATAGCTGAAACGTCTGAAACTGATCAAAGTGAAAGGCTTGGACTGAAAACGTGCAACGGATTGATGGTGCTCTGTCAGTTTCTCAGCACGCGAGTGGTCAAATTGCATGGAAAAAATACAGAATGCCACATTGGATGAACTGTGTAATGCAAGGCTTGAACGGTTTAAGCCACCCTGATAGCAAGATGATCCATTTTGTTTGACTGAGTCTGTTGAGGTGAAAATGTTGTTTGATTGTCCTAAACGCTGGTTTTCTTTCTAAAATCTCCCCCACTGACTGAAATATGCATTGGACAAACAAACATTCTGAAAAGGAATATTTATGAACTAGAGCTGGCAATGTCATAAGAAACAATACAGTTAAAGTCATTGTTGATTTTTGTGGATGCCAAATATGGAGTAAGAACGCCCGTATATTCAACATCCTACATCAAGAGAAACCAAGCATAAATGGACATTAATTTGTCTGACAGCAAGTCTATTTCGTGTCCTAAGTATTTCTGCGATAGGTTTTTACATGTGAAATTTCCTCTGCATACACTTATATGCCCAACACCTACCCTGCCTGAACTTTATTTTACTCTTTCACTGTTAAATGAGAAACATAGGTTTTCCTACCAGAACAATTAATTTGTTTGAATGTTGCATTATACACGTAGTATTGCTAATATTTCTGATTGTTGGGTTTGTGGATTGTTGCCTGCACATCAGGAGGAGGGGAGGCGCCTCATACCACCCCCATTCTCCCATAATGGTTCCTGTGCAGCTTGGTTTGGAGTCTTGTGGCCAGTACATGCTAATAAGATTTTTAGCTTTCATATAGGAGGTCTTAATAAAGAAATAAACATAGCATGTTATCCAGATGATGATGGCAACCAACATGATCAAATTTAGAAGTGGAGGAATATGGTGGGCATGGTGATTATATCACCGAGTATGTTAATTTGTCCTCTTATGCTTTCAGTATTCATGAAGTTTTATGTATCTGGAATATATCTTTTATTATTTAATCAGACAAAATGTGTTTAGTAGAGTCTAAAAGGAGGGACTGTTAAACTGTGAAAAATGTATTATGTTAAGTTAGCCTCTACTTCTCTTCCATTCGGTCTACCAGCCCCCATTTTGTGTTTCTGCTGGGGCTTTTTGCAAAGTCAGAAGTTACGTGGTCACTGAAAGCTGGTTGTGTTGATAATGCTTACAAGCCAGAGTAGAGGCCCTGCCAGTCGAAAGGCCTGAACACGTAGAATTCTAATCTATGAGCCCACCAATGCCTGTACCCACCCCTGCCCATCTATGAATGTGACGGCGGGGCGATCAGGATTAAACAGTTCAGCATCTAAGCACTATATAAAGCGGTTGTGTAAGCATTATGTAACAAAGGGGTTTTAGTGCTGCCTTACTGTTGCAAATTTGTATAAATACCAGGTTTGAAACCATGCTAGTCAGTTCCCTCTCAGACAGAGCCCGCTCATGAGATGTAATAAACTTGTATTTGGTTTCCCCTCCAGTTTTGATCCTCATTTTGTGAACCCGTAGACTAAGGGTGTCCCTGCACCAGTGAGACAGATACAAACCTCACTTCTACAATAGAAGTCCCTTTAGGATAGTAAAGGCAATGTACTCCTGCAGCCATCATCATGTTCTCAAAGGAGTGCTGGAAGTCAAACGCCACTTAGACCATTCCAGTAATAGGCAGAGGCGCAGGGGGTCAATGAACTGCAATATTGAGTCTATATATCAGAAATTCTCATTTTCAAATTGCCCATTTCTGGATATGAACTAACGAGGAACCATTGTAGAGATTCTGTCCTCCAAAAAGGTAGAATTACTAAAGAGGATCCTGGTTTGGTTTTGAGGTATTTACTTTTTATTACTGTTTCAATCTATCCAATAACACTTCTGTTCTTTTCTTGCTAAGAAGTTCACTATCATATTGGGCAAACACTGACATTACCTACAGAACATGATTCTTGGAGATCAAATACAAGCATTATTTTTAAAGTTCCCAAGTCTGCACTGACAGTGTTGAGTGTCCCACATAAGCAGGCTCCAGGTAAGAAATGCACTTACTGTGATACGCAAAAAAAAAAACTTTACTTCCCACCACTACACACGTCTGGCAATACTTCCTTGGCATCAGTAAACTGGAGTAATTTACTACGCACGGGATGAGAGCTCAAAGTCTCCTCATCTCACTGGCTGCCGGATGGTTTGTGCAATGTGGATAGTATGTTTAAAAAACGTAAATGAATTAATTGACACTGCGGATCGTTGAATCCCTAGCTTGACAGGTTCCAGCAGGCAAACCGACAAAGCCTTATGGGAGACTGTGGAGAAAGATAACAAAGTTTCAATTTAGTTTAAATTCGGTTTTGAAATGCATCTGTCATACCGTCTGCAATGCAACATTCAATATTTTTTCAGTGCACTCCATGACCAGAATACATGTTTGACGAGCACTTTTTCCAGCTATATTCTACTTTGAGGACAAACTAGCGATTTGCATCATTTGTGAAAAAACAAATTGTATATACATTATTCCCATGTTCAACAATCATTGCTTAAAGACAATAAAAACCAAGACCAGACTTTAGAAAAAAAGGACTTTAATAGATTTTATAATTTAAATAACTTAATATTCCAAAAAGAACTATGACAAAATTTTTTAAAAACATGTGTGGAAAATGTAAAAGATACGTTTTATTGTGTTGCCTCAAGTCCTTCCTCCCATCCCGCCTTGAACCCAAAGTTGACACACTGAGTTCACTCCATGATCTGGAAACCATTATGTGCGATCAAACCTAAAGCCTCCTCAGAGCCCTTTTTTTGTCAGTTTTCTTTTTGGCCGCTAGCTTCTTGTCCCTTTCACCTGCATGCTTCTTGGCCATGGGCCCGTCCCCATTGATCGCTCCAGAAGAGGAGCATGGGTCAGTTTGGTCCTTGCAACGTAGGCTGGTTACCTGCGCATGGATTTCTGTAAGAAGACGGGCACGGCTGGCATATTCTTCATAGTTCTCAAGCAGGAGGCGCCCAGCCTCCTCGTTTAATGCAGACTCTGGGTTTGGGTGAATCAACAAACACTTTATGGTCTTGAAGAAAAAAAAAAGGGGGGGGGGGGGAGATGTTATTTATTTGCCACGTCTGTAATGATGCAAACATACTCATTAACAAATGCTTAATTGCTCTGCATTATTCAGCCAACCGTTTGCCAGCACTTATAAGTTGGGCCATGAAGGCTCACTAAAACATGAACCACGTATGCCTCTGTACGAGTATCTTTAAATGCATTAGTCATTCTGGTAACGAGTGGCTGTGCCATAATATGTTTAATTTCAAAGACACCCTTCATCGCAGGGAGATGAGTGGGTCACATGTGAATCTTAAATGGTTTCAATCACGACCACTTTGGTTACAGATAACTGGTTTATTTTGCAATGTGAACGGAATTTAGATTCAGATGTTCTACAGTGGTTACAAACCAATATTTCCCTACCGTGGTAGAGGGGTTGAGAATAGTACCAAAGAAATGTTTTAATACTGCGACTTCCTAGAGATTCTTTGTGACAAGGTCTTAGTAATGCTTAGCAAATGTGTGGCTTATAGGACATGTTGGAGCTGCATAAATGCAACTAAGGGAAACGTTTAGACTCGTGGTATTACAGTTCCTCTCTCTTTTCTAGTGTCTCCTCTCGCTTTATTTCTCATGTATTATTGGCTATTAAATAACAAAGCTAAGTCATGAGATCAGGAACCCGTATATTTGCGTTTGCTCTGATTTTTGGCACTCTATTTCCGCTCTAATTAAGGAGTCTGCCTACTTTATGCAGAATGAGATGATTTTTTCTTTGGTGCCATTTTTTTCCAATTTTTAAACACCAAGGAGCCCATTAGGATCTCTGGCGGATCGCCACCGGCCGCATGTCGGTGGCGATCCGCCCAATATCCGTCCCCGCCATATTACTATGGCAGAGGGGACTGCGGCAGACAGAAAGACCGTCCACCGCTTTTCCGCCCGGTCAACAAGTCGACCAGGCAGAAAAGTTTAATATGGTGGCGTTGTTTGTAAGACACCCCCAGCCACATCATGGGGGCGGAAACATGCCTTTCAGTTGCGGCATTGCCGACAGAAAGGCATGTGGGAATTGCTTGTGGGGGCCTGTTGCACGCCCCCAGGGACTCGGGGGTGGGGGGGGGGACGTACCTATGGTACCATAGGTACACCCCCCCTGAAGTTCTATGCACAACATGGCAGTGCAAGACATGCCTTCCTGGCATTGTGACGGGAAGTGCTAAATGCACCGCCCACCACAATGTCGGGTATGCAAGATGCGCCCGCCACTGTCGGGCGCATCCTAATGGCCCACATGAGACCCCGCCCTTATGGCAGGCCGTCCCATTGGCGGGCAGACAAAGACGGCCTGCCATCCTAATGACCCCCCCCCGTTAAGTGTTGTATAAAGTTTAGTACCTACAATCCCCCCACCCCCACCCCCCCCCCCACCCCCTCCAACTATGGAAGAAACCCTGAGCCACGTCAATACTTGCCCCCTCAACGATATTCTACCAAATATTTTTCCTAATTAGTTTGGCCAGAGCTGGTTTAAAGTAGGTAGCTTACCTCTTGCTCGGAAGGCCTGTCCACTACTGCCGGTTACCACTGAGAATTTGTGTTAGAGTCTTTCGATGGCTTTATACATCTAAACATTTATACTTTCACTTGAACCTTTAGCTCAATGTTTTGCTTTTATGCAATTCGGATATTATTGGTGCTATTATTGTAGGTCTTAATTATCCATATAATCCAATATGCATTTTTCAATTAAAATACATGGCAAATCCTGGTACAGTAGAGAAGCTTGCATTTTTTATTTTATTTCTGTTAAGTAAATGGTAGAGCGACGCTGGCAGTTACGTCAAATGGTTTGTCCTTCTTAGGCCTCTTGCATTCTCTTGTTTTTTGTGAAATACATAGACAACGTAGTCCCACCTAATCCTTACAGAAGACAAATATAACCCTCTAGAAGGGAAAAAAGCCCCACACAACATTTACCAGCCTAGTGTGAATAAATGCCTGTAATTGAGCACCAAAAAAAACTCAGTAAATGTTTCCTAAGAGTTTCTTATACATTTCCTTGAAGGAACAGTCCCCCTTAAAGGTCTTCTTAAGCTTAAAGTCGTCTGTGGGCAAACGTTTATGTACATCTTTAAGTACCAACAGAGAAGGCCGATTAGGGACCTGCCATTTGAGATTTCTTTTCCCGCGATTTTCTAATACACTTCTGGCCAAATTAAAGCTCTTGGTTGGGTAGTCTCATTCATTTAAAAGATGATATAGATATAAATACCACCATCCTGGTTATCAGCTAATATCCGTTTTTGACAAACATGTTGTGCATCATAGTACAACTGCAGGTAGCCATAATCCGGTACCGCATTGTAAACCCATGGTGGGCACCAATCTAATTTAGAGACCGGGGGGGGGGGGGGGGGGGGGGGGGGTGTTAATTCTCCTGGCTACAGTGCAACAATATATACTTGTTCGGTCTTTTCTCAATATTTAATGTGGTGATTGAGGTCTCCAGACCCCAGGCAGTAGTGATTCTAGAAACACCTTATGGCAGCGTTCCCCCCCCCCCCAACTGTGGGTCGAAAGTCCATTTCTGATTAGTCGCTAAAGTCCAGAAAATAAAGATGCCTTTAAATTCTGTATTTACCTGGTCACATTTGCTGAGTTTCAAAGACAGGGGTCAAATGTAAGGATATGTCTTGGGCTGCTTTTTAACATAGGGACTGATTATTATTTTTTAGGATCTGTTGTCACTCTGCAGTCAGAAAAAGTAAAGAATGTGATAATCCAGTTGTACGAAAGAAAAGACGGAGGATGTCATTTCTTCCCCCCCAACAAAATGCAAATGCCTGTAAATAAATGAGTATGCATTCAGCAGTTAGGAAAGTAAAATGAAGTACATTTTTTAATTCTGACGTGTGTTGGAACTTTTCAGATTTTAGAACAAGACACTGGATGAAGTACAAATAATAAGTATCCAATTAAACCAGATTTCCACGTGTTCAATAGTTTTATCTATAACTGTCGACATGTACAAACTTAGTGCATTTTCCATTAAAACGGTCACTGTCTGCAAATACTGCACTACCACACGATTGATCACATTATTTAAGTAAAATAGTGTGCCTCATGTCCATTCAAGCTAGGTGGATCGCAAAAGTCGGTCTTACATAGGCACCTTTCTAAAGGGTTATTGCTGGTATTTATTATCAAACTCACTGCACAAAAAGATTCAGGGTCCATTAGCCAAGAGAACCTACATTTCCTGTAGCAAAATGGACAGGTGGGCCTCATCCAAAAGACGAGCGAGTGGGACCTGTAGCAGGGGAATGGCAAAGCACAGCCTCATTAATCAACAGCACCCGTCTGTCAGATATTTTTTTAAATGCTTTGAGGAAAGGTCTCATCCTGCCTCTCACATGGTAGTTTATGTGCTAGTAAAGGCAAATTAAAGCAGCTTGAAGGATGCAGCAGCAGAGGTGGAGGACTGGGAAGTGCTATGCCCCTGATGACCTGGGTGTGGTTTGCTTGACCACGAAAGAACTGGGGTGCTTGTTGCGGGACTGTGGACAAGTGGTGTGCTCATCAGGAAGAAACAAAGAAACGCGAGGCACAAGAGCAATCAGATATTGGAATCGGAAACATATCAGTTATGTAGATTGAGCACTGCAGACAGATCTCAGCTTATTTAAGGCCTGGTGCAATTTTACTTAAAAAGCAGTTTAAGAACCTTGGTTCAGAACATCTATATGAAGTTTAACGAATAGTTTACCTGTCGGTGTAGTTTTGCAGCTTGAAGATCTTTCTGGATTCACTATGCTGTGCATATTCCGCAATCTGGTGGTTGGGTCCGGAATCGTAGTGTTTTCTCTCTTTTTTTGTCGTAGCCCAGGTGGGCGTCGACGTCCCACCATTTGGTGTACCTTCGGTGACGTCGGCGTGCTTCCGGCGGAAGCTACCACCCTTGGGCGCCATCTTCAGATTCTTTTTTCTGTCTTTTTTCTTTTGTCTTTGTAGTGAATCCATGGCTATGTTTGTTAATCGTTTTTTTTTTCAACGTAATTCTTTTCACGCATCTTGTAAGCTTCAACTTGCTTTCTTTTCTATGTGTTTACACCCTCTTCTCCAGCCTCATCTTTCTGGCAGAGGCGGGTGGGTTCGCTAGTGAATCCAGAAAGATCTTCAAGCTGCAAAACTACACCGACAGGTAAGAAACTATTAGTTTTGCAGCGTGAATCTTTCTGGATTCACTATGCTGTGCATAGATTTTGTAGCGGTTTTCGTTACTTTTGTGGCGGTTGGGTGGAAGATGAGCGTTGGTTGTAGAATATATGTTGAAGCACCTTTTGTCCTACTTGTGCTTCTTTGTTCATTTGTACATCCACGAAATAGTGCTTAGTGAAAGTGTGCATTGAAGCCCATGTTGCCGCCAGGCATATGTCCTGAATTGGTGTGTTGGCCAGAAAGGCAATTGTTGCTCCTTTCTTCCTGGTGGAGTGGGCCTGTGCCCCTCCTGTTAGCTCCTGGCCAGCTTGTTTGTGGCAGAATTGTATTGTCTGTGCGATCCATCGAGCTACGGTGTTTTTAGTCACTGGTTTGCCCATGTAACTGTTTGCGAAGGATACGAAGAACTGTTTTGTTTTCCTGTGTTCCTTCGTCCTTTCAATGTAGTGCATCACAGCCCTTCTTGCGTCTAGGGTGTGGAGCAACCTCTCAGCGCTTGTAGTGGGGTTTTGGAAGAAGCTAGGAATCTGAATACTCTGATTCATGTGGAACCTTGACACTACCTTTGGCATGAAGTGTGGGTCTGTTCTCATCACGACCCTGTCACTGTATCTGGATGTAGGGTTCCTGCAGTTCACTCACCCTTCGTAGCGAGGTGATTGCTACCAGAAAGGACGTCTTCATCGTTAACATTTGCAGTGATGCTTCGTGGATGGGTTTGAAAGGTGCTTTCATGAGCTCCGTCAGTACCACATTTAGGTTCCAGGCCGGTGGCGGCATTCTCTTTGGCGGCGCTATTCTTTTAGCCCCTTCTAGGAATCTTACGACTTGGGATGTAAAGAAGCTTCTCCCCGTTTCTCCTCTTGTGTATGCCACGATCACAGCCAGGTGCACCCTCAGCGAGAATGAGCTTAGCCTTAATTAGGTGCGTGAGGTATCTTAGCACCGTGGATTCCTTGGTCAGTTTCCTATGGAGTTGTTTCTTGCAACACCATTGAGTGAATCTTTTCCATTTTTCCCCATAGCACTTGCGTGTGCTGGGCCTTCTTGTCTCTCGCAGCACCCACAGGGTGCTCTCTGGTAGTTTTAGGTGTGCGAACTCTAAGTCCTCAGGAGCCAGGCTGAGAGGTTGAGGCTCTCCGGCTCTGGGTGTAGAACTTCTCCGTTTTCCATGGAGAGTAGGTCTCTTCTTTTTGAGAACTTGTGGGGTGGCCCCTGCGCCATCTCCATTATCTGAGAATACCAGGTCTGTCTGGCCCATTGTGGTGCCACAAGGATGAGCGTCATGTTGCTCTTCATGCATGTGTTGAGAACCCTGGGGGATCAGTGGTATCGGGGGAAAAGCGTAGGCAAATGTTTTTGACCAGCTTATCCATAGGGCATTCCCCTGGGACAGTGCCTCGCCTCTGGTTGCCTGGATGCAAAGTATTGTTATTTTGCATTCCGGTGTGTTGCAAACAGGTCTATTGTTGGCGTACCCCATTTCCTGAATAGTCTCTCTGTTTCCTGACTGTTGAGTTCCCACTCGTGGGACACTGAAGTCTGCCTGCTGAGCCAATCCGCTTCTACATTGTCCTTCCCTGGCAGGTGTATGGCTAGCAGGTCTATTTTTAGTGGTATAGCCCATTTCCAGATTTCCTGTGCCAAGCTTGACAGAGGGAACGATTGAGTTCCCCCTTGTTTGTTTATGTAAAACATCGTTGTCGTGTTGTCTGTTTGTATTAGGACCTTCTGGTTGTACAGGTGTTTCTGAAAAGCCTTGAGGGCTAGCAACACAGTTTTCAGTTCCAGGTAATTGATGTGTCTGACTGCATCTGTAGGGCTCCACAGACCCCTCACTCTGAGCCTGTTCATGTGTGCACCCCACCCCTTCTGGGATGCATCTGTGGTGATGGTCACTGTTGGGTCCAGTGGTGTTAGAGGTTTCCCTTCTGTTATTCTCTCCTTGGTCCACCACCTTCTCTTCCTGCACCCTGTGCGTTACAACCACTAGATCCTCCCAACTTCCTGTAGCTTGTGACCATTGCTGTTGCAGCCACTCTTGGAGTGGTCTCATTTGTAGGCGTACATTGGGGACCAGGTGTATGCATGATGCCATCATCCCCAAGATCTTGCTCACAGTCCTCACTGTCAGAGCTCGCCCCTTCTGGTAGTGACGTTTCTCCCTCAGTAGGCTGAGGGTTCGCTTTTCGCTCGGTAAGACCCTGCATTGGACAGTGTCGATCTGGGCTCCCAGGAAGATCTTTACTTGCTCCGATTCCATCGAGCATTTGCCCCAGTGTATGGAGAAACCCAGGCTTGCTAGCGTTCTTGTCACCTGTTCCGCATGATCTTTGCATGTCCTGTAAGAGCTTACCTTTACTAGCCAGTCGTCGAGGTAGGGGTACACGTGTATCCCCTTTCTTCTTAGATGTGCGGTCACTGCCGCGAGGCATTTGGTGAAGACCCTTATTGCGGACTTTAGGCCGAATGCCAGGGTCGTGAATTGGTAGTGATCCTTCTTTACTGTGAACCTTAGCATGTGCTTGTGCTGCCTGTTCATGGGGATGTGCAAGTACGCATCTTTGAGGTCTATGGTGGACAAGAAGTCCCCGGCCTTCATCTGTGGGAGGACCTCTTGTAGGGACGTCATTTTGAATTTTTGAAGTATTTGTTTAGGAACAGTAGGTCCAGGATGGGTCTTAGACTTTCTCCACTTTTGGCACCAGGAAGTAGTTTGAGTACACTACCTTGTTCAGTTCTTTGAAAGGAACACGTTCCATGGCCGCTTCGAGGAGGAGTTCTTGAGCTTCCTCTTGCAGTAGTTACAGCTCTCTTCGCGAGTGCGGTCTTTTCTTTGGTTTTCTGTTTGGTGGTCTCTTTTCCAACTCTATGCAGTATCCGAACTGCATAATGTTGAGTATCCACTTGTCTGTTATTTTTTGCCACTCCTGGAGAAAGAATCTCAATCTTCCTCCTACCGGCGTCACATGTTCCCATGTGTCTTGTCAGTGTAGCCCTCTCCTCTTTGTTTTCCCGTGCTCCTCCCCGGAGGGTTTGGGTGGGGGAGCACCTTCTTCCGTGTGAAGTCACTTAGAGGGGGGTTGTTCACCGCCTCTCCTTCTCTGGCCCCGTCCATTTCCTCTTGACCGAAAGGATTGGCCCCTGCTTTGGTAGTTCCAGCTTTGCCTCTGCTGGCCCTGGTGGCCTTGGTTGTCACTCTGTTGCCCCTGGAGGAAACTCGTGAGAATCTCCTCGCTGACTTCCACCCCTGCCGTTGGGCCTCCGTGTAGGAGTGCCCCTTCTCATCCCCCTGAACTGCAGGGCCCCCATGGACCTTGCCGCATCGTTGTCATTCAGTTGGTGAGTTTCTCATCAACTGGGGCTCCGAACAGTGTTTCACCGTTGAAGGGTGTGTTCAGGATGTTGTTCTGAACCTCAGCCTTGAATCCTGAGATCCTGAGCCAGGCTTGCCTTCTCTCAGATGCCTATAGCCATCAGTCCGCTGGATGTTTCTGCCCCATCCAAGGCCGTCTTCAGGCACGAGTTGGCAATGTTTTTCCCCCTCTTCCACAAGGTGTGATGCCCTCTCACGGTATTGTTCCGGGAGGTGCTTGAGCAGTTGTCCCATCTCATGCCAGTGCTAGTATTGATGTCTATTCAGGAGGGCGTTGGGAGTTCGCCATCCGCCAGTGCATTGCGGCATTCCTCTCAATTTTCCTGCCAGTTAGATCCATCCTTCTGCTTTCCATGTCATGTGGAGGTCCAGACGTTGTTGGGACGTTTGCCCTTTTCCTGGCCATTGCAGCGATTATTGAATCTGCTGTGACGGATCCCTTGATGTAAGCTGGGTTTTGGGAGGAGAATTTGTACTTCTCCGTCCTCGGCGTTACTGATCTGCATGTAGCCGGGTCCTTGAAGGCTTCCTTCCCCTGGTCTGTGATACTCTTGAGCATGGGCAAGAACTGGCTTCTTGTCTGTATGGGGAGCAATGTCTCGAGCAGGAAGTCTGCTTTTGGCTTCTCCTCTTCCAGCTTAACTCCATAAGCTGCTGCCGCCTTCCTGACCACCTCATTGTATGCCCCAATGTCATCCGGTGGCGAAGGCCTCGAGGGGGTATGTTTCCACCGCCTCCTCCGGGTTTTCGGCCTCGATGTCCTGCCATTCCTGGTCTTGGGCCGTCGAGGAACCTGAGCCGTAGCTTGACTGCTGCTCCCCGTAATCCCCTTCTGTGTAGTAGAGGTCTTCCTCCTCTTCGTGCTCAGAGGGTTCCGGAGTTTTCGGCGTCTCTTCGACGTCGAACTCCTCGAGCTCCTGTACCTCTGCGACGGTCGGTGCCGGCTTCGAGGGGGATCTTGTAACTTCTCATTTTTTCCAATCGAAGTCTCTTTCTCTGAAGGATGTTCTCCATTTCGGCCTCGAGCCTTCTTCTCTTTCTCTGCATCTCAGCGGCCTGCTAGTCGTCGAGCGTTTCGGCCGCTCTTTTCGGCGGCGTCGACGAAACTTTCTTCGGCTCCTTTTCTTTCGAAGTCTAAGTCGAGGGCCCTTTTTCGGGGGCTTGCTTCGATGACCGTTGCTTTCCGCTGGTCTTCGGCCTCCGGGAGTCCTTCTGAGGATCCGCTGGGCTCTTTTTCGGAGGATGCAGCTTTTGGTCGTCGATTTGTTGGGCGCCGGTGCTCCTTTCGAGGCTCTGGGCTCAGACTTTCGGGAGTCTGCCTCTGGCTTTCGAGGCCCTGTGGGAGTTTTCGGGGTCGTAGACTCTCCTACCTTGTCAGGCGTTTTCTTATCGGTCCCAGCGACCGTGAAGTCATCTGGGCCTTCGGCGATGTTGTCCTCGTCGTCGGTGGAGAGGCCAAGTTCATAAAGCGTCAGGGCTTGGCCCTTGCCCTGCATCGTGCGGTGAGCTGTCCTCTGTCTCTCTCGAACTCGGAGCGTCTTCGGCTTGAAGACGGAGCAGGCGTTGCAGTCTCTGCTCTCGTGGTCGATTGGCAGGCAGAGGTTGCAGACCGGGTGCTGGTCTTCTGTGCGAACTTGTGGTGGCAGTTCTTGCAGAATTTAAAGGGCGTCTTGTACATCCCTGCGCTCAGGGGGCCCCCTGTGTGCGCATTCCTCCAAGGACGTCGAAGATTTCGAAGTTCTCTCCTTTCTTCGTCGCCTCTTCTCTACTGGTCCTCTTCTCCTGATCTTCACCGTTGAAGAGATGCTGCATTTCCTCCTTTTCTCCTCCAAAACTTCTGGAGCTTCACGCGACGATCCAGACCCAACGGTGGAAAAAAAGAATCTGAAGATGGCGCCCAAGGGTGGTAGCTTCCGCCGGAAGCACGCCGACGTCACCGAAGGTACACCAAATGGTTGGACGTCGACGCCCATCTGGGCTACGAAAAAAAAAAAAAAAAAAAAAAAAAAAAAAAAAGACTACGATTCCGGACCCAACCACCAGATTGCGGAATATGCACAGTATAGTGAATCCAGAAAGATTCATGCTGCAAAAATGTGGCTTGTTTCCATTAGGTGTTACACCTGGGCAAAGCTTGTAGGTTGTAGGAGCACAAGTGCCCAAAAGATGTAAATTCTGTCTTGTTGTGATACAGGATGGAGTCCTTAGTCCTGGCTAGGAGGCTCCGAGACATGAAAATATAGCTCAAATATGGAAAATGAACTTGTGTAAAACATATGAGGAAGCGTTATTTAGAAGTTAAATCCGCCATCTGCACGTTTGATATCGCCTGAAGAGTTGTGTGCCCTTTTTTAAACTACAACCAGGGACTATGTACAGTTTTAATAATTCCCTGTAGCACTTGGCATGCACAGTTTATTGCATTTGCAGTGACCTCGATAACGGACCAATTTAATAACAGCTTCTTCGGTTATGGGGAGGGTTTGTTCTTTATACTATGCATTTTTTATGTATTGGTATTTTTATGTCCTACGAGTTTTTATTGTGATTAATTGCTCTTATGAATGTTGTGCTTGTGTGGCCTCACTACTTTATGTTAAAACAAATAAATAAAAGTGATACTTGGTAAGATAGCACTGTAGGTTAATGCACCAGCGAGTTCTGTGCAAATGAAAGACAGGGGGAGTCACGTCAAGCAGGGACGATTTAATCTTTTTCACTGTTTCGAAATAAAACAAGTACAGCTAACCTGGGATAATAGTACAGATTTACAACTTTTCCAAGTTTAAAACCTGGGAAAAGCAGGATGCCGGAATCGGTAGTTAGAGTAAAAATTTATCCCAATTGGGCAGCGTAGGAAGGCAGCCTTGGGGGCCAGGGTTTGGTTCTTGTACCAGTGAGCAGTGTGGCCGAGGCTGTCACTAGTGGATGGCTAGGAGCTGGCATTGCGACGTATGTGGCGCTGGCACGGCTGCTGCCAATGAAGAGGGGAGCTCAGGTACTAATCCGATGAGTAACAAGAGGTACCAATGGCACGGCTGGGCTGTGTGAATAGACATAGGCGGGTGTGTGCAAAAAAAGACACGGTTGGACCGTGTGGTGAGCTGGTACCGGTAGCAGTGTTTATGTAAGGAGATGGCACTGGTGGGCACTGTATAGTAGTGGGCCGTGGCCATAATGAGCAGCTGGCACCGGTAGACCATTGGAAGAACAGCTAGCACAAGTGAATATTTTGAGGAGTTCACACCAGTGGGCAGTGTAGATTAGCACCAGCAGGTAGTGTGAGGAGGTGGCACAGGTGAAAATATTTGAGGGGTGGCATCCGTGGAGTGGAAGCTGGCACGTGTGGGCAGTCAGAGCAAGAGCACCAGAGGGCAGTGCGAGGAGCAGGCACTCCTGGGAAGTGCTGACACAAGGAGTTTGCAGAGTTCGCACCCAAGGGCAGTGTGAGAAAGCGACACGGAGGGCAGTGTGTTTGGCAGAGTTATCAGTCTTGGAGGAGTCTTCAGAGCTGGGAAGCACCTGCTCTGGCCGCGGTGCATCATTTCTCGCTTCAGTCTGACCCTTTCATCACCAGCCTCGATTCCACACGTGACATTTATAAGGCGCCCAGAGAAGATCTGGCTCGGTGTGCTGCACTCCGAGCTCACCTACTCCCTACCTGCCGAACAGGAGGAGGCGTGATAGGTGGAAACCTGTGACGTCAGGACTCCGGGATCACTGCAGCCGGAACACTAACCCAGTCTGCTATCTTATTAGCAAAACAAACAACCCAGACAGGCCTGTCAGACTGAATGAAGAATCACAGAGAATGCTTTGTGCACCTGTAATCCGTTTCAAGGCTAAACAAAAAGTGATTGCTGTTCTGGCGCCAACCCGCATAGGGGGAGGTGTCAGGGAGCTGCGTGTGTCAGTGGATAGCGGGTGCACGGTCCGGTCTGCATGCCTGAGCCTTGCATCATTCTGGGGCTGGTTGGGTGGATTGGAGTTCCTGTTGGCCGCAATGCCTGCAGGTGATCTCTGCACTCCATAGCAGGAAGCCACCCACCGGGAGGAGGGAGGGGGAGAACGTGCAGCATCCAAGCGCTAGGCTTAAAGTAATCCACTTCTAAAATGAAATCGATCACAAGAAGCCCTTGCAGAGCGAGCAACGTATGCGCGCTGCAACTTTAGGCAAGACCTAAAAAGCTTGGCTTTAATGGGTCATTGGAGGGGGGAAAAAAAACCAACAACAACAAAAACAAAAAAAAAAAAACACATCTAAAAGCAAAACTACTTTTTGGTTTAGAAAAGAAAAAAAAAAAGTTAACGAAAGAAGTAAAAAAATACATGGTCAGTGTAGTCCCTGGCACAGAAGGAACTGTGAGTAGAAGCGTTTGTTGTGAGAGGGCAGAAAGCTGTCACTCACAGCAAAGATAGCCTATCGCTACAGTGGGCTGACCCATTGCAGGATGTAGTTATTGGGTGGAAGAAAAATGTGGACATACACCAATTGGTGAAGAGGGCTAGCTGAAAGCTTCTCCAATTACATTTCAATTTTAGTGAAATCAAAATGTTCTTCTGGCATCAGACCAAGTTTTAGAAACCAGTTATTTGCGACCTTAATTAGGTGGATGCAACAGACGTTATTGTGGATGTTGGTTGTGCCTAGAGTACTTCAACTGCCTATGCAGTAGTACAGTAAAATCACCAAGAGCAGTAAAATATTCTCAGTAGGTCTGATCCCGAGCATCTCTTCCAATTTATATGCTTTAGTAAACATGCATTTTGATAAGAGCGTGATGTAAAATTATTAATTCTGGATTTTCACATCTTAATCTGCTAACCTTTAGTAAGGATTTCCATATACAACGCTAAATTATGTAAACATACATTCAAATGCAACGCCATGCTCTTAAACGTTAAGAGCTCAGCCAATGCCACTGAAATACAGGCTAGCTACTCACCAACAAGACGTGCCTAATCCCCAGTTCTGCTTTCCAGTCTTTTTTTAACACATTGACACAGATTTCTCCATTAGATCCAACATTGGGGTGAAATATCTTTGTGAGAAAATAGCCTTTTGGTGGAGAAGCAGGAAAATCCTTCCCCAAGATAAGTTTCATTCTGAACAATCCACCAGCATAAGGTGTGCCCTCTACAATGAAAGCAGAGAACATTACTAGGCTGCACAACACAAATGACAGTGCAAGGGTGCTGCAGAGCAAAAACTCCAAGCACTGCTATAACGTTTCAAACAAGTTATACAGAAAAGTTAACACATTCAATACAAAAACCTTACAATAAGTGCATATATCTCCAGAAATATGTAATTTCACAGAACTAAAAAATGTCACCTGCATACAGCCCAAAATATTTGCTTTTTATTTATTTAGGTGATTTACAAACGTAAAAGTAAAATGAACATTACATAGAACACAAGTGATCAAAAGGAAGGCAAAATTTCCCATCTACCTACTCCATGCCCAATTCAAGAGCATGGCACTAAATCCTCTCACATTTCTATTTGGGTTTCTTTTAAATACTTTGTTTCGAAAGAGGAATATAGAGCTACAGACTTCCTATTAAATATTTGTTCTAGCGGCAATTAAAGAGCAAATAACCCATACAAATTGGCCACATACAAAGTTGCTGTTAGTAGCTAAGTAATGCAGCTAAGATCAATAAGAAGAGCTATTTAACTTAAATTGCAAGAACCTGCAAAACACATACGGGGGGGCTTGGACTGGATACATTTTCTCATCCTAAGGAGCAAACTTAGAACGTTCTTTAGATGCAGGCTTGCTAACAAGCATTTCGTATGACAACAAATGTTGTAGGAGTAACACCATGCTGTGAGACATGGGATTGAAAAGAATGTCAAGATGGTCCTGCTGTCCCGACAACAGTGTGGTCAACCGTTCTTTTGAAACAAACAAAGGGTACACTGGCACCACTGCAGCGGGTGTTCCAAGATGCAATCTGTCTTCTTGGATTCCTGAAAGATAGTCAGCTGTGAAGTCGCTTATATTTCGAAGTGTGACAATAACTTTTCCCAGTCCCACCAGCCTTTCGTAACAAAACACTCTGCTCTCACTACAACTAATTGTCATTTCTTGGCTATTCCTACTTAATGCGACATGCAAATCAAAGGCTGCACTAACCTAAAGAGAAACACATTTTAAATAAGATTAGTAAATGCAGTCTAGCATAAGATCTACACTCTCAACCATTAAAAGTTATCTAGGGAGACAGCCAGTTTCCTGCACCCTACTAAAAGGTAGTTAACAATGGATACATTTACTTACTTAGCCTATGATGTTGCAGAGCTAAGCGGCACCAAAGTAATCTAAAAGCAATGTAACACGTTTAAGGTGTGGTGCAAGATAAAATAAGCTGTTTGCCAGCTTTCTGCATTTCCCTCTGCAAAAGGATGCACAGCTCCAAAACAACAGAAGGTGGGATTCTGCTTAAATCATAACTTCATTCGAAACCTAGGAATCACTTTAACAAAAGACACTGAACACATTTACGAGGTCAAAATCTGACATTACTAGATGTCCGGATTGAGAACTTCTATAGATGGGGGAGATGAAGATATCCTGGCTAGAGTGTGCGACTAGCATCAAGATTCAACTTCCTCCTCAGCTTTTATAAGTCCTCCATGCACATCCATCCTGGTGCTCACCTTCATTATTTAAATAAACTCAAAACAAGCTTCTTGATTTGGTCTGGGGCAACAAATCATCACAGGTGTCTAGACTTACAATGTTTAAGAAGCTTGTGGAAGGAGGCGTGAGGTTACTCAACATTGCTGCCAAAACACTGGCTGCTCAACTGCAACCAGCATTAGTCTGGTATCAGCCTCCCTACCCTACACTTAGCGCAAGAGTACATTAGATTCCTTGCACCATATATGGTGGCTGCTGTGTAAAAATAGACCACGCCCAAATACCTCCTTCCACTATACAAATCCTTGTAGACTACACCCCTTTCCATCACCCTCCAAGATTGGGATATTTTTACAGATTGGACACTAGCAGATGCAGACGCTTGCAAAGGCATCCACTAGCCACATGAACATAGATTGACCCAACTGTTACACTAGAAGAGGGATAGAAAATACAAATTAATACCCTTAGGGATACGGCAGTTTGAGCACCTCATCCACAATAAATAAGGAGAGCCTCTTCATAATACACAGCACTAAATCACATACGGCACCACCCCCTCACTTATACTAGCGCATGGAACAGGGTTTTGGACCAAGAGATATCAGAAGACGTGTGTGTGGACTAGGGCAACAAAATCGACTGTGTGCGCAACATAAGGAAAATGCACATAAAATTCTAACCCTAATTAAAGCAATTAATGGTGGTTCTAACCTGTGCTGGATAGGGTGTGGGGAAAAGAGGAGACATTCTAAATATGTGGTCCAATGGCTCGCACCTATTCGGAGGAGGTGGTCCAAAGTGGGGAGGTGATCAAGAGTGCGACTTAAAGGATCCTCTTGTAGGGAGGCTCGAGGTGTAAACTCAGTGTACTCATTGACAACCCTTTAGGCAAACTCATAACATGTTTGCAACTGGCAGCTAGCTCAATGCTGGCACAATTTTAGAAACAGCCTATGCCCCCAATTACATGTTTGGTGGTCAAAAGTATGGTATTTTAAGCAAATTAAAACTTCACAGCATTATTACACGACACCATATGAAAACGTGGGCATCATTCCGAACTTTCATTAAGACTGGCATGAGATGCAGGCTGCCCAGTCTCCAACTTTCAGGGATGACTGAAAACAGTGTTCAATCCATCACGAACCACAAACCAACTCCAATCATAATATGATTAACATACATAAAAGGCCATTCCCACTGCCTAACAAGATTGATGGTTTCTGCAGTAGCACGTTTATTAGGTCTCGCGACCTGTCAATGCGCATGCGCATTGAGCCGAGCGAGACTATAGCGACTTATACAGACTTTACCCAACTGGGCGATTTGGTGCTGTGCCCGTGCGCTTTTAGGTCAATGCGCAAGCGCATTGACCTAAAATGCGCGTGCACATCATCAAATCGCCATCTGTTCCCTCAGCCGCACTCCTCCCACACCTTTGAAGTGAAGCTTAGCTTCACTTCAAAGGCCCCTGCTGCTTCACACCCTCATCGCCGCTCTCCCCGCTCCGCCCCCTCCCACCGTGTCGCATTTCTCCTCCCCCCTCCCCACAGCAATGCCGGCCGTACTTTCACTTTGACGGCCGCCTCTCGTGTTTCTCCTCCCCCTCCCAGTGTACTTTTTTTTTTTAACTTGTTTTCTTTTACAATTATAAAACACAGTCTTTATTTTTCATAATTGGTGCCCCTTGCAGAGCTGATCACTGCTCGTTAACACGCCTTTACTTCTGCACGATGTCTTGCAACTCCTCCCTTGTTAACTGCTTCCCATTCCGAGCAGCTGCTCTTCGCTCCCTCTCCTCGGCCACAACTGCCTCCTCCCTATTCTTCTCCTGTGCCATTGGAGCTTCAAAAGGATGTGACGAGAAAGCTGGTAATTATTTTTTTATCAACTTCATTACTGTTGCCTAAGATCAGCGCAACGCTCGACTAGTTATGTGGCAATTGATTACTTAAAATGTGTCTCCATTGAACGCATGCTCATTTGCTTCCTATTTTCTGCCAGAGTCAAGACATTGTGTTTTCTGTGTGGGATAATGATGGTGAGGCCGTTGCTTTGTATATCCAGTGTTATTGAGGGGTCAGATCCTGGTTTAATGCAGCACGACTACGATGGCACCAATGTGAGCACTACTCATACCACCACTGCTTTCCACTGTGTTGCTCGCCATCCCCTTTCCTATATATCTAGTGCTTTTAAGCTTGTTACAGCGCCTCCTCCAGGACAAGCAGTGTGGGATTCTGGGGCTTGTTTTCGTTGCTGTTAGGGCTGGGTTAGGGATTTTTGTTCTGGCTGCATGTCTTCACCACTCACTGACCTGTGTTTATTAGGGCGCCATCCTTAAGGTGACATCACATATCCATCCAGACAAAAGGCAACAGATCTCACTCATCTGCATTACTCTGCACACCACTGTCTACGATCCCGCTGCCGACATACATCTTTAATATATGTGCACATTCCTGAAAGGATTGAACGCACACCCAGCCTGGTAAACATTAATGCATGCAGACCTATGCACATTACGGAGTAATGATACAACAAGCGTGGCATGCATTGCTATTGAAATATGTGCACATGTTCTGCTATGTGCAGTTGCCTAGCGCCTACTTCTCATGAAAAAGGCCTCGAAGAGCATTTGGATTTTTAGCGCTCCTCAGCGTCCTGATAATCGTTATTGTAAAACGTAAGTAACAAGCAGTGGCATAGCCAATAGGTCTCGCCTTTGGGACCTTATAATGTTTAGCCATCCAAAAGGTGATGTTGCACCAAGGATATTGTGCTGCATAATTAAATACTTATAAGGTCCCAAAAGCGAGACCTATTGGCTATGCCAATGCTGGTTAGTGATGTAGCCATTTGTGAGGCCTACATCTAAACAAAAAACATGTATTGTTACTGTAAAACACTGATATGTCACAACGGTGATGTGTACAATGTTACCCGTGGATATAAAGAACAAGTGAAAAAAAATATGATGAACTCCTGACAGCAAGCGGTGGTTACTGGTGGAAACTGAGCAACCGAAGAAGCAGCTGTAATCACCTATACTAGCCTCAAGTTGTAATTGTAGCGCTACGAGTGCAATGTAGCTTGCACTTGAAGCTAATGCAGACCCCAATTAATTAATGCTTCTTCTGGAGTTAGCCGCCTCACAGGGCAATAGCAACACAGTAGCAGTGTATTTGTTTGCATAAGGAAGATCAATATACTACAATTACACTGACAATTAGCAATGCATGCACAAGAAAGTACAACTTTGTTAGAGCATATACATGTGATGCATTTTACCCTACAATCCATTTATAGTAATAAGACTTTAATCCCATTTCTAAGTGGAGCTCATGTGTAGTTATGGAGAAAACAAAATGAACATATGCGCTGTTACCTGGGCCTTCAATAGTGACTTGCACATCTGTGATATCCTCCTCATTTGGGAAAAGTTTGATTCCCTCTGGTGGGTCCGATGTTAAAGTGGAGACTTCCTTGTACACCAGGCGGATTATATGTGGAGGTAGGTTCTCAACGTTTGAATTCTAGAAAATTAAATGAACTTTAAAAGCATCTGCAACAATTAAAAACAATATACCGTTTGCTGTTCAGAGGGTCCTCCCAACAAAAAGTTGTTATACCCTGTTATACCCTTTTCTGCACCGTTACGAATTAGGTCGTGGAATGCTGGGGAGTCACTGTGGGGCTGAGCTGGAAATTAGGAAGCAGGGACAAGCAGAGAGGATACTACTCGTTGAGACATTCGCTTGGGAATACGAATATAAACTGACATTTATTTCCATAAACTGACTAATACTCCAAGAAGACGAGCATCACCCAATAAAGACATAGGGTTGGAGGTAGGTCTACCTGCTCAGTTCCATTCAGGGATCAGCCTCTCCAATAGGCAGGGCCACTGGAATTATGTGATTCTGCGGGTGTGGGTTTCTTGCCCCACACAATTCTGGATTTGCCACAGTAAACATATCCCACAATTGGCTGCACAATCTGCAAATTTTACCCCAAAAAATTGCTTTGTGTTCAAATGGATCGACACTAAATTCATGGCAACATTTTTGC
Source organism: Lissotriton helveticus (assembly GCF_964261635.1). Lineage (NCBI taxonomy): Eukaryota > Metazoa > Chordata > Amphibia > Caudata > Salamandridae > Lissotriton > Lissotriton helveticus. The sequence goes on along the minus strand of NC_136068.1, from coordinate 1,488,333,655 downwards.
ACACAGCGAAATGCCAATCACAAAGGTTAACTGGTTATCTTTCAGTTGCGTATTTATGCATTTTGTCATTAAACTGGTACTAATGAGGTGAAATCTTAATCCAGATAGTATTACCATTTGTTAAAATTACAAAATAACGAATATAATAGAGTGCGCTGTATTATGCAACATAATTTGCCTTTTGATGTATAATTTAGTCACTCCTGCCAACGTAATTATCTTAAGAAAAGGGCAGTGTAGCATTTGTGCAGTGCTACCAAAGCTTTAAGTCTACTACAAGTTGATTGAACATGCAGGGCGCATTTGTATACACACACACAAAATTTTCTTCAGAAATGCATCTTCTAAGTTGCACCTTTCACAGGTTTCCAAATGTACTTGAAAAAATAATGTGAATCTCTGCATAAGCCTTTCCAGCTGTGTGACTGCTGTTCAAACACTCTTACAGAAATACTATCCTTTTTAGGGGTAATGTAATACCCCTACTCCTCCTTCCAACCTCCCTAATGGAGGTGAGGGTGGGATATTTTTTCTCCAATGAAGAACCCCTTCCAATGCACTCGCCCTTTACATGGGGCAACCAGACCATTTCCAGGTTGGAGTATGTCAAAGAATTTGTCCAGGGCTCATTTAGATCAATACCATGCTTAGTTAAAAGGTAATTAAATTTACTTGTGTTTGAGAATTTCCATTATGTCTCAATCCATTGGATGCCATAAGTATTCAGGGGAAAAATAAAACAAATCCGCTTTTCACCCTTTGTTGCAGATATTAGTTATTTGTCAAATCACAAAAGTGCAGTAGGTGTAGTGAAAACTAGCAAAGAACGCACTGCTAAGCGAAAGTAAGGATATATACAGAAATTACAAACAGACTGTACAGAACCTAAAGTTTAATTGTTTCAAATGGAGGGAATGCATATGAACTTGTACAGTTCCCCGAAGAAGAGTTCATAATTATATATTTTGGGTTCTGTACAATGCCCGTTTGGAATTTCTGTATGTATGCTCACTTTCTTACAATACTGCATAATCTGCACTAATTTTCACTGCACCGTTTGGACCTTTATCTGATTTGACATAACTAAAAAACAGAAACAAGAAAAGTGGATTGGTTTTATTTTATAGCATACAATGAATGGAGACTTTGGAATACTTAGACAATTTAATTGGCTCTCAACAAGAAGCGAGGTATTGATATACACGAGACCCATAGGACAATTATTTGGCTTCTGTTGTATATTGAAACTAATCATGTTTATTACCTTGGTCTCCATGGGCATATAGGGTGCCTTTGCTGGATACAAATACCCATGTTGGGATTCTTTAAAGAGAAGATGGAGAATAGTCAAAAACATGACTTTGAAGGCATTACCAAACTGGCCATAGGCGTTGAACATTATTCACTCTCCAACACTTAAGTTTAATTTACCCACCTATAACGATATCCCATTGCAGGGATGTGGAATTCCTATAGCCAGACACCCGCGGCATTGTTTTGGGTCAAGAGCAACATGTTTTCATGTGTATTTCATCCTTGGGACAAGTAGGCCAAACTCCCTGCAGCACAAACCCATTTGATGCCAATTTGCAGTGCTACTTTATGGATCAGGGAAGGGCACTGTCTGCAGTTAAGGCAATATTTTTGTCCATATGTTAATGCTGTTCAAACTTGAATTTATGGTTCATTAATTGAAAGCCTTTATTATTAGGGTGAGCGCTCCAAGTAAATGTAAGCTCTGACTGCACTACTGACAGTGGTTCCAGTATAAAAATGTGTTCAAACGTTTTCAAAGTTTAGTAGTACGAGTTTAGTATAATGCTACCAAAATGTTCTGATTTGATGCAAATATTTGCAGAAGCTTGAAAGCAAGAGATGATTATTTGCTTTCAAAATAAAAATGTTCATAAAAAAATGAAAGCAGATTTTTTTTAGCTAAGCTACTGTAAGATTTCAGGTACCATTTCTTTGCAGCATTATTGAGTAATGCGTGGAGGCATGCTGGTATTTCCCAAAAATATTCATACTGGAAAATCAGTGTGACCAGTTTCAATAGGATTATAGGGGGGGGGAAACAAGCATTGGCTAAGCCAGCAGGTCCGAAATTGGTGGTCAGCTTTTTAGTTTTGTCAATTTGTGAATTGTTTTGGCATGGTTTTTGTTAAACCTTATTGGTGTGGGAGCTGCCGGGCCCTCACCATTATAACAAACACTTGGAAAAGTTTTAAAAAAAAAAGTTTCTCAAAAAGCACACTGCCACAGTAGTACCTGGCACTGAACAAATGTTTATGGAATTTGTTAAGTGCACATATACCAAAAGGTCTCTTGGCACTATAAGGGGAGGGAGAAGCTTCCTAAGGACAACTAACAGTATGCTAGAGTGAACAGCCATGTTTCAGTTGTTTCTTGAATTTGGTGTACTCCGATGTAGTCTAATGTCCATTGGCAGGGAGTTCCAAAGGGTAGGGCCGAGAACAGAGAAGCGGGATCCACCAGTTCTCATGCGCATGAATCTTGGAATATTCGCCATTAACATAGTGGGCAATCTGAGATTCCGTTTGGGTAGACACCTTGAGATCTTAGCAGATATTAATTTGAGGCCCTTCTCGCTAAGTGCGTTGAAGACCATGCAGCCCGTCTTAAACATGGACTGTTGGGTCACCAGAAGCCAATGTAATTGCTCCAGAAGTGGTTTGATGAGACAGTGTCTAGGTTGCTGATGGACCAGCCTGGCCGCTTGGTTTTGAATTAGCTGCAGCCTATGGGTCTGATTAGCAGGAAGCCCCAAGTTGAAGGCGTTGGCATAATCAAGCCTGGACATGATCAGGGCCAGCATGATAATGGTGCTTGCTTCCCTGGTGAAGAATTTCCTGATTTTCTTAAAGGTCCTCAGATGGTAAACGCAAGAGGAGGTAACCAGGTTGATCTGTTCATGCATGGATAACTTATCATAAATTTTGCACAAAACTACTTTGTGTGCCGATATGCTCCTTCTGAAAGAACAGAATGTGGTCACTCACAGTGAAGCCAGCCGATACATACAGAGAGACAGAATTTTAATAAACGCAAAAGGTCACGGTCAATGACAGACCAAATTAGGGGCCCAAATATTAAAGAAAGTCTCCAAAGTGCACCCATGGTATATGTTTTTGCATTAAGTGCAGCTAACCGGCTTTTGTAAATTATCAACAATTTACAAAAGTAGGACATGAAATAGTACTCCCAGAAAATATTTGTGAACTGCATTTTAGCATTACCAAATATGCATGTGTAGGTTTGCTCTTGCGAAAATCTGAGTGTTTGCAAGTTCACTTTCCCTCCAACTACCCCCCCCCCCCACTCTGGAAGAAGGTTTAAGCCTGCCAATGTCAGGAGTAAATTTCTACCTTCTCAGTATGAAAAAAGATTAGTGAATAGTTGTTGGAAACCCTTAAAACATGCAAGTTAGGTTTGCACAGACTCAAAACAGCATTCTAACCTTGGAAATATTGCTTACCACTACCTTCAGCCCCAGTATTTAGATCTGCGGCAACATAAGGGAATTTCAAGTATTCAAACACTACTATGGTATGAGCCCTGGCATAACCAGAGAGGCTATATCAGAGCTCTTATATAATGAGATTGCTGCCATAATTTGTCGCTGCACTACATGGCACCAAAGGGACAAGTTGATTTTGTTAGAAGACAAGTAGATTTATGAAGCAACCTGCCCCATAGACTAGTAGATATTTTATTAAATTCCACACTGTCATTGTGTGGTAACATAGTATCAAAGTAAGATTTACATGGACACTTTGTGACCATCTTGTACTCATAAATCCAGTCAGTTGCAAGTGTAGGCTTAGCTTGCACGCATGATTGTGAAGGAGACTAACTGGAGGGTGTGCAGATGTGATATATAGATTAATTGTTATTGTTTCAAGTTATTTATAACCATCACAATATAAAGACAACGGCAATGTAAAAACAAAAACAGCAAGAGGACATAATAGGGCTTATTCGGTTCTGTCAAGCATACTTGCTGTGCATTTGGCAACTCATAAGTCTTGAAAGTACAGATCTAATATATGGAAAGGAAAAATCTAGTTTTTTCACAGGGGGATTCCAATGTTCGGAGCGGCCTGCGGCTCACTTGAAGGCAGAATGTAATGGTTGCCCCCTCCAGGCATTTAGGTACAGAAGCCCTGATGTAAAACAGACTACAAATGGGAAAGTTCAATAAAGTGCCTGTTGCAGAGTCTAAACTCCTGTAGAATTAAAAATCACTTAAATCCAAGCTGTCTGTCAGCTGCTTATCCATGGGGCTGTTTTGCACCCCTGTTCAAGCCTTATCCTGTGACACCATCGCCCCACATCCTGGTCAATGCAAGGGGTCTCAGATTTGATGAGCAAAAGTGCCTCTTGCCATCTTCCTTGCCCGTGAACACTCCCCGCGTACATGGGCCCAGTCAATTTTCTAATCCAGGACTAGCAAGGGCTAAAGAGTAGCATGTGCTGTATAAGGATCTGATGACGAGCAAAAGTGACAGCCTAAGCTGAACCAGGCAGATATGGAGGTCAGTTAGTGGATTATGCAAAGAAACTGTTGTGTTCAGCAGCTCTGGCGAGTTCAATATTGTCAAAAATAATTGTGCTAGAATTGGAATAACCAATAAACAAAGTGCAAGTAGCAATCATCATGTGCAAGATAGGTTTGTAAAGTTTCAGGGGCCCAAGGTTATCATCTTTGGCGAGCTGGGGTCTTGTATGCAGAAGGGACCTGTAGAGGAAGAGAGGATAGCGTGCAGAATGGAGTTGTTGATTTAAAAGGCATTTGTAAAGGGCCTACATACTCACAAAGTGTCCTGGCACTAGAAGCAAGCTAACCAGCAAACTAACGCTGATTGTCCTAAACAGTTGGAAAAGCCAAGTTTTTAGCTTCTTCCTGAAGACAGGAAGCTCACAGATGGCATGAAGTTCTAAAGCGAGTTTATTCCAGGCCATCGAGACATGGTAAGAAAAGAATCTTCCTTCAATTCATGCCCGGTGAAATCTAGGGATGCTGGCTACATGACCGTGAGTGGACCATAAAACCCTGAGGGGACCGAAAGCACATATTCCCCCTTCTCAGGTACACTGCTTTCTTAGGAGGGGCTTTATGAGCTAGGAACAGGGTGTTAAAAAGAATCCTCTTTTTAATAGGGAGCCAGTGCATAGCTTTCAAATGCGGAGTCATGTGGGTTCTTAGAGCAAGATTAAGAATGCTTCTGGCCGCCGCATTCTGGACCACTTGAAGACGACAGACGATATTCAGGAATACCCAAGTAAAGAAAATTTCCGTAATCAAGCCTGGAAATAATCAGGGCCTGGATCTCAGTTTTCCTAGTTACCACACATAGAAGAGGTAAACCTTTTTTACGAGAGCGTGGCAGCACAAAACAAGAGCCCATCAGAGCCTGAAATTGAAAGGAGAAGGCACTCCCTGGAGCCACCAAATCCTCCTAACATCAAGTGGGGTGGAGCTTAATTTATTTTTTAAACAATCTCCGTTTTGTCTGGATTTAATTTTAATTGGTTGGTGGACAATCCGGTCAACACATTGGTGAGGCAGGATTTAATAACTCCATCAAATTCTGCCCCTTTCCACAAGTGAAAAGCAACCAAGTATCACCAGCGCACGATATTACTTTCACTCCCAGCGCCTCAGCCAGGATGGCCAGAGGTGTAAGAGTAGCTTTCAATAAGATGGGGCTCAATGTCGAGCCATGAGGTACTACAACTGCAAACTCACGGATCGGGAAAGAAAACAGGGGAACCCACACTTCTTGACTTGTGTTGCTCAAAAAGGAAGCCAACCACGTCAAGTTGAAATCTCCAATCCCAATAGATTGCAGACAGGCCAACAATCTTTTAGGGGGGACCGTATCGAATGCTGCCGATAAATCTAACCTAAATAGGACTGCTTTGACCAATTATCTACAGTGCCTTTGATGTAATCAACTACTTCTAGCAAAGCTATTTCCATACTACAGTTGGCTCTGAAACTTGACTAACTGGGATGCAAAAGAGTGTTACTTTCGAGGTAACTTGAAATAAGAGAATTGACATCCTCCAAAACTTTTGCAAATGCCAGAAGAAGGTAGATCGGCATGGGCATGAAGATCAGCCGTGGGCTTTAAGTAGAGGCAGAAATTTGGCATGTTTCCATTTGGTAGGCACCGTTCCAGAAGACAAGAACTCATTCAAAACTATTTAGATGTGGTGGAATGTACTTCCAATGCACTGCAAAGGTCTAACGGGAGAACTTGGTGTAATGCTCTAGCAATGGTCCTAATTTCTTCGGAGGGAATGGGATTGTGGTTAGATTTTAACCATTTGCACCAGATTAGATAATGATCAAACCTTTACCATTAGTTTGGTCGGAACAGCACAGTCTTTCCATTAGAGAAGATTTGATCTATAATATGTCCAGGCTGCTGGATGTATTTGAAAACCTGTAGGGCAAGACCAAGGGAGGACAAATATCTGTAAAGGAGGCTACCTCCAAATCTAAAGGTTTGTCCATATGGAGGTTAAAATCACATTGCACTAAAATGTGTGAATATTTAAGGTAGCAAGGACGTTATTTAGTGCTCTGAGGAAAGGGCAGGCATGACCAGGGCTCTGAAAATTCGAGCCTCTGGATTGCTGAGAAGACTGAGAGCAACAAAAGCCCAGACTTTTGGATCCATCAAGTTCCCCCAAGGGAGATAGAAACAACCAAACTCACTTTATAAATTATAGCCACCCCTCCGCCTTTAGGCGGTCTTTCATAGGGATTTTATATCCCAGAGGAATGGCTGCAGCTAAGGTGAGATTTTAAAATTCTGTAGGCCACGTTTCTGTTAACAGGAGATTTGGTTTTTCATCATCTAGCAGCTCAAAAATAAGTCCTTCATGCTTCTGCAAAGAGCGGACATTCAGAAGAACCGCTAACATCTTATGTCTAACCTAAATCTGTGTGCATAAGTGATAGGTTTATTCATGTTTGAGACTTTAGGTGTTCAATGGCGGTGTGTAAAACAAAAATCAGTATTTAGTATGTAGGAAGGAATGTGGAGCGTGCAATACAACTTAGGGCAGGTCTGCGCAGGGTAGTAGTATCATAGGTGACCCAAGGCCTGCCTTCGGTTTCAAAACTCACAGAAGAGCTGGCGTTGGCAGCCTTGCCTTCAGCACCCCCATTGCGCCTTCACACAGCACCTCTCCTTAAATACATATGGATAGGGACTAGAGCACAAACTGCTCAAAATGGGGCCTCTTAGTGTTCAGAAAAATAAAAAAATATTTGGGGACAGTTTATCTGCTCAACCTCCCTGAAAGCCCTTCAATTCAATCACGTGCAAATTAGCAAAAAAGTGCCTAGCGTTTCAAAACTATTAAAACAAATTTGTGCAGATAGGCAGGAAGACCTGTTCAAGTGCAATAACATCTGGCAAGCATCACTGCGGCAGAACCAGTAACTAAATATCCAAGTAAAATTTGATTAACGGTAAAGTGCCATGCGACGGGATGAGAAGTTCATATTGGCTGTGCTCTAATGATCAGATTCAGTTGAGGAGAGGGGCAGACAGAAGACTAGCCCGCCTGGAATAAGCCTGCAAAAAGCCCTGCCACAGCAAGAATTTCTGTACTCTATTGCCATAAATGGGACGACTTCAAGTAGATGGAGGACCTAGAAATTCCTCATTTTAGCAACCCGGAAGAGGAGAGTTAAATAGCTTATGTTCTTCTCTAAGAAAAGTAACAACTGATAGCTGCACATCCACACCACTCAGACACACAGAAATTAGCAGTGTTGCATTAGGTTACGCCCAGTTTGCAGAACAACAATTTCAGCCTAAATCAGTGTAAACTTTTTAAGGCTCGACAGATGCATACCACATGGGATAGGATTTCCTTCTTACAGTCCCACAGATAGCAGTTGTGTTCCGCAGTTCAAGCGAAACACCCACATTTTAGGGGATTTTGGCTGTATCTCGACCTCAAAAGATTTTTTGAGGGATTGGCTCAATATAATATTTTCACCCGCTTGCGATACAAAATCTCACATACACTTGCACAAGCCTTTCGAGAAAGGTCTTGTTTATCATTTTAGTCAACAATGTTGCAGTGAGCTTTGGGGTTAAATTTTGTTTAAAGATGTTCTGTACGCCAACAAACCCAATTGCATTCCTCACATAGGGCTCCGACTGGATTTTTTGTTTTAACAGATGCCATGCCTGATCAATTCTTAGAATCCCGGGAGGGGCATTTTTCAGTTTTGCATAATACCCCAGAACCAAGAGGTCAGCATATTAGACTGTTTATAAAGGCCAAATTCCAGTCGTAGCTGTGAGGATGGTGGGTCAGGAATAGTGACTAGACGTCAACATCTTGATTGGGCTTTGCCCAGCCAGGAAGAAACAGGATCTTTAAAAAAATCAATTAACCATACACGAGTGTTGGCATGAATCTGACTTGGATTACTTCATAGATGCCAGGAAGAGCTAGATCGCTCATCTTGATGCAAATTATTTGAAGCTCATTGTCACAGACAAGGTTGATTCCTTTAGTCTGGAATGGTGTGTGACGTACTCCAAGCTTCTTAAAGTAGATGCTCAGATAGTTAAGGCTTACCACATGTCATTTCTGGCTAAGTTTGTTTTAAGCACACGAGTGTGAGGGACTCCAAAGATCACTTCAATCCTATGATCGAATAGTTGATTGTCGCCGGCATACAGGAGGCAGTGAATGTGGGACCCAGCAAATGTGAGCACTCATTTAAATCCATCGGACTCTCCAATAACTTTAAAAAACATTAAGGAAAAGCATTTTTATGTAATTACAGCAGGTGTTAAATAGTTAAGAGTCAAATGTTAAAGTCGATATAACCCTAGCTGCATAGATTAGGCTATCCTCTGGTTCACAAAAAAAAATTGAAATGTCAGATCGAAAAAGCGTAACCAAGGTAATGGGGATTCAGCTTAATGTGTGAAAAATTCTTTAGTCCCCTCAATCACCCAGAGTTGCCCCTAGGTGACATGCTTCATCATTGGGGCCATCCCAACCAGCTGCTGTTTGGGGCGTGATGCGACTTGCGGATCCTCTTGACCAGACAAAATGATTTGCAAGGTAACATTAACGAGCATCACGGTATGTACCCTGGTGCTGCCCAACCGATATTCTGGAAATCTCAAACTCTGGCCATGATCGATGACAACTGGCACTCAGATATAGAAATGTATTTCTGGCATAGATAAAAAAAAATGTTACAAAAACACACGAGGCGTATAGCCCTTACAAAAGAGTGTACGTTTACTGCTAGGCAATGTAATAGCACTTATGGGGTACAATTAGAAACGGTGGACTTTCTAAGAAAACTGCATATGACGCACCTCGCGTTACACTTACTTGTGTAAGTCATGCCGGTTACAAAAACTACTTCAATTGGACGCTTAAACAACAGAACGAACATACTATGGGCAACGGCCTGTGATAACTACAATACCAGTGTGTCAAACCCCTTCTACCACATAGCTGAGACTATTTAGGACACAACACTTAATAAGGCTCATCGCCCAATTGAGTACCATGAACCATCATCACTCACAACGCGCATCCTCATTTCCCTGAACTTACCATCTCCGGGACGCAGAATCTTCTAGAACACCGCTGGCCGTGCGGGAGTTCGGCGCCTTCTTTGTGATGAAGGTGACCACTACCCGCGACTTAAACGGACGGTCTATGAATTCAGCCTAATGGCCGTTGTCCGTTGCTGATCTCTCAACGGATATCATTTGACCATAATTTTTGCACTTCCGGTGACACAACAACCAATCCCAAAGCGGAACATATTCACAAAGTCGTGTGGGAGTGGGCGGTACTGTTATTGTCTAAAATCACCTAGCATTGGAGCATTTGAGATACATCCACCCAATCCTAGTACACCGCATTTAATTAGCATGTGCTAATTGGCTGCGTTGTACGCACGTGCCTTTGCCTGAACCAACCTCCGAAAGTAGTTGTTTCGGTTTGGAATAGGTCCTACTGTGGTGAGTTTAGTGATGGACCAGGAAGATAGCGTCATTATTCTTTTATATCGCGCGAAATAGAGCCGAAGGTATTAGAGCGCTTTACACAAGCGCTAGTAACATTATGCAAGGTCGCTTTATTTTTTATTAAGGCGCGGGTAGAGTAAGTGATTTGCCCAGAATCATATGGCGTTGAGCCGACTCTCAGACTCGAACCCGCTTCCCCAGTTCTAAAGTCGGCTCCTATTGCCACAATGCCACATGTGTCTTCTTGGTCCCCAGAAATTAGGCTGTTGTCATACGAGGTTCTAGATGGGCTAGTGAGTTAGGTTTAGCAACAGGACTGACTGGGCGCTCAGTGTGAGCGATGGTCAGTGGCATAGACTGTAAAGCCATACTCCAGAGGAATTTATGTGTTGCTGGAGTTCAGAAGTAGGTCTGCACTGGTAAATGGTGCTTACTATACAACCCTTTGCAATTGCTGTTATAACAAGCTTTGACAAAGCCAATAAGTCGCGCCCATAGAAGAGCTATTGGCTTTGTCAATGTGTTTTTGCTATGTTGTACACCAGTGTGGCTTGCTGTTAAGCATGGCTAAAGTTTAGTGGCGTGGGGTAGAGGGTCGTAGACCGATTTTGTTGGAGTGTAGTGTTGTGGCGTGGAATATGGGGAGTAGAGTGTCATGGAGTGGAGTGGAGTTCAGTGGCAGAGTGTATTGTAGAGTGCAGTGTCCTAAAGTGTAGTGGGTTGAATAGATTGGGGTGGAGTGGTGTGCATTGAAAAGGAGTGAGGTGGATTAGATTGGTTTCGGGTGAGGTGGATTGGATTAGACAAGGGTAGTGGTTTGTAGTGGGGTGAATTGGACTGGAGTGGATTGGATTGGACTGGAGGGGGATGGATTGGACTGGAGGGGGATGGATTGGACTGGAATATATAAGATTGCAGTGGGATGGATTGGAGTGAGGTGGAAGTCGAATGGGGTTTATTGGACTGCGGATTAGATTGGATTAGAGTTGGCTGGATTATGGTGGGGTGGATTGGAGTGAAGTCAATTGGATTGAGTTGGGTGAATTGGACTGGAGAAGATTGGATTGGAGAGAGGTGGATTGAGTTGAATTTGGAGTGGGGTGGATTGGGGTGAGGTGGACTAAAGGGGAGTGGATTGGAGAGGGGCGGATTGTTATGGGTTGGAATGTGGTAGAATGAAGCGATGCTGATTTAAGTTGGGAAGATTGTTTTGGAGTGGGGCAGATTGTTTTATATATTGGGGTGGGCTGGGCGGATAGGAGTTTAGTGGATTGGATTGGGGTGAGGGGTTTGGAGTGGACCTCAGACTGGAAATTTGCTATTCTGTTCAGTGGAGGGCAATACTGCTCGGGATTGGATTGATCTGGGATGGATTGGATTGTGTGGGGTGGATTGGTGTGAGATGAGGTGGCGTGGATTGAAGTGTACTGCTTGATTATGTGTTAAACCATCATTTCAGAAATTACACTTAAGAAAGAAAAATTGTCAATTTGTAATACGATAATTCTCACCTTATGGGAACAGGGTCCAAGAGTCAAAACAAAAGAAAACATGATCGCAAAGTAAGAAAAGAAGACTTGGCAAAATAAAAGAAGGTTAACTATAGAAAATAAATCTTGGCAATTTTGTTTGTCCTGCTGGGCACATTTTTGCCAGTCACACGACTTCTGTTTTCGGGGCACTAAATGTTTAACAGAGCAAAATAATACCTCAATCATGTTGGGAGCAGCGGACCGGCACTAATTAAGTTGAATGAATCCGTGTTTGGTCCCTGCTCCACAGAGGGGAACGGAAATGATGTTAGGCCTGTCATGACGAAGTATGAGGCTGTAAAGAAGAGTTCCACACAGGCTAACAAATGGTAAGCAACGGGCAGGCTCTAAGCCCTTTTTTAGGTCGAGCGACATGTCTCAATGCGCATGCGCATTGAGCGGAGCGAGAGATAAAGGAGCTTAAACAGAGCTTACCGAGATCGGGCGATTCCATGCAGTACCCGTGAAAAGGAGCTCAATGCGCAAGCGCATTGACATAGAAAAGCGCGTGCACAGGAAAGACAGCCATCTGCCGCCAGCAGCTTCACTTCAAAGGGATCATTTCGCACTCTCAGGCATTTCTCCTCCCTAATTTATTCACTGCCGACGGCCAGCCGTACTTTCACTTTGACGGCGCCAGGCCGTCTCTTGTTTAAGTTACTGGTCAGCACTCCACCCTACCCGAGCCGTGTCTGCACACAGATTTCTTGGTCAGCCCTGTACCCTCCCAGAGCCGTGTTTGCTAACAGCTTTCTTGGGCACCCTCGCACACTTCCAGAGATGTGTTTGCACACAGATGCTCACCCGCGCACAGAAGTGGTGCACACGCGTCACGCTTCTGTGAGCAGACCGGCACTTGCCTTTCCTCCGCATGTTGCAGCACATGTTAAAAAAAAGGCTGTAGCTTTGATGTTACGCTGTCCCTTTTAATATATCGCATTATTTTTACATCCATCCACGCAGCCCTTTACAAATAAATGCCCATAGCCACTGTCCATCCTACAGGGTCGGATTTAAGTGTGTTACACGCTAATTTCTAGCAAGCCCTGTTTGAGAACAGCGAATCCACCCTTAATGTGCGCAAATGTTACAGTGCACGAGACGACAAGGAATGTCAGCACAAATTACGCACCCTATCCTCTATTCATTTACTGCTCCAAATTCCGCAGTCCAAGAACGACACGTCCCCCTAGATATGGCCAGTGCAAAGAGACAGGGGCATGGCACTAATACGCCATTTCGTCATTTGAACTTATTTTCGGTGAAAGCCAAAGGTTTCACAAACGGGCACGGAGCGCGTCCAGCGAGGCCATCCAACACAACTGGAAAGACTTCAGCCTCTCATTCATAGCAATATCTGGAGCACTCACTGCATCTGACTAAAATGCGAGCCAGGGGCACACGCACATACTTTCCAACTGCATGAGCCGTCTTTGCAGTGGCTTTCAGAGCCACAGGGAGCCATGCACACAATTCTATTACATTTTCAAGGCCATCTTTACATGCCGGTTGCCTCTCTTCTTCCCGTTGGCTCACTGCACAAGTGTTACTGGGACAGAGAGGGGGCACAGCATAGAGAAAGGGGTCACCTCTACCTCCCAAGTGGACAATAGCAAATGCCTCACGGTCCGCCATGAGTGCATTTAACATGGACAGCAATGTGGGAGGCTTCGTGCAGGCCTCCAGATGTCGCAGCCCCACTCTGCTGCCATTCAGTGCCCATGCGCTGAATGGCTGCATGCCTGTTGTGTCCCAACGGCAGCTCCCTCTGTGATAAAACCACAGGATCGAAGGCAAGTTGTCGTAAAACCTCGTGCTGCAGACCGGACAGTCTTCCGCTCTGTGAAAGCCGCGGGGTCTCCTTTAATTGTCCACAGACAGCTGCCGAAGTGAATCTCGTCACATCTGTTTATTTCCAAAGCCCTACTTCCTTCCTTCCGGCAGCTGTGGGGTGCAGCCAATAATGTGCCGTGGCTCCTCACACGTTTCAACTTCTTCTAATGTATATAAAGCAATACCTGGTCGATAATTAATAGTGCAATGTCCAGTGGCTCTCAATATTAAATTATTTTACTTAGCGCTGATGCTAAAAGGTGGTTTTAAATAAAGAAATGTTGTCCCATGGAATGGATTACAGGTAGGAGACAGAGGTGAGCGGCTTACCTTTGTTTAAGCAATTTGTACATGGTTTTGCCACACACACACACACACAACAACAGACACATAACCACACACACACACACACACACACACACAACCCCACACACACACAACCTCCTACACACACAACCCCCCACACACACAACCCCCCCACACACACAACCACACACCAGGATAACAAAACATAGCATAGCAAAACAAAACATAGCATAGCATAACAAAACATAGTATAGCATAACAAAACACAAAAAACATAGCCTAACACAACATAGCATAGCACAACAAAACAGCATAGCATAACAAAACATAGCATAACAAAGCATACCATAGCATAACAAAACACTACAAAACATAGCATAGCATCACACAACTTAGCATAGCATAACAAAACAAAGCAAAGCATAACAAAATGTAGCATAAGAAAGCATAGCATAACAAAACATAGCATAGCAAAACAAAGCATAGCATAATAAAACACAACAAAACATAGCATAGCATAACAACACATAGCATAGCATAACAAAGCATAGCATAACAAAACACAGCAGAGCATAGCATAATAAAACAAAGCAAAGGATAGCAAAACATAGCAAAACAAAGCATAGGATAGCAAAAAAAACATAGCAAAACAAAACATAGCATAGCATAACACAACAAAACATAGCACAGCATAACAACACATAGCATAGCATAACAAAGCATAGCATAGCAAAACATAGCATAGCATAACAAAACACAGCAGAGCATAGCATAATAAAACAAAGCAACGGATAGCAAATCATAGCAAAACAAAGCATAGGATAGCAAAACAAAACATAGCATAGCATAACAAAACACAACAAAACATAGCACAGCATAACAAAACGTAGCATAGCAAAGCATAGTATAGCAAAACAGCATAGCAAAACATAGCATAGCATAAAAAAACACAACAAAACATACTATAGCATAATAAAACAAACTTAGCATAGTATAACCATGCATAGCATAACAAAACATAGCATAGCAAAACAAAGCATAGCATAATAAAACACAACAAAACATAGCGTAACAAAACATAGCATAGCATAACAAAGCATAGCAAAACACAAAAAAATAGGATAGCATAACAACATAGCATAACAAAACAAAACAGCATAACATAACAAAACAAAGCATAACAAAACAGCAAAACATAGCATAGCATAACAAAGCATAGCAAAACATAGCAAAGCATAGTATAGCAAAACATAGCATAGCAAAGCATAGCATAACAAAACACAACAAAACATAGCATAACAAAGCATAGCAAAACATAGGATAGCATAACAAAGCATAACAAAACACAACAAAACCGCATAGCATAATAAAACAAAGCAAAGGATAGCAAAACAAAGCATAGGATAGCAAAAAAAACATAGCAAAACAAAACAGCATAGCATAACACAACAAAACATAGCACAGCATAACAACACATAGCATAGCATAACAAAACATAGCATAGCATAACAAAACACAGCAGAGCATAGCATAATAAAACAAAGCAAAGGATAGCAAATCATAGCAAAACATAGCATAGCATAACAAAACACAACAAAACATAACAAAACAAAGCATAACAAAACAGCAAAACACAACAAAACATAGCATAACAAAGCACAACGAAACATAGCATAGCATAACAAAACATAGCATAGCAAAGCATAGTATAGCAAAACATAGCATAGCATAACAAAACACAACAAAACATAGCATAACAAAGCATAGCATAGCATAACAAAGCATAGCAAAACATAGGATAGCATAACAAAACACAACAAAACAGCATAGCATAACAAAACAAAACATAGGATAGCAAAACATAGCATAGCATAACAAAACATAGCATAACATAACAAAACATAGCATAACAAAACACAACACATAGCATAACACAACATAGCAAAACACAACAAAACATAGCATAGCTTAACACAACACAACATATCACAGCAGAGCAAAACATAGCATAGCATATCAAACACAACAAAGCATAGCATAACAAAACATAGCATAGCAAAACAAAGCATAACATAATAAAACAACATAGCATAGCATAACAAAACATAGCATAACAAAGCATAGCATAGCAAAACAGCATAAAATAACAAAACACAGCATAGCATCACAAATCAAAGCATAGCATAACAAAACAAAACATAGGATAGCAAAACAAAACATAGCATAGCATACAGCATCACTCCGCACCACCACAGCATCACTCAGGGGCACCACAACATCACTATGCGCTACAACAGCATCACTGAACGCCCAGCATCACTCGTCGCCACCGCAACATCACTCAGCGCCACCACAGTATCAATCTGTGCAACCATTCAACAACAACTGGTTCAAATATGTTCTCTCAATGTTTCAAGCTTTATTACAAATGTCACAAAAAGATGTTAATATTTCACTTCTGTTCTTGGATTTTTGTCACAATAAAATACACTGAACATAATCTTCACAAAAGTTATTTACAAAAGTTTAAGCTATTGCCATTTTAAATTACAATAACTTCTATTTAAGTAATAATTATTCAAAAAAATTAAAAGCTATTGTTATTTGTAATATCAATACATGTAAGTCACGTAAATACAACACATATTGCATTACAAATACTATAGGTGTCACATTTGTGAAAGTTATAACTATTGGCATTGTAAATGTCAAAGCTATCAATTTCGCTATTTTTAAAACCAACCATAAATAAAAAAATTGTCATTTACAATACCAATAGCTCAAACTTTCCTAATGCGAGACCTATTGCATTGCAAATGCTTGTCTTAACGGCAGTGTTTCGCAAGCGGAATGCTTGCATTAAAGCCTGCTCTCTGTCTTAACCCTAAAAATGCTTTTAACTTTTGATTAAGACTGCAATTATAGAGCCCTGGCCTACCCTATTGCATTCCTTGCCAATGCATTTAATTTTGAAACATAAAATTAGTCAGTGATAGTACTGGAATGATATTTTGGTAATTAAAAAATGTTTTACGTCTTTTAAAGTTGACTGATTGGGAACCATGAGTTTAAAATTAGAATCTTGTAATGAACACACATCAAAAAGTAGACTGAGGTATTCTCTGCAGAGCATATGAATGACAGGGGAGTATGGCAGCTGGGGATGTTAGAAAACATTTGATGGACAAAAGAAAAGAGAGATACAATGGCTACATTAATGGAAACAATTTTTTATGATATAGCAAAGCACTGAATTCCAGGGCTTCAAACAAACCCAAGGTTAATTGGGGCTTGAGAAATCCACTCACCCACTGGCATTGTTGACCAAGATTTAATAAGGACGAGCTATTTTTAGGAACTCCCTGGGTTGAAAGTCCTTTAACATCAGTTACAGAACAAAAAGTAAATGTATTAAGACCAACCGACTTTTGACCTCTGTCTCTGAAAGCAGAGCAAATTTGACAAGATAACAAGATTTAAAGGCATCTTTATTGCTCACAAAGTGGAAAGCAAAAAAAATGCCTTAAATCTTATCTAGTCAAATTTCATGGCTTTCAGAGACTGAGGTCAAAAGTCAGTTTGTCTTCCTACATTTAGTTTTCTTTCTGTGACTAAAGCTAGAGGATTTTGTTAAGTTAGCTGTGTGACAATTGAATTGTGCAAAGCATGTTAAATGCTAGGCTGTACTAGGCCAGGCTTTTTTTCTAACCCAATACTGAAATAGCTAAGTGAACTGTTCAAGCATTTCAAATGCATTTCACTAGGTATGAAGACCCATTTTTGTAGTTCTGTGATAAAAAAAATATATTTTAATAGCATCAAAAGCAATTAGAACACTTTATTTGGTGATGTGCAAATTTTAAATATTTTTGCTGAAACCCAATTACCAAACATTGTTTATGCGCTATTATCAGCGAAACCTAAAAATTGTAATTTCGAATAATTATATCAAAGCCAAAGTTGAGGCACAAGTCGTGCCACAAATGAAAGAAGTCCAACTCGGACCCGTCCCTTTCTCACTACTTCCACTCTGGGGTGAAGTTGTGCATTTGGCATTCCAGTGACTGACTCAGCAAACATTGTCCAATTGCAAGCCTGTGGACACTACAATTGAAAGAGGCCTTGAAGAAGGCCATGTTGCAACCTTTCATGATGATGCCAACCCCTATGGAGCAAGTTTGGGCCCCACGGAACCAGAGGCCCCCCTCCCCCCTAGTTGGACTTTTGCCTACTGGTTCAGCCAGGCGCCCACTGACCCTGTTAGCCTTCCTCCAGGCATCCTGCCGGCTCATGCCTCACTCCTGCACCAGAAGCCTCATCAGTTCTGATCAGCCTGGCCCCTGCTCCAGCAGTGCCAACACCGGATCCTATTATGATAACAGTTTTTTTATCTTGTTGGCCCATGCTAGGCTTGTGTTTTTCATTATGAGAACACTGCGGCACAGCTCCCAACTTTGGGAAATCCCCAGCCTGTCCCTTGATGGCAATATTATTGCAGGCTTTAAGCCTTGTATTGTTTGGATTGGATCAAGACGTTCAAGGGCTTCAAAATCTTATGAGGATGATTATGATGATAAGAAGGTGGTCAATTGCTTCTACTTCATTACACTGAATGCTGGCCTATATTTAGGTATACAGAATTCCAGTGGCTTGGACGCTCACCCCTAAGATGGAGTTGGAGTCGCCACTGGAGCCCCTGCTGAGAAGAGTACCTTTTTTGCAGTAGTAGTTTAAGAGTAGCAGAGGTGTTAGCCCCTCTATTTCTCAATATAGAGACTAAAGCAAACCTAATGACCGAAATCTTGCAGCCTGGGCCTGCTACTAAGAGCCTTTTAATGTGGCTCTGACTGAAACATTGATGGGGACGTGATCTAAGCCAAGTTCAGCTCCCCCAGTAATTTGCCCAATAGCTAGTTGTCTTTGGCCTCCCCGGGGGACCTAGCCTTTTTGACCAACCACCCGAATCTTAAGAACTTGGTAATTCAACCCTCTACTAGAAAGGTGAATCCTAATGCACTCCCTACTGCGCCACCGGATAGGGAGTCAAAACAAATTGACACATTCAGGAAGAGTCTTTTCTTCCACTAGTCAGGCCCTTAGGTCCCTGAACGCTGTCTGCTTGCTCAGACGTTATGCACATGCTCTGTGCGTCATGGACAGCAAGATCATGTCTGCTGGCCCTGACTAATTCAGGAATGCCTTCATGTGGTTATGCTCTTTGATTGCTCTATACTTTTCGGAGAAAAAGCTGATTGTGCAGTCAAATGATTTAAGGACAGGAACACTACGGCCCTTTCTCTAGGTCTTGTCATGTAGTTCCTATAAACCTATATAGGATCTGCGAATTTAGACAACAGACACTGCAGGATTGTTGTCCAGACTGATTCTACATACAACTACCGAGTATATTAGCCTGTATACCAGCTAGCTCACAGTGCCACTAGAAACCCCTCTTACCAAGGAATAGTTCTTGGCAACTATTGAACATGACAACCATGATCCCTCAATATCGTGGAAACAGTGTACCACTTTTCGCTCAGTCACTCGTGCTCACTTTTTTTTTTTAAACTTTGTTTATTGGAATTTTTCAATGTTATACAGGTTACACAGTAACAGAGAGCGGTTCCAAGCCTACAGTGCATTTGAGTATCACAACAGGCAAATTTCTCAATCAATATGGCATAGTTATTACGGGCAGGTACAGATACATATCCTAAACATTACTTTCCAGATCGTGTATATCAGTGCCTTATCACTTTATTGTCCTCTCTTATACATTACCATTTTTTTACCATCTTGTTCAGATACATATGTCTCTATTCAATAGAAGTGGAGCAGGTTTGTCCCATTCACATCCAGGCCTCATAATTGTAAGGGGTGCCATTTTTTGTATTCCAAACACAACAATGATGGACAGAATGTGGATCAATGTCACACATTCACCCCAGTCAAAAGATCTGGGCCCAAATCCATCGTTTTTCCACTCCACACCACCCTGGGTTAGACAATGGCGATATGCAAATCAGCGCTGACCCTGTGCCCCATGGGAACAGTCCAGTCCGAACTACAAAATGTGTTTGCATTTTTTGTATTCCGGTCGTTCTAGTCTACAGGATTTCCTTAAGTCACCCCAGCACATTTCTTGTCTATTACAGTATAACAATCTCAACTCCAGTCATCATCCCCCACGATTGAATAGTATCATACCTGCAGGAGTGTTACACTCAGGTATTATATCATCTTTGGGTATCGGAGCTATCCTGTGTCAGCAGGTAACATTTCAAGGGGGCCCAAATGTCAGTCGGCCTGGAAGTCACAGGTAGCAGTTCAGCATATGTCAGCAATTGTTCTTGGCAATAAATAAGATCATTCAGCCAGTCTTTAAATGTAGGTGCTCTCCCTCTACCCCATCTACATGATACTCTTCTTTTAGCCATAAGCAGTGCACATGCAACAAATTTACGGTTCACCGCTGGTAGCGGCTCAACACACCCCAGAAGTGCTAGAACTGGTGAGGGTGTTACCTCAGCATTGATCATGGTGGACAAGGCTCTAAATACTTGTGTCCAATATGCATTAATGCTCTCGCAGTTCCAGGCTAGGTGTAAAAAAGAAGCTCCCGGAGCATGGCATCTATCGCAAGTGTCCGTTTCTCGCAATCCATGTCTATTCATACGTGCAGGCGTGAAATATAACCTATGTAAATACTTATAATGAATAATTCTGAGTCTACTGTTTGCTGATATTCGTTCTGTCTGCTGTGCACAGAAATCCCACTGTTCATCCGTTAGTGTCATTCCCAACTCCTGGTTCCATTTAGCTCGAGCAATCGGAGCTGGCCGGTCCCTCAGCCCGTGCACAGTCTTATATATCGTTGACACTAATTTCTCAGCCTGCGCTCCCTGCAAAATCCTCTGTAGAGGTGCGGATAAGGGAGGTTCATTGGGAAAATCTGGGGTGATAGCTCATGATAGAGGTCCCCCCAGGTAACAACTTGGATGCGCGCCTTCAGGTTGTGAAAGAGGCCTTCCTGGAGCAACGGCATATCCGGGTGGTAGACCAGGGGCAAAAGTGGGGAATATAGCATAGTGGTGTCCAGCATTTTCCCCAATTGGGACCATGCATGCACCGTGCTCAAGACTGTGGATGGTGTCTTATCTCTGCCCATTATTGGAGTATATAGCGCACCTTCTATGGGGACAGGTAATGCCAGCCAGTGTTCTGCCGCTACTTGAGGCATGTTTCGGGGTTGTTGCACCCAGAAAAATGCGTAGTGTGCTTGTGCACTATAATAGTACGTTTCAAAGTCAGGAATCCGGAACCCTCCTTGACTGTACGGTCGGGTTAGTACTTCCCACGCAAGCCGTGGGCATTTGCCTCCCCATACTAAACGGGTCAGTTCGGACTTCAAGAGCTGAAAAAAAATACCTCCCCGGGTAAAAGGGTATGTTCAGGAATAGATATAATAATTGCGGCAGAATAACCATTTTGACGAGGTGGCGCAAGATGGCGGCCGCTTAGTTGAGGGCGAAAGCAGCTGAGCAGTGAAGCCCTTGAAGAACCCTGCTAAAACTCCTCATGGCGTAGCTATGACGGTGGAAAGACAGAAAATAAGCAGAAAGTAAACGGTGATAGCGGGAGAAATATAATCTACGGCTCGAATGGCTGGGAGAAACTGATGATACTCCTGCTTACCTGCGGCACGGCGCGGCAGCTGATCCGCGAGCTGATCAGATTCCCAATCGCGGTTTGTGCCTGTGCCTGTGAGCAGGTTGCCGGTGAGGTTTTGCGGAGCTGTACGGAGTCGGAGGCGAAGCGGAGTGTCGGTAAAGCTGACCCGGGGCAGACTGGAAGGAGATCTCTGGGACCGACGCGGTCGGTTCTCGCTGTGTCCCGGCATCAGCAGTGGAGGAGGAGGAGGCGGGGCAAGGGTAAAACTCCGCGTAGCAGATCGGCGAGAGGGAAGTCAGAGGCTAGCTCAGGAGCTGACTCAGAATCGGCAGAGTCGGGAGAGTCGGGAGTGGAGCAGAACGCAAGCGGGGAAGTAACAGAGAATATTAAAACGGGGCTGACAGCAAACCCAAAGCAATGGCACCTAAAGCGAACACTGCAAGCAAAACTGCCACAGAAAAGAAAAAGAAGACAGGGGGTGAGACGGCATCAACACCAGCAGAAGCAGAGCCGAAAACACAGTCCCCTCAGGTAAAGAAGCAAATTGCGTCTAGGACAAGACAAGCCATGGCTGCAGCCCCTACGGCCCCTATTGCTGACTTTTTCTCAAAGGTGGTTAAGGAAAAGGGAGTAAAAAATACACCGTCAGCAATGGAAGGAGGGGGGAATGACATATCGATAGCTGAGAATGTAGCCGCGCTAATACCAAGCGATCAGGATGTGGCCCCTGTGCTCCAAGGCAGACTAGAACAAGTGAAACCTGGGGAAGTAATAAGTACCAAGGCATTAAAGTCTAACGTTTTTGAGAGCGCAGAGAGTGATGCCACGAACAGTAACAAACGATTGAAATGATTGAAGGTGAGGTAGCAGATATAAACGCTGGACCTCAGTGCTTTAGTCACACAATTGACCAGGATAGGCCAGATACAGGAAACCCCAAAGAAGGCAATATAAGTCAAGTGAATCGGGCTGATAAGGACGAGGCTGAGCGCACAGCAGATGCTCAGGCCGAGCAAGAGTCTGCCGAGGCGCCAAAAGTATGCCAGGGGCATCCGGGAGGTCACCCTGAAGTTGAAAAAAAATGCAAAGAGAACGAAAAAGTCCAGAGTGAATGCTTCTTCTCAGTGTCGGAGGGGGGCGAATGGTCAGAGGAGGACAGCTCCAACCTGGGATCAGATCTGGACTCAGAAAGCGATCATGAGTTGGACTTACCGGTGACGACAGTAAAATCACACAAAGTTCGAGAGCACTCTCAAGGCGAGCTAAGCTGGGACCATTCGTCGGCTATGCCCCTGCAGGGTAGTCCGGGGGAGCGGCGGCCCAGATGTCGCTTCTGGAGACTATCCATAAAGAGATCCTGGCCCACAGGGAGGAAGCCCGGCAGGACAGTCGAAAGTCTAGAGCGGCAGTAAGGAAAATGCAGGGTGTAGTAAGGAAGCTATCCAAGGTCTGCATCAACTTGGGGGATCGAGTGACTAATCTCGAAGACAGAGTGGTCTCGACAGAGGTGGAGGCTGCAGCGGCAACCAATAAAGTCGAAGCTCAAAGCTCCCAAATAACAGACATCCAGTGGAAGCTGGAGGACATGGAAAATCGGCTCAGGCGAAATAACCTCCGGATTCTTGGGATACCCGAGGTAATGGAAGGGTCCGATACAAGGGCCTATGTCATTAAACTATTCGGGCAGGCATTCCCCGAGCTCTCGAGCTGGGATTGGGCCGCAGAAATTCAACGAGCACACCGCTTCCCGTTCAAAATCTAAAGGGGGGCAAAGGGGGATGATAACCCCAGAGCAATTGTTATTTTTGTGAGTAACCTTTTGCTTATTTACAACAAGGGGTGGTGATGGACAGAGTCTCTGAATTAAGCAGAGTACTCTCACCCAGTCAAGAGATTGGGGCTAGATCCAACACCGTTTTTTAGCTCATTGCACCATCCCAGTTTCAGAACCTGGCTGTATGCAAATTAGTCTGTCCCTGGCCCAGTGCATCATGGGAACAGAGCAGACCAGACTACAAAAGCCAATTCTTACACTGGGAAGGAAACAAGCTTCCGGGGACCGGTTTCTGGCATTACAGCCGTCTTCGGCCCGGCTTGCTTGAATCCTGATGGTGCAATGAGCAAGGGACTCACATCTGAGTATACCCTTCCACGCTTAGGGTGGACAAAATTATTTACAACAAGGGGTGGTGATGGACAGAGTCTCTGAATTAAGCAGAGTACTCTCACCCAGTCAAGAGATCAGGGCTAGATCCAACACCGTTTTTTAGCTCATTGCACCATGCCAGTTTCAGAACCTGGCTGTATGCAAATTAGTCTGTCCCTGGCCCAGTGCATCATGGGAACAGGGCAGACCAGACTACAAAAGCCAATTCTTACACTGGGAAGGAAACAAGCTTCCGGGGACCGGTTTCTGGCATTACAGCCGTCTTCGGCCCGGCTTGCTTGAATCCTGATGGTGCAATGAGCAAGGGACTCACATCTGAGTATACCCTTCCACGCTTAGGGTGGACAAAATTATTTACAACAAGGGGTGGTGATGGACAGAGTCTCTGAATTAAGCAGAGTACTCTCACCCAGTCAAGAGATCAGGGCTAGATCCAACAACGTTTTTTAGCTCATTGCACCATCCCAGTTTCAGAACCTGGCTGTATGCAAATTAGTCTGTCCCTGGCCCAGTGCATCATGGGAACAGGGCAGACCAAACTACAAAAGCCAATTCTTACACTGGGAAGGAAACAAGCTTCCGGGGACCGGTTTCTGGCATTACAGCCGTCTTCGGCCCGGCTTGCTTGAATCCTGATGGTGCAATGAGCAAGGGACTCACATCTGAGTATACCCTTCCACGCTTAGGTTGGACAAAATTATTTACAACAAGGGGTGGTGATGGACAGAGTCTCTGAATTAAGCAGAGTACTCTCACTCAGTCAAGAGATCAGGGCTAGATCCAACACCGTTTTTTAGCTCATTGCACCATCCCAGTTTCAGAACCTGGCTGTATGCAAATTAGTCTGTCCCTGGCCCAGTGCATCATGGGAACAGGGCAGACCAGACTACAAAAGCCAATTCTTACACTGGGAAGGAAACAAGCCCTTGTTGTAAATATTTTTGTTCAGTAAGCCGGGCCGAAGACGGCTGTAATGCCAGAAACCGGTCCCCGGAAGCTTGTTTCCTTCCCAGTGTAAGAATTGGCTTTTGTAGTTTGGTTTGCCCTGTTCCCATCATGCACTGGGACAGGAACAGACTAATTTGCATACAGCCAGGTTCTGAAACTGGGATGGTGCATTGAGCTAAAAAACGGTGTTGGATCTAGCCCTGATCTCTTGACTGGGTGAGAGTATTCTGCTTAATTCAGAGACTCTGTCCCTCACCACCCCTTGTTGTAAATATTTTTGTCCACCCTAAGCGTGGAAGGGTATACTCAGACATGAGTCCCTTGCTCATTGCACCATCAGGATTCAAGCAAGCCGGGCCGAAGACGGCTGTAATGCCAGAAACCGGTCCCCGGAAGCTTGTTTCCTTCCCAGTGTAAGAATTGGCTTTTGTAGTTTGGTTTGCCCTGTTCCCATCATGCACTGGGACAGGAACAGACTAATTTGCATACAGCCAGGTTCTGAAACTGGGATGGTGCATTGAGCTAAAAAACGGTGTTGGATCTAGCCCTGATCTCTTGACTGGGTGAGAGTATTCTGCTTAATTTAGAGACTCTGTCCCTCACCACCCCTTGTTGTAAATATTTTTGTCCACCCTAAGCGTGGAAGGGTATACTCAGACATGAGTCCCTTGGTCATTGCACCATCAGGATTCAAGCAAGCCGGGCCGAAGACGGCTGTAATGCCAGAAACCGGTCCCCGGAAGCTTGTTTCCTTCCCAGTGTAAGAATTGGCTTTTGTAGTTTGGTTTGCCCTGTTCCCATCATGCACTGGGACAGGAACAGACTAATTTGCATACAGCCAGGTTCTGAAACTGGGATGGTGCATTGAGCTAAAAAACGGTGTTGGATCTAGCCCTGATCTCTTGACTGGGTGAGAGTATTCTGCTTAATTCAGAGACTCTGTCCCTCACCACCCCTTGTTGTAAATATTTTTGTCCACCCTAAGCGTGGAAGGGTATACTCAGACATGAGTCCCTTGCTCATTGCACCATCAGGATTCAAGCAAGCCGGGCCGAAGACGGCTGTAATGCCAGAAACCGGTCCCCGGAAGCTTGTTTCCTTCCCAGTGTAAGAATTGGCTTTTGTAGTTTGGTTTGCCCTGTTCCCATCATGCACTGGGACAGGAACAGACTAATTTGCATACAGCCAGGTTCTGAAACTGGGATGGTGCATTGAGCTAAAAAACGGTGTTGGATCTAGCCCTGATCTCTTGACTGGGTGAGAGTATTCTGCTTAATTCAGAGACTCTGTCCCTCACCACCCCTTGTTGTAAATATTTTTGTCCACCCTAAGCGTGGAAGGGTATACTCAGACATGAGTCCCTTGCTCATTGCACCATCAGGATTCAAGCAAGCCAGGCCGAAGACGGCTGTAATGCCAGAAACCGGTCCCCGGAAGCTTGTTTCCTTCCCAGTGTAAGAATTGGCTTTTGTAGTTTGGTTTGCCTTGTTCCCATCATGCACTGGGACAGGAACAGACTAATTTGCATACAGCCAGGTTCTGAAACTGGGATGGTGCATTGAGCTAAAAAACGGTGTTGGATCTAGCCCTGATCTCTTGACTGGGTGAGAGTATTCTGCTTAATTCAGAGACTTTGTCCCTCACCACCCCTTGTTGTAAATATTTTTGTCCACCCTAAGCGTGGAAGGGTATACTCAGAACTGAGTCCCTTGCTCATTGCACCATCAGGATTCAAGCAAGCCGGGCCGAAGACGGCTGTAATGCCAGAAACCGGTCCCCAGAAGCTTGTTTCCTTCCCAGTGTAAGAATTGGCTTTTGTAGTTTGGTTTGCCCTGTTCCCATCATGCACTGGGACAGGAACAGACTAATTTGCATACAGCCAGGTTCTGAAACTGGGATGGTGCATTGAGCTAAAAAACGGTGTTGGATCTAGCCCTGATCTCTTGACTGGGTGACAGTATTCTGCTTAATTCAGAGACTCTGTCCCTCACCACCCCTTGTTGTAAATATTTTTGTCCACCCTAAGCGTGGAAGGGTATACTCAGACATGAGTCCCTTGCTCATTGCACCATCAGGATTCAAGCAAGCCGGGCCGAAGACGGCTGTAATGCCAGAAACCGGTCCCCGGAAGCTTGTTTCCTTCCCAGTGTAAGAATTGGCTTTTGTAGTTTGGTTTGCCCTGTTCCCATCATGCACTGGGACAGGAACAGACTAATTTGCATACAGCCAGGTTCTGAAACTGGGATGGTGCATTGAGCTAAAAAACGGTGTTGGATCTAGCCCTGATCTCTTGACTGGGTGAGAGTATTCTGCTTAATTCAGAGACTCTGTCCCTCACCACCCCTTGTTGTAAATAACTTTTTGCTTAGGCAGGCAATTTCGGAGAAGGCAAGACCAGACGCCAAGAGGAATGTGGACGGGGTATGTTTCTTTGTTCGTCCGGACTTTTGCCACGCCACAGTGGAGAGACGCTGGCGACTTAGTCAATTGATTAAACCGTTCATTGAGAAGAAGATGCAGGCCTACCTGATAAACCCGGCGCAACTAAAAATTATCAATGAGGGGAGAACGATTTATTTCTCATCCGAAATTAAAGCTAAAGAGTTTCTGGACTCTCACGGGAAGTAAAGTAGCAGACTCGGGGTCTTAAGAAGGCCGGTTGGTCACTGTAGTAGTTTTGAAGTATAAGTACAAGCAAAGGGTCACTGGTTGGTAGGGTATAGCAATGTAGAGGGTGGTAAGGGGAGCTATGATTGGCAAAGGATTGTTTTGGAAGGGCTTCACGGTTCTCACGGTATCCATCACAGGCACAGACTCGGTCTGAGCGCCTCACGAGTAAGGGTGGGGGAGTGTCGGGGTGGGGGGAAGTGGTAGGGGGGGAGGGGGAGGGATGGTAGGGGAGAAAGCAAAAAAAAATGGAGATAAGGAGTTTTGAAGAAGAAAGTATCAGAGCTAGTAGTTTTTCGCAGAAGATAATCACAACCCAGGCTCTACAGGGAGAACTAGATCAAAAGCATGGTAAACATAGCAAGCATGGCAAGCATTAATATTTGCACAGCTAATGTAGGCGGCCTGAATGATTTGAGAAATCGACATAATGTGGAGTATTTTGTAAAGTATAATAACATTGATATCCTCTGTATGCAGGAGACCCATCTCCCTTGGGCTAAACGAAATATGATGAAAATGAGGGGGTAGAAATTCTATCTTGCTCCACACAAACGTCAAACATAAAAGGGGTCGCCATATTGGCTAAACCTTATCTGGGGGGGCTAAAAGACATAAAGCCGATAGTTCCGGTAGATGGGCGATAGCAGAACTCAACCTAGGGTACACTCTTTGTGTGGTCTATGGGTCAAACCAAGACAACCCAGAAGTTTTTGATTTTCTGGAGGGAGAGCTAGCTAACTGGCCAACACCCATAATAGTCTGTGGGGACTTAAATGTATCGGTGGATTGGAACGATCCGGCGGGCTACTCTGGGCGGAAACCAAGGGTGTTCCGAGCCCTCGACTCCCTTAGGAATTCCCATGGGCTTAGGGACGTCTGGGGGGATATTGAGCCTCTTGACCCAGGTTACACCTATTTTTCTTCCCCTAATGTGAGATACACCAAGCTAGATTACTTTTTGATCTCCTCTGCGGAAACAAATAAGGTTGGCATCAGGAAACTCCCTAAGTCAATCTCAGACCACAATCCTTTGATTATGACTTGTAAAATACCCAGTATAGAGAGGAAACAAACCAGCTGGTCTTTTGAGCGCAAGTTATTGTTAGATACCAGATTTGTAGAACACCTCAGAAAATGGGCAGAGGAGTTTTATGATGCCAACCGGTATAGCTCATCTAGGAATTTGGTGTGGGAGGCCTTCAAGGCCTCGCTGAGGGGAGAAACAATTAGTTGCTCAGCTAGGCTTAGGAGGGAGGATAGGAGAGAGGTCGAGAAGTTGATGGATGGGCTTGCTATGGCAGAAAAACAGCATTTTAGGGAAATCAGTCTAGGGCAGGAGGGTCATGGAAGCCTTACAAGAATTACAAATATCAAAGCTAACCTCAAGAAAATAGTTATGGAGAAGGAGGCTAGAAGCTATCAGGTATCAAGGGCTAGACGTTACGAAACAGGGGAGCAGGCAGGAAGAGCCTTGGCCCTGCAGATGAGACAGGAAAGGACAAAAAACCTAATCTCGTGCATACAGGAAGAAGGTATCGAGTTTACAGAGCCCAAAGAGATATTGAGAGTATTTCATGATTTCTATCAAAAACTATACGACGAAGAGGAGCGGACCGGCGAGCAAAGCTCGGGTTATGCGGACAGCGGTCCTAGATTAAATGTGCAGGATCGGGAAGAATTGGAAAAAGATCTACAGATTACAGAGGTAACAAAGGCCCTTCATGAGTTAGCTGCGGGTAAGGCTGCAGGTCCCGATGGGATACCCCTTGAGGTATATGTGTGTTTAGAAAAACAGATTGCCCCTATTTTGCTTGATCTATTTAACGGGATTCTACACACAGGGAGTGTACCAGAATCTTGGAAAGAGACGAAAATCATTATCTACCATAAGAAGGGGAAACCCAAGGAACTACCAGGATCATACCGTCCCATATCACTCATTAATGCAGATACAAAGCTATATTCAAAGATATGGGCGAGTAGGTTGGGGGGGATCATTGGCCAGCTCGTATCCCTGTGGCAGCATGGGTTCGTGCCAGGGAGGGGCACCACGGACCATATTAGAAGGGCAACAGCATTGTTCGATGCTCAGGGTGCCGCGGGGAGGGGATGGCTATGATCCTCCTCGACGCGGAGAAAGCCTTTGACCGTGTGGTCTGGGACTATCTCTGGGGCATTTTGGTAGGCAGAGGGTTTGGCAGCAATTTTCTGAGGGCAATTAAATCTATGTACCTTAATCCGGTGGCTAAAGTTTCAGTTATGGGGCATCAATCTGACAAAATAACAATTAAGAGAGGGACACGCCAGGGGTGCCCCTGCTCCCCGATTCTGATCTCCATGTACATTGACCCCTTTATACAAAGAATCCTGGCCTCACGACAAATAAGCCCGGTGGTGGTCAATGGATTCACCACTAAACTGTTAGCCTACGCAGACGATCTGGCAATAACAACTGTGGACCCCCATCAAGCAATGTCGGAGATAGTACAATTGGCTAATGAATTTGGCAGCTGCTCCGGGTATAAGCTGAATGAGGGGAAAACCCAGATCATTTGTACAAAAAACATCAGGAAGAGTGATCATAGGTTTGTAGAGTGTGCCCTATATCTCGGGGTCAAAATTAATTCATACGTCGAGAAGATGGTTGAAGAGAATTATCTTCCACTGCTGGGTTCAATCGAAACAGAGCTAAGAAGAATAGATGTGCTGCATTTATCCCTGATAGGTAGGGTGAATGCCCTAAAAATGACCATGTTTCCCAAAATATATCTTTTCAGGGCTATTCCCTATTTTTAGGGGAAACAATGATCAAGAAAATAGAATCCACATTTGTTAGGTTCGTGTGGCAGTATGGTAAAATTAGGCGCTCTATTAACTATCTATCACTACCGGCAGATAGAGGCGGTCTGTCGCTGCCGAACCTACAATGTTACCATCTGGCATGCCTTCTTACACAAATGAATATATTGTTCCAGTCCGAATCCCTGCCAGCGGTAGGATCTAATGAGAATGAAGATCCCCCTTCCATTTTCAAGCTAGTGTTGGGTAGAAAGGCATTTGGATTATTGCAGTGCGAAGTGGAACGGAGATTCTATAGTAGGACAAGATATAAGATTATTGAAGGGGTTTGGGGGAAGTGGAAAACCATTTGCAAAACCTTGGGAATCCCTAAAATAAATGCTAATACTAGCCTGTGGAAATCGAGCTTATTTGCTCACCTAGGCCAGAATGAGTATTGTTCTATATGGAGGGAACAGGGGATAAGATGTTTGGGTGATATCATGTTTGGCGAGGATATAATCAGCTTCAGCGAACTACAGCGGAGGTTTGGGATCCCTGGAAATCATTGGCTGTTATATTGGCAACTCGCTCAAACTATATCTGCAATAAGACCAAAATTAGTGCTGACACCAGATAGTCAACTGATTGATTATTTAAAAAGAGGGGGAAGGAAGATCGGTACTGCTTATAACTTTCTGGTGTCTGGGCTCCTAGATGATTTAGATAAAACTGAGATGGCGTGGTCGCATAAGTTGGGGGACCCGGATGTAGACATAGACCTTGCCCTACTCTTAAGTAATAAAGTATTTCGAGCTTCAAATTTGAGGGCCCAACACTACAAGACGGTGTTTAACCTTTATTATACACCCGCGAAACTGTATGGGTGGGGGTTAAGGGAAGATGATAAGTGCCCAAGATGTAACACAGGTCCAGCAGACTTGGTGTATATGTTTCATGGTTGTCCCAGTCTGGCCCTAATTTGTAGTGATATAACAATGTTTTTGAGGAGGCTGCTAGGCAATAATATCAACCTAGCCCCCACCCTGGTCCTTTTAGGGACGGACGCTAAACTTAAGGTTGGAAAACACACACAAGCATTGTTATTTATTGCCGTTGCAGTACTTCGAATGCTGATATCTGCTGGGTGGAAAGATCCTAATGTCCCCACGTTTCAGATGTGGCTGTCTAGGTTGTTGGGTATTCATAATCTGGAAGCCTGCCTATATGAATTTAAGGGAAGAAAGAAGCAGGAGTTTGGTAGGAATATATGGGCACCAGTGAAGAACTGGAGGAATTTAGATTCATGAGCCATGCTGGGATGAAATTTTTATAAACCATGATCGTATGTTATTAACTTTTGTACAGCTCTGATTGATTTTATTGCATATTATGAATTTCTATATTTATATTTCTAAATATGTATGGTATTATCTATGAATAATGATAATTAATTTATTGCATATTATGAATGTTGTATTAATATTTTTTCTGGATATGTATTGTTTTTTTTTTGTTTTTCTTTAAGAATAACTGCCTTATCTCTTAATAAAATAAAAATAAAAAATAAAAAAAAGAATAACCATTTTGATTAGGGATGCCCTCCCTGCCATTGACAATGGTAGCGTAATCCAGCGTGAGATTTTGTCGGAAATCCGGGTCATGGTTGTCCCATAGTTTAGTCTCATCAACTCGTCCCTGTCTTTCGATATGCGAATTCCCAGGTATTTGAAATTATAATCACACCAGGGTATGGGGTAGTCCATGTGGAATGTAGTCGTCGCCACTGTGAGCGGGAAACAACACGACTTTCCCCAATTTATCTGGACACCAGACATTCTACCAAATTTTATGAATTCCCTCAGTATGGGATTAAGATTTTGCCGGGGGTCTCGAATGTAAAGTGTAATGTCATCTGCATATAGCGATATTAGTATTTGTCGCAGGTTGCACTGAAGCACTTTATCATTATGGTGTTGCCTCAGTTTCGCCGCTAGCGGCTCCACTGCGATTGCGAAAAGCAGGGGTGAAAGCGGGCAGCCTTGTCGTGTGCCTCTCGAGATGGGTATTTCCTGGGACAGTTTCCCGTTTAGGACCACTTTAGCCATGGGTGAGTCATATAATAAACTAATCCAGGACAGGAAAATGGGGGGGAACCCCATGCGTGTCATTACTGCAAGCAAATAGTCCCACTCCAAAGAGTCAAATGCTTTCGTAGCATCCAGGAAGATGGCCGCCATTGGTAACTCGTCAGAGACATTATTCAGTACCGTAAAGAACGTTCTTAAGTTATGAGATGTTGCCCTACCAGGTACGAACCCTGACTGGCCCGGTAGTATTACATTTTCCATAAGGAGATTGAGACGTGTCGCTATAAGTTTAGCCAATATCTTTACATCGCAATTAAGTAAAGACAGTGGTCTGTTAGAGTCACAGCTCCGTGGTGGTTTACCTGGTTTCAGCAGCGATGTGATGAGGGCCATCCACATAGAAGGGGGGAGATGTCCTACTTCAAGTGTATCCTCGTACACTGCTTGTAATATTGGGACCATAAATTCAATATAGGATTTATAGAATTCAACCGGTATCCCGTCTGAGCTAGTGGCCTTGCCCGACTGCATATGCATTATTGCATCTCTCACTTCGTCTAATTCAAACAGCGCACTTAAGAATCGCTGCTGGGTATCACTCAACCATCCCAGCGTCACATCATCCAGGTAGTCATAGAAGTCCGGTGTGTTCGTCCTCGTAGTTGTGTAGAGGGCAGTGTAGTGTTTCGCGAATGCGTTTAGTATCTGTGTCGTGTCTTTGTACACCCTCCCTTCACAATCCTCAATTTCCAACACCACATTTGTAGACCGTGCTAGTCTAACCGATGCCGCAAGTGCCTTCCCAGGCCTTTCACCTTCTCCATACCTTGGCGCTATCCAGTACTTCCCTCTGAATTTGGATTCCCTGTCCGCCTCTTTTTTGTACTCCGTGATTTTCTCTCTTATTTTTGAATGAGTCGTCCCCACTGGCCTGTCAATCAGGGAGTTCTCTAACGCTTTCAGCTCTTGTTCAAATCTATTCAACGTGCGTAGGATGCTTTTTAGTACCCCGGATCCTTTTGCTATGCATATCCCTCGCAGTGTGACCTTGAAGGCCTCCCATATAGTCTCTACACTGTCTACGGTACCCTTATTTCTTTCGAAGAAGTCTAGCACTTCCTCCCTTAGTTCTTCTTGAAAGACTGTATCTAGCAACATGGTGGGTTGTAATCTCCAGCTCACTCTCTGAGGACCTACATCATCACTTGCTAGTGTGAGCTGTACCGGTGCGTGATCCGAGTATGTTCTGGCTGAGTGTTTGACTTCTGTGAGTGCTGGGCACAGCCCGGCCGACAAGAATATGTAATCCAGACTGGGCCACGACGAAGCATGAGCCGTGAAATGTGTACCCTCTCGTGTATTGGGATGTAGGTGTCTCCAGGCATCCATCAAAGTATTTTCCTGCAATATTGTGTGTAACTCGGCGCGTGCGTGAGTATAATGATGTGGGGCAGGGTGCGATCTGTCTACCGTCGGGTCACGTGATACATTAAAGTCACCGCCCCATATGATATGGTCTGATCCTATATCCACAATAGTGGCCCAAAGTTCGGTAAAAAACGTGGGTCGTCCGTATTCGGGCCGTAACAACAGATCAAAGTAAGCGATACGTGCCCCATTCGCCCCCATGTCACACAATATCTGCCTTGTGTAACGCTCTTCGCCCCAATTACACTGAATCGCGTACCTTTCTTTATCAATATCGTGGCACCTCTGGCATAGGCAGAGTATGAAGAGAAGGTCGTACGCTCCGCCCATCTACAGGCGAATGTGTTATTAGTGTGCGTATTAATATGGGTTTCTTGTAGAAGGGCTACGTGTATATTGTGCCTGTCGAGATAAGCCAATAACTGACGTTTCTTATGTGGATCGCCCAACCCCCTAACATTCCATGTGATAACATTCAGGTTATTCAGTGCCATTGTACATATTTGGTACAGCAAATGCCTTGCCCATAAGGGAATGGATTCAGAATTTGACCTTTTCCCCCTACTTGTATTAGGGCCGTACACTGCATGAGCAAGTGTACCGTGTCCTGCCATTCCATCTGTGCTTTAATGCCAGTATTATAATTTGAACCATTCCACTGTGTGTCTCTGAACCGCAATGCCCTACCAGGTCCCACCCCTTCTTCGTAACCAGTCTATCTAACTCTTGACCATCGTAGTTACGGACATAGTCGTCCGTTGAGACAGTTTCATAACTTTCTCCAACTTTATGCAGTAGGCTCCTTCTCCATATTTCCCCTCTTCCACCCTCCTCCCACTGAAGCATCCCCAACTTGCCAGAATATCCCTCCCACCCCCCTCCCACAACATTTGTTAATCTCCCCGTTAACCTCATGGTCTCAAACTTCAACAATGGGGAACTCCCGTAGGGGGATAGCTAAGGTATAGACATAGCCACTCCCGTCACCTTTAGCCCTTCGACCTGTTCGACCCTGGGGCTTAAATCAAGGGAGGGAAGTGGTGCCTGGAATACGTTGCCACCAACAGTCCTATACCCGTCCATGGTATCTCGATCCCGTAGTGTCCCCAGCCTCGGTATATATCACCTTAAGTTCCGTATATGCAGTGTCTCATGTTGCGAGTGGCGCCCTACCACCCAGTTATACAGTTCATAATTCTTCATCTGTTGCTCGTTCTTACTCCTGCTGTTCCGCATCTCGGCCGCCATTTCCACGTTGTGCTCGTCGCAAAGACTTCAGATAGTCGTCCACCTGTTGCGGATTCGTGAAGAAGCGTTGTTTCCCCTGGTGTGTTACTCGCAATCTGGCGGGGTATAGTAATGCATAATCAATTTGTGCTGCTCGTAGTTTTTTCTTCACTTCTATAAACCTACGTCTTTCTTCTTGCACCATCGGTGTGAAGTCGGGGTAGATCGAAAAGGCCACACCTTCGTACGACAGATTTTGCGTATTGCGTGCAGCTCGCAGAGCCACATCACGGTCAGGATAGTTGAGCAGCCGCCCAATGATGAGTCTTGGCGGGGCTCCAGGTTTTGGCCTCGGTCCCAGTGAACGGTGAGCTCTTTCAACAATGAATTGCTTGGAAAATGCATCCGACTCAATTGCAGACAGGAGTAGTTTTTCTATGTAGTCCTCCATGCGTCCCGTGTTCGTGGACTCCGGCACGCCTTTCACGCGAATGTTGTTGCGCCGACTACGGGCTTCCAAGTCTTCGTTCTTCGTTGCGATCACTCTAAGAATATTGTCCATCCGCGCGAGTTGTGCCGTATGAGAAGTTGTAGTGTCATCATTGTCCGAGATCCGTCTCTCTGTCTCCTTGATTCTTTCATCATGTAGGTCTAGTTTATGTGCGATGGCGTCCATTCTGGAGGACATACGGTCTACCTTGTCCACTACAGTGGCAAATCCTTGCCTCATTTCTTGTACTATCTGCTGTATATCCATGACTGAGGGACTCGTTCCAGCTCCTGTCACCACCGAACTACTGGGTCCTCCAGTTTCTGACGTGGTTTTCAGCCCTTTTTTAGCAGACGTGGACTCAAAGGTGAGCTTCGATTGGCGATTATCCGTTCTGCCCATGGTGGTGCTGCTAACAGTGCCTGGAGTCCCAGTCGCTGTACGATTGGCACTTTTGTCGCGTGAGGTGCCGGATCCCACTCTCATGGGCGCTTGTTGTATCTTCCCGTGGCTCTTTGCGTCAGTATGTCCCTTTCCCTGCAGCGCGGTTTGTATTCTTCTATATCCTGAGCAGTCTGCTCGGTAGTGCGTTGCGCAGATCGCTTAGCTTCTGCCCTCCACTGCTTCCTCCTTTATGGTCGCACGTTGTGTCTCAGGGTCACCCCAAGTGGCAGCACTCTTGCGGTCGCTGTGTTTATCCCAAGTGTATAGTAGCTATCCCCAGTCGTATTCAGGACTAAGATGCGTATTTGCGAGTCTTCGTGCTACACTGAACAGATCCGTTCTCATGCATTACATATTGCGGCACAAGTGCGCTGTTGCCCGGTATCAACTCTCTGTGCAGCTGTCGATCATGGAGCCTGCAGAGCGTGGCCCGTACCTTCATGCAGCCGAGGTGGTCCTGCAAGCCTAAACGTAAGGGTAGTGTCTCTCGTTACTGCCGCGCTAGCCCCTACTGCGCTTGTGTTGATGTCAATGTCCTGTCACGTTTTCTCGTGCCTGATTGGGGTTGGGAATAGTCTCTTGTTTTTAATCCGGGGCCCGCCCTGACCTTCCGAGTGTACCTCTCTACTCTTTTCACCTTTGTCCGCCGTGGAGCCTTGCAGTTCCCCAGAAGGGGATGGGTGAGATGTCCGCTATGCTCCGGTTTCTCGTCTTGGTGCAGCCACTTACAGGTGCGGTCAGTAGGGTGTTGCGCGGGTATAATACATAGCATCCGACGTCCTCCGAGCCGTCCTCTGGGTCTCCTGTGCCACCGTTTCTCACCGGGGACGAAGGCCGACCAGAGAATCAGCATTACCTTGGTATACCTCGGGCTGGCGTAATTTCCAGCGCCGCGCTCCACACTTCCTTTGGCTCCAGCAGAACTCCCGGCACTCTATTCCGTAGCCTCTTACACCAGCAGGCTTCACCAGAATCCTTACAGCCCACAGCCGATACCGGGCCTCTCCTTCACCAACGCGTATAGCAGTTTTGGTTTTTTTAAAAACCGGGATACGTGATGGCAATCCAGTAAACACGTAGTGTTAACTGTACAAGCTGTCGCGTTCATTCATGCCAGTTTGGGGTAAAGGAAGGGCTTCTATTCTGTTATCCGGCACCCTCTCCTCTCTCCCAAGGTCGCCACTCCACACGTTATTGCTGTGCCCGCTACGCAGCCCTTCAATGTTCCTTCAGCGGTCGGTTGAGATTACAGCCATGTCCTGGCCTCTCATTCTGGCGCAGTCCCTCACAGGCGTGTGTCCTTCGGGTGCTGTGCGGGTATAATAAATAGTGTCTGGAAGCCTTCGGTCTTTTCCCTGGGTTACATAAGCAGCGTTGTCTCTTCTGCGGCCTGCGTACCTCGTGGGAAGCCTCGGGCTGACGTAGTTCTCAGCGCCCGCACTGCACTCCTCTGGGCTCCAGCGCAGCTCTCTGCACCTTACTCCATAGCCTCTCACGTCAGCCTGCCTCGTCAGAAATCTTTCAAACTTCGACCGAGTCTGGGATTTATCGTTCTCTACACTTGTGAGTGTTTTTTTCCGAGTTTCGTGTCAGTAAGACAGGATAAATGCAGGATTAACTGTCCAGGCTGCAGGAGCCTCACTCAAGTGTGGCCATTCTGCTGGTGCGCCCACTAGCGCCCCTCAGTCACTCGTGCTCACTTTGTCTCAGAGAGATACACAGAATAAACGGTGGGGATGGTTTTCAATAAGCACTTATTGAACCAGCATCATTCTAGTGTAAAATAGGTGTGCTGAAACAACCACTAGACCAGTAACAGATATAAATGATTATAAGCACTAACAGAGTAAAAGGATGGTAGATTTCTACCATCGTGCTAAAACTATGATTCCATGCCAGTGTATGAAATACATGACCGTAATAAATGCGTACTCCTATGATGCAACCCTAACTAGATGTACCTAGGTGTACCTAGCATGTATGTAGGTGTAAAAGCCAAGAATTTCTCTAGGATAAAGTCAACCCCTTTACCTGAAGTGAGAGACTGTGACACAATGTCTTGGTCTCGAGATGGACACCCTGCAAGTGATGTCAGACCACTGCGAGCTGGAGTGTCTGTGTGTAGGAGCCTCGGCGTCTCACGTCAGTGTGTCAGCGTGGAAGTCCTTTTCTCCTCTGACTACCTCAGAAAGATATGGTGTATATATACCTAAAGTGGTACCCCCTGGGGACATACTCTGCTGTGTCATGTTGGACTAGGATGATGGAAGGAAGGACCCTTACACATAGTTATTATGCAGGAGATGGTAGGCCTGCTGTCCTGCTTTGATTCCAAGAATCCTCATGCATAATGAATGAGGCTTAAGCTTTTCGGAGAAAACCCCATGTTATTTTTGGACATTACCGTAACTAGGTAAAAGGTCAGTACTAAGAACCGCTATGTGGTGTAATATCAGGGGAATATAGGCGAAAGGTGCAGTCATTACCTGAGCTGATATTGGGGTACCTATATGGAACATAACGGTCTGCTCTGTCTGGCTCATCAATTCCCTCAATTGGACCTACAGTTTAGAGGATGGTCTCAGGAACTCACCTACTATCAGAGGAAGACTGTCAGGCCCGCCATGCCACTTGTCACTCGCACAGTTTCTCCACGCCTATTCAATGTAATGCCTTCTGGGAGAAGGTTCCACCACGTGCATGAGGGATTTGATACCACACATACTTGTCCTTATCTCAGCCCGCAGTACGCTTCATATTTCAGCCCCCCGCCCAAGTCAATATCATCAACCAGCACACATCTGAGGTACAATGGATATGTTACGAGTTATTGTTGTGTACATTTGTGTATTGTCCGCTTCCCCAGATCCCTTTCCAGCATGAATTCGGGTGGTTACTCCTGTGCCCACTTCTTTGGCACCCCTAGGACTTTTCTACAGGGACATGGTGTTGAATGTGTTGGGCCAGGCGGTGTATGCTCTGCAGGCTGCACGTGGGAGAGGCGACAGGGGACCGACGGACACACAGACACGTACTCGTGCCTACCGTATATATTCTTGGATATTGACTAATATTGATGATACAGATCTCCTGCTACGTGGGGAACTCGCAGTAGGAGACTACGTACATACTTTATGATTGATTATCGCTGAATTATTGGGAAAGAGCTTACAGGATTGCGTTTTGGGAAACTTTGGTGAATTCGTTATCCTTACCTTTGGAATTTTTTTCATATCTTATCTATTACTTATGCTGTGACCATAATATTATGCTATCTGGATTTTTCTCTAAGCTCTGATGAAGTCGAATGTGCATTTAATAATGCTTGACGAAACACGTGTTGGCTGCTGAGAATACCTTGTGATTTGGAAGATTGCAATAAATACAGATTTGGAATTACGACTAGGATTGAGTTTGAACCCCTGTGTCGGATAACTTCTGGATATCTATCGAGTGGATTTCATCTTGATTTGAATTACTTGAAGATTAGATTCTTACTACGTGGACTTATTGACTCAACTGTTTTGTTTATTTTGTTTTAATTTTTATTAATGAGTGCTCCGTGAGAACTTTATAGCTTAAACCATAGACTTATTGCGAAAAAGTCTGAAAAAAGAAAAATGTTGGATCATAGAATCATTATGATTTGGGAAAAGGCAAAATCAGATACCTCTCCTAAAGGACCATATACATCGGAGCCCATGTAGATAGGGACAATAAGAGGCACTCTGTACAGGGAAGAGGAGGAAATAGAATCAGTGTCTCTAATATGGGAAGTCTGTTAATTTTGACAAAAAAAGTCCCACCCGACCAACAAAGCCTAAGTCCGCCAAATCTACTTCCTCAGTGGTCCCAGTAGTAATCGAAGAACTACCGGAAAACAAGGTAGCTCTGTAGGTGGCGAGGTCAGCCGGCCATGTTTGTCTTTAAGTTCGACTTCTAGAATACCTTTGTGTGCAGCTTGTTACCATTTAAGTATCCTAGTAACATTAAGTTCCATTACTGAACAAACCTGGAACATGGAGGCCGTAATTCATTCAGGAGCCACCGGAACTTTTATAGACAATTTTGCACAACTTATTGTCATAAAAGCCTTGGGCAAAGATGAACAAAAAATAGTACGGGCCGTGGCCTGGAAAGAGTTAACTACAGGCTTAATTCAATTCAACACTGAAAGATTAGTTATGACTTGCATTAACCTACATAAAAAAGAGCTATATTTCGATATAATTGATGCTCCATAATTCTGCATGACATTAGGTCTGCTTTGGCTCACCAATCATAACCCTCAGACAGATTGGAGTAAATGAGACATAACATTAACTTCAGGTTAGTGTGAACATCATTGTTATCTGGAACAACCAGATGCAAGGATGATCATTGTGCACAAATTTTCTAAACATGTTAATAGAGTGGTTTACTTTCAAGGTCTTCCAGATCTTTATGCGGATCTAGCATATGTATTTCACAAAAAGAAGGCTAATACTTTGGTCGAATATTTTGAAAACAGGTCCATTTGCCACCCCCAAATCCCCAGTGTCATCGCCTCAGAGGAGGCGTACTCCTTACCTGAATTAATTATCGGGCCTTAAATATCATCACAGTAAAAAATGTATATCCTTTACAGCTTATTTCTAGTTCACTAGCTCAGGTCAGAAATGCAGTGATCTTCACCAAGTTGGATTTTCAAAGGGCATATCATCTGGTCAGAGTCTGAAAGGGTGAGGAATGGAAGACTGCCTTCTGAACCAAGTTCAGGAAGTTTGAATATTAAGTGGAGCCTTTCAGTCTTTACAATGCCCCAGCAGCCTTCCAATTTTTCATAAATGAGATGCCAAGAGAATTCATTGATGTCTATTGTGTTGCATATATAGACAATATCCTCATCTATTCTTGTTCACTGTCTGAACACGTTTAACAGGTCCGCACTATTCTTCAACAACTGTTCAAAATACTAAATCCTAAATTGGGACAGAGTACCTTCAATACCACCAAGTTAGGATTTCTGGGTTACATTCTTAGTCCAAGGGGAGTTAGCATGGATCCCAAGAAGGTTGAAGAAGTCATTAATTGGCCAGGTCCTGTTTCAGTGAAACTAATTCAAAGTTTCCTCAACTTTGCAACATTTTATCAGAAACTCAGAGATAACTTCTCAAAAACAGACACTCCGATCACATGGTTGCGCCTCAAGGGTGTTGATGGAGCAAGGTTTCATAAGTACAGAAGCTTGCTCGGATTCAATCCTCTAGAAATAACATGTAACTTATTAACCAACATGTTTTGTGATTACTAAAAAAACGCACCACACAACATTTTAGTATCTAGGGGAAGCTTGTCTATGTGCTTTTACTAACAGAAACCAGAGTGTCTTAAAATGGCCGCCGAAAACGC
This sequence comes from Lissotriton helveticus, assembly GCF_964261635.1. NCBI lineage: Eukaryota > Metazoa > Chordata > Amphibia > Caudata > Salamandridae > Lissotriton > Lissotriton helveticus. Next base: position 1,488,292,622 of record NC_136068.1, on the reverse strand, counting down.
GGGAACCTTTCTGCGCATGCGTCTGCCTCATCTACGTGGTGAAACGTATCTATGCTTTTGGTGGGAATTTCTTGCAGCTGCGCACTAGTGCCAAGATGGCCGCTTCATGCTTTACATACTAATGCACATGCTCCTGCTCGAACTAAAACTTGTGTGTTCTGCTTAACTGTTAATGCTATAGTTAAAATAAAGTAATGGGGTTAGAGTAGAAATAAGTGGTATACAGTGCATTCATTTATTTTTGTATTCTAACACGTTTTTCTTTAACTTTATTATTAGCTTGCACTTGGGCCTGAAGGGTGACTTGAATCGCCATATTGAAATCCCTCTGCGAATATGCTGGAAGCACTAAGACACCTCGAGCGGTGGCATTGAAACCTTGCCAAAGACCGTCTTACCCGCGATGCGCCTGGGAACCTCACCCCATGACCTGAAAAAAGGAAGACAACTTGCACATTTTTTAAACATTGTATATTAAAATGAAATCATATTGCTGGTTGGAATAAAATCATGGGAAAGTAAATTATGGGCAGGGAACATTGATCAACTATGACGAATGGAAATTATCTCATACTAGTATGGTGTGATGACCTTTCCACGTCTTTCTGACCAATCAAATGAAATGAAGGGAACACATAGAATTTGCAACATTAAGGAGCTGATAAACACTCTGAAATTATATAACTTAGGTAGGATTAGTCAGTTAGATTGTCCGACTTGTCACAGACCTGTCACTGACCCAACGTATATTGAAGGAGAGTCGAGAGCAGGGTGTTAGTCGAGCACTCTGACAGAAGAATCAGGAGATTTACTGAGGGAGAAGAATCGATCTACCCAGTCGGGGTCCGAGAGTAGCCGTAGAGAGGGGTCCAACGCTGGCGATGCACTTAGCGGAGGTTACCTGTCCCGTCCTGCACCTGTCCGGTCCTGTTGGCACCTGATTAGTCAGGGAGCCCTTTCTTGTCCCAGCCCGTGACCAGGGTTGGTCCTTGCACCATTCTAGGTAAATATAATCTGTGTGGTATGTCCTTGTACCGTTTCCCTTTTTTACCCTTCTCAGGTACCAATGTTTAAAGGCATATTCTTAAAATCCTGCAAGATGTATGTTTTAATAGTTGTTTCTTACTTGCAACGTCCCTGATTACACTATTGTGGCACCTGACTCAATACATATTGCATAGATAAAGTGTTTAAAACTTCTCCCGAGTCTGTGGTTATTTTCCATGAAGGTAAATGTCACATCATTACCTATTATTCTAACTCCCTGATCCTTAGATGTAGGACTTAAAGCACAATTGACAAGGATTTGGTAAGTCATGGTGTACAGGTGTAAGTCCTAAGGTGAATTAAATTCTGATAGGCAGGAAGTTAAGCTGGATTACCGGTTCAATGTGTGAATGTTTATGGGCCCAGGTAAGTATGGTAAACTGAGCTGGTAATCCTGCGCCATCAGTGTCACATTTGATTGGGATTTAGCATCCGGATCAAGAACTGAAAGAAAAATGTTTTTCTACCCTGGTACTAGCACATCCAAATCCCATAGTCCTGTCTTTGTAGAAGCAGATGCTGCGCAATCTGCGTTAGGAGGAATTTTGTCACACAGGAACAACCCCAAAGGCCAAATGCATCCCATAGCTTACCATTCTCACAAATTGCATCTGGCAGAGAAAAATTACCTGATCACAGATTGGGAACTTCTAGCAATTAAGGCAGTTTTCAAAGTATTGCATCACTACCTATTGGATACTAAAAGCCCAGTTACCATTAATACATATCACCTGAATTTGAAATGTCTGCAATCAGCACATGATTTGTCTGCAGGACAACTCAGATGGACACTATTGGTAATTGAAACAATTTCATCACATATCTCCCAGGAAAAGAAAACGCTAAGGCTGATGCACTTTCACACATCGGGGGCACAAATCTCGATGTTTCACAAGAAGAACCCAAGCAAATCATTCCAGTGACATACCTTCAGTTTGTTTCTTTAGTGAGGACTGCAGGCTTCAAACGACACTGCCGCAAAAGCCGGCTGAGGGATCACTCTGATACTCAGCGGAATAAACTCAGCAAGATCTATTTCAGTTTGTGTTTTTAGCTTGTGGGGAAAACCGAAGTGCATCTTCCCTCAACTCTTCACCGGAGCTTGAACCTCCTCAGACTGGGCCGTATACACCTGGGTGCAGTGGGCTGCTCCTTCTGGTTTTCTGTGGTGTCCCTCCCCTACCCCGTCTTTGCAGCCCAGTATCAGCCTCACGTCAATATCTCCTTTTGCGGCACTGATTCCAGTGCCCGGCAGCCGTATTGAGAGGCACCCCTCGCGAGTAGGGGAGGGGTGCCTTTAGTGGGATTTAGTGCCAGAGGGAACGGTTTCGTTTCCCTGGAAGTGGGCAATGGGAGGGTCGCAAAGGAATGCGAGGAATGAGGGAGGCGCGTGGCGGTACCTCCCCGTAGGCGATAAAACTCCTGGACTCGAGGGTGTAGCCCTCTTTGTCCTCTCGCCTCTGGGGATTGCTGAAAGGTGCAGCGGGAGCAGTTGCCTTGGTGTGGGCTACCTGGGCCCGGCGGCGCTGGCGGTGATTCACAGAGGTGATGGGCCTCAAGGCGTAGCGGGGAAGCATGCGGGGCATCGATGGAATCAACGGCATTAGAATATGGAGAGATTTAGGGTTAATAAGATGGTGCGGTTGAAGGGCTCTTCTTACGTGGTAACGAAAATCCCGTGCGAGCTTTGGAAACGCGCACAGCTGAACAACTCTGAAGATCGGTTTCTCAGCTGACTATTAGCTTCTTGCCAGAAAACGAGACATCATAAAAGACACTTCGTTTGATGGTCTAGGACAAACATGGCATGGTTTTTAGGTCTCGGCCTATTCCCATTCCGCAGGAATGGAATAGGACGAGTCTATAGCAGTGAAACCAAGACTTAAACTAAGGTCTACCAAAAAGAGGTTTTCCGCGAGTGCATGTGCACATGCACGAGCCCGAGCCTTCTGCCTGCCTCCTAGGCAATCTGCTTCTTTGCCCCCCTGGTGTTTCTGGCTTGCTCTTCAAAGGCTCCCCATACCGCTCCTGCCTCCCCGCCCACTGCTTCACACTTCACGGCCGCCAGGCCGTGAGCTCGCATTTCTGCCCAGCAGCTTCAAAGGGATCTTCTTTCCCGCCCACTGCTTCACACTTCACGGCCTGGCGGCCGTGACTCGCATTTCTCCTCCCACCTCCCCACAGCAATGCCAAGAGCTTGTTTTACAGGTTCCTAGAGGCCTTTCAGATTCCCTATCATTCAGCAGCTTGACTTCAAAGGGATTTCATTTCGCGGCCGTGTTTTTTCTGCCCCTGTTAGGCTCGTTTTTTTTGTGCCTTTGCCATCTTCTTTCATCACATATTCACCATCCTGACAAAATGCATCCACAGGCACAGACATTAATGGGTCACCCTCTTTTCGAACCTTTTATCTCCCTCTTAAAACTGTCCATTTGCTTTCAGCTTAAAGGGATCTCTCTCTCTTATACTCATGACTAACCCCCCTCCTCCCCCCTCATCGGAAAGTCAACGGATTGTCAACTATGCTGATTGGTGGAGGGAGAGCTCATATTATACTGGCGTGTTTCTATTGCACGCTTTTCACTGTATTTCTTTCAACAAGTGTCCTGCCCATCCGCAAGCAGCAGACATCCACAAGCGTCAGACATCACCAAGCGTCAGACATCACCAGGCGTCAGACATCCGCAAGCATCAGACATCCACAAGCGTCAGACATCCACAAGCGTCAGACATCCACAAGCGTCAGACATCACCAAGCGTCAGACATCCGCAAGCGTCAGACATCCGCAAGCATCAGACATCCGCAAGCGTCAGACATCCGCAAGCGTCAGACATCCACAAACATCAGGCATCCACAAATATCAGACATCCACAAGCATCAGACATCCACAAGCATCAGACATCCACAAGCATCAGACATCTACAAGCGTCAGACATCCACAAGCGTCAGACATCCACAAGCGTCAGGCATGCACAAGCGTCAGGCATGCACAGGCGTCAGGCATGCACAAGCGTCAGGCATCCAAAAGCATCAAGCATCCACAAGCAACAGACATCCACAAGCATCAGACATCCACAAGCATCAGACATCCACAAGCGTCAGGCATCCAAAAGCATCAAGCATCCACATGCATCAAACATCCACAAGCAATAGACATCCACAAACATCAGGCATCAGACATCCACAAACGTCAGGCATCCACAAGCATCAGACATCCAAAGGCATCAGGCATGCACAAGCGTCAGGCATGCACAAACGTCAGACATCCACAAGCGTCAGACATCCACAAGTGTCACACATCCACAAGTGTCACACATCCACAAGCAACAGACATCCACAAGCAATAGACACCCACAAGCAACAGACATCCACAAGCGTCCGGCATCCACAAGCGTCCGGCATCCACAAGCGTCAGGCATCCACAAGCGTCAGGCATCCACAAGCGTCAGGCATCCACAAGCGCCAGGCATCCACAAGCGTCAGACATCCACAAGCGTCAGACATCCACAAGCGTCAGACATCCACAAGCGTCAGACATCCACAAGCATCAGACATCCACAAGCGTCAGACATCCGCAAGCATCAGACATCCGCAAGCGTCAGACATCCGCAAGCGTCAGACATCCGCAAGCGTCAGACATCCGCAAGCGTCAGACATCCACAAGCGTCAGACATCCGCAAGCGTCAGACATCCGCAAGCATCAGACATCCGCAAGCGTCAGACATCACCAAGCGTCAGACATCCACAAGCGTCAGACATCCGCAAGCGTCAGACATCCGCAAGCGTCAGACATTCGCAAGCGTCAGACATCCGCAGGCGTCAGACATCCGCAAGCATCAGACATCCGCAAGCGTCAGACATCCGCAAGCGTCAGACATCCGCAAGCATCAGGCGTCAGACATCCACAAGCGTCAGGCATCCACAAGCGTCAGGCATCCACAAGTGTCAGACATCCACAAACATCAGGCATCAGACTTTTATTTAAGTATTAATTATTTTAAAAAAATTAAAAAACATTGTTATTTGTAATATCAATACATGTAAGTCACGTAAATACAACACATATTGCATTACAAATGCTATAGGTGTCACATTTGCGAAAGTTATAACTATTGGCATGGTAAATGAGAAAGCTATTAATTTCGCTATTTTCAAAAAGAAAACCTAAATAAAAAATGTGTCATTTACAATACCAATAGCTCAAACTTTCCTAATACGAGACCTATTGCATTGCAAATGCTTGTTTAATGTTTCAAAAGTACAACTAGAGCTGACGATGCCAAGAAGAGACCCATAGCAGCTGGCTCTCTGTTCATCTCTGGCAGAAGAGGGATGGTTTGAGCGCTGGAATCAAAATAACATAACACGGGTATTTGTAGAGTGCACGTTCGGCCAAAAGGGTATTTGGACGCGGAATAACGGATGCTTATTGTTGATCGTTAATCAGTCCATATTACAGTAAACGTTTGGCAGCCCCTAGCTACTGCCTGGTTAGGGCGCTGTTGTGGGTTCGAAAAACGGAAGAGGGATGATTTTATATATTTTCAGCTTTAGCACCTTAAATATTGGGCATATTTGTTCCCGAGTATAAAATGTTTTCTAAAGCTGGTTTGAGCGCTGGAGTCGTAATAACATAACACAGGTAATTGTAAAGTGCACGTTCGGCCAAAAGGGTATTTGGGCGCTGAATAACGGAGGCTTATTGTTGATCGTTAATCAGCACTGCTAGAGGTTATGTGGAGGTGATAAAGCACACAGAAGTTTAATTGCTGTATTTTACTCTTCCTTTTTTGTCGGCGGCGCATCACGTGAAAATGGTGACAACAGGGTCGCAGGTCTGCGACTGACATGAACTGGCGGAGAGGCAAGGTATCAATGGCAACAGACATTGACGAAGGTGGCTGTGACTGGCAGGAACTTGAGGAACGACAAGGTCGCAATGGCAGCAGACATGGGCGAAGGCTGCTGTGCTCCGTATGTTAACTAAATTGTAGGCGGTATGCAGATTGGCTCAGGGCAGGTGTAGCTAGTTTGGTGGAGAGGGTAGCGCAAGAGCAACACAGAGCCTGCTTCGCAGCGCTGCAAAGCGTCTAGCATAGTCAGTGTGGGCGGGCTGATGCCACAGAGGGCTGGGCGAGATCAGGCGAGTGCAGAGAAGATAAGCATTGCTCAGGTTAGGCAGCCGCAAGATGAAATGTGGGACTTGGAAGGCAGCACACGGGGATGGGAGCCGAGCATAAGTACGTTTAATGGGAACTGATACGCATGGCAGAAGAGAAAATACAGGCTTCTGCCTTTGGTAAACGCTGGAATGAGGAACCTGTCCTCGGGGTGGGAAAAGGGCTGTGCAGCATCGTTACTCTTAGGTGGTATCGCATAAGGCCGGGTCCGCGCTCAGTATTAGCGGGGCACAGGAGGGCTACAAATGTAACCAGGGGGAGGTGCAATTGGGCATCCGGCGTGCTTTCCTAGGAGGAAAAAATAAATAACTAAATAAATTGTTGCCCAAGAAAGCGGATACATCAAAGGTGACAAAGATAAGGCGGGGTTAAAGTAGTAAACTTGAGCTACTCGGAAGGGGGAGAGCAAGTGGCCAAGCAACTAAGGCGGTCGCTCGCTGAACTAGGAAACCAGGTTCGAGTCTCGGCAGAGACGCATAGCAGGCGGTGATTCTGGACAAACCGATCTTTTTAGTGATAGTGGATCAGCATCTGGACCCTACATAATATGTAGCCCGAGGATAAAGAATTATCCAGTCTTGGCAGGGATGCTTAATAGGTGGTGGCTCTGGACTGATCAATTAATCCCCGTGCCTAAAATAGAATTCAGGTTCCGTGGGTAAGGTGAATGGGGCCTTGGGCTTAATTGATCCAAGGGTTTTCTGGTGCTCAGCACCAGCATTTAGAGCTATAGACTTTACAACACTAATTCCTGCCCCCCAAACCATGCTTTCACTTTTGGGGGGCCTCGTGCACTCTGAAGTGGTGCAAGGGTAGCAGTGACGGCTAGTCAAGTAAGTACTGTGATGGGCAGCGAAGACAGTGGCAATGGAGGGTGCAAAACTGGGATGGCTTCCTCATGAGGGCCCTAGCACTTATGGGGTTACACATTAAGCATTTAGGGGGCTCATGTGAAACGCTTTGGTACTTGGGTCTAGCTCACGCTCGGTAGAACTCCGCGCAGGTTTTTCTATTGGGCCCGGAGAGATTAAATATATACAGCTAGCTAGTGGAGACAACCACTTTGCAATTTAGGCCGAGTTGAACGCTCATTTGCTAATTGGGTCGGGTGATTTTAGTTTTGATTGACAGACCAGAGTGACGTTTGTCAACACAAACTGGGAGAGTGCACAGTTATGTCAGAGTCTCATTACGTGGCAAACAATACAACTGCTCTGCGCTTTGACCGAGTGAGGGAGTTTTCAGGGTGCTAACTCGGAAAGGGGTTTAATGTGTTGCATGGCGTGCGGTAGTGCTGCACGCAGAAAATGAAGCCGGAACTGGTTTGCCAGGTTTTACGTTAATTTATGGTGCTGACTCCCTATAAGACACATAACAATCATGGCTACTTGCTCCCTCTCGTGGGATAATGTCATTGTTTCAGGTTCCGCGGCAGATGAGGGCGTAATGCAGGATAGCGCCTCCACATGGGCGGAGCTTAGATCAATGCACAGTGAGAGGACGAGGGGCTTGAGTAAGGTTCCCATGTGGCGGGGCGGGGGGGGTTCCACAGAGTGGGGGGTCTGAAGCAGCAAAGCGCTACTGCTTCACAGGGACTGCCGCAGAGAGGCAGCAAGAACAATGAATGCCATGGTAGAGGTGGGCTCGCAGCTATCCAGGTCAGGGGCGTGAGACTCAAGAACCCATTGCCAGGTCGAAAGCAGCAAGACTCGGGGGTGGGCATGGCTATGGGAATGGTGTTCCAGATCCCTTGGGAACTGCCACAGTATGTATGTTGTATAAAGTTTCAAGGCCGGAAGGATCCAACGGTACTAGGCCAGCATCCTCGGTCAATATTTAATGCCAGATGTTTTCGGTCGTCGACCAAGTAGGAGGGCATTGCATCATGGGGGTGTTAGGAGTGTTGTCTGCACTTCAGAATGGGCTGTTGGCTTCAGTGGGATGCCAGGGTAGGGTGAGAGAAATAGAATAAGCTGATAAGCTAGTCACTGCACTCTGTTGAGGCAACTATGTGTGGGCGGGCATCAGATATGAGGTAGCTCCCTAACTCCGATCTCGAGAGCACCAGTATCGGGGCTACAAATTAAGGTCCTGCTCAAAAAGGAACTCCCTAAGTTACTATAGCAGTATAAGTTGGCGGCAGAGGCGATTAGCCCAGGGGGATTTTGCTTCTGTTGTTTAAGTCAAGTAGCAGGCAGCGAGTCGCCTTCAAATCTCGTTAAGGGTGTTGGAGAGGATTTCAGGGTGAAAGAAACCTTAAGGTAAGACAGGATTGTCGGCTCCATCCCGGTAAGGTTTTCAGAAGGTACTTTGAAGTTGCTCAAAAGTGGTTTCAATGATACATTAAACAAGACTGGTAACACCGCCATAAGTGCCCGGTGGGAACCCTGGTTTTAGGACAGTCTTGATAGAAAGATAGCGTCCTATTCTAATGATTTGTAGTCTGTGAGATGCATAGGGATGGGGACAGTTAAAAGGGCACCTTTGATGCTCATTCATTCCTGGGGGATGTGAATGGGAGGAAGTCAAATGTAAGTATCACAGAGGAGTTTGGCATCAAAGACAGCAGGAAGGTCGAGCAGGCAGTCATTACCTGAGTCTGGAAGGAAAGTAACTATCCGCAACTGCGCAGGAGCCTTTTCAATGCTGTGGCATTGTCAGAAACCAGATTGCAAGGAAATGAAAATTATCGGCTTGTATAGGGATGAAGATTTGTACCACTACACAGCTTTCAATGTTAGGACAGCTGTGATGGCTGAGGCTGCGCAGCATAATTAAGATGGAGTGGGAAAAGCATTTGGACGGCTCGTCTCACTAGCAGGTGGTGAAGCCCTCGGTGAGGACTGAAGGTGCTCAGCGCAGTTAACATGGAATGGGTAAGGCATGTAAGAGGCTTGTCCCAATAATAGGTGGCGAAGTCATGGGTGAGGATTACGGGGCGCAGAACAATTAACATGGACGTCCCAACAACAGGTGGCAAAGTCCTGGGGAAGGACTGGGGGTGGCAGCAGCACATTTAACAAGGAGTGGGTAAGGCATTTGTAGGCTCTCCCAATAACAGGTGGCTGAGTTTTTGTGGCATGCTATACAAGCAAGAGGTGAAGGTGAGGACTACGGGGCACAGAACAATTAACATGGACGTCCCAACAACAGGTGGCAAAGTCCTGGGGAAGGACTGGGGGTGCGCAGCACATTTAACAAGGAGGGGGTAAGGCATTTGTAGGATCTCCTAATAACAGGTGGCTGAGTTTTTGTGGCATGCTATACAATCAAAAGGTGGAAAGGTGGACAAATTCAATATTACGGTAGCTCTACTCAGGTTGACAGTCACAGACATGCGGAGTTGCTACGTATTTTAAGCATCATCAGGCCTCGGTGGGGACCGAGGGTGCGCAGCTCAAGTAACATGGTATGAGTAAGGCATTTTAAGTGCTCATCCCAGCAGCAGGGGAAAAAAACACTTTAATACATAGGCAATGTGGGGAATTGCCAAACAACCAAGGTGCTTTAGGCTAGCTGTACTTAAATTGCCAGTTGATTGCGTGCCGGGTGGCTCTGGTCTTTAAGCATCAGCAGTTTTCGGTGAGGATGGAGGGGGTGCGCAGCACAATTAAAATGGAGGACGTAAGACAAAGGCAAACTGGCTGGGGGACTGCTGGTGTGGTAATTCATGTAGAAGCAGAGCAGGGCAGATTTTGGCGCATCCGGAGGAGAGAGCACACAGGGTGAAGGGAATTCACCATCATTGAATAGGGTTGGAGGAGCTGCATTTGGGGGACCTCATGGCCCATTTACAGGGAGCGCTTAATAAAGGCATAGAATTGTTTGTCCAAACTATACTGGGAGGCATAGCGTCACATACAAAAGGTGAAGCCCAGAGTGTTATGACAAAAAGTTGAAGCAGTTTTTGGGGCGGGGGAGGGCAAGAGCGCCAGTGGGCTCCTTGCCCTGTGGCGGGGTCCCGAACAAGAGGAAAAGACTGGGGATTTCTTTTGGTGGAAACTGGCTGACCCTGGAATAGGGAGGCGGTCATTGGGGCTCTGGGCTGGCGGGAGAGGGGGGCTGTCCTGCTGGTGGCCCTGGCCTCCCCGGCCCTACCCAAGTAGCCGGTGCTTGGATGAAGCAACATGATTCCTCATATGGAAGTAATGGTAAGGGTATAGGTTGTGTCCTGCTGGTACAACACCCCTCAAGAGTGATCTAGAGATGACGAATTGTAAATACATGGTAACCGGGGGGCGCATATGTACTGCGACTCCTTATGTGGAAGTAATGGTAAGGGGTTGGGTTGTGTCTTGCTGGTACAACACCCCTCGAAAATGGATATAGAGATGACGAATTGTAACTACATGGTAACCTGGGGGTGCATATGTATACTGCGACTCCTTATGTTCAGTAATGGGTGTATGTTATGGTTAATTAAACTGGTCAAAATGGAAGGTCTATCAACAAATAAAAATGGTGTTATTTGACAAATAATAAAAGCTACGCAGTGAACACCAACCACTTGTAAAGTGTCTTTGTGGTGGGGTGGTGGACGAATGGCACGTGATATCCCCACTACAAGAGGCACCGCCCGCGAGTAGGGGAGGGGTGCCTTTAGTGGGATTTAGTGCCAGAGGGAACGGTTTGTTTCCCTGGAAGTGGGCAAGGGGAGGGTCGCAAAGGAATGCGAGTAATGAGGGAGGCGCGTGGCTGTACCTCCCCGTAGGCGATAAAACTCCTGAACTCGAGGGTGTAGCCCTCTTTGTCCTCTCGCCTCTGGGGATTGCTGAAAGGCGCAGCGGGAGCAGTTGCCCACCTACCCATCCCTAAGTTTGAAGTAGAGTTGGCGGGTCCCGGACAAGAGGAAAAGGCCGGGAATTTCTTTTGGCAGAAACTGGCTGACCCTGGAACAGGGAGGCAGTCATTGGGGCTCTGGGCTGGCGGGAGAGGGGGGCTGTCCTGCTGGTGGCCCTGGCCTCTCCGGCCCTACCCTAGTAGCCGGTGCTAGGATGAAGCAACATGATTCCTCATATGGAAGTAATGGTAAGGGTATAGGTTGTGTCCTGCTGGTACAACACCCCTCAAGAGGGATCTAGAGATGACGAATTGTAAATACATGGTAACCGGGGGGCGCATATGTACTGCGACTCCTTATGTGGAAGTAATGGTAAGGGGTTGGGTTGTGTCCTGCTGGTACAACACCCCTCAAGAATGGATATAGAGATGACGAATTGTAACTACATGGTAACCTGGGGGTGCATATGTATACTGCGACTCCTTATGTTCAGTAATGGGTGTATGTTATGGTTAATTAAACTGGTCAAAATGGAAGGTCTATCAACAAATAAAAATGGTGTTATTTGACAAGTAATAAAAGCTACGCAGTGAACACCAACCACTTGTAAAGTGTCTCAACACTTCACCGGAGCTTGAGCCTCCTCCGACTGGGGTGCATACTCCTGGCTGCAGTGGGCTGCTCCTTCTGGTTTTCCGTGGTGTCCCTCCCCCACCCCGTCTTTGCAGCCCAGTATCAGCCTCACGTCAATGGCTCCTTTTGCGGCGCTGATTCCAGTGCCCGGCAGCCGTATTGGTTTGGACTAGGCCCCCAGGATGAAGACCTTTTTGTTTCCTTACCGGGAAGAGACAGGAGGACTCTGGTGCTACCGGTGCCTCTTACATACCGGTAAGCCACCCTCACGAGCTCTGCCACAACCTTAAATCAGATGCGTGATCCCCTGGCAGACCCCGACAAAGACTGCTCCCTTCCTGTTTCCACCAGAGTTTCTGGGACAGGTACCTGCCGCCTCAGGAAGAAGCAGCGTCTTTCTTCACCAGCAGTAGGTGTTAGTGCTGAAATGCTGACAGAGTGCAGGTCTGCAGCGCTCCAGGGAGTGTTACAGGGCCATTATAGTGCCAGCCTGACTGATTGCTGTACAGTCCCCTGCCCTCAATCCCCAGTCCAAGCTACAGATCGTGCTGTGTTTAGAAATAACTTATGGGATTTAAAAGCACCTGCTGCAGAGTTCCTTGTGTGTCCAGCAGTTTTCAGGCAACAATAAAAATGTCAAGATAACTCTGGTGATTAATGTTACTGCTGCAGAGGGATTGTAGTTTAGTCTAGTGGCAGTTTTGACTCATAAAACAGCGTAGAGGGTTAATATACCTGCTGTAAAGAACATGTACCATGCAAATCACTGAACTGTATTCTATGTGGATAGCTCAGTAGGTTAATGAATTTGCTACTGAGATCCTTTTTTTATTTACAGTTCAAAAGTTATAGTCCTAATATAGCACAGTGATCTATGAACTCTCATCAAAGAGCTGCATGCATTGTGTATGGTGTATGATGTTAAAAAATGATTTCCCCTGTCTTTCATTATCATAAAGTTGCTACGAAGGATTTGTTTTGTAGAAATACATTCTTGTTAGTAAAGCCAACCCCAATTACTCTGGTATGCTTTAAATCATAGCTTGTGCTTTTCCAGACTATTCACCGACTGCTACATGAACGTGTACTCCTTCGACCCAGCAATGCTGTAACGAAGATTTTTCTGCTAATATTACGTTTGGGAAAATTTGAATAATACGGTCCCTTCGCGCCTTGATGGCTATTAACTCAGGCTTTAATCTATAAAAATAAAGCTGATTCATAAAAGTATCAGAACGAATCATCATCGATTGTGAAATAAGGGACTTTTTTTTTAATCAATATTCTCAACGTCCTGAAGATGGTCTAGTGGACTGTGACAAAAATAGACTGAAACGTCGACTATAACACCTATTCGTCAGTTGAATTTAACATGGGCAATAATTGTTTTATATAAATTCTACAAATTCCCTTAAAATTTCCTTTGTAAAGGTGTCCACAATTGTAACTGAGAAGAACACTTGATCATATGTGAACCTTGCCTTCCAGCTACATAGTGTTGTTTGTTTTCTATGTACCCTACAAAATCGACCTATTTTTCATATAAAAGTAGTTTTCTTTGAATATGCACACCTGTGTTCCATGTCATTGTTTTTCTTGATTAATTAATTGTTGTCTGTTTGAAGATTTATATATTGAATTTCTTTGAAATTGGATTTTGAATAAGTTGACAGTAAGTTACTTAGACTTACCTCATGTATTCTTTCCCAAACAAATTTCTTTTGATCTAAATCCCTTGTAGGCACACCTACCGCTCATACTTTTCCAGACCAAGCACTTAAAATATACTGCCTACTAGTATTGTTGACATGTGAGTCCTGCACTATGTAATTCTCGTTTTCTTATGAAACAGTTCCTATAGGCTGATTTACTAAATTGTGATTCTTTGTCTCTGTATAATAATGTGTGATGTAAAGTGCTCTAATACCCTACACTGGTCTGAGTAGCACTACAAAACAAATGCAATGCATGTGATAGAGGAGCTATGGAGAGATAAAGGGCAATTTTGGATGGTGGTAGTGAGGAAATACACAGGGAAAGAGAACACAAAAGATTGTCGCACCAGACTCCAACAACGACCTGTTTTCAGGTAAAGTACCTTCTTTATTCTGGATGCTTGATGTATTGCAACTCATTCTTGCCAACAGCCTTGTGACTAAACACCTTCACTTCACAGCTCTTTGTACCTTTTAATGCCTTCTAAAAACAGAACATTTAGTGCTCCGTGCCAAGCAGACGTTGGGTAAGAGGCAGATACGGCAACAGCCCGCTGTGCAGCTCCCATCCCCAGGCTAATTGTGAAACAAGCGGTTTGAGAGAAAGCCTCCTGCTTGGTCCCTCAGTAGCACCCCTGTGTGCTCTGCACACCCAGTCTAAATGTGCAGCTTTCTCCCACCACATGGGTTTGACACCTCTGACTCTCTTCCCTGCTCGTTGCCTTATCTCCGTCACAGAGTGCCAAGAGACACACTACCTTTCACACTGATCATCATTTTAAAAGACAAGCTGTAGCAAAAGACAGCCTCTAATGACCTGTGTGCTCACTGGAAACCTCTGGGCATATGGGGAAGGCTGTGTATATGCCCGCGCTGGTGCGCATCCTGGAGGGAACATCGCTCAGGACACTAATACCAACTAACTGTGTGGATAGGAACACCCGGAGCCTAATATCTGCCACGATACCTGAACTCTTTAGAAAGAAAAAGTGAAGCCACACTAAACCTAGGCTATCCTGTTTTAGGTTTAAACCTATAAAAACAGATAAAATCCCATCGAAAGGAAAATAGTCCTCATGAGTGTAAACATATAAACACTGAAAAAACACCTTCAGAACCACAAACTAAATGCCATGAGAAGAAAGGCAAAGGTGAGAGAAAGAGTAATTTGTATTTCTTCCTGAAGGGGCAAATATAATGTAACTTTGTTATACAAGGCAACAGCACGTAAGACTGGGCTAACACTATTCTGCTTGAGTTTTGTTGTTTAAATATTGTTTCTTCTTCATTTTGCCTTTTTAACTTTTCTGGTCTTTGACTAAAGATGCAGGGTTTAAAAGCATGTTTTAGGTATTATTTAATTATTTTATAAACTGTAGAGAATCGGTAAATATCATCATCATATTTGGGCTACGTTTGATTCGTTGACTGATAGATAAAATGCCTGGTTTCATAAGAATCTTTCCCAATATGTACCATCACATTTACCCACAGACAGAAAATGGGTGAAACCCTAGTGATATATCACCCCCCTTTTCTTGCGAGTCGGTATTCATAGTAGGTGAATTGCCAAACATCCCAGGCTTTAAACATTCAATGAACGTTGTGGTGACCGGAATATGTGAAAAGAGTGCTGGCGCCAAGCATCTGAGGTAGTGTTGAAAACGAGACACCAGACATTTGAAAAACATGGAATGCAGTGTCACTTGGAATGCTGCTGCGAAACGTTCTTACCAACTTCAACAAAGATTGGAGTGATATTGTTTGTATTTGCAGTAATTCAGATATGTATAGGAAAAAGTTAAATGATGACCTGTCAAAATCGATATCTGAGCTGAGGTGCTTCCCTGTAAGAGATCCTTGCCACTTGCTAGATGGAATGCTGAAAGCACCTTTACAATCTTCTGAGTTAATGCAGAATGCTATTGACTTTGTAGTCCATTCTGGTGCACTGTTTTGTAATGCGCGGAAACTAAAATGCTAATATTTCTCATTTTGTGCTTTGTGTTACATCAAAGAAAGAGTCATCCCAACTGTGTCATTTAGCCAGTGGTTCTTTTTACTAGAGGCCTTGAATGCTACATTATCCATGTGGCAACCGTTTACAGATTTTTTGCTTAGTGATGATGCCAAACGCAAGAAATGTGAGGATCTTTGGTCGCATATTGATAATGATGTGTAAAAAAGTACACTCTACAGCATTCTTAGAGTTTTACAGGAAAACATGACTTCTGTAGTGGACATAATCGAAAACCGAAAGCCTGAAAGCACCCTTCTCTACCAAGTGTTCAGCGTAATTGCTGTAGATGTGAAACATCTCCTTGAGAGCAGGCTGGCCGACACTTTTAGTGGCTTTGGCACTGCTACATGTTCCATGTTAGAATGCTTGCCACTTGGTAATCAAGGATTTGTTGAGGAGGTATTCAGGAAATTTTCTTTTACAGTGCACAGGAAATGGCTTGCAATGATACTAGAATTGTCCCTCCACCATCCATGGCATTTGAAGTCAATGAATCCTCTCGGAAGGTACTCTGTACTAGTTCTATACCCCTTCCCGTGAAGGGAAATTTTCTCCGGACTTCCAAAACCACTGCTTCATTTTTGACTGCTTCAATAACTGAGGGCATATGTGCCCAGTTCAACACATATTTTGCAGAACCTGTCCCAGAGAATTGCAATGTGCAGGTGCACCAGTATTGGCATGGAAAGCTATGTCAGAGGCCAGAAAGCAGATTGTGTACTGGCTGTTTTGCCGTTGCCCGTCTCGTGTGCCAATATTGAGAGAGACTTTTCACAGATTATCTTTTACATAGGAAGGAAAGAGTGAGCGCACATGACCAAAGACTCACTAAAGAAAGATAGTACAATAAGTTTGATTTGTAAAAATGTATTTGGACCTCATATACCCTGTATGTACACTGTCTATACACATGCACCATCAGTGCAGAAATAAAGCAATATTAAAAGAAAAACATTCGGGGGCGTGGCTACGAGGGCGAAGATGGCGGACGTGGCTTGCTAGAGCTCCCGCCAGCCCGATACCTATCCGCATATTTATCCTGGCCTCCGGACCCCTGTGACACCCCACACCTGCGGCGGAGGTTGCGGCACGAGAAAGGAGCCCTCGGGTGCAAGAATCGGGATTCCAAGAGCTCTGGCGGTAGAAATACCGGAGGCGACATTCTGAGGCCTATCCGCATCGTGGGCAGCCGGGGCCTCGAGTTTGGTGATCCCCGACCGGAAGCGCCCTTGGTCGGCAGACTGGTGGAGAGGCGGGACCCGCGATTTGGGCCCTGCGCAGTCAGCCGAGCAACGGAAGGCAGTGTACAACGGCCCCGCGGAGGTGGAGAGGGTCCCGGTGCCACAGAAGTGCAGTGACGGGGCTGCGGCCTACTTCGGGCAGCAGGAGCCGGGGACTCGAGTTTGGCGACCTCCGTCACCGAAGGTACAGCGCAGGCAGCGGCGAGACTGCTGTTGGAGTGGGCCCCCCCGAGTGAGACTTTGCATACGATCTAGACCTGGGGGCTCGTGCGCGGACCTGTCCCGCTAGAGTTGGGGGCCCCCCCCTGGTGCTTGATATCCCGAGTGCCGGTACACTGGTGTGAGAGAGGGAGGGGGTGCGCGCGTCGAGCCCCTAGGCCACTGAGCGACGAGCGGTGGAGCTGGTGGAACTGTTGCCGCATTTGATCGCCCTGGGGTGACGGACTGTGGTGTGGGGGACCCCCCAATCGCATGCTGCGAGTGTTTGGCGGAGGACAGCCGTGGCTTGAACCGCCTGGGAGCAGAGACCCTGAATTTGGTGGATTACCCCATCGGCCCCCTCGGCAGCCCCGTGGAGGTGGTCCGGTGTTGGTGGTGACCATTGGTGCCGTGAGACCCGTCGCTGAGAGGTCTGTGAGGCGGTAGCCCCGGATAGTGCCGGATCATGACCAGAGGTGGGGGAGGGCCTGCCAAGCAGGGACCCATCGACAAGTTTACGGGCCTGAGTGGAGGCTCCGGAGCATCTGGTGGTCCGGGGTCGGGCCCCGACAACGCAGCGCTTATGGCGGCCATTACCCAGTCCAGGGACATGCTGGATGCCAAGATTGGGGCAGTTGGAGCCGACGTGACCCTATTGCGCCAAGACCTGCGCAACGCCGTTGCACGGATAACAGAGACGGAATCGCGGATTTCGGTTGTGGAGGACGATGAGGGGACCCTGAAAAAGAAGATGGCGGCGATGGAGAACATTCAGCGGGGCTTGGCGCTCAGGGTGGAGGATGCGGAAGGACGGGCGCGCAGAAATAACCTCCGCTTTGTGGGCTTTCCGGAGGGATGTGAGAAGGGGCACATGGAACGATTTCTATCCCAGTGGCTGGAGAGTTGGCTCCCCCCGGACGTCCTGTCCCGTTGCTTCGTGATTGAACGCGCCCATAGGGCCCTGACCCAGAAACCGCCGGCGGGAGAGAGGCCTAGACCGGTGATCGCTCGGCTCCTGAACTTTCACGACAGGGACACGATATTGCGGGAAGCCAGGGCAAAAGACTCCCTTCTTTTTGAGATTAGGCTTGTGCAACAGCAGCGGCATTCATTCATCGCCGCCAAGGCGAAACTTCAGGGCCTAAAGATCCAATACTCCTTGCTCTATCCGGCCCGCCTCCGGGTGGTCTTTCAATCCCGCACCCATTTCTTCGACGCGCCGGAGGAGGTCTTCAAGTGGACCGATGAAACTGTGAACGTCAGGCCCCATGCTCAGCCGGGATTGAACCCGGGCAGATCGAGAGACTCATCGCAGGACAGGGGGGACCAGACGGCCCGGGCCGCACGACACAGATGGTCTCGATCTAGAAGACGTTCTGCCTCGAGGAGTGGTTCTCCTGCGGGGACACAAGACGCCCCCGATCAAACTGGCAAGGGATGATGTGATACTGTGGGGCTGTACATTCCGCTGGGAATGATGAGGGCTCCAGATGGAGAGGAGCTGTCTCCTAATACTTTGCTGTATTGAGGGCTGCCTGCTGCACCCCTGGTTGTGGCTAATCGACTTGTTTGTCTCTTTACGGGAGGGGTGGGGAGGGTGGGGTTCGGGGTGCTCCTGATAGGGGCTACTTGCCTCCTACGTTGGTGGGAGTTGTCAGGGGAGGGGGGAGTTCGTACTGTTTGAAGGGGTAGTTGGGATCCATTGGTATGGTTGGCCTTGGGAACTATGTTTTGGGCCCGAGGACACCCATGCCGCGACAGATACTTCAGTGTTTTATGAGGTATAGGGGTGGGGGGTATGGAAGTAAGGAGGGGTGGGCCAGGGTAGGTTGGGTTGGGGTAGGGGTGGGGGAGGGGGTGTTGTTGTTATGGGGAGTAAGGGCGTAAGGGGTGAAATGCACGTGATTTCTAATGTATTGCTGATGCTTGAGATGTGTGGAGGGGCGGGGCACTGGAGGCTGGATGGGTCCATTTCACTTGATAATGGCTGACACACCGCCGTCGGGGCTCCCCAGGGAGTCCATACGAGTAATAACTTGGAATGTGAGGGGGATGCTCGACAAGATCAAGCGGGGCGCTGTCTTGCGGTGGGGGAAGAGGGAGGTGGCTGATGTGCTCTTGTTGCAAGAAACACACATGTTGGGGACAAAAGTGCTTAGCCTGCAAAGGTTTGGTTATCAACAGGTGTATCATGCTGGATTCTCGAGGGGGTCCAGAGGAGTTGCTATACTAGTGCACCGCAGGCTAGCGTACGTCCATGAGAAACAATGGTCTGACCCACAGGGTCGATACGTCTTCATTAAGGGGATGGTAGGGACGGAACCTGTGGTCTTTGGTAGTGTCTATGCTCCTCCCCCGTTGCAATGGTCCCTGTCTGAGAAGTTGTTTGCAGTGTGGGCGGATATTCCGGAATCCTTGGCAGTGCTGGGGGGTGACTGGAATGACGTTATGGATGTATGTCTGGATCGTCGGAGATTGCAGGGGGGGTTGACAGCGGCTGCCCCTACCCGGTTGAATGCACTGGTGGATGGGATGGGCTGGGCAGATGTGTGGCGACATATGCATCCTAGGGCGCGAGATTTTACGTATGTTTCGGCAGTGCATGGTTCGTTTTCACGCCTGGATTATGTCTTTATGCCCCATGCTTTTCTTGACAGGGTGTGGGAGGCCGAAATATTACCTAGAGGATTGTCGGATCACTCCCCGGTAGCAGTAAGGATGGGACTGCGGCGGGCACGTCAACCGTTCCGCTGGAGAATGTCCCCGTGGCACCTTCAGCAGGCCGCATATGTTCAACACCTGCGCGGTGCAATTGCGCATTATTGGCGGGAGAACCTGGTAGAGGAGATGGATGCAGTCGTGGTTTGGGAGGCTATGAAGCCCACCTTGCGAGGGGTGGATATTGCATGGTGTGCGGCGGCGCGCAGTCAGCGTAGGGAAGCGATTGCTGAGGCAGCAGCGCAGGTGGGACGTCTGGAACGGCAGTGTCAGGAGGGTGGAGATGAGGTGGCGGTAAGGTTGCTCCTGCAGGCGCAACAATCATACGCTTCTGTGCTCCTAGATGAGACTCGACAGGCTTGGCTAGCCACGCGGAGCAGAATCTACCAATGGGGGGACAAATCCTGTTCTATGCTTCATAGACTGTGCCAGCGTACTTTCCAACCGATTACACTTCCGGGCCTCGCCGACGTAAATGGGGTGGTGATCACGGACCCGTCGGAGCTGGCGGCGAGCTTTGCCCTCTACTATAAGGAGCAATACGCTGCACGGGACTGTCTCTCGGCCGATGGGATAGATAAGTTTATTAGAGACCTGCCTCCGAAGACGGTCTCTGACGAAACTAGGAAAGCGCTGGACCTTCCCCTTACAGCGGAGGAACTGGGAGACGCGCTGGGACAGCTTAATACTGGGAAGGCACCTGGACCTAGTGGCTTCCCCTGCGAATTCTATAAAACCTTCCATCTCCAACTGGGGTCCCACTACCGTGCTGCGCTGGAGGTGGCACGATCACGAGGTAGACTGCCTGCTGATTGGCGTCATGCCGAGGTGGTGATCTTTCAGAAGCCTTGTAGGCCCCCGGACAGGCCGGAGTCTTATCGCCCGATCTCCTTACTTAATATCGAGGCCAAGCTGCTGGCTAAAGCCTTGGCTAACCGATTGCTCCCGTATGTGACTGACCTGGTTCATCCGGACCAGGCCGGCTTTATGCCACATAGAGCGACAAGGCATAATATTAGGCGGGCACAAGCGGCGGTTGATGCTATGGGGGCAAAGGGAGAAGGAGCGGCCCTACTATTGGCGGATATAGATAGAGCCTTTGACTCGGTCAGCTGGAACTACCTGTTTGCGCTCCTGCCGCACTTAAACCTGGGTCCGGTATTCATCTCCTACGTCAAACTGCTCTACACCGATATCACAGCGTCTGTGCGAGTCTCGGGGGCGGTCTCCGAGAAATTTTCGATTGGCCGCGGGACCCGACAGGGGTGCCCGCTCTCTCCTTATTTATTTGCGTTGGCGATGGAGCCTCTGGCCTCCTGGGTGCGTATCGACGCGCAGATGCGGGGCTTTGAATGGGGAGGACACGTCACTGACAGAATCGCGTTATACGCGGATGATGTCCTCTTTTTTCTTACTGACTTGCGCAGGTCGGGCCCCCGAGTTCTGGAGATTATGCGCATCTTTGGTGAGGTCTCGGGCCTGTTTCTAAACCCGCGAAAGTCCACCCTGTGGGTGTTGGGAGGTGGAGTGGTGGCTGACCCATGGGCAGCGACATTGCAGGAGGCGGCTGGGGGACTGAAATACCTGGGGGTGTTCCTCACTGAATCAGCCGACGTGGCGTGGGAACGCAACGTCGTACCGGTGTGGGAAAAAGTCCAGACGGATGTCAAAACATGGTCTCGAATGCCTCTTACCATATTCGGCAGGTCGGCGATCTTTAAGATGGTCGCGCTACCGCGCCTCCTATACCAGATACAGAACCACCCCCACCCCATCGCGCCCAAGTGGTTTCGCCAGGTTAACTCTGTGCTGAGCCGCTTCCTCTGGGCTGAAGGGGCAGCTAGGGTGGCGTTGCGAACATGCTTCCTATCCACATACTGTGGTGGTATGGCCACGTCCGACCTGTTGTCCTATTATCAGGCCGCCCACTTGTTGGTACTCAACGAGTGGTGGTACGGGGACAGACGAGACCCCGCCTACGCCCTAGAGCGCTCATTGATGGGCGATAATACGCTGCACACGATTCTGTACTCTGCCAGGTTGAGGCGCGGGCTGCCGCGTACTGCACAGGTGGTATTTATAGTGTGGCGGCAGGCGTTGCGTCGCATGGGTTGGTGGGGCAGATTGACAGCGGAGACCCCATTATGGGGGAACGGGAGGCTCCCCGGGCTGGCCTCGCTGCAGGGGTTTGCTGGATGGGATGCGGTTGGGATCTCATCCCTAGGACACGTGCTGACCGGGGGCGCCCTCAAATCCTTCCAGGAGCTCAGTACCGAGTTCCACATGCCCAAGACGCAATTTTTTTGCTATTTGCAGCTCCGGCATGCCCTGGAGCCTAGTCTCGTAGGTCTGGAATCGTTGCCAGAGTTCAGCCCCATAGAGGCGAAGGTCTTCATGGGCGACCTGGGAGATAAGAAAGTGTCTAAAATATACCAAACACTGGTGGCACACTGTTCTTCCTCCCTACTTCCCCTTAAGGTGGCGTGGGAAAGGGATGTTGGACCGCTAGATGAGGATGATTGGAGGGAGGCGCTAGAATCCCCGAGAGGGACAGCAATAGCAATACGACTCAGACTTATCCAATTTAAATACTTACACAGGGCCTATTACACCCGGGAACGATTGTGGAAAGCGGGCCTGATTGTGTCGCCGGACTGCCTGCGCTGTGGAGCTGAGAGGGGTACGCTACTGCATACCGTGTGGTCGTGTGTGGGCCTGACTAGATTCTGGAGTGGTGTTTGGGGATGCTTGTCTGAGGTGTTGGGGTGGGATCTGCCCCGTACCCCCCGATTGGGGCTCCTTCATGTACTAGAGGGTGTTGGCGGGAATATTTACAAGCGCCACCTGCTTTTACTGGGGTTGGTGGTCGCAAAAAGGGATCTAGCTAGGGCGTGGAAGGGAACGAGGGCCCCCCCGCTGTGTGCATGGAAGGCGGGTCTAGACTTCTTCATGGGGTTGGAACGCCCGGTATTTGAGGCCAGAGGATGCCCCCGCAAACACTATAAAATCTGGAAACGTTGGGCGGAGTATAGGGGGTTGTTCCTGGACCCCCCGACAGACCGAGACGAGGATATGCAGGTTGTAGAGGACCCTGAAGCCTGAGGGGTCGCGCCCTCTCAAGCACACAAATGTCATGTACTGATAGCTTGTTGTGATCACGTGCAAGGGGTTAGGGAGGGATAAGGGGTGGGTAGATGGGCAGTTGGTTGAAGGTGGGGTGGGGGGGTTTGTTTTTCTTTTCTCCTCTTGTCATTGATTAAGCTATGCACAATTCTGCAATGTGTTATGATATGTGGTGGTAATCTCCGGCTGTGGGGAGCCACGTGATTGCTTTGCCAACTTAAACAATAAAAAATGTGTTATGAAAAAAAAAAAAAGAAAAACATTCCATTAACACTGGAAAAACACTGTTTCTGTTTTTGTTAATGGCTCAAAAATGTATAACCATTGATAACCACTGTTTTTTTAAGGTATTGAAAAAACTGACAAAACCCCACTAGAATTTACTAAAAATAGAAACTGAAAACAGGAAAGCCTACCTAAACCCAACACCCCCAGGCTTGCGGGGAAACCCTGGGTGCAGTTACAGAGAGATTCCACCTGGCCCTAGTCCATACGGATGCTTCACCTACCGGCACGATAAACAATATTGAGTTCCAAGTATCATGCTCGAACCGCTATGAACTGCTTGCTGTCCTCGACTTGGAGCTGAGTACCTTTGCCAGTGTGCACCTTGAGGGCAAAACCTCTCTGCAATTAAACCCCCTAAAAGGCAAGTTGCGGTTGTTTAGAGACTTGAAGTTCATGATGGCTGCAGTATCTAATTCACTTGCTGAAGTAGTTGTCTTGCTAAAACTGGCACGACCTAATGTATGGGAGAACACTAAACCACATCTCTCTGAAGCAGTGGTGGCTCCTCCGCTAAGGCAGAGGAATGTCGCCTCACTGCTGCTGTGCAGCAGTAAAAGAAAGGAAAATAAAATGATAACTCACTGTTCTTATCATTTTATTCTTTCCTGCTGCAGCAGCATGAGGGCGGGGCTGCTCTGCTGACAGAGCAGTGGAGGAGTTTTGGGCACACTGAAATGTGCATGGTGGTTTGACTGGCCCTCCCGGGCCGGCCAACTGTCATGCGCACTTTAGCATGTTCTTCATGCAGGCTGCATAAAAGCCTGCATGGAGAACATGCCTAGGCCCTCAGTCCCCGTCTGAGCACCGAACTACAGTGCCCAGACCAATCGCAATGCTACATTGCAGCGTTGTGATTGGTTTATGGGAGCAAATCACAACCCTGCATTGCAGCGTGATTGGCTCAGGGGAACCAGGCTGCTTCCTGTTCGGCGGAGGACAGAGCGGCGAGGAAGTAAGTGAATTTTTCTTTTTTTTACACTTATATCCCCTCACCGGACGCCCACCTCCCCAGATCCGTGCTGGCTGTCACTGGTCTGATGTTGAATGTAAGGAATGTCTGACAACCTACCCAGTAGTGCTAGCCCACCACGCAGTAGCTCACATCCAAGAAGCAAGCCTGGGGGCTTATCTAAGGGGTTAGTAAGATCATTTTAAACTATCCACTTCCCCCAAACTTACAATACATATGGTATCCATAAGAATCTGGCCCCAGATACGAAGTGTTTTTGGTTTATGAGCCAAAAGGGGGGTATGAAGATGAGAGTTCACTCATCAACAAATGTACCCATTGGTTTAGAGCAATTCGAAACTGTAAGTCGATCATAACGGAGGACATTGTTAGTGCCGAAATATTTAGCTGTCCTTCATAGGTGGCTGACTATATACTTATCTACCTAGAAAATAGGAAGCTAGTGGAAGACCTAATTACTATGGAATTAAGAACAGGTATTTCCAACACAACACAAATCTGATGCAACCTTAGTCCAACAGCCCAGCATCAGCCAGCTCACCATCTTCTCCCACTAGCTCAAGACCCTGGGTATTGATCAAATCTTGACTCCTGTTTGAGAAGCCCGGTTTGACTTTGTGTGCAGTACCCTGTCTTTGGGCCCACTTCCCCGCCATCTACTAGAACTGGGCCATTGGCCAGCCCAAGGGTAGACTTCGAGATCATAGGCTCGGTTTACCATGTGGGAATTGCATAGCCCATGGAGCAAGTGCTGATCGATCGCAAGGATAATAAATATCCTCTCCTGGAACACTGCATGTCTGAAGTCTAAGCTTTATCATCCAGACTGGGCATAGTTGAAGGCTTTGACATTTGCATGTTCCAGGAGACATGGAGCGCCAGACTTGTCCATAAGGTAGGCTATGCCAACATGTTTGTCCTGACAATAACTACCTCACATGGTCATCACTCTGGAGGCCTTTTTATGTGGATAAAATCAGCATCCAATGTAACTGCTGAACACCAGATATTATGGGAGTTGAATTGAATTACTCTACAGGCAGAGGGCAGCAACTTTATATAGCCTTATAGCCCGCCGTAGCGGGCTATATCGGCTATTAAAGGCCCTCTCCAGCGTTAAAGGCCCGAGCTGAAGGCGAGGGCCTTTAACAAGGGAGAGGGACTTTAATTGCCGGTATAGCCCAGCTACGAAGGGCTATAGGCTATTACAACATTCTGCCACTAGAGGGCAGAATGTTCTAACAAATAAAACAAAGCTTTAAGGGAGTGTGAGGGGATTGGAATCCCCTCAGGCTCCCTGAAGCCTCTAACAGCCAGAGCTGTGAACAAAGAAACATTGGAATGTTGGAGCCCCAGGCTTATACCAGCCATTATAAGCCCGGAGCACTCCATTGTTTTCTATGGAGCTCCCAACATTCCAATGTTCTAATAATATTTACAACACATCCCCAAGGGTAAAGTTGAAACACATACCTTGCGGTCCCTAGAGGAACTTCTGGATACCAAGAAATATTCAAGCCCAGTTGTTTTGGCAGGGCACTTTAATGCTACATTCGAGTCCCTCGAGTGCGTGGGGGCCTGAGTTTAACGAAAAGGAGGATGAGCAGTGGAGTATCTCTCAGTTTGGAATACGACAGGGCCGTGGCAGGTTGCCAGTGGCACTGCAGCTATTCTCACTTACTTCGTCTATAGGCTTGAGAGCATGGAATGGCCACTCCAAATCTGACCCGCTAGGGGCAGTGACCTTTAATCAAATTAATAAAAAAGCAGGATTGATTACATTTCACTGGAAGTTCAGCTTTGGACACATGTTTTAGACATTGAGGTAATACTGCTGGTTGATAGCGACCATAATGCCCTACACCTTTCCTTGAAGGGAGTTACTAACATAATCCCGGGGCCTCATAATCTGTTATGCACAAGGTAGGTCATCGCTGCAAATAATCGGTACACGCTCAAATGGGATAAAGTTGTTCATAGTGCAGAAGCATAATTGCTGCTCGTCAGGACTATTTTAACACCTTAGAATTACTATTTAGGGTGGACATTGGGCAGAGCGTTTAATAAAAACTGCAGGATTGCCAAAATAAAACTCCTTGAAGCAATCAATTCCAGATGTCCACCTATTGTTGCACTAGCTAGGAAGACCTATTAGGTAACGCTGCAGGAAGCCAAAAAAGAATGGGATAACACCATATCTGCCAACCTCTTGGCAGTAGCCCGGAGAAGAGGCTTATGAGCTTTCTGGCAGACCGCGGCCAACAACCATTCCAACCAGTATGAGGTAACTGGAAATTCCACCCTGCCGTCTGTCTGGTACACACATTTTTTCACTCTCTAGTCTATTGAATATACCACACTTGACTCTGTTTGACTGGGCAGATTTAGCATTGACTCTGGGAAAATCTAAGCCCCTCATATTTGACTTAGCCGATACAATCAGGGCAATAAATAGCATTTAACCCGGAAATTCAGCCCGACTAGATGGTATCACGGGGGGGAGGGGGGTGGCTGTATCAGCATGAAATATACAACTGGGTGCTTTACATAGATTATATCAGAAATGCCATATCTAGGGGTGTCCCATTCCTGCGTTGTTGCAGGGCGCAGAAATAATTCCAATCTTCAAGAAGGGGTATTGTGATATTCCATCTACAGACCGATCAGCCTGATTGCAAAAAGTATGTTGTCGCCAGGTCCTTGGCAAGCTTCATAGTTGAGTTCAATCAATCAATCGATCAGTCACTTGTAAAGCGCACTACTTACCCGTGAGGGTCTCAAGGCGCTGAGGGGAGGGGGTGCTGCTACTGCTCGAAGAGCCAGGTCTTGAGGAGTCTTCTGAAGGTGAGCAAGTCTTGGGTCTGCCGCAGATGGGTCGGAAGGATGTTCCAGGTCTTGGCGGCGGGGAAGGAGAAGGATCTGCCACCGAAGGTCGTTCGTTGGATGTGGGGGACGGTGGTGAGAGCGAGGCTGGCGGGTGAGGGTGTAGAAGCTGAGTCTGCTGTTCAGGTAGGCCGGTCCGGTGTTGTGGAGTGCTTTGAGTGCGTGGATGAGGAGCTTGAAGGTGATCCTCTTGTTGATGGGGAGCCAGTGCAGGTCTTTTAGGTGGGGGGTGATGTGGCTGCGGCGGCGGATATTGAGGATCAGGCGGGCGGAGGCGTTTTGGATGCGTTCCAGTAGTTCTAGGTGTTTGGCTGGGATTCCTGTGTAGAGTGCGTTGCCGTAGTACAGCCTGCTGCAGACGAGGGCTTGGGTCACCGTTCTTCTGGTTCCAGCCGGGATCCACTTGAGATTCTGCGGAGCATGCGGAGGGTGTTGTAGCAGGAGGAGGAGAAGGCGTTGACCTGCTTCGACATGGAGAGGGAGGAGTCGAGGATGAATCCTAGGTTGCGTGCGTGGTCTGTGGACGTCGGTGCTGTTCCCAGTGTCCAGTCCAGGGCCCTCTCCTGGATTCCGGCTTCTTGGAGGCGTGTCGAAGGCGGCTGACAGGTCCAGGAGGATGAGGGCTGAAGTTTTGCCGTTGTCCAGTTGGCGCCTGATGTCGTCTGTGGGGGGCGATGAGGGCTGTCTCGGTGCTGTGGTTTTGTCTGAATCGGGATTGGGACGGTTCTAAGATGTTGTTGTCCTCGAAATGGCGGGCCAGTTGCATGTTGGTGATTTTCTCAACGACCTTCGCTGGGAAAGGGAGCAGGGAGATGGGCCGGACGTTCTTGAGGTCCTTGGGGTCCGCCTTGGGCTTCTTGAGGAAGGCGTTGATTTCGGAGTTGAGGGCAGTAATATCTTATCTCCTTGTCCAGCTGACTTTCGGCATTGTACCAGCACAATCAATCAGGTATTGAGATTTTTTTACCCTATATTGGGAAACTGTTAAACTGGGAGCAGGCCACCTCTATATGGCATTCATAGGTTTAAATTAGGCTTCAATTTGATCCCCTGGCGAGACGCTGTGGTCTGTTTTTAGGAACTTGGGTTGGGGATCGAGGACAACATTCTATATCTTACCATGCGCTTTCATCAGAATAAGAATGCACAAGTACATTGGGGAGTGCAGGGTCAATTAACTGAGACTCCCCTCATCAATGTGTTCGACAGGGTTGTGTCATTGCACCGACCCTGGTCACTCTATTTTTGAATGATGTATTTACACATCTGGAGTGTCCTAGATGCTCTGGCCAGCGCTGGCACTGAAATACCAGCGTTGCTCTTCATGGATGATGATACATTACTAGTGTCAAAGACTCCCATGGGGCTTCAGAATGTTATTACTTTTTTTGTTGACTTTTGTAGAACGTGTGGTTTAGTAGTATAGTAAGTGGCACAAAAAACAAAAATCATATGCCTGATTCCCCATCGCTCTTTCAAGGGCACCATGTTGCTAGGGGTTGTCTGCTAGTAAAGGTTACAGAGTTTGGCTATCTTGGGGTAAAATTATCATCAAACATGGCCTGGCCAGCCCAGATTCAAAAAAGCTGCCTGAATTTAAAACAGATCCAAGGTGGGTATTGAAATAATATATTTCATGCCTCATCTTCCAAACCATTGCTACCAGCATTCCACGTATATAATGCCAAGGCCCTAGGATCGGCTCTCTATGTAGGTGAACTGTGGAGACTTACCCCCCGGGAATGCTCTATTATTGGCGGAGAATAAATTAATTAAATATTGTTGGTTCCACCGAGCACCCAGGTGTTGCCAATCAGATTAGATGTGGGTCTCAAATCCATTAAAGACAAGACTGCGGCTCTATTTTAGAAGGCTAGCAACTACCCCTGATCTTAAATGTATGCTGAAGCCCTGAAGGAGGTGATGGCCCCGGATACCCATCACATAATTCCCTGGTTACATTATCTGCATAGCTCCTTGGCGAAATTGGGGTTAGACTCATGTTGGCTAGAGGGAGCTACCACTACAATTCCCACAAAGCAGGAACATAAGGCATCCTACAGGGATGCTAGGGTAAACAAGGAAATCATGGCCACCTGCCAGCCGAGGTGAACGGAAGTGTTCTTTGAACCTAAAGCCAACTATATACGAACCCCACTTGGATATGATTAAAAATGCATCTGACAGAATGCTTTTTATTCAGTTTAGGGTGGGTTCCTTTCCCTTAAATACCCCTTGTTCTGGATGGTAATTGTCGTCCACTGACGTATCTAGTTGCCTGCTCGGTCTCCCATTAGAGGAATCTATTGCACACTTTCTGTTCTGCTCGATTTATGCTGGCGCTAGAAACCTGCTGTAATTTGGGAGTAAGAGGGCACACAGAGGCCTTGGGAATCTTACAAATGGACATTGGTAGTGCCATTTTTTGCGCTATGGCGAAATGTCATGGGCGTGCATGGAGGTTAAGGGCCAGACTCCTGGCAAATATTAGCCCCAATAAGAACTGTTATTCTAGTGCACACGTGGGGGCAATTGTAAAGTTATCATTCTGTATCCAGTCTGCTGCTGCGGGACATTCACTAGGTGAGGGTTCTTCAGTTAGATACCCACAAGAAAGGTAATCGACTCGTTCTTTGCAGCCCAGCCCCATATAGCAGTTTACTGGTTACGCAATCTCCTGTATGACCCGTCTGGTTATAGAAAAGGAATACAACAGAGAGCCTTAATGTCATGTTTGCCCAAGCTCACCATTCTTATACAAACAATGAGATACACAGCGTGGGCCTGGTGAGAAGTAAATAGGCAGGCACATTTGGCTCAGTTATATTCTCTGCCATCCCAGTCTGGTCCACCTCATTGCTTCCTCCGTCAGTGGAGAAAACAGGGGGAGACATACTGATCAACAGTGGCCTGTCCCAGTTGGACACCTTTAGGAACTGAGAGTAAATTTATAATGTTGATCGGTTCCGAGGGTGCCAAGGGCGTAAGAGACCGGTTTTAGGACTCGGGAAGGGGTCCGAGAATACCTGTACCAATAATATGCCCTTAAAATTCATGCTTTTACAGTGAATTTTGTTGTAAAGATGTGCGTGGGAAAGGCATAGTTGTGGTAAAGGCTATGCGTGGTAAAGGGATGAGTTCCAATGGAATGCATTGTAACGTCATACAACCCTCTGAGCCAGTTTAGATTAAGCTTTCAGCTTTGTGGTGAAGCTCTGTCTTACT
The DNA here is from genome assembly GCF_964261635.1 of Lissotriton helveticus. Lineage (NCBI taxonomy): Eukaryota > Metazoa > Chordata > Amphibia > Caudata > Salamandridae > Lissotriton > Lissotriton helveticus. Next base: position 1,488,262,600 of record NC_136068.1, on the reverse strand, counting down.
TCTCGTCACTCTGCGGCAGTTCCATTTATTCTTTCAGCTGTGCACAGTAGCGGCCCGTTACGAGAGTTCCATGGGGCGGAAAGGCGGGGTAGGGGAGGGGCATGGTGAGGTTAGTAAACACCGGAATATGGATGATTGGAGGTAAGTAAACATTTAAATAAATAAAACGAATTTCGTAGCGCGCACTGCAACGCAAAATGTGTTGCAGTGTGCGCTACGAAATTCGTTTTATTTATATAATTGTTTACTCACCTCCAATCATCCATATTCTGGTGTTTACTACCCCCCACCCTGCCCCTCCCCGCCCCTCCTTTCTGCCCCACGGAACTCCCGTAACGGGCCGCTACTGGCTGTGCGGTAAGGCTTTGTGGAGCTAAGCATCACTTCTTGCTGAATTTGATGAAGCCTTCAGTTAGTCCAGGAGGAGTTATCTTTGATGCCAGCCAATGCTCCAGGACCTCGGGAGGCACCTTTTGATGATCAGGAACTCACTTCAGCAGAGGCCAGCGAAGCACAGGCAGGTCCAGTGCAGCAGGTCAGCTGGGCAGTTGCAGGGAGGCCCCTGGAGTTTGTGTCCCTGTAGCTCAGAACAAGAGGCCAGACAGCTGACCCTTGGAGTCCCTCAGCCTGGCAGGAAGGGAGCAGGTCCAGCCTTCCTTCTCAGGGAGGAGCAGGGCAGGCCTCAAGCAGCAGGGCAGTCCTTCTCCTGTAGTGTCCACAGGTCCAGGACGGCACTGAAGCGTTGGTCTGAAGGTCCAATATTTATTCCTGGTGCCAGCTGTGGAAGTGGGAGAAACTTCTACACCCTCCTCCCCCCAACATCTAATTCTGGAATTTACTTTCTTCCCCTGCCAGGGTCCATAGGGTTTGGGGTGACAAAAGGGTGGTGTCAAGTTCATTGTGAGCATGCTGGAAGCAGCCCCTTTGAAAAGTAATTAGGGAACGGTGCAAGTCTGCCCCTCCCAACCTGGTAGGATGGCCCATCCTGCCAACATCTATTCCCCCTTTGTTTCACTCTCTGGGAGGAATACACAAAGGTCAACTTCCAACCACACTCAGTCATGTGACCCAGGATACAGGCTGCAGGCGCCACATGGGTCAAGAAAATGACCAATTTCTAAAAGTGGCATTTTTAGAAATGTGATGTATAATTTGACTTTACCATTACAGAGGATTTTAAATTACAATTCATTTGACTGTAAACATGAGATTCCTCCCTGCTATCTCTTATTACATTTAACAAGGCGACCTAATATTATGCTATGGAAGAGGTAGGTCCTGCAGTAATAAAAAATAAATGTGAGTATTTGACTACCAGGACATGTAAACTTTAAAAGTACATGTCCAACTTTTTAAATACACTGCACCCTGATGTAAGTGCTGTTTAGGACCTACCTTACGAGTGACTTATATATATATTAAAAGGGAAGGTTTAGGTCTGGCAAAGGGTTTATTTTGCTGAGTCAAATTGGCAGTTTAAAGCTGCACTCAGACTGTAATGGCAGGCTTGAGTTATATATTAAAATACCTACTTCAGTGGGTGGCACAATATGTGCTGCAGGCCCACCAGTAGCATTTAATCTATAGCTCCTGGGAACACTTTACTAGGGACTTACAAGTAAATGAAATGTGCAAATTGACTGGTTTACCCCTTCGCTTGGGCTAATGCGCCAAGACTGCAAGAAAGCCGAGAGAATGTGGCGACGTAAGTATGACCCGGACGATATGAGGTACTGGGTTTTTCAGAACCGGTACTGACCCGGCAACCCAGCGGTGCCAGGGTACACCCAGAGACCTCGGGTACTTTCCTGATTCAGACCACAGAAACTCAGAGTCTTCTAGGTGAAGTTAAGGATCGATTTTATTGACTGCAACCAAGGTAACAAGAGTCCTAGAAGTACAACACACGGGATGTATGTTCTCAGGAGACTGCTCGAATTCACAAAGCCAGGCTTCTCTTTTTATACAAAATATTCAGCTTCAGGCAAACATTCTTGAATTTACAATATACTATTCGCATACCTTAATTTACAAAGGAAAAGCAGAGTCATGGTGACAAGCCCATATTTCACTTCGTCCAGCCCATAATAAATTACCCGTCAAGGTCCAGTATTTCCATCAGATATCGGGGGACCCCCAATAAAAATGGGCACCTCCCCATCATAAAGCAAGTGAAGCAAAAAGAGCGAAGACAGATGTGAGCAAGATACGGCAGGTGTGTGTGCGATGAAAAGGTTTTATGGCTTGTTGAGCCTTGATGCTATCTTGTCCAGCCACTGAGAGAGGAACTGACCTAACAGGTTCGGCCTGGGGCAATGGTTTCAGCTTGCCCAGCCTGCCTAGGTCAGAGAAAAGTCAATCAAGGTGTACGTGTCTTTTTGGAATCGAATTTAGCTGTTTTATAAGCCTATGTAAAGGGCAACTTACAAAATGGCTTCCATACATAAAATGGAAGCCGAGGGTTCTGAACAAAAATGACGATTTCGAGGTGAAATCGTCACTCGAATATGCTGAAAATGCTTGTACATGGTGTACTCGTCATTCTCGGTCTTTTGATACTAAATTCGTCATGTTATGACAAAGTTTTTATTCTCGAGCCCAGAATAATTACACGAGTCCAGAAGTTTCAGAACCACAAACCCTCCTTTTGCCCTTACATAGGCAATTAATCTATCCTCATGCTAATCTGAGTCCAGATCTGTATTCCTAAAGTAATTGAGATGTTGCTGTAACATCATTCTAGTACTTAGTTCATCTCTTGATACAGGCTTCCTTATACATGATGTGACACAGACGCCACATATTGCAGGAGCACACTGTACGCATAGACAGAACAAGAAAAGAATTGCTAAGACCATCCCAATGACCATCAGAATTTTCCATCCCCAAGCGGATATCAGTTCCCAGAACCATCCCATTAATGACCAATCTCCTTTATCCACATGAATAGATTCGGAAATCTTATGCAGTTTAGAGATGGCCTGGTACACTGTTGGAGCGTTATCTGGGATAAAAACACAGCAACTCGATTGGATCAATCTACATACCCCACCTCGGTCTGCAAGTATGACATCTAAAGCGACCCTGTTCTGAAGGGTCATAAGTCGATCCGACTGGAGCTCAGCAGTCAAGTTACTAAGGGCACCAGCAGTTTCAATCACGGTGGATTCAACTACCCTTGTCAATTGCCTTATGTTCCTGCTGTTAGCCATGGATCCCCAGAACGGCAGAAAACCCTTTGCAAAGTCCCCAAATTCTTGACCTGCAGTGTCTTCTTCACTCAAGACACCTCTAACTACCCTTGTCTTGTGGTAATCTGCCGCTGCTGTGTAGGTGGGAGGCAACAGGAATGAAACAAAACATGAGCCCGAAAAGTCAGGGGGCAACCATGTATAGGCTCTATCATGGCAGATGAAATAGGTACCCTTAGCTGCCAAAAACGCAGGGGAAGTCTGAGACCCAAAAACATACGTTTCAGTACAGACACTCTTCCCTAACTGAGCTCTGGGATTCTTGCCAGTACCCTGCAGACACAAGTGACCCTGATGGGGCACAATCCAGATCGGGGACGATCCCTTAGCTTGCTGTCTCTCGCTCAGAATAGCTTCATATCCGGTCACGTTCCAATTTATATATGCAAATATCTCATTGTCCGGGGTATTTTCATAAGAGATTTCTCCCTTAATCATGTCAACTATACCTTTGACTAGGGCGCTAGTCTTGGGGTTGTCTTTTACAGAACGTAGGGGTTGGACTTCACGTGCGTATATGAACATTGTTCTGTATGCCCACACAGAACCATTGTGGCTGAAAGGCAGGACCAGATAAGGGATACCCTTATCCGTTGTGTGAGGCATAAGACCACACACCCAACAGTTAGTTGTGTTCATTACAAGTTGGTGTTGGTGCAAAAGCTGAACAAAGGAGTTGTTAATAAACTCTAATATCCTAGCGGATTCGTGTTCAGGAAGGAGTTGAAAAGAATGAGAGGAAACAGTAGGGGGAGGAGGTGTAGGCGATGCAGTGGGTGCAAATGTTACACGAAAAGAGAACAAAACATAACTTATTAAAAATATCATCATACTGAATAACATACAAATGCACAATATCAAGAAGCTTTTCTTTGTCATAGTTTTACATAATCTGTGTTTAAAATCCATTGGTTTGGCAGGTCTCTCCATCTCGGGAAACTCCATCCTCTCTAAAGTGCTGCCCGCGACGGGAGGTTGATTCTGCTAAGAAATGCTTCTGTCAGTCTAGGGCAACTCCCTTGGACCAACCAGAACTGCCGACCTAACGTCGTCAGCTGCACCCCAAAGACTTTAAGTAATCACGGCCCTAGCAGCGGAACCCGGATGGCGGTTCGAAAAACAAAAAATAAGCAAGTTTCTTAGATGGGAGAGCTTCACTTTAAAAAAAAAAAATAGTTCTTGGAGGTGGGGAGAAAAAAAGGTTTTGTTTATTTGTCCATAGGTCTTGGCCTCAAATTATAGTGCTTTCTCCCTGGTACTGTCTGATCCTGAAACAGGAGTTCAGGCTCCAAAGTGTTCAATCGCTTTGATGGTGGCACAGCCTCTTTCAAAATGTTCTCACTTTCACATTCAGAGTTAGTTCCTTTCACTCGTGCATCACTGAAAGGTAGGAAACGTGGCACGGTGTCGGTTTCTGAGTCAGCGACACCCTTCTGGACCCACTGGTCATACGGTAGAGGCAAAGGGATTCTTTTACAGTGGACCCCGTGGATCCAGTTGGCCTTCCCCTCCACTCGAACGGCTGATCTTGTGGAAAGAAGGACGAGGTGCGGTCCGGTCCACCTGGTCTGGTCGTTCTTCGTTCTCTGGAAGTTCTTGACCAACACCCAGGATCCAGGGTCGATCCGGTGTCCTGGAGTCTCAGAGACCGGAGGCAGGGTGTCGTGAACCTGTTGATGCAAAACACGCAATTTAGCCGTCAATTCGTACAGATAATCAAGCAAAACTGGGTGTTCGATCTCTCTGAACTTAGTGGGTCTAGGCACTCCTCATATGTTGGCCGGGCGGCCAAAGACTATCTCGTAGGGGCTAAGTTTCACTCGTGAATGCACAGTCATTCTGGTGGACAGGAGTGCTAAAGGGAGAGCGTCAGGCCATTTAAGACCCGTGCTCGCTTGGATTTTGGCCAATTTAAGTTTTAAAGTGCCGTTGTAACATTCTACTAATCCAGCTGATTGGGGGTGATTTGCAGCGTGGAACCTCTGTTGAATACCTAGCCCTTCACACACTCTCTTCATCACACGACCCACAAATTCACTTCCGTTATCGCTCCAGACCATTCTAGGCATTCCAAATCTGGGGAAGTACTCTTTCACAAGGGCTTTGCTGTGGATAAGGCAGTATTGTCTTTTAGGGGGTATGCTTCTACCCATCTTGAGAAGGCACAAACAACAACGAGTACGTATTTTAAATTGTTGCACCTCTCCATGTGAATGAAATCTAGCTGCAAAACCTCGAACGGGTACGTAGGAGGTGCAAAATGACCAGCTGGAGTTGGGGTCCCCCTACCAGGATTGTGTTTCAGACACACCATGCAATTCTTGACGACATTCTCTGCACACTTGGGAATTCCTGAATTTTGCCATACTGGAGCCAGCAACTTGCAAATCCCTTTCACGCTGATATGAGCCATTCCATGAGCCATTGTAACCAATGCAAGCACATATGCATCGGGTAACAACCATCTCTGATGCTCTGACAATTCAATCCAACAGCCATTTGCATCCATTCTACCCAAACTTTCTCTCCACATGCTCAACTCTTTCTCTGTAGCCTCAGCTTGAATAGATTTCACACTCTCTATCGTGTCTTCACACATTCCAACATCACCAACCCATCTTGCAGGGCCTGCAACATACATTCGGCTCATCACATTCCTTGCAGTTTCTTTCGCGATTTCGTCAGCAAATGCATTTCCACGACCAACATCATCAGTCACCTTCTTGTGAGCACTACATATCACAATCGCCACTTGCAGAGGCATGGTCAGTGATTCAAGAAGCTCATTCACCAACTGACCATGCTGAATCTTAGCTCCATGAGAAGTCAGGAACCCACGTTCTCTCCACAATCTTCCAAAACTGTGAGCCACACCAAAAGCATACTGGCTGTCGGTATAGATAGTCACTTTCATTCCTTTTGACAACACACATGCTCTTGTGAGTGCAATCAATTCTGCTGCCTGCGCTGAATTATGTGGAATACGTGCAGCTTCAACAATTGTATGCAAAGTCGTGACAGCATATGCTGCAGTCGTATCACCATTCGGGAGCTTGAAACATGAACCATCCACCCACAATGTACCATCACATTCAGCAAGAGGAGTGTCTAAGAGATCTATTCTCCCTTTTGTTTCTTCCTCTGTTCTAAGAAAACAATCATGCTGTTCTGAAGCATCTAATTCCTCTACAATTGGCAACAACGTAGCTGGGTTTAATGTGCTACATCTTTTTATGTGCACATGACTCGCTAACAAAGTTAATTCGTAACCTGACAGTCGAGCACTAGTTAAGTGCTGTGTCTTGGTTCTATTTAACAACGTCTCTACTGCATGTGGGACCATCACGACTAGTGTATTGTTCATTACTAGGCCAGCAGACTGTCGAATAGAAACAGCTGCTGCCGCTGTGGCTCTTAAACAACTTGGCAACGCTCTAGCTACTGGATCCAAAGTCGACGAAAAATATGCACATGGACGCTGTTTGTCCCCAAATAACTGAGTCAAAACTGACAATGCACAACCTTGTTTCTCATGGACATACAATGTAAAGGGCTTACTGTAGTTGGGGGTACCTAACACAGGAGCCGAACATAATGCTGTGCGCAATTCAGAAAAACTTTTCTGACACTCTTCAGACCAAGGAACGGGATTGGGTGTATCTTTACACGTTAATGCCACCAAAGGTTTGGCCAATAACGAAAAATTTGGAATCCACTGTCTACAGTACGATGTAATACCCAAAAAGGCACGCACTTCTCTCTGTGTTCTTGGCACACTCAATTTCGCTATTGCCTGAATTCTTTCTGGGGTCAGTTTCCTTCCCTCCTTCGATAAGAGGTGACCTAAGTAGTACAAAATATTCAGCTTCAGGCAAACATTCTTGAATTTACAATATACTATTCGTATACCTTAATTGACAAAGGAAAAGCAGAGTCATGGTGACAAGCCCATATTTCACTTCGTCCAGCCCATAATAAATTACCCCGCAAGGTCCAGTATTTCCATCAGATATCGGTGGACCCCCAATAAAAATGGGCACCTCCCCATCATAAAGCAAGTGAAGCAAATTAGCGAAGACAGATGTGAGCAAGATACGGCAGGTGTGTGTGCGATGAAAAGGTTTTATGGCTTGTTGAGCCTTGATGCTATCTTGTTCGGCCACTGGGAGAGGAACTGACATAACAAGTTCGGCCTGGGGCAATGGTTTCAGCTTGCCCAGCCTGCCTAGGTCAGAGAAAAGTCAATCAAGGTGTACGTGTCTTTTTGGAATCGAATTTAGCTGTTTTATAAGCCTATGTAAAGGGCAACTTACAAAATGGCTTCCATACATAAAATGGAAGCCGAGGGTTCTGAACGAAAATGACGATTTCGAGGTGAAATCGTCACTCGAATATGCTGAAATTGCTTGTACATGGTGTACTCGTCATTCTCGGTCTTTTGATACTAAATTCGTCATGTTACGACGAAGTTTTTATTCTCGAGCCCAGAATAATTACACGAGTCCAGAAGTTTCAGAACCACAGATAAAACTAAATATCGGGATGCGATCAGGAGCTACCACAAGCATATTTCTGAGGGAAAAAAAGTGTATCTGGAGCGCAGAATCGATGAGGCGGAAAATAGGAGTAAAGAACTTTTTCGGATTGCAAAGGAGTTCGTCTCCCCCCCATCGAGCTCACCCGTCCATTCGCACTCCGCAGTCTGGATTAGCCAGCTTGGGGACTTTTTTATAAATGAAATCAAGTCCATTCAGGACACTTTCCCTGGCACGGCATCCTGGTCTTCCACGGGCCTGCAGGTTACCCTCCTTTCGCCATTGGATGAGAAGAGTCCAGTCCTCTCGGACTTCCCTCCGTTATCCGTCACCTCTTCTCTTGATCTTCTCTCTCGGCTTCAATCAGGCTCACTGCTGGACCCTTGCCCAGCAAAATGTCTAGGAAAAATAGCGCCTGCAATTAACAGCTGCTTAACCCGCTGCTTAATCTTTCCCTGACATCGGGCGAGGTTCCATCGGCCTGGAAACATGCTCTGATCCTGCCGCTACTCAAAAAGCCTACGTTGGATCCTCTTGTCCATGCTAACTACAGGCCGATCTCCCTTCTCCCTGCTCTGGCAAAGGTGATCGAGAAGCATGTACAGCTCACTATTTCCAGTTTCATAGAGAGCAATAACATCTTACATGATTCTCAGTCGGGCTTCCGTGCTAATTATAGCACGGAGACAGCTTTGCTCGAGATCACCGACGCCATCAGGGAGACGTTAGATCTGGGGGGGAAGGCGATCTTGGTTATGCTGGACTTGTCGGCGGCCTTTGACACCGTTCCCCATGTCGGTCTCCTTTCTAGACTCTGGGAGATCGGTTTTCGGGGGACGGTGTGGAACTGGTTTCAATCCTTTCTGACCGGCCGTCGACAAGTGGTCTGGGCACCACCGTTTTCCGCGGAAATGCTGCCGCTAGAGGTGGGGGTTCCTCAGGGTTCTATCCTGAGCCCCACCCTCTTCAATATCTATGTGGCCCCTCTGGCGGCGGTTGCGGAATCCTTTGGTGCCCGGATCATATCCTATGCTGATGACACCCAGCTCCTTTTTACTTATAAGAAGGGAGAGGCTTTTGATGGTGGTCTGATCAGGGAATGCCTGGGTGCGGTCTTCGACTGGTTTCGGCGGAACAGTCTGAAGTGCAACTCCGATAAGTCGGAGTTGCTCTTTTTCGGATGTCCGCCGGATCCTAGTTGGAAGACCTGGTGGCCGCAGGACATATTTCCGCCTGATGTACCTTCGGTGAAAGCCAAAAACCTTGGTGTGCAGTGTGATGACGGCCTTTCTTTTGGACCTCAAATCATCAGTCTGACGGGGAAATGCTTCGGCATTTTGAAAATGCTTCGGAAGTTTCTCCCTTTGCTGTCTTTGCAACACAAAAAAATCATTGTGCAGTCTCTAATAGGCTCGCGACTTGATTCCGCGAATGCCCTGTATCTTGGGCTGCCTAAATATCTGTTGGCCCGCTTGCAGATTGTACAGAACTTGGCTGCAAGAGCCATTTTCGGTCTTCCACGCAGGGCAAGAGCCTCGGAACTCCTAAAGAGACTGCATTGGTTGCCCATTGCTCAAAGAATCACCTTCAAGGTTCTGACCCTGGCTTTCAAGGCCCTCCATTCGATTGGCCCTAAGTATCTGGGGAAGCGCTTGGCTTTTTATGTCGCGAGGAGGACTTTGCGGTCCGCCTTGTTGGCTAAGGCAGAGGTTCCTCCTATTAAACTTGCCCGGATCGGAGGGCGTTCCTTCCGCTACTTGGTTCCGCGTTGCTGGAATGAGCTACCGGTTTTCTTAAGAAAGTCTAACAGTCTCCTCTCTTTTAGAAAGGAGCTGAAAACCTGGCTCTTCTCAGTATGATTTCTCCTGCCGGCCTTCGCGAGCAGTTGTGTTGTGTTCTCCGCTGCAGTTCTCTTTGCCAAAGCGCCGGGACACCCCTCTGGGTAGCCGTGCGCTATAGAAGAGACCTAAACATAACATAACATAACACTTTACTGGGGACTTACAAGTAAATGAAATGTGCAAATTGACCGTACACCAATTTTAGCATTTTTAGGGAAGAGTTCACATGCACTTTAGCTCTGGTTAGCAGTGATATCGTGCACAGAGTCCTATGGTCAAAGAATTTCAACATACAAGAGGGGAGATGCAAAATATTTAGGGGAAGACCGCACCAAAGGCTGTCAAGTCTAATATTTATGTGTTATTGCCCAGCTTAATTATGCTCCGACTTAATGAACGCTAACTATCCATTTGTCATGGTATTGCCCTGGCTTTCACGACATTTGGAGTAGGGTTGCTAATACTATATTGAACACTATCTCGAATGTTATACACACCCTTGTAAAGCATAAACCTGTAGTAAATAAATAGTCAGACGAGAGATCGTTATTTTTTAGTAGAAAGTTGATTTATTCCTCAGCTGATTGAACACTCATGAACGTATGCTCCATGCACGAGAGAAATAATCAGAACATTCGGAAAGACATAACATCTAATTACAATAAATACTAAACCACTACAAAACCACAAGCTGGCGGGCCATGTAGTAGATCTTGTTTGGCAGTCCTACTGATTTTCCTAGGCAAATTTGGGGGGGAAGGGCATGATACAGCTGAAAGGCCCTTCCGCAAGCCACGAGATTCGATTAGATTTTACACTGATATTTTGATCAGTGAAACCTATAATTTCTAGATTTAGAGCCTTATAGGGGACCCGTCGCGAATATCCCTCAACTCTGGATGCAGAACTCTGAAGCGGGTCCATACTTGCAGCTTTATAGGCGACTGTGGGGGATTATACTGTCAATTAGATTTTGACAACTGTTTCACACGACAGTCTTTCTTTGTCTTGTCAATCCAACTATGATATTCCAAACTTTATACATCATCAACACTGATTCATTAACAATGTACGACATCGAATAAGAAGCTTGTGCATGCGTTAAAATGTGCACCCGTATTCATGCCTGATATTTGTTAGTTCTTGTTGTGGGTCTGACGTAAGTACTAAAATCTTTCGATGTGTTCCCCATTTTCCCCAAAATAACCAGCAGATGGCAGCAAACCACAGAATATAAAGAGGTTTCCCGACGGTTATGAGCAGGGCCACTGGAATTATGCGATTGTGTTTGCGCTGCGATTTTCCCATAATTGTAGATTTGCCGCCTTTACCACATATTCCATCATCTGCCACATAATCTACAGATTTAAAGGAAGAAAACAATGGTTTAGTTCATAATTTATTAAATAGAATTTCATTATCACTTTGTAGCTTTATTTACAACGGCTGTTTTATTGAACCCAAACTCATAGTTGTATTTGTTTAACTGAGATGAAAAGTAACAATCCATTATAGATAATATAAATGCTCCGAAATATGTTTTGGTTTTTGGATTTGTATCTCTTTTAAGAGTTTCAACTCGAGGCTTTCGATTCTTCTAGTATACGTGAAGTATATCGTCCACCCCTCCAAAGAGGTCTCTTCAGAGATGTGTGTGGTATCGCCCACCCGTTCCTTGTCCCCCCCTCCCTGGTAGCTCAGCATGTAATGGAACTGCTCGCGGTGACATCATTTAGAATGTCACCGCGACCAGTGTTCCAAGGCGAGCGCCGCGGAGGAAAAGCTTATCTGTCACCTGCTGTGGCTGGGGTCGTTTTCATCTACGCTTACTAAGTTAAATAAACTTTGGTTTACCCTTTCGCTCATGGCGCCTGTCATCTGTTATTTCTAAATTCTACAATGTGGTAGGTGTAAACATGGTTATTTGCAAAAAATAATACATTCGAATACTTTACATTATGCTGAAATAAGGCAACATCAGTGTGGTGACCCAGAGCGAGGCCTGTGGCGGCGGGTATTTAGAGGCACTGGCGTGTCTTTCTTGCTCAAACACTGCACGCGGGCATGCCTTACCCCCTTCTTATTATATCACACTTGACCTCCCGCGTGAAGTCAGATGCCTGCGTGAGGGTCAGCATGACGTGACGGGTGCGGCCCTGCGACGTACTAATTTCCTCCAAAACTTTCAAATTTAATGTAAACATTTACCTATCAGTATAAGAACAGAACACAAATGTGTCCTTAGAGCCCAGAGCACCCTAGTCCTTTTAAGTCACGCACAGACAAGTTTCCTTGGTCTCTTGAAGGCAGGTATGGGTGTCCTTGGTGGTTGTACCTCCTCTTGTCCCAGCAGGGTGGTTGCTCTTCGTGGGTGTTGAGACACCATAGTAACATGCTGCAAGATATCCTCTTGTTCCAGTTCCTACCCACCAGAGGATGCTGGTGGAAGCCACACTTCCTTCTTGTTGGGTGTCTGCAGACACCACTTGGTTAAGATTGACACGTTTCTTGTATCTCCGCTGTGCCCATTTTGCTCTTCCCTTTGACAAATATCATCAGTGATGTCACTGACCATGTCATGAGTGATGTAATATGTGAGGTCATGAGCAGTGCATTGCGGAGGCGTAAGTTATAGTCAGGGCCGGACTGGGAGCCAAAGCCGGCCCTGGCAAAGTTCTCGGCCCCCCCTACCTCCCCCGCGCGGGGGTTGCGGGTGCCACCAAGCTCTGTGCCAGGGCCGGTTTTCGGCCGATTTTGTTACTGGGCCGATTTTGCAGCTATGCTGCAAAAATGGCCCTGTGACAAAATCGGCATCCAGGGGCCCAAAACCGGCCCCCACCCGTGCGGCGCACCGGGGGATTGCCCGGTGCCCGCTACGGCCAGTCCGGCCCTGGTTATAGTTAACTCAAGTGACAATAACTGCAGAATTTCTTTGATTTTGTGTGTGTAAAATCTGAATCTAACTGTAACGTTGCAGTAACCTTTGTTTTTTTCAGTGAATTTCTACGGGTTTTTTAATGTTATTTCCAAACTATAACGTCCCTGTAACCTTTGGTTTTTCAGTGAATTTCTCAATTAAAAAAAAAATGAATTGTACTACAATTTCACCTATAATTGAGTAATGCACATTTTTGCAAGTTTATAAATACGTTTTTATAAACACATTTATTCTTATTATACATTTTATAAGAAACAATTAACAATTCAACGTAACATAACTTATTTAAAATGTTTACAAATGGCATACAGGAAGTCTTTCTCTTTTTTAATTCATTTTATGGATCTGCTGCGATGCTACCACAAATCTCTCCATGCATCCACATTGCAAACCGTACACTAAATCAGTTATTTTGGTTTCATATGTCTCTGGAGACAGTCTCAAAAGCACAGCTCCATCGTATTTTTGGCTTTCCTTCAGAAGAAGAGAGATTCAAAGTTAAGATGACTTCTTCTGAAGATAGAAGAGAATGGAAAGAGCAGGATGAAGAGGAAGACTTACCACCTCCTAAGAATTTTGTCCAACGTTTGGAAATATTTATCCATCCCTTCAGCAGAAAAAAAAGTTGTTCTAAAATTTGTCCGATGCAATCTATGTAGCAAAAAAACTTTCAAGAGGTATGGTGAAGAAGTATTCACATGGCACATCCTCGATTTCAAAACACCTGAAATCATTCATATAAGGACGTATCAGAGGATGAAAAAGGGAGAGGGAAGGTGGTGCATCATCAGCAGCTGGACCATCTATGGAACCCTTACCACCTGACTAGACACTTACAATCCCCATTGTTTCACCAAAACTGCAAAACATGGTCATGCATTGTGGCAAATGCAATATGCCAGTTGCTCTAAATATGTCATCTGTTGTCCAGTTTGTGGATGCTTTCAAAAAGCATCATTCTTAATTATTTTTTCATCTCATCGTTCCATCTTCCATTCTTCTTTAAACACAAGTAGATATCTGAAAAGCAAATACAGAATACATTTAATTTAAGATGATATACTATTAGATTACATATAATAAGCATGTGAGTAGCTACATAAGTGGGTATGTCAATATCTAAGAAACAGTAAGTATCTGATTATGGGTGTATAAATAGGTACATGAGTGGCTGTATGTGAGTGAGTGTCTCAGTGCCTCTGTGGATGTGTCACTGTATATGTAAGTAGCTGTGTAGGTGTATGACTGGGTGTGTTAGTGACTGTATGGGTGTCTAAATGGGTATGTAAGTGGCTGTATCGATTGGTATCTAGCAGTATTAGTGGGTGTTTGGGTGTGTAAATATGTGTGCAAGTGTTTGGTAGTGGTGGATACATGCGTGCTCTATGGATGTGTGAGTGGATGGTTAAGTTAATGTTAATAGAATTTATACAGCGCAACGAATACCCTCAGGTGTCTTGGCGCTAGCAGACCAAAAAGGGCTGTGCTCAACTATACTACTACTGGATAACCAGGTTTTAAGCTGTTTCCTGAATTCCAGATTGTCGTGTTCTCCTGCCCACAGATACGCTGGACATGATATCACTTTTCTAGTAAGCCTTTATTATATATTTCATTACAGCTGCATTGTCCTATGACCTCTTGCCCCGAGGTCCTCCTTCGATCTGCCTTGTCCCCTCCTAGCTCCTCCCCTACACCGGACGTGGTGTCCAGTGTCCCTTTGGCCTCTGCCCTCTGCCCAGGGTCCAAGTGCCCTTGTCCAGGGCATGACATCTCCCCCCTTGTTACAAAACAAACATTTTGCTTGACGTTGCGTGTGGCTGTGAAGAGATAAAGAGGTATGGAGAGAGAGAGAGAGAGAGAGAGAGAAAGAGAGAGAGAGAGAGAGAGAGAGAGAGAGAGAGAGAGAGAGAGAGAGAGAGAGAGATATTCCATGGCCTCCCACTCTTTACATCTCTTCAATCAGTCTTTTGGTCTTCTTGCATTCTCTTCTTGGTCGTTGTTTTCCGAGGTCCTCTTGTGTTGCTTTCTCTTTGTCGTCTTCCTTCAGCCCATGTGTCGGTGGCTCTTCTTCTTATCTTGAAGTTGTAGTCCATCAGTCTTATCCCCCACCTTTCTATCCTGGGCGGTATCTTTGCGTTTGGATTTCCATATATCGTTATCAGTGCTTGGTGATCCGTTATGATTGTGAACGGCTTTCCGTAGATGAACATGTGGTAGTGTTCACACGCCCATACTACCGCCAAACTCTCTTTTTCCGGCTGGGAGTATCCTTTTTCGACGTCCGACAGGCGTTTGCTTCCATTTTCCACTACCTGTCTTGGGGAATCTTTTCCTGGTTGATGTTGTGCTAATATTGCTCCTAGCCCCACTGGGCTGGCATCTACAGTCAGTTCAGTGCATAGCCTCGGGTCGAAATATGCTAAGTGATCTACTGCCGTCACTGCAAGTCTAATCTCTTTGAAGGCTTTGCTGCAGTCTTCGTTCCAGTTGAAGCTTTTTCCTTGTTTTGTCAGCTCCCTCAGTGGTGCGCTTACAGTGGCAAAGTCTTGTATATATCTCGCGCAGTAGCTTGCAAGGCCGAGGAATGACCTGACTTCTGCCACGTCTCTTGGTTCGTTCGCCTTTTCCAGTGTCCTGACTTTGTTGCGATCTGGTCTCATTCCTTTTTTGGAGAAGATGTGGCCAAAGAATACTAGTTCGTCCCTCTCCAGCTCACATTTGTCCTCATTTAGTGTCAAACCTGCCTGCTCTAGGTGCGAACATACATCCCTCAGCGCTTTGTCATGTTCCTCATCTGATTTTCCAAAGACTAGAATGTAATCACTGTAATTGAGACTGTTTTTCACTGGTCTTATTATCTGTCTCATAGTTTCATGAAAGATCTCTGCCGCGGACGATATTCCAAAACTCAACCGTTTATACCTGAAGAGATCTAGGTGCGTGGAAAACGTGATGTATCGTGACTGAGGATCTAGTTCTAGCTGGTGATATCCTTTACATAAATCTAGTTTTGAAAACCGTCTTGTGCCTGTTAGGCAGCTGATCATATCATCGAGATGTGGTCCAGGATGTCTTTCACGTTCAATTGCCTTGTTTGGTATCCTCATGTCGACACATATTCTTATCTTTGTTGTGTCCTTCTTTGGGACAGCCACGATCGGTGACACCCATGGTGTTGGTCCTTCTGCTGGTTCTATGATGTATTGCTTGAGGAGTGCTTCAAGTTCTTCCTCTACTTGTGGCTGCAGGTGTATCGGTACTCTCCGATGGTGTTGCGCTATTGGTCTGACTGTTTCGTCAATGTGCAGCGTTATTTGCCGTCCTTTCAATTTTCCTAGTCCCTGTAATAGCTTGGGGAATTCCTTCAGAATGCTTCTCTTCTCTGACATGTTGTATGTCATGGCCATGAGACCCATTATTTGAGCCGTGATGTTGCTCAGGAGGCGTGGTGCTGGGATGTCGCCCTTCAGCACATGGATGTCTTCTTTGATCTTTTGGTCTTTGTACGTCAGTTCTTCTGTAAATTTTCCCATGTTTGTCACTGGTTTCCGTGATCCCCAGGTGAAAACCTCAACTCGGGACGGCCTCAATGTCGGCTTTGTTTTCATCTTTTCATACTCCGATACACACATGATGTTACATGTTGCACCGCTGTCCAGGACAAACTTTGTTTTGTCTGCTCCTACTCCTATGGTCACGGACTCTGTCTTCTTCATCTTGCTTTTGTCTATCAGACATATCCTTTCTTCTTTGTCATCTTCATCAGAGTATTCGGTGGTAACATCAGACATAAGATATAGTCGTCCAGTCTTTTCTTCCTCTTCTTCGCCTGATTCTAGTGATGAGGTTCTTGTTCCTGTTTCAACATGTTTGACATGCCTGGTTGTCAACATTCGTGGTCTTCCTGTTCTTCCCCTGTCGTTCCTGAACTGCACTCCTTGACATACACTGGCGTAGTGATTTCTCCCATTGAATTTTCTGCACGTCTGGCTAAATGCTGGGCATGGTCCTCGATGTGGAAATTCAAGTCCACCCCTATAGCAGGTTCCCTCAGGTTGCTTCCTCGCTGTCTGTTCACTCCTGTCTTTTTTCCAGCCACCTGTGCGATTGTTGTTTGTTATACGGTGTGCTTGTTCCACTCGCTTGTCTTTTCCTCGCTCCATTTCCTTTGCGTATGCTGTCGCTCTTGTCTCCGCTCTTGCTAGGGACAAGATATTCTCTAAAGATGTTGGCTCTTTCAAGATCCTTGCATGGAACTCGGTGTCGCGGCAGCCTTCAATGATGCGCAGCCTGATTGCTTGTTCGTTATTGAATTTATCAAACTCACAGTGAGTCACTAGCTTTCTCAATCTTGTCGCAAAGTTATCTAGTGTTTCATCTACTTGTTGAAACGCGATTGCGCAAATGTATCGTTCAAAATCCACATTTCTCTGCGGGTCTAATTTTGCTGTTAAGCATTTTTTTAGTCTGTCATAGGTGGCAGTTTCCTCATTTGGCAGTGTCACTAAACGGTCTTCAATATCATCCCCTACCAGATTTAGGAACAGGCCTAGTCGCTTTGCGTCTATCACATCGGTCGCTTCCATGTACCTCTCGAAACGTCTGATCCACTTTTCCCATCTAATTCCTACTTGCGGTTCAGACAAGTTGAATGGTAGTGGTTGTCTGTATTGCGCACTTTGTCTTTCTGGCTTGGGGTCTGTCATCTCTTCTTTCCTGTGCTCTTCTTGGCACTCTTTGTTATTTCCTCTATTTTCCTTTATTTATGTCTTCTTTTTCTTATTGCCTCTCTTTTAAATTGCTTTCTGTCCTTATTGTTGGCTTTGCCTGTGCTTGTTTTTCTTTCTGCTGCTGAAATCGGCACTTTTTTGTCTTTCCTCGTGTTTACCTGGTTCCTAAATGGCCGCCGCGCTGTTCTCTCTTGCTATTGGCTGATTCGCCTGATCTTAAAATGGCCGCCAGTGTCTCACGAGACTTCGCAGCCAATCAGCGCTCTGCCTAGTTCTAAAATGTCCGCCCTGGTTTCCCTCGCTGTGATTGGTTGTTGCCGCCTGAGTCTAAGATGGCCGCAGCACTTCTCACAATATCTCGCGTTTTTCTTTGTTTGGAGCGCGCGCTTTCTTCTCGCTTTTCAGTCTGCTTACCGGCTGATGCAGACGGTGCTCTTTTTCTCGATGGCGGTCGGGGTGGGCTCCCGCGCCGCTTCTTCCTTTGTCCACGAGACAGGGTGGGCTCCTGGTCTCGATAGTGTCGTCGTCCTTTCTTGCGACGCACAGCAGCTCGTCTTCGATTCCGGGTGCACGATCACACACACCTTCGTCGCCAGTTGTCGTGTTCTCCTGCCCACAGATACGCTGGACACGATATCACTTTTCTAGTAAGCCTTTATTATATATTTTGTTACAGCTGCATTGTCCTATGACCTCTTGCCCCGAGGTCCTCCTTCGATCTGCCTTGCCCCTCCTAGCTCCTCCCCTACACCGGACGTGGTGTCCAGTGTCACTTTGGCTTCTGCCCTCTGCCCAGGGTCCTAGAGCCCTTGTCCAGGGCATGACACAGATGATGGGTAGTTTTCCTGAGGTATAACGGGAGAGAGTTCCATTCTTTGATGGCATTAAAAGCTAAACTCCTCCCACCCCAGTTCATCTTATGGATCCTGGCTGGCTGCATAAGGTAAGCATTTGCTGACCGCAGCACTCTGTTTGGGGAATACCATCTAAACAAGTTCTCTAAGAACTGTGATCCTTTTCTGTAAAGTGCCTTATGTGCAATGCAAAGAATTTTAAATTTTATCCGCTGGCAAACTGGCAGCCAGTGGAGTTTTCTCAATTCAGCTCTTACCGATTGACATTTTGGAATATCCAGGATCAGTCTTGCGGCCGCATTTTGTACTGCCTGTAGCTTCCTGAGGATGGCAGACTGAGCCTTAATGTACAAACTATTACAATAATCAAGTTTTGACAGAACTAGGGCAGTCACTACTGATTTTCTACAGGATTTAGGAATGAATGGCAAAACTTTCCTAATCGTCTTAATCATATAAAATGAAGACAACACTACTTTAGAAACTTGGGTCTTAAAATTCAACTTTCCATCTATAATGACCCCAAGATTTTTTGCACTATCCACCGGTGTAAGAGAAGATCCAAGACTGTACGGCCACCAGGCGTGGGACCAGGAGGGAGAGAGATTTCCAAACATTATCACCTCCGTCTTACTCGAATTCAACTTCAAGCAATGGGTGCTCATCCAGTGGCTAAGAGACAGCATACAGTTATGAAGATTAAGGGCTAGATGTAGGTAATTCCGATTTACCTACTCTTAAATACCAATTTTACCGATTCGGTATTTAAGAGTAGGTAAATAGGAAGGAGGCAGATGTAGGTAATTTTAAAATCAGAATTACCAAATCTGTAACATTCGGTATTTACCGATTCTGTAAATACAGAATCGGTATTTCCCACCTGCAAGGGTGCAGGGGGTGTCACTTTGACACCCTCTAGCACCCCAAGTACAGGCTTGTGTGACATGTGGCACACATACATGCCCTAAGGGCATGTCTGTGTGTCACATTGCACAGGTGTGCATGCACAGATGTGCATGCACACCTGAATTCGGTATTTTACCACCCAATAGGATTGGGTGATAAAATACCGAGCCTTAAGGGCCTGTGGCACTGTAAACTGTGCCACCTACATTTGGAATTACAGAATCAGTATATTTACCGAATCGGTAATTTACCGAATCGGTAATTTTACCGAATCGGTACATATACCAATTCTGTAATTTTCAGCCCCCTACATCTGAAAACCCTAATACCGATCGGAAACGGCCGAAATCGGCCGTTTTCGACCGGTATTAGGGCTCCTACATCTGGCCTTAAGAGAATGATTAGTGTCCTTATCCACTGTAGAGATCACCAGCTGAGTATCATCATCATCTGATGTTGGAGTAAGATTAAAGCTTCTAATTAGAGGTGCTAGCTCAGCCACGTAAATATTGAAACGCATAGGGCTTAATAAGGAGCCCTGTGGGCCCCGCATGGGAGAGAAAAAGGTGCCGACCTGAAATTCCCCAAGTGCACTGATTGAGTTCTCTCAGATAAGAACGATGTCAGCAGAGCGAGGGCTTTGCCTCCAATACAAATTTCTTTTAAACGACGAACTAAGAGAGAGTGATCCACAGTGTCAAAAGCAGAGGATAGGTCCAGCAGCACCAAGGATGCTGATCCCCCACTGTCCAATGACAAGCAAATTTACCCTGTGGTCTTAATCAGAGCAGACTCAGTGCTATGGTTCGGTCTAAAACCGAACTGGCTATGATCTAAAACTTGATTATCCGCAATAAAAGTTGCCAGTTTGGCACTCATAATCTTCTCCATTATCCTGGCTGGCAGGGGAATTCTTGAAATCGGTTGGTAATTGGCAGTGTCTATTGCGTCTAAGTTGCTTTTTTTTAAGAGAGGCAGGATGCAAGCATTCTTCCAAATAGTGGGGAAAGAACCCTGATCTATCATCTGGTTAAATATTTTAGAGAGATGGAGACCAACAGAATTATTAATAGATTGTAAGATTTTTGGGGGGCAAGGATCTTCTGGGGAACCAGACAATCATAGTTATTAATTCGGTGATTTGCGTGGGCGAGGTCGGCGAAAAATTGAAGCCCAAAGTATGCTCAGTGGTGTCATTTAAAAATGTTTTATCCGTTGCAGTTGATTGAGTGAACTGCTCAAAGATGTGCTCAACCTTGGATCTAAAAGAAAGGGCCAAGGCGTCGCAAAATTCTTGACTAAAGAGTAGGGTCATCTCTTTGAACTGTAGTTAAATTTTTCACAGTACGAAAAAGTTCTTTACTTGACCCACTAGCTTTTTCAATCTTTGTAGTGTAATAGAGAGTTTTTTCTACAATCAACTTTTTTTTAAAAGCTGAGATCATAGATTTATATCCATATTTCTCTGTAAGTTCCTATTTTTTTCCGCCAAATCCTTTCCTGTCTCCTACATGCCTGCTTATCTATCCTTAAGGCTTCAGAAAACCAAGGGGCCAAGGGTAATTTCCTGTTTTTATTAATCTGTTTATTGGGGGCTAATTTTGCAAAGTTAGTTTCAAGCCAAAGGGTATATTTCTTGGCTGCCATATCAGCATCATCCTCCATCCTCTCTTTATGTTCTCATTATGTGGATCATTGAAACATGAACGCTTATATTTAAATAAAATAGCTTGATGATCCGACAGATTACCGGAAAAGTAGTGACTTTGGAGATAGCTGGGTCATTAGTGAACTGGCCATCAAGAATATGTCCTGCCACATGTGTGGCGCCCAGAATCAACTGACTAAAACCGTATTCCGCAGTAGGATCTAGCAGTTCCTCCGTCTCTCTGTCTTCCCTAGTTTTCAAATGGAAGTTCATATCTCCCAGCAATTTCGAGTGGAGGCTGTACTCTAGCAGAGAGTGGATATTTACTAGGAACTCAGCTCTAGGGCCTGGCGGTTGGTATATCAGGAAGCCTTTGAACGATTCTTGGGCGGAAAGAGTGATCTTAAAGAGCAATGCTTTACAGGCTGGTGTATCTATTTTTTAACAAAAGGAACCCAGTTCGGTTTTATGTATCACCGCAAGACCGCCACCTCTTTTTAACTGCCTGTCTAATCTATAGTTGCTATAACCTGGTGGAGTCGCAATGTTAAAATCAAAGTTTGCCGAATCATCACCCCAAATCTCAGTCACAAATAAAACATCAATTTTGTAATCTATAATAAGGTCTGCAATTTCATATTTGTGTTTCACCAGTGATCTAGCATTGATAAATGCTAGTTGTATTTCATTATTTGTAAGATCCCGTGACCGTGGGCTATCTTGACAACTAGGAGGCACTACCTGCATCTCTGGTAGCAAGCTGTCGCAACCTGGGCATAAGGGGTGCACGGATTTTGTCAGATGACCACAGTCAAACTGATAACATTTATTATGCATAGGTGGACGTAGGTGCAACAAGCTCTTACGGAATATGTAATCAGAGGAGTTTTATCTAGAGCGCATGGATCAGGGTTTTCGGTCCTGGGCCCGGTCCAGGCGCAGACGGGCTTGCCTTTGGCGCACCTTTGGCGCGCCGCCAGCGCGCCTGTTCCAGCGTGGCCTTAAGTAGAAGAAATGTCAGCAACTAGAGTGCTGACTGCCAGAAGTGAGTGCTCGGAGAGAAGGCTTAAAGTGAAACTAATGAGGTCCTTCCCTCCGTGCAAGCGGTATCGACCGTGACGGACCGGGGAAGCCTCTAACCTAACTGAAACAGGTAATATGCCCTCAAATCATCATTTGTGAACAAGGTTAAAAATGATACATTAAAAACAGGATTAAAAACAGATTCATTCAGAGTGTGCAAATATGCGAGTGTACAAACAGGCAAAATAGCAGCAGATACGTAAATTAAATGAGCAATGGAGCCCCAAACTATCGTGGCAGCAGTTCTAAAAGAAAAGACAACAGCAGCAGTTAGTTCCGCTGCGCGGCCGCTCCAACGTGGCCTTAAGTAGAAGAAATGTCAACAACTAGAGTGCTGACCGCTGGAAGTGAGTGCTCGGGGGGGAGAAGCCTTAAAGTGAAACTAATGAGGTCCTTCCCTCCGTGCAAGCGGTTTCGACCGTGACGGACCGGGGAAGCCTTTAACTGAAACAGGTAATATGCCCTCAAATCATCATTTGTGAACAAGGTTAAAAATGAAACATTAAAAACAGATTCATTCGGAGTGTGCAAATATGCGAGTGTACAAACAGGCAAAATAGCAGCAGATACGTAAATTAAATGAGCAATGGAGCCCCAAACTATTGTGGCAGCAGTTCTAAAAGGAAAGACAACAGCAGCAGTTAGTAGTGCCTCTGTTGCTGTCTGACTGGGTGCTTGAGTGACTGTATGCCTTTGTAAATAGGTATGTGAGAGACTGTAGGGTGGGTAACTTGGTGTACGGGTGTATAAGTGCATGTGTAACTGACTCAGTGCTGGGAACATGAATGGCTGTTTAGATGTGTGAGTGGGTGTGACAGTGCCTGTATGGATGTGTGAATTACTATGTAAGTGGATATATAGGTGAGTAAATGGGTGTGTGAATGGTTGTATGGGTGGGTGACTGAGTGGATCAGTCACTGTCTGTCTATATGAATGGTGGGTACATAAGTGCTTTTGTGGGAGTGTAACTGCGTAAGTGCCTGCCTGACTGTGTGAGTGGGTGCAAATTACATACTATAAGCAACCACCCATATCTAACTTCAAAAAGTTCATTCATACTGGTTTATTAAAATTATGATATTTTCAGGATAGCAAGTCCTCTTCCTCCTTGCTGCTCACTATATATTATTTTTTTATTTTTTTTATTTTTTATTTGCTTTTATCAAGATAATAACAACAAACATCATATAGTTTGCTGATCACATTTCCCGCTCACCCCCACCCCTTCATACAATGGCATTTTTCAGACTTACAGTGTGATGTTGCTACTTAGTCAAGTGCTCAATCAGTTTCCCTGTCCAATGCAGACTGATCTCTCGATCTCAGGTAGTCCATGAGCGGCATCCATATGTCCCTGGGCTTCGATGTCTCTGGTAACTCTTCTGCATATAATTCCATGTTCTCTTTGCAATACACCAGGGAGCATATTACCAAGCAGGGCGATAGGCAATTATCGCCGCTTTAGCGGCCATTTTCAGCCGCTAAGCAGCAATAATTCTATCGCTCTATTAGCAAGCTGTCGCTAACAGCAGTTAGCGACAGCTTTAGGCGATAGCGAGCGGTTTGGGTCCCGCTTTGCATGTCAGAGATATTTATCGCTAATGACATGCAAAGTGGGCGTACCCAACCTATTAGCGACTGAAAGCAGTCGCTAACGTCGCTATCACCTATTAGCAAGGCAGGCGTAGCGATGGAAATATTCCCGCTATCGCCAAAAACTAACGCCTGCTCTGACCAGTTCTTAGCCATGTTATCCAATGGGAGGTGGATAACATGGCTAAGAGCATTTTATCGCTAATGCGTGAATTTCGCTGTATTCTCAGCGATATTCACGCTATCACCTGAAAATGTATCGCTTTGGAGATAAACGTTGCTAATAGGACGTTATCTCAGCGATAATTTCCGGCGATGCTTAGCGATAAAAAATTAGTTGCTAAGCCTAGTTAGCGATAAATATCGCTAATCGTTGGTAATATGCCCCAGGTCTTTTATCCACTGCTCAGGCAGAGGAGCTGCCCTGCACCCCCACTTCATTGCCACCCTCGAATATGCCAACAGCAATGCAATCATTACAAATTTACCCACTCCGCCTTTCAAATGGGAATTAGACTCAATAAGCAAACATGTGGGCTACCCTGCATGGTGGTGGCAGTCATGGTCTGTAAGTGATGGACCAACGACTGCCAGAACTTATGTATTCGTCGACACTCCCATGCTAAGTGCATGAAGCCCGCCCCCTGCATCCTGCATCTCTTACATACATCGATGTCACTAATGCCTTATTTTTGCAACCTAACTGGTGAGTGGCAAATTTGATGTAAATATTTGAAGTGAATTATGCGTAGGTTGCCCTTCGGCGTCAGTCCATCCGTCAGTTGGCAACTATGCTCCCAGTCCTCCTGTGTGAGCTGGGGTTGGAGCTTCTCATTCCAACGAGCCAGACTTCTATTTGAGTCAGTTGTGATTTAGTCCCTAACCACTCTCTATAGTTTGGTGATTAATTTATGACACGTGGGAGTAACTAATAGCGCCTGCAATGTTAGTAATGTTGGCAGTTCCTCTGGAAAGGTGGGGTAGAGTGACTGTACAGCTGCCCGGAATCTATGATATGTGAACGCAAACAGTGGTGTCTTGTTTTGTATGTATTGTAAATCTTCTGTCGTAATAAATTTGTCATTAGGGTACAGATACTGCCTTTTTTCTGTGCCTGCATGTTTTAAAGTGTTCATAGCACCTGCTTCCTGTGTGACCGATAGAGCTGAATGATGCACTAGTGGGAGCATTGGGGCGTATAGGGGAAGTTTAGCGGCCTTGCGCCCTATGGTCTGCCAAGCTGCAAATGTGCAATCTATTGTATTAATTTCAGTTGTAGGTGTCCCATGTTTGGAGTGTGTCAAAGTGCTACGCAATGGAATTGGGTGCGCATCACAATCTTCCACTGCTAAGTGTGGTGTAAGCATTTGGAACCATTTTTGGGGGATCGCGTGAGGGAAGTTTGCTAGGACATATAGAAAGCAAGGAAGGCACATCATCTTGAATAAAGCTATGCAGCCTCTAGGGTTCAGATGCAGGGGGACCCACTTCCGAAGATCCATATTCATGGCTGACATAAGGGGTTGAAAATTAAGGGTCCAGGCAAGGTCTGGGAGGCCAGAGATATAGATACCTAAGTATTTGAAGGAGCGACGCGGTAATGGCACCACAGGACACCAGATGTGACCTCCTGCCTCGTTCTTCATTGGTACCAGTAGTGATTTGTTCATATTGATCTGCAGGCCAGAGGCTTCCCCATACAGGCGGAGGATTTCGTGGCATCTGGGGCCTGAAGGCTGTGGGTCCACCAGGAATAATAGAAAATCATCTGCATAAAGAGTATGTGCTCACCTCCCAATGCCATCCCCAAATCAGAGCATCATATCTAATCAGGCATGCCAAGGGCTCTATTACTAGGTCAAACAACAAATGGAAACAGGGGGCAGCATTGACGTGTGCCCCTTTGGATCGGGAATGGCTGAGATAAAACTCCTTTCACCCAGACCTGGGCAGTAGGGGCGTTATAACAGACCTACAAGTTTACGAAAGTATGGTCTAAAGCCTGCTCGTTGCCACATTGCCTCCAAAAAGGCCCATGTGACCGTGTCAAAGGCCTTTGTGAAGTCAATTAGGAGTAAAGCCAGGGAACCTTCCAGGTGGTACGGCTGAGAGAGGGCGATCTGAACCTTCTGCTCACATCAAAGATCACCACCTTCTTCTGGGTGAGGAGGGTCATCACTGGTAGCCTTCATCTCTGTGAGGAAATCCCTGTACGACGGGGGCCTCGTAATGTTCATGGGTACTATCTTGCTGCGCAAACAGCAATGATCAATGACTGGTTTAATGGGGGCTGGAACGACCCCACCTACTGCATTGAACTTTTTCTCCTTGGTCTTAACGTCTCCTTGGCACGCAAGACAGATTCCACGCATTCTCCCTGACTGTACCCGGGTGACAATGCTCTGTTGAAGAGCAGATCTACCTTTTATTATTTGGGACCGTATATTCATGAGAATGACGCTGTTGTGGCATAGCACATGGCCAAGGAAGGTGTCAGCCTTTCAGCACTTTACACAATGGGACAGTATAAATTACCTATCTAGAAGATGTTAGACGTGGGGGCATTGATGTCGCTTCAAGAGTTTCAGGACCTTTACCAGCTCTCCCGCACACAATTCCATTGCTATCTCCAATTCCGTCATGCCCTACTCGTCCAGCTAAACTAAACTGCTGTCAGGGAGACTGTAGAAGGAGACCATTTCCAAGATTTACCATTCCTTTATGGTTAATGCCCCAGATTATTTCATGGATTATGATACCAAGGTGGTAGGTTTGAGTGGGAGAGCTAGACAATGATGATTGGCAAGGGGCATGTATGACCCCAAGAGAGTTGGCAATCTCCTCACGCCTCTGAATGGTCCAACTTAACTAGCTCCATATGACGTATGTGACCCCCAGCAACTGCAGCGGGGAGGCCGTGCCGCTCAGGCCACATGCGCGATGTGCTCCCTACCTGCAGCTGCATTTTCAATATGGTCTGGTTATGCCCAGTGTTATCCGTCTTTTGGGAAGAGATAGGCTGTGAGCTGTCTGTGGTACTGGGCTGCTATATTGATCATGATCCTCGGACGGCCCTGCTGGGTCTCTTGGAGGAAGATGGAGGCTGCGACATGAATGGACATTTATTGGAGTAGCACACTGTTGGCCAAAATAGATATCTTCCGTAACTGGACACTGCCGGAGGCCCCCTCGTTGGAAGTATGGAGGAAAGGGCTGGAGTCGTGTGCTTTAAAAACGAATCTATGAGGCACGGGGATACCCCAGAAAACATGATAAGATATGGAGCGGGTGGTGGGCACATCATGGACTAACGATGTAATGCTGTTCACGTTTAATGATACATGTACTGTTTCCACATATCTAATGGTACTGTGGTGGTGATAATATGATACTTAAAACTAATAAAAATTGGATATTAAACAATTTTTCATAACTTTTTCCCATGATAGGTATTATGGCTACATTTGTAGCCTTTTTCCAACAGATTTGTGGGTTCTAAAGGTAACAAGGCAAACCTACTTAATCCAAACACTTCATAAAACTAATCAGCAAATTGAGCCCATGGAGGTATGAATTTTGTGGATCCAACTAGGTTTTCTTCCAAAGTCTGGCATGTAAGCTTCAAACCTTTGTTAAAATCACATATTTTTCTCAAACCTCAATGAGGTAAACTTGTGGATTGTGTGGGGGATTCCACAAAATGACTACCACTCAGCAGTCTCACACTTCTCCCAATAAAAACTGTATCCCCGGTCTGCACCCAGGGAGGGGGGGGGGGGTGCAGAAAGTTTGCTAGGGTCATCATGAGGTAGAGTGGTGGGGGCACACCAGGCCCTTTTATTTTATTTTTTGCCTTGGTGTCTAATGAGTTGGGGTAAAATCCTTAATCTCTCCCCCAAAGCGGGGGACAGGAAAACTTTATTGCTTCTTTTCAGGTGGGTGCATGTCCTATTGCCACCGTGAGCTACCCATCACCTTCTTATTGTTCCCAAAACATCCCTAGTATCTAATGGGCCTTCAGCCCCCAGAGGAAAGATAGCTGATTGAGGGTAAATACCCCCTATCTGCACCGGGGGGGGGGGGGTCAGAAAGAATGTTGTGGCCTGGGGAACCAGAGCACTAGCCCATGCACAGCAGGGTCACTCCACCCTCAAAAACATTTCCTTTGTGTAAGAAATCGGGTTACTGGTTGAGAGGGGTTTGACCCTTCTCATAACACAACCACAATTTCTTCTCATTGAGAAGTGCCAAGCAAACCCTAAATTAACCGGTGCTTTAAACTCTGGCCCCTTGGCACAGAGCAGTCAGGCTTAACTCAGGGGCGATGTGCAAATTATCTGTGCAATACTTTAAACAGTAACACAGTGAAAACAAACACACCACTAAAGGATTCCACACCACCTTAAATGCTAGAGTCTTTTTTAATAAATAAAGCAAGACAAAAATGACAAAAATCTAATTAGTAAAACTGTAGATATTTAATTTTGAAGCTTTTAGTGAACATAGCTCCAAATGGTTTTATGCGCCAACTGCAGATATCTGGTCACGTTGGACCAGGAATAATTCACAAGTTTAGGCCGACTGGGATGAAGAGTGGGCCAGTTAGTCCCACCGAACAGAGTACCATAAATCCTTGTTTGCACAGCCAGGCAAGGATCCGCATTGAAGATGCATTCCCCGGCCGAAATATTGCATCAGTTTTGAAATTGCGTGAGGCTGCATTGTTGTTTAAGATCCTGTGAACCAGGGCTTGCGATGCGTAGTCCGGAGTCGAGGATGCGGCTCACAGTTGAGGCGATGTGTCGATTACGAGGAGCAGTGATGCGGAATCCAGAGTCGTCATCGAGGCTGCTGTCGACGAGGGATGTGAGGGTCTCCACTGCAAGATACGCTGCATAGCAGTGGTTCCAATGTGGCAATGGGCTGCGATGCATTTCTTTGCAACCTTTCCAATCGATGCAGTTGCAGCAATGCATCGATTGTACTCTGGGTTGCGCCGCACAGCAGAGGAGATGCGTCTGTTCGCTGGACCCATAGAGGCTGGCAGAGCACCTTAGGCCCAATTTCAAGAGACCAGGACTGGGATGGCACCACTTGCCAAGGTAGATTCACATATAGCAGAGTCCAGGTGCTGGACCAAGGTTGTTGGAGTGTTCTGTTCCTGAGGCTGAATTCATGAGGCCAGCCAACTCATCCTTGGAGTCACTCTGGGGTTCTGGGTTCAAGATATACAGGTCAAGTCATTATCACCCAAGTAAAAGGGCAGCAGGTCAACACAGCAAGGCAGTAGTGCAGCAGGTCAGCAGTCTAACTTAGTGACAGTCCTTCGGCAGCACAGCAGTCCTTCTACCTGCCAAAGAATCCACTGGTCCAGAAGTGTAAGTGGTGGTGTCTGAGGTCCGGTATTTATACCTAGTTGTGCATCTGAAGTGGGGAGAACCTTCTGAAGGTTACACTTTGAAGTCCTCAGGCATACTGCCTTCCCTGACATGACTCCAGACTAACTACAGGGGGTATGTAGTCCTTTGAGTGAAGGCAGGACACAGCCTATTTAAGTGTAAGTAGGCCTGGGTCCAACATCACCCTCCCATCCTTCCAGTGATGGCCTATCCATGTACACCTACGCTCCCTATTCTGTATGGCTGTCTAGGAGGAATACACAAAGTCCGACTGTCAGCTATTGCCAGTAATGTGACCAGAGACAGAGTACAGGTAATAAATGGCTAAGGCAGGAAAATGCCAACTTTCTAAAAGTAGCATTTTTAAAATTACAATTTAACATCCGACTTCATCATAATTTAAGATTGGACAAATCGCGTCCGTTAAAGAATCCTTCACGGACAACGGACAGACGGCCGAAATTACGGACTGTCCGTGAAATTTACGGACGGTTGGTCACCCTAGTTTTGTTCACGAGTGCAACCGTGAAGGCAGGAGGTGGCGTACCTGCCAGCAGCCCCAACGGCCCAGCGCTGCTCTTCACACTCGGAGTCAAACGGATGAGATGGGGGGGGGCACGCAGAACCCCCCAGCACCACCAAGTCACTGCCTCCGCTCGTGGGCCCGAGCCTGGTGTCCCGCAGCCGGGGTGCACAGCTTCACCCAAGCCTACGCCATCACCGGTGCTGCCATCTTTCCTCCGAGGCCGTCTCCCTTCTTTTCTCGTTTGCAAGTGAATTACTACAGGTTTCTGCCGTCAGGGGTCTTTTAACGTGGATGCGCAATTCCCGTGCTCTCGACCCTCGTTATTGAAGGTCAGGATGTCTGTTTTGAGCCGAGGATTTTGACAGGATCATTGATAGGCTCAAGGAGCTCCAGTCGGACACATCTTGTCCGCCATGCTGCTGGCCACGCCCCCCATCACATTTTTGAGAGAGCGCCATTTACAGTGAAATTTGTAGAGGTGCAGCATATGTACAAGTAGTTAGCACCCGCATATATAAAGGACTTTTAATCATGTTTAGACGCAATGTATGACAAGTACTCAAGTAAATTGGTATCAGAGAATGAGCAGAACCAACGTTACAGGGTGCAAATTCATATTTACTGCAATGTAGAGCTGCTTTGGAATGAAATCTTTTACTATTAAGAAGAGTGTTTAATTGATTTGCTAATGTGTCTTCAGATTGATAACTGAAATGTGATCATGCTTTATGTACTCAATGATTAGTCGAATATATAGAAAATGCATTTGTCGTTAAGGTGGAAGGCCTAGAGAACACAGAGAATGGCTCATTTACACGTAAGGCCTAAAGTTTAGCTGAGGCCTAGTTATGGAAATGGCGCAGGCCTGTATGAAAATGTTTTGCCTAAACATATAAATGGTAGAAATGCTTATGAAAGAGGCTTTAGAAAATGTTGCAACATTATTAGAATGTGAGCCTATGTGCGTAGAGTAGAAGGGCCCATTGTGTATGAGAGTTAGAAATGCTAGACTCAGACATGGAGGAGTAGACCAGGAATTTGAAGATACAACTGGAAGCGACAGAAAGTCTGAGACCCAAGGACGTTTAACGGACAAGGATGGAAGAAGGCCAATGTGGAAAAACTCCATGTAATCGACACCTTGGAAAGGGCGTACCTAAAGGCGTGTCATTTGCATTTTGGGGTTTCGTATTAGGGACAGCACCCCGAGGGTGGAAGCAGAGCAGATGGGCTGAGGAGTCAGAGGAGTGGTTGGTCTTGGTAAATAGCTTAGCTATGACAGATTCTCTAGTATTGGAGGGAGGTGAGTGAACTTCTTTGAAGTCACCACTGCTGACACCTTTTGATTAAGTTGGGCTATTGTTGAGTAGGGATGTCACTTAGAATAGTGTAGGGACAGATTAACCTGGATTTATGTCTTTTATTCCAATGAGTACCAGAAACCAGGTTATAGCTATTTTGTTTAGTCTGATGGTCCTGGAATTGATCCTGGTGTTATTCATCAGTCGCCTGAGACTTTTCCGTAGGATTATGTTTGTATTAGTGCCTGTTTACCTTCTGAACCTCTTGCTGAGGTGTTTGTACCTGCAGTTATTTTTGGTTATGTAATAAACTTTTCAAACTTAGTTTGGTCAGTGGTTCTTGGGGAAAATAATTGGGATTCCTAAATTGTTCATTTGTTATGACAGATTGCCTAATTCACTCTATGGCAGGTAAAAAGGTCTAGTCGACCTGTGACGGGATTCTGGAGAATGATAAGCAGACTCTAGAGGAAAAATCCCGCCTTTCCAGTTTTTTCATGACCAACAGGTAAAGCTCTCTGTAGGCAAAACCTTTGAAAAAATATGTACTAAAATACAAACAAGAAAACAAGCCTATATAAGTTACTTACTCTTTCCATAGCACATCTTGATTTTCAGTCTTAGCTCTACGTTTACACACTACATCACAGAACCCAATGTTGTCTTCCTTGTAGTTTCCCATATTTAGTCAACTTCCGAATGATAGCCGAGGTACTGACAGAATACTTGGACCCTATGGTACCATACACAACCCAGGAAATATATTGTTTCATCACCTTAATGCACCAATCGCTTCCTAATGGATCTTTAGTGTAATATTTTTACCAACGTGTTAGTTCTGGTGAAAGTCTTGCACCAAACTGTTTTAAAAATGTTGACTTCAGCTGCAATCACTATGCATCTTTGTAGGTTTTCCCTCTAGGTCCATGTACTAAGAACAACACATTTCCAGTTCTGGGCTTTCATTTGACAACCTAATGTATTCTGGGAGCTGTAGTTATGGGTAGTTTCCATTGAACCAAATGCAATGACACCTGATACCAGTGTTTGGTGACAGTTACGCCCAGAACTGGAACAATGTGCCCTGATTGCAAAGAGCTACGTGGCAAATACTGCCTGACAAACTTCTATGATGTTGTCAGGCAAGCATAATTTGTCAATGCACGGTCAAAGAAAAATTCATAGTAAGGCTCCTGGCTACTGGGTTAGGAATAGCCGAAACAAGGGTTATAAACAAATCCTACAGGGAAAGTAGGGGAGCACAAAGAGGATGGCCAAGCATGAGGTAAACAAGCGTGTAGAAGTGCATAGCAATTCACATTGTAGACAAAGATCAAAAGATTAGTACTTTGTTACACTGTCACTACTACTGGTGTCCAGAAAAGTTCTTTATAAGCACTCCTGGTGTTCATTTAGGGAGGCGTAGAACATCACAATGCCATCCAAGTCCATTTTGATGTACATATCTAATGTATTGCAATGTACATTTAGCTGATGTTAAAAAGGCAGCAGGGACTTTGCATTGGCTGAAAGGCTACTACCAAGTACTCAAAATACCTGTATCGAAATACCTAAATGACGTTTTACATTTGTCACTTCTGTATTGGGTAACCAGTTGACTCCATGCCATTGAGGACTATTTAGAATATTCATTTAACTAAATAGCATTCTTAGAGTAGTAGTCCTGATTGGCTTCAATTGATCCAATTGAACTAACACGCATGAAAACAATTATTGGTAAAAGGGAAACCCAGGAGTTGACCAGTTCATAATGACTTGGAGTCTACTGATAAACTTACCTTTATGGATTCTCACCGCTGTGCAGAACTCCGCGAAGCAACCAAAAAACTCTGTCACACTACGCAGAGTTCTGCAAGTGGCGGAGTGTGTTAGGTCATTCCGTTGGCTCTGATTTTTAGCACTGGGTGTTTGTCCCGTGCTGGAAAATCAGCGCAAAAGGCATGTGCAGTGCAAGAAGGCGCTCCTTCTTTCTGCCACTCGAGTAAATGTTCTGCTTGAGTGGCAGCTTCCTTGGCACGCACTGAATGTTTTTCAAGGCAAGCGGTAATGGCCATCCGCGCCTGCCCGCGTTGAGAAATCTCACAGGGAGGTGGTGTGCAGTAAGATTTTCCTTGCTTGCACTCACCAACTTAATATTTGTGAGCGCAAGTGAGGAAAAAATTCTGCTATGTGGAGCAGTGTTGTTCGGAACTCCGCACACTATGTGAAGCGCAGAGTGGGAAAAACTCCGCAAATTCCATGAGCGGAGCGGAATTTCACGCCTTAGCCTAAGCCTAGACATTAAATCAATTTTCTTTGGCCACTGATTGGACTTCGATGTGACAATCCTAATCCTGAGGTAGCAGGAAGAGATAGCCTCCTTTCTCACAAAATACGTGTAAAGACACTTAGCACAGAGTAGCAAGAGATTTCTCTCTAGGATAAGTTGCTTATAGTGGTATAGCCAAGCAAGTCAGTACTGTATGTAGTGTTAGGGAGGAGTAGTGGCAACAAGTGGAGTACTCGAAGAATATTTTACTTGTTCCCCAACTAATAGTGGGATAATGTTGTACCAGAAATTCTGGAAAATAAATGATGCAACCAATGAAACAATGCGAGTCACAAACGTCTGCATTGAGACAAATCTGGCAAGAGCATGCTGCTTAGTGTACGCATTGAAAAAGATGTCAGGGGACCGACCATCCCGCACAGTAAAGACACAAGTATTTCAGAAATCAAAAGTGTTGGAAATTGCCCTTTTTGCAGGGATATCCCCAAACATTTTGCTTCCTCCTCCTTTATTTTTCCTGACCTGAGGTTGTTGGCTATAGGACTCTGGGCACTTTACCACTGCTGAAGTGCATATGCTCTCTGTATTTAAATTGTTATTATGATTGGCAGATTTGTTTCATCAGTAGGTCACTAGTAAAGTGCACTGAGTGTGCCAGGGCTGCTGATTCAGGCTCTACTAGTGGGCCTGCAGGACTGATTGTGCCACCCACATGAGTATAAAATGGTGTCTCAGGCCTGCTACCGCAGTGCCTGTGTGTAGTTGCTAACTGCCATGCTGATCTGACGAGTGTCCCCACTGGCCAGGCCTAACCCTTCCTTTTTTGTACACTTTGGACACCCCTATGGAAGGTCGAGGGTACCCCCCCTGGGCAGGGTGCAGTGTATGTGAAAGGTAGAGCATGTACTAGTGTGGGTGACATGCTCTGGTAGTGAAATACTGCCAATTTTGTTTTTCACAATTGAAAGGCTATCTTGCCCATAGGCTAGAAAGGGGAATGCTGTGTATGATGTTTATCTGCATATCTTCCCATGGGAGCAAGATAGAAAATTGAAGTTTGGTATCCCTGAACTCAGAATTTAATAACCCATCTTTTAGGAAGGATGTTTTTTAAATCCCGTGTTTGAAAACAGCTCTTTTAGAAAGTGGCTGTCTTCTTGTCTGACCTTTCTGTGTGCCTCAACCTGTTTGTGAATTGACTGTCTGGTTTGTGAGTGACAGGGGCTGGGGTGGTTGGATGAGTCAGCACTGGGCTGAATAGCTTCATTTGTATCTTGAGTGTTGTGAGGGGATAGCACTTGGGCCTGAATAGGGCTGTGCCTGCCTTTCACAATAGTGGCTCCACCTCCTGCTGGGCAGCTGACGACCCTGCCCCTCTCTCTCAAAGGAAAGAAGGAGTCATGTAAACTGAGTGCTCCAGGACTGATCAGAACTGGTTTGAACTAGGCAAATGCCTCTCTGCCTTCAAAGAACAAAGAAAATATTGGTATAAAAAGGGATACCCAGACCTTTAGCTCATCCTGGAATCAAGAAGGAACCTCTGCCAAGGAGAAAAGCTGAAAGACTGAAGAGGAACGACTGTCCTGCTGTGAGTTTGTAGGCCTGCAGTTGCTATTCTGCCAAGGAGACGGGAAGGACTTTCCTGTTGCTGTGTCCCCGGCTTGAAGAGATCTCCAAGCCCCTGAGCAGAGCTGGCCTCCTGTTAAGAACTCCCAGAAACAAAAGGACTTCACCCCCAGCTTCCCCCCTGAACTCTGCTGGGGGAGTTCTGACCTGCCTAGAGTGCTTGATCCAGTTGTGGAGCCTCTGGAGGTTATTTCCTGCTGTTTGGGGAGCTGGAAAAGAAGAAAAGAAGAAGCTCTACAATTTTGCATGCATCGCTCACTTGCGGAGCGTATCGTCGACAGTGCGAGAAGATTCCCGTCGCTGCAAAGATCGTCGCAGTGCCTGTTGCCGCTGCAAGAACCGATGCATTCACAGAACCAGCTGCGAGTATCTAAGGAGCGACAACTTTGTCAATCTCATATTCTTGGATTTCTGTTACATTAGCATTGGAAAACTACTCACTACATGATAGAGCCCTGACGAATTCCCATGGCACTAGGGGAACGAAACGCGTTGGCTGTGTCGGTTTTATGAAAAAATCTACATGAATAAAGAGAAGAACCTTTGAAAAAATACTTTCCATTCAATTGACTTTTATTGGAGTGCACCTTCCTTTTTTTGGCGGACATTTCTTATTCTAGACATCTCTTAGCAGCGGGTGTCGGGAGTAGTTGCACCTATGCATAATATCTGAAACTGATGGAATTGATGTGCTTGACCTTGGGCTGTGTCTTTCGTATCTTTCACGACCCGACGCATAGTTCGCTTGTGGAGCGTACCACCCCTGTGAAAGAAGATTCGCGTCTCTGCGAATATCGTCGGAGAGCCTGTCGTCGCTGTGACACCCGTCGCACCCCTTGCCTGCGGACTGCATCCCGTCTCTGCGAACATCGTCACAGAGTCCAGCGCCAGCGCATCTAGGGGCCATGACAGAAGAGGATCAACGCTGCATCGCGCATCGCCGCTGCACTGAAGATCGTCGCCGCCCCGAAGATCGTCGCATCGTGCCTGTGCGAGACGCTTCCTACCAGAGAACCTGTAAACCGGATTCCATTCAAGGTATCGCATTGCTCCCCATACAAATTCGACGCAACCCGCCCGCTGCATGCAGTGGGGTTGTCGCATCGCCTGTACTTTGGGCTAAAAGTGACACAACTATGGATTATTTTGGTGCAAACCTTTGAACTCTTTTTAAAGACCTATTTTGGAACATTGTATGTTGGATTTTTGGCATTTTGGTCTTGTGTAGTTTAGAGAAAGATACTATATTTTTCTAAACTGGTGTGGAGTCCATTTGTGGTGTTTTCACTGTTTTACTGTGAGTGTTGGTACAAATACTTTACACATTGCCTTTGATAAGCCTGTCTGCTCGTGTCAAGGTACCAAGGGGGTGAGCAGGGGTTATCTAAAGAGTGCATCCCCCTTGCCCTGACTAGAAGCAAGGGTCCCTATTTGGACATTGGTACCTACCTTTGCCAACGAGAGACCCCCAGATCTAACAGAAAGAATACACACTTGAAAGTGAAAAACAGCTGTAGAATTACCCGTGGGCATGTTCAAGTGCATTGCGCTACTCTGGGTTCGGTTATGCCATTTCCTGACAATTGTTTATGTCATGTACGGTTTTGCAGTCTTGCCCAAATAGGCTTTTTCTGTGTCTCCTCTTTCTTAGCAGGCAAGAGAAATCATCTACCAGTACCAAATGCATCAGCTCACAAACAACAAATGTAAAGGAAGAAGAAATAGCAGTTAGTGCAGAAGGAGGAACTGTTGTTTCAAGGTATTCCTTTTGTCTTTTGCCATACCACTTTTTAAGTCTTGCCTGGCGTTGCAGCGCAAAGCGCTGCTCGCTATGCGAGGGCTTCTTGTAATCAATATGGATTCAGAAGCGACTTTAAGCCCCGTCCTCCTTCTCAATTGGCACACATCATCATTTATGTTATACGCTGACGCCTGATTGGATATCGGGCTTTTGGGTTACCGCCTTGTCCACTTTTAGGATGGCCTATGTGGACAGCCCGACACCATCTTTTTTTTAATAAGTGCATTTAGGGCCACCAGTGGGAAAGATTAAGTGATTTGTCCATAATCGGCAGGATGTGCCGAAGCCGAGGCTCAAACGCGGATACCCAGCTCTCAAGTTGTCAACTCTAACTGCTGCGCCACGGACGGTCTCTCACTCTGGGAATCCCTTTGTTTGCCTTAAAGGGTCTTCTCTGATGTTTGCCGAGCTGCAGCTTTGTTTTCTTCTGTGCGGCTCGCAAACTCTAATTTTTCGATATTTTACGTTTTTCGTAAGCAGCCTATGCTGCACTGGTTATTTTAGTAACACACATAGAGTCATCCCCTCACCCTCCTCCAAGTTTCAAAGCATGTCCTTTCAATTTCAAAAAAGCGTCTCTAGTACTCTGTTCACTACAGAATCTGACTATCAGCCTGGGAGCCTCACAGCTGTGAGTACCTTAGAAGCAACTAGCTGGCTGCATTCAGACATGTGTGGGCTTACAGCTTCACTCTCTGTTTCCCTGTCTTGTATAGAGGGAGTGGGGAGCGTTTCCCGATTTTGCCACTGCTTTGTTTTTTGGAAGCAGCACCTCATAGCCCGCATAACAGATGCCTCGTAGAGTGAACCTTCCACCATGGCAGTGTAAAGGTCAATGCACAGTGTCTCGGTGGAGGAAGGAGTCATTTAACTTTGCAATGTAGAGGCATAGCTTGTCTTGCAACATTACCAAAGCCTGCATCCAAGATACCATTTGAGTTGCAGTGCAGCTATTTGGTTTGCATTGACACATAGACTCCTCCCTTCACCCTCCTACAGGTTTCAAAGCATGTCCTTTCAATTTCATACAAGCATTTGCAATGCAATAGGTCTCGCATTTACGTGAGTTTAAGCTATTAGCATTGTAAATGACAATGCCTTTTATTTTGTTTTAAAAACCCAAAAATAAATAAAAGGCATTGTCATTTACAATGCCAATAGCTCAAACTCACGTAAATGCGAGACCTAATGCATTGCAAATGATTATTTATTTGTGTGTTTATCTGTAGTATAGAGTTAGCACTTGTCCTGGATATGGCATTATTGGATGCCCT
Source organism: Lissotriton helveticus (assembly GCF_964261635.1). Classification (NCBI taxonomy): domain Eukaryota; kingdom Metazoa; phylum Chordata; class Amphibia; order Caudata; family Salamandridae; genus Lissotriton; species Lissotriton helveticus. Next base: position 1,488,225,001 of record NC_136068.1, on the reverse strand, counting down.
TGCAGACACTGATGGGACCCCTCGGTCCAAGAAGCGTCTGAAACCAAATATTGAACATAAACGATAAATGAAAGAAAATCTGTGGTTCAAGGTCATAAAGATACATTTGATTTTTTCAGGAAACACTCTAAATTGTGCGATAAACATGTTGAAACGAGATAACCAAGAAGTTTGTTTAAGAATTGAAAAAGGGCCACCTTTCACATTCAGTTATCCAGTGACGTGAGATAGCATCGAATAAGAGGCCGCCTTAATTATATCTTATTCAAACTGTTGTGGGCTGGTTATAAAGTGGCACTGACCCTGTACCAAAAACACCTTGGAGAAAAGTAAGCTTCAGTAAATTTCCCAATGTTTGTAAGAGGGTTCAAGAAATTCTGTACTAAGAAGCAAATCAACTGGGGAAGACATTATATATATCCCTATCAAAAGCACCACATTGCTTAGTAAAGGAAATGATGTGCAAATAAATTAATGCACTTGAACCCTATTTATAGGGTCACTTAAAGAGCCAGAACTCCCACTCCAAAATCCTCCGAGCACTCATGCAATCCCAGTTAATAGCACATGCCTCCCACCCTCATGAGTATCATATGTACCATTTCACAAACCCGCATCCACCACCCACACACAGCCAGACAGACCAACCTCATTCAAACACCCTCATGTCAAAACCACAACAAACACAGACCATACACTGTAACCTACGCTCGTCAGTACTGAACTCAGTTGGCATGAGACACCATAACACCGTGTAGGTTAGATGTACTCTTCATCATAGAGACCTGGCTCATATCCACTTCTGCACTTTATCAACACTCGCAAACCAGCAGGATACAGCTGCCAACACATCCACCAGCCACTCAACACAGCAGGTAGCCCTTCAGTCAACCACAAATCTATCTGGTCCATCAATTCCAAGGAAGTTCCACTGTCCAATTAATGGAATGCCTCACCCTTCGTTTCCCGCTATCTGTGGTTCATCCCCTCGCAGTCTACCCTCTGTACAACCCACACGGGGCGCAGATGACCTGCGGCACCAAATTCTTTAGCTTTGTCAACATATTTAATCAATGTCTTTCTCAAAAAAGTCAACCTCCCAGTGACGTTACTACCAAATCCATGAAGGAAATACTACTTGACATTCTGAACACCACTGACAGCAAACAACAGATCTCAATGATATGGCAACATCGCAACCTTGTTTTTTTCTCAAAATCAGCCACCTACTGCTACCTTTTTTATTTATACAGATCTCGCTGCCTTCCCCACTGGCCACCAGCACATACGCCATTTCACTGCATCTCGCCAAGCCAGCCCAAACAGCCAGTCCACTTTTTTAAGGACCTCTTCATTGAGTGGGGGGGTCCCTTAGAGAAATACTCGCTGAGGATGTGCTGCGAACTACAGGTCACATGTGGCAACTTAGCCCTTCCTCCTTGTGAGGATGATGAGAAGATTACAATTAAACTGGACGATGGTAGAAGCCATTTACAACATTTACAAATGGCAAAAACGACAGCATTATGGTCTAATGAAACTTATCAATGTAACTGTTATCCTCACTCTCTCACCAATTAATTTACAGTGGATTGGATATTATGCCCCACTGCGTAGGGTTACTGATGGCAATGCAAGGTGGCATAATGGGAATTAAAAAGCAAGCATAGGGTTCTTCCTGTACCCCCCGAGAGTGTGGAAGACAAAATCAAAATAAAGCATGAAGTACTCCCTGTGGGATAGACGGATAAAAAAAATTGTGCTGAAAATCCAAAAGGGAAGAAAGAGTAATTGGCCCTTCAAAAGCCAGTTCATATATTCCAACCATTTATTATTTATCAATAGATTTTTCATACACCAAACCCTCTCACATATATAGAGTTTTTTTATGTTTATGTGACTCTGTTATCCAGATGGATATCTATGTAAAAATCATCAATTCTTTTTCAATTCATCCAAGTTGTGCATTATTGTGAGTAATCCTAATAGTATAGCTGATGTACGTGCATCCATACACCTAGTAAAACTATCAATCATCAAATCTTTACACATTTTTGACTTTGCAGTGGACAAAGCACTAATATATACAGACATAATGCAACATTAATCATATGGCGCCCTTGTATTTATAAATTCATATGCACGAGTGTCTGTGTTGTTATATGGTGCCTGGTTCAAAGTATGAAAGCCAGTGAGTTGTTGTATATTGGACCCATATTCATAAAGTCCTTAATGCTATCACCCAGTAGCCAAAGTGTGTGTTCCTAGCTATGCGATGGGTGAGCAAATGTTGATACGTTTCGGCCCTACGTATTTCTTGAGTCAGTACTCGTCAGTACTAGTACAAGGATGTGAAATATTAAAGTAATAAGGTGTCTAAGGAAAGTTAAAAATGTTAATGATACATAGAGTATCCCTTTTAATGGTAACCAAATGCGTCCCATGTCTTATTTGTAAATATACAGATTGTGCAGGGAATTGGGGAGCAGTGGGTGACTGGTAATGGTGAGGAGGCAGTCTAGCAGGGAAATCCAGGGACACTCAATCCTGTAAAAGTGGTTTAAAATTGTTAAAACTCTACGATGGGTGGCTGGGCTACCGGGTGGACACCCATGCGGGGCTCACCGTCAGAGTCTATGTAGGACTGCCATGCAGTGCTCCCTTATTCCGTGGTTGGGGAAATAGCATTTTAAACCACTATTACATCATTGAGTGTCCTTAGATTCCCCCATTAGCTTGCCTCTATCCTCACCATTACGATTGTTAGTTTTGGCATTAACAGATACTTGAGAACCTGAACTGAGTACCTTCCCAAGGCCAAACCTTCCCTCCAAGTGAGACCACAAATAGACCATATCTGCACTGGTTGCTGCCAAATTCACCTGCACATTTCAATAACTTTAAAGGTTGTTGATACCTGTTGTTCCAAACACTTTCCCTAATGGCTGAATCACATATCCCGCCTCGGCTGTCCTCGGCGGTTCTTGGGCTCATAATTCCTCGGACCTGATTCCTCGCCTCGGTGCCTACTCTGAGCACGAGTCCCACGCTGCAACTCTGGGCAATAGCTTGCTTAGTCTCCACAACGGCCCCCTACAGCGCTGGGGATGCCTGGTTGCACCCCGGGGATGCCCAGGAGTGGACATTTCACGGGGAAAAGCCAGGACGGGTTCCCTAGCGGTATGAGTACAGTGCCAGGACACTCCTGATTCCGGAGTATTAGTGCGCTCTATAAATACGCCTACATTTACATAAGGAGTAGTAAGGATAGTTTGTATAATCAGTTTTTTTATTGCCTTCCCTAATCATACCTCCTTTCCACATGTGAGTGTTGTTTCCTGGGGAGCACGTTGCCTTATCGTTTGAGTATTAACTCATATATTCTATCTTGCAAGACCAGAGGAAGCTCACCCGGGTGATTAAAGCCTACCATAACGAGTATTCACCCTAGGTTTCTGCACTTTCTCTGATGATGGTAGTAATATTGGTCCTACTCTTCCTAGCAAAATGAATGGACTGGGGTCATGTTCTCTAAATGGTGTCTTGGAATTAAGCCTAAGCGTCAACCTGCGTTAGTTCATGTGTGGGAGTATTTCACTTGCACGGTGGTCAAGATATCCAGGAGTAGACCTCCTACTGGAATGGCTGTGAATGTTTGTTTATCACAGTGCTATAGGGTTGCACCTTTTCCCACCTCAGATTTCTAATGGTAATGGAGACAGGGCCAGTTTGCCCTGCTTCCCGCGGCTGTATCTGATGCTCTCTTCCAAGTATGGGGTGAATTTCATTGCTGTTTCCTTGGGACTTGCTGAACTTCTGCTGCAAGCTTGTTGCTTTTTTCATTTTTGATTACTAATTACTATTCATTCTCGTATCCGCAGTGATGCTCTGTCATCAATGTTTGTAACCTATTTTTGGACTATATCATGTTAATGCTCCTGACTCATCATCGTTCTGTGCTTACAATGTAGCGACGAACTTAGTGCAACACTGACCGGCTGTTATATTTTATGGACTTGCAGCAATGGAGGGCGGGGCAGTTTGCCCCGGCAGCACCAGTGTTAGGGGCGGCGGCCTCCTCCCGCTCTTACCTGCCGTCTCAAACACCCCTCCTGCACCCACCCCCCTCTTGCTGCGGCCGTTGCAGGCTGAATTTTGCCAGCACCCCGAACCCCGCAATCCCCCCCCCCCCCCACCCCTTGCACTTTGATGCTGCTGCAGGACGCAAAGGGCTAGCTACGCCACAGCTTCAATCTCACACACCGATGTGCATTTTACTATTTATATCTTTTGGCCATTTTTAGGTCAAGCCTAGCAATCAGCACAAGCTGTCTGGTTCCAAAAGACATATAGAAGCTTATTTGCAGGCCCCGTGCACCACTTTTGCATCATTTTTAACATGGGAAAAGTGACGGACGGGTGTTGCAAGGGGCTTGTAAATAAGCCCATAGTGAGTCTACCAAGAACATAGTGGGCCTGGCAGCCCACCTGTTGCTTCCTATTGGTTGACTTGGATGCCACTCTCATTTGCCTGCTTCTTATTTGGTGGTTCGTCATATTTTACAGGAGAACAAGAGGTGCCCATGAAGTGGTTTACATAATGTTGCTACTGCTGAGACACATTTCCCCTGCAGTTTGTATCCACCGTCTGTCTTCTTTTCTGTACAGCAAGTTCTCTTGGGTAGTTTCATTGGAGCGGTCAGTGGCGGGGCAGGAGACGACTTTCACTCTAGAATCTCTGTAACAACAGGGGGAGATTTCATTGGTAAAAGTACGTCAGTCCATAGATCCCCCCATGATTGGTGACAAGATGGCGTTTTGACAATACCTGATGATGATGTCATATATTATAACGTAATCTCCTCTAAGACCTTCCCGTGAAGAGCTGCAGGCCTCTACTAGTGATCACTGGTCTGGGAAAACCTATGTTTCAGGCTTGATTCTTTGTCCTATCGTGACGCCGAACTCTTTAGCACTGCTCAAAGTGTTCATATAGTTTCTAAGTTTTCATTCATTGGATCCGATTGGCAGGGCGCTCCTGTGAATGTGGTCCAATCACAGTTCACTGTTCACCAGAAGCGGGGGTGTTCTTGACACTCTAGCTTTGTGACACGTTGCAACATATGTTGGAAAAAAATGAAAGAGTTAGTGGTAGAGCATGAATTCAGCCGCAAAGTGCCTGCTCGTGATGTATTTCTGTTAGAGTTGACCTATTCAAGTGCCCTCTTGTACTCTAATGATTCAATCAGCACTTTATTCAGTGTATCGCCGTACCACAGATAAAATGCCATTGAGGTCAGGGGAGCAAATCTTAAGGGTAGAAGTGTGGCCAACAAGGACATCTTACGGCTTTCGGGGTCCCTGGGCGAAAAGTATTTTGGGGGCACATGTTTGGAGCTGCTTTGAATTTATGATTAAATTGGAGCTCTTTCATGCCCTCTTTGGTCAGGCGCACTGGTCCAAATTCTAAATGTGTTTGCATCGAATATTCAGGGATAGTGACGTGTTTTAATATTGTAACACAGCAGTAGCTCACTAATATTACTGAAAATAATCTGTGCGACACCCTCCCATTTCTCATAGGGGTGATCCTGTTTTGATTTAAAAGAAACTTTATGGAAGTTGCATGAAACATAAACACAACATTTCTCTGCAAAACGCTTGTAATAGACTCTCACACATCACTCATATTAAAAATAAATGTAAGGAAAACGATAGGTAAAACAATCTGTTTAAGAAATATTGAAGGTCATCATGGCAAGCCTCTCAGCAGTACAGAGCAGACACTATCGGTGGCCCCTGAAAGGCTGGGGCCCTGGGCCAGAGCCCACTCTGCCCATGCCTTAAAACGTCTCGCCACCACAGAATTTTCAGAAGCTGTTATTGGTTATGCGGAAAAACAGAGTTTATAAGTAAATAATGCAACCAAAGATTCCTTTATAGCACAAAGCCTCGAGTGTCTAGGCACTTCACACATTTTGTAAGTCGAACTACCGCCACCATACAGACTGTCTGCAGACTCAGTTTATCGATCTCGAAATGGTAGTTCAGAGATAGCCCCGTAGTAGGTAACTATATGACGTGAAGGTTGTCCACCTAACTCAGTAGCAGGTGTATTAACCCGCCCAGCTATGCGTTAACACTGCAACAGGTTACCCTCCTCTAGGCCACGCACGCTATTGGACTGGCACATTCGCCTGTCCTTGCGCGCTCATGTCTTCCACTGCAGGCTCCTCCGGGGGCTCCAGGGGGCACCAGAGGACAGGAGGAAGGACTTGTCCCTTGAAAGCGAGAATGCTGCCTGCTGGCACCGGCTTGTAGCAGCGCTCGGATCCGGCCATTGCTGCTGGTTAGTCTTGGCAGGAACAATGGCGCTGTTGGTTTTGGAGGCTGAGTGGTTTATACAGGGAAAGCTCCCCCTCCGCCTGCCCCCAGCTCCACCGGGCTGATAGTGCGTGGCACAGATAACCCCAGGAAATGTGGCGCTAGCAGAGAATAACAATGTCCTGACCTTGGAGTGGCACCCACCGCCCAGGCCGATAAGAGAGCGCTGAGCATGAGCTGGTACTGCTGCCAGCCAGGGCCGCCTCTCCCATCCAGGGTCCCACTGCGCTTCACTGGCAGGGGCTCCAGGTTACCTAACCCGCAGCCATATCTAAACTGTTATGACCGTGCACTAAGCGCTAGAATCATGCTAGCGCCAACAGAGCAGGGACAGACATGGTTTAGGAGTCAGACTGTTGGCAGAACAGGGGAGTCTTGTTTATTTTTGAAGCTGGCATCTCCTGTGGCAGGTGCACCTTGTTCTGTCACTTGAGAGCTCCTGGCTTAGAGTTTGGCAGAACAAGTAGGTCTTAAGCGGTTTTCTGAAGGCCAACAGGTTGAATTGTTTGTATATTGGGTGCCGGTTGGTTAGGGCTTTGGGAGAACATGCAGGTCTTGAGAACTTTTCTGAAGGTCTGCAGGTTGGGGAGCAGGTGAGTTATGAGCTTTTAGACTTGGCATCTTTGGTGTGGCTTCCCCTGAATTTTTGCCACTACCTCCTTATTTACTGGTAAGTCCCTAATAAAGTTCACCGAGTGTGCCAAGTCCTGTAAATCAAATGCTACTAGTGGGCTTGCAGCACTGATTGTGCCACCCACACGAGCAACACTGAAAAGGTATCTCAGACCTGTCACTGCAGTGTGTGTGCGCAGTTTAAACTGCCATGCCCACCGGGCAAATGCACAGAGGAGAGCAAGAGAAAAGAAAAAAAGAAAAACAAAACAAGGACTTATTTGCTATGGTAAAATACTGAGTGAGAGAACCATCCAAGCAGTCTATGGGAATTGCTATTAGGTACCACTGGTCAGGCATTCTTTACTCTCAACTGATTAGTCAAAAACCAGCAGGGAGAGATAATCACAGAAGACATGGAAGCAATAGTCCATAACATTAACATTGAGCCTCAGCACTCCGCACCCGGCCACCCTAGTGCCGCTGAGGGTGTTTTGAGAGGGTATACTTGACCCTGGGGTAACCCTTGTTCTAACCCCAGAAACTCAACCCCAAAGACTGAGTACTTACCTGTTAACCAATAACTTAATTTCTTTCCATAGGAATACATTGACTGTTTTCCCTTGAAAAATGTTCCAAGAGTGGAGTTCATTTGTATGAAAACCTGAAAAACTACAATTGAGCAAAACTGATTTTACTTACCTTTTGTCTAGGAAATGTCACAGTGTGATATCTAGGCATATCACACTGAGTAGAACTAGACTCTCCCCTATTGCTCCATATGACACCTCTTTTTTACTACACTGATCCTCCCAAACAAGCCTTTATAAACTCTTCCCTCTGACTCTTCCCCTCCACATCCCTTTTTACTCATCCCAAGCCTCCTACTTCTTCTATGACCTCCCAATTAAATAAATAAATAAAACGTCTAAATCCTTCACTCTCCTTTTCAATCAAAATAACAGACGAACATGTCCACTTCTCAAATTTAAAATGTCACTATACTAATTTACCAGTAATCCTTTATGGGTTCCAGAGTAGCGTGCTACTCACTGAAAAAAGTGCATCAACACCACATCAGGGGTAGCAAGCACTATATAAATGCAAACCTTTTTCCCCTATTCTATCCCTCCGCTATTCTTCTCAATTCAAATAACTGACTAATACCCACCACTCAAATTACTTTCATATTTCACTATACTAATTCACCACTAATCCTTATGGGTTTCGGAGTAGTGTGCTACTCACCTAAAAAGTGCTTCAACACCACATCAGGGGTAACAAGCGCTAAATAAATACAAACCTTTTTCCCTCTTCTGTCCCTCCGCTATCCCTCTGAATCGAAATAACTGACTAACCTATCCACCACTCAAATTACTTTCATATTTCACTATACTAATTCAACACTAATCCTTTATGGGTTCCAGAGTAGCGAGCTACTCGCCGAAAAAGTGCTTCAAAGCCTCGTCAGGGATAGTAAGCGTTATATAAATGCAATTACAATACAATACAATACAATACTTGCCAGGTCCAAACCTTCCCTTTTCTTACATGCAAGGCACCCCTCAGGTACCCTGATGGGCAGGGTGAAGTGTATGTGAAAGGTAGGGCATGTACTGGCGTGTGTGACATGTCCTGATATTGAAATACTGCAAATTTTGTTTTTCACTATTGAAAGGCTATCTGCCCCATAGGATAACATGGGAAATACTTTGTACCATCTTACAAAAAAGTATAACTTCCCATTGGGACAAGATAGAGAAATATAGTTTAGGCTCTCCGAACCTTGAATTTAATAACACATCTTTTAGTAAAGATGGTTTTGAAACTGTGTGTGGGAAAAAGGCCACTTTTAGAAATTGGGCATTTTCTTGTTTAACCGTTCTGTGTGCCTATGCCTGTTTGCGAAATGACTGTCCGGTTTTGGAGTGATTGGGCTGGGGATGTGCATTCACTGTAAACAGCCACTTGGGGGTTGAGGTGTGCCTGGCCCTTCCTGGATGACTCATAGCTGAGCTGAATGGGGCTTGGAAGCATTTAGAGTAGTGGGAGGGGTTTTCCTTGCGCCTGACTAGGGCCTGTCTCCCCTGCACAGTGCTGTCTCCACCCCCCTGTGGCCATACTGAACCAGTGAGGACAGAACTGCTTTTGACTGGCTCAGAGACCCTTGCACAAAGACGAACAAAGACAAAATGGGGTATTAATAGTGGACCTTAAACCCCAGAACTTTCAATCACTTCTGGACTTAAGAGGAACCTTTGCCAAGGAGAAGAGCTGGAGAGCTGTGAGGAGGAGTAGTGCCCCTTTTGCTTTGTGCTGTGTACGGGTTGGCCTACAGTTGCTGCCTCGGGGAAGGAAAGGACAAAGACTGGAACTTTTCTAAGAAACCTGCTGGAGAATAGACTCCAAGGGCCTGTATGTTCTGGCCTCCTGTTCTGAAGTCACCCCCAGCTCACCTGAACTCTATTGCTTCGAGTTCTGACCTGCCAGGAAATGCCTGTTTCAGTTTTGGTCTTCTAGAGGTTGTTCCTGCTGTTGGGAGCTGGAAGAAACCTAAGAATAATGCAACCTCCGATGCCATCAGCGCCGCTGCCATGATGCCTCAATCTGCACCGAGGCCAGGGGCACCGCTCGTGAAGTGCACAACACACCACCCAGCCTGCACCACAGCTGTGACACCCTTCAACAGCTGCAGTTATTGGCATTCCCGACACCAGCACTCACACCGACTCCATCACTGCCAGCGCCTGCATCCTGTTATTGCTGCACCGATAACCGCCGAGGGTGACTCCACTAACTGGATGACTTTCCATTGCCTCACCGGAACTGACGCCTCACCGCTGATGCAACCGACTTCACTTGTCCTGGATTCGACACATAGCCTCCTCGTGGACACGATGCTTCGCATCCCCTGTGGCAGCCAGGGAGCCGGCCTCGTCCATTGGCACAGACGCCTCACCTTCACAACGCTGTGCATCATCATAAGCTTCTTTATCCAAAGGTACTGTTTGTTTGGGTGTCCATGTGACTCCATGCCCGTGCTGTGTACCTTACGGTCAGCGCCGTACTTTGGTTTATTGCTATTTTACCACCTGTATGTTGGATTATTGTTATTTTGGTCTTGTTGAGTCTAGATAAAGCTACTTTATTTTTCTACGCTGGTGTGGTGTCCATTTGTGGTGTCATCACTGTGTTACTGTGTGTTTTGAGCACAAATACTTTACACATTGCCTTTGGGATAAGCCTGTCTGCTCGTGCTAAGCTAACAAGGGGGTGAGCAGGGGTTATCTAGAGTGTGTATCCCCCTTACCTTGACTAGAAGCAAGGGTTCCTACTTGGACAAAAGTGCACACCTCTGCCAACAAGATATTTCTAGTTCTAACATGAGTTGTGCCCTGTATGCTGTTTGGTTGAAGCTTTGGGAGAGCAAGCTGGTCTTGGGACTTTTCTGAAGGTTTGCAGGTTGGGGAGCTTGGGGAACAGGTGAGTTGTGAGCTGTGTCCCTTGTGCTAGTCGGCTGAAGCTTTGGGACAACAGGCAGGTCTTGGGGACCTGAAGGCCTGCAGGTTGCTCAATGAATCTTGAGTTGTTTACTGGCAGTAGGTTGAGGCTGTCAGAGAACTGGCAGGCCTTGTTTTATTTTCTGATGGTCTGCAGGTTGGCGAGCTGGGGGAATAAGTCAGTTCTGAGCTGTGCCCTGTTTGCTGGTAGGATGAAGCTTTGGTAGAGCAGGCAGGTCTTGTGGATCTGAAGGTCTGCAGGTTACTCAATGAGTCTTGAGCTGTTTCCTAGAGGACAGAAGGTTGGGGCTTTCGAAGTCCTGGAAGGTCATGGGGAGTTTTCTGAAGGTCTGCAGATTGCAGTGTAGTGAGCATGTGAGCCTTCAGTTGTTTCCTGTAGACAAGTACATTGGGTGTTGGGGAACAGGCATGTGTTAAGTCTTGAGCTGCTTTCTAAAGGCTGATAGTTGGCACTGCATTGGGAAAATGTGAATCTAATTTTGTTTTCTCAGGGCCAATAGCTGAAGATGTTGAGGGAAAGTGTTTTTTCAGTTGTTTTCCTTATTTCGTTATATTTGGATGTTGTGGGCCCAGATGAAACTTGTGTTATTGTGTAAAGAGTTCTTGGTTAGAGTTTTTGGAGAAAAGGTCAGCCGTGAGACAGTGGCGGAACGATACTTGAGGGACCCCCCTGCACAGTACATGGAGGGGGCCTCCCATTTTCTGCGTCAGTCAAGAGCTCTCAGGCAAGCAACCGGCCATACTGCAGGGGCTCACCCCAGCCATAATAAAAGGATTCTGGTTCCTCCATTGGTCACATCCGCCCTTTCATCGGGTGATTCACATACATCAGTAAATCTGCTGCTGTGCCCTCCAGCAGACTTACATAACACTGCCTCCAGCCGGCCCACCAAACACATCCTCCTACTTGAGGTCCCACCTTCAAGCGAAGCCCGCTCAGTTGACCACCTCCAAACCCAAACCACTGCCTTCATGCCTGTTGCTAACGCATCCATTAACTCTACTCTCACCCCTACGAAACCCGCAGTTATGCTTTTCCGCCCGCCTTTAAAACCACCCATCGGATGTCACTGTTATCCCGTGACTGCCGCCCACTGCTCCCCTGTCCACCACCGACAGAAAGACTGATGGGCGGTCCCCATCTAACCACTCCCTACCAGTAAAGACAGAGCCTTTCAGCTGCTGCCATCCCCAATGCCACTGTAGTAGTTTAAAACAAGTTAAACAATCTCTTCAACTGACCACCCCAAAACAGTTCTTCCTGTTAGCCTCTACGGCATCAAAGCTGTTCCTGCCACTTTTCATCCTCTGCATGATGCACGCAATAATATTCAGTGTACAAAGGGTCCGATATTTGTTTCCTCACGCCGACATTAATTTACACTATGTACCCCACTAAACCATCCCTCCTGTCAAAGGCAAACCAGATCCCATATGTAGCACCAGTCAGCAAGTACCCCAGGGACAAACACCAGAGAGAATGCTCCATTCATGTAATTAAACCTATAGTGACAACGTAGCATTTCCCCACACACTGTCAGCCCAGCGAAGTCTGCAACCACACAGTAGCCATCAATGCTGGCAACAACTAAAGCACATTTCCACTTCCTCTCAATGGCAGCTCCTGATACATATACCTATGACTTCTGGGTGCCATGTACCACAGACCATAGCATTCTTTGTCTCCCTAAGACAAACCGAAAGCTGTCGGTGAACGCTTCTCTTCCCCCTTCTTTACTAATAACTAATGGAGGATAACAAAAAAAATATATAGTATTTTCTGATGCAAATAGCGTATCGAGCACTTGCTGCCCGCAGTCCTCACCAGATCCACACATATTAATATTCTGCTATCGCACCAACCTGTCAAACTTATATTATCTGGAGATGTTTTTTATCCCCGTCCGTGAACTGGGAAAAGCAATACCTTGCACGAAAACAAGTCCCTTTAAAACCTTTGCTACTTATACAGGCTTGCAAAGCACTTTCTTGTTTTACTAACTGTCATTTAAAAGCTAACAGGTAACTCATTGTAGGATTGGAATTACGGCTTAGAAGTGTGGAAGTTAATACTGGGATGTATGATGATTTTTTACATGTCTGCCAGACACTCGTTCTTCCCTGCATGCGCACACAATGCAACAATACTATTTAGCTTAACAACCTGTTCAGAAATGTACCGGAAGGTAAAGAAACAGCCCATACTATTTTTGACAAAGAAAAATAGAAAAATGGTCACTTTATACCCCATGATATAAAAGCCTTAGTGTGCACAGCTTGTCTAAATCCACGCCACCTAATTCAGCCTTGCCAAGTACCATGCATCCGGTGTTAGGCTAACGCATTTCAGTGTGGTGATCCGCATCACTGCACTGAATTGCAAAATCACACATAACAGGCATCGCGCCTCCTCGGGTACCAGTGCTGCTAATCAATGCTGGTGTAGTATTATTTCCATGTGGCTGCCATCTGTTTTCTGGTGCTTCCCCTGTCTCCTAAACGCTATGTGGTACATTTCGTTATGCAGTACAGCTGCCTGTGTGGTAGTCTGTAACGAATGTCCCTTTTTTATGTCCACAACAATTTGACGTATTTCCGTAGTGTGTCCATAAAGTTAGGTCTCGTGAGGATTTGTTGCAGGCGCGTGTGCGCCTTGCACCGGCAGCCCTATGATGTCAGCCGCTTCGAGTGCGATATCTGCAAGGACTGGTTCCTGACGGGAACTAGGGGCTTGAGACGGGCACCGGAGCTCTGGAGTGGGTGATGTTTTGACCCGGGATAACCTCAGCCTCCCTGCGGGGAGAGATGTGCCAAAACGGCCGCTCTGCATGGAGGAGCCGAGATGTAAGATTCTAATGTGACTACATCACAGAGATGAAGTGGCCAATTTCATTGCTGTTTTGTTGTTGGGGGAACGGAAATAAGGATGAGTAAGTATTAAAGGGATACATGCGGGTGTCTGTTTTCAGGCTCATTCCTACTTGTTTTCTTCTAAACTTTCACATGGTGGTAAAAGTTACTTTCAGCAGCAGACATACCGGAATGAAAAACAAAAACATTGATTGTGAAGGTCCTTTAACCAGGGCCGGCTCTATGGCAGTGCAATCGGTGCCACCGCTCCAGGCGCTGACTTGGGGTGGGGCGTCATTTTCCCAATTATATTATCATTTTAAAAGCACCTGCTGCGGCGTCCTGGCCTCCAGCAATTTTCAGGCATCAATTACAATGTCAAGGGAACTCTGGTGATTAATTGTCTAGTGGAAGATTTGAATCGTATTAAGGTAGTGCAGAGGGTTGAAATGCCTGCTGCTAAGAACATGTACCATGAAGATAACAAACTGCATATGATGTAAATAGGTCAGTGGGTTCCTGCTTCTGTAAGAGAGCTCCTTTTGTTACTTGTCGTTTATAAGTCAAAATTCTAATATAGAACATTGAGCTATTAACTGTCATCAAAGAGCTGCATGTAAACTGTAAGGTATATGTTAAAGCTATATGCTTTTTTGGCCAGTATTTCATTATCCTAATCTTGCCAAAAGGGTTCATTTGGTTAGAAAATAATTCTTATTATTAAAAAGAACCCCTGACAATGAAATTATGTTTTACATTCTGAATTAGCGCCTTATCAGAATAAGAACTCTTAAACTATACTGCCTACCAGTAGCAATGACAAGGCACTCCTACACTGCACATTGTAGTCCTGTCTGATGTAACATTTCCTATACACTGACTTACACACATATAATTGTCTCTGTGCAATGTGTGTGTGATGTAAAGTGCTCAGACACCTTACACCGGTATGAGTGGTACTATAAAATGAAAAGAATCTGAGAGTCAGTGGTTATGGAGACTTGAGGGGGCACAGTTAAAGGGTACTAGTGAGGGAATACATGCAGAGGTGGTCATTGGGGGACGTCAAAAGACATTGTTGCTCAGGGCACCACCAGTGTTAAGGCAGGCCCTGCCTGTAACTCCTGTGACCTAGGTGTATTGGTAACTCTTACATGTGTCAGAGCGTTGATTTCTTCAGATGCAAGATAGATATATAGCTGTATTGATTAGGGGTGTCACATTGAGTAATTGCTAGATACGTGACAATGGTTTTCAAAAGCGTTACTGTACCCAGGTGACATTGTATTGATACCACACAATACACTCTCGGAATGCATAGACATAACCTCCCCTCCCATTACTGCCATGAATTATTGCTCCTCAGAGGGTTAGCACCTCGAGTCACCTGTTACTCTGGTCAGTCACCTCGCAGCCATCCAAGGCCTGTTGACCCTCCCGCGGTCCTCAATGCTCCTCTTTTGACTAGAGTCCATCGAGAGGCATGCTCTAACAGTCTACTATATTGCCTCATCCAGCCTCTCAAGTTCGGGCCTCTGCCTGCTGGTCGCGGGCCCGTGAGGCCCAATTTACACACACACACAGAAGAGGCCTCAGGTCCCCCTCCGTCCAGCAGGTGTTGTATTAATGCACCTACAGACCTTGCTCCGAGGCCAAGCTGATTGCGCCGATGGTCTAGGTGCCTCCCGTGGCGCAGGGAGCTGTGGCCTAACTCTAGTCTGGGAGCATCAGATGCACCACTGCACATACTGCTTCAAGCTCAGATCTCCCCTCCTCACACTCCAGGCTAAATGGACGAAACCCTTCGGCCCAGGGCAGTCTAGACCGCATAGTCCTAAAACTTATTAGATCCAAGTTGCACCCTACCTCAGACAGAAGATCACTAAGGAGGCACTAGAGGGTAAGTCAAAGGTCTTAGTGTGATTTTAGCATCCCAGAAACAGACTGATTACTCATAGATCAAAGCAGCTCTTTTTGGAAGGTTTAATCTGACCACAGATTAGCATTTAAAAAAAACATTGCAGCATTTCTACGCAGAGTATCCAGACATTATGGGAGGCCTGATTGGACCTTGAATGAACTGACACTTTTAAAGTGCTGGAGTAAGTGTAACCTGGCACAGGTGACCCTCTGATTTCTGCAGAGAACATCTTATGTATTTATTTTGTAGAGTTACATTAACATGTAGCTGATGGAATACTGCTTGGCGCTTGCAAGTTTGCAAAGATACCTGGCAGGCTGGTCACCATGAGGGTGCAGAGGAATACACCTCAATTAGAGCACATTTTCACACTGATTCACTCATAGATGCCAAGGTTTCAGATTGGTAAGTGTGACGTCTTTATAATTTAACTGTAATAATGGGTGACATTCACGCAGACTGACTCTGCTCAGTTTTCAGTAGCCTGCTGTTAGCGCACTTTAGTTCTGTGACTTTCTTAGAGTTTCTAGTTGCTCAAATGAGCGTAATTTGTAATATTTATATGTTTCCCTCCTTTTCATTGCTTGATTTTGCTCACAAGAACGTGTCACTCATAGTCGTTGAAATGTCACTCATAATTACACTGAATTCAACTACAAGTAATTTAACCCTGCAACATTCCATACCACATAATTACAATTCTAAAAATTAAAAAACACACATTTCCACTTCACTCCATACCACATAATTCCACATCACATAATAACATTGCACACAACTTGATACCACTCCAAACCACATAATTACACTTCACACATCACAATTCAACTACACATAATTCAACTTCAACCTATCTAATTATACTTCACACAACATATTTACACTTAACTCCAAAAGACATAATTACTCTCCACAAAATACAACTCTGTAACATGCTGCATAATTCCTCTTAACACAATAATACACCACACCATGCCACATAATTCCACACATCACACAATTCCAGAATTCATCCCCACACAATTCATCACACAACATGATTACACTCCACATAATACCATTCAGCACCACATAATTTACCTCCACATAATTATTCTCTACTCCATATTGCATAAATACACTCCACATAAATCTAGTCTATGCCACATAGCAAAATTCCACATAACTACACTTCACACCATGCCTCATAATACCACTCAACACAATTTTCACTCAACAGCGCACACTTCCATGTCACACAAATTCAACTCTACACATTTCCATTCCACACCACATAATTCAACAACAAACTACATAATTCAAAGCAACAACACAATTACATAAACACCACATACATCCAATCTACACCACAAAATTCCACATTATTCTACAATATTTAACAGCGCACCACATAAGTGAACTCCACTACATACCACTCCACAACACAACATACCATTCCAGATAATCTCTCTCCAAGACACACAATCCCACTCCATGACGCACAATCCCACTCCACATAATTCCAATACACTCAATACCACACAGTTACTATCCACATAATTACACTGCACACCATGCCACATTATTTACCTACACAGATCAAATCCACACAACACAATTCCACATCTAACAATTCCAATCCAAACCATATATGACTTTCATATATGCAAATGCATATATTTCAAAACCATATATTGCAAATGCTTGTTTACCTTCCAATGCATCCTAGCAGATCCTGTGCCTGGAGCTGCAATCCCTCTCCTGCCCCTGCCAGCTCTCCTCTGTGCTGTACAAAAGGGGGTGGTAATGGACGGAGCATCTGAACCAATCAAACACTCACACCCAGTCAAAAGATCTGGGTTTAATCCATCACCGTTCTTTAGCCCACTCTGCCACCCCAATTCAGACATGGCTATATGCAAATCAGTCTGACCCTGTGCCTCATGGGAACAGTCCAGCCCAAACTGCCAACCATGCCTTCCCTGGACCGGAAAGAAGCTTCCGAGGACCGATTTCTGGCATTACAGCCGTCTTCAGCCCGGCTTGCTTGAATCCAGTGGCAAAGTGAGCAAGGGACTCACGTCTGAGCATACCCTGCCACACTTATGGTGGCCAAAAGCGGTACAAAAGGGGGTGGTAATGGACGGAGCATCCGAACCAATCAAACACTCACACCCAGTCAAAAGATCTGGGTTTAATCCATCACCGTTCTTTAGCCCACTCTGCCACCCCAGTTCAGACATGGCTATATGCAAATCAGTCTGACCCTGTGCCTCATGGGAACAGTCCAGCCCAAACTGCCAAGCCATGCCTTCCCTGGACCGGAAACAAGCTTCCGAGGACCGGTTTCTGGCATTACAGCCGTCTTCAGCCCGGCTTGCTTGAATCCAGTGGCAAAGTGAGCAAGGGACTCACGTCTGAGCATACCCTGCCACACTTATGGTGGCCAAAAGCGGTACAAAAGGGGGTGGTAATGGACGGAGCATCTGAACCAATCAAACATTCACACCTAGTCAAAAGATCTGGGTTTAATCCATCACCGTTCTTTAGCCCACTCTTCCACCCCAGTTCAGACATGGCTATATGTAAATCAGTCTGACCCTGTGCCTCATGGGAACAGTCCAGCCCGAACTGCCAAGCCATGCCTTCCCTGGACCGGAAACAAGCTTCCGAGGACCGGTTTCTGGCATTACAGCCGTCTTCAGCCCGGCTTGCTTGAATCCAGTGGCAAAGTGAGCAGGGGACTCACGTCTGAGCATACCCTGCCACACTTATGGTGGCCAAAAGCAGTACAAAAGGGGGTGGTAATGGACGGAGCATCTGAACCAATCCAACACTCACACCCAGTCAAAAGATCTGGGTTTAATCCATCACCGTTCTTTAGCCCACTCTGCCACCCAAGTTCAGACATGGCTATATGCAAATCAGTCTGACCCTGTGCCTCATGGGAACAGTCCAGCCCGAACTGCCAGCCCGAACTCTCCTCTGTGCTGCCTCCTGCTCTCAGGGCCCCCACTCCCATGGCCGAGCTCTGACTGAAGAGAAACATTGTAACTTGTTACTTTGTTTCAATTCAGTACTGGGCCAGTGCGAGGAGCTCCTTAGAACAAACCTCTCTACCGATGAGCTGAGGGGCCCCCCTTCATGTACTGAAGACTAGGGCCCCCCGGACCGCAGGGGCTGCGGGGGTGTTTGCTACGCCCTTGCCGTGAGAAGATTTTTGAGGGCCGACATGCTGCACTCCAGTGGGTAGGGTTTACTTTTAGTATGGGTGGGCTGGGCCCACACCAAGGGAACGACCTTCAGAGGGCAGGTGGGGCAGCTGTCTGCGTACATATCGGGCAAAAGACTCCCTCTAACATGGCTTCTGTGATTCAGACCGCTCTGCAATTAAACATTCTTTTATTCCAATAATTGTATCCTGTTGCATTAAAGGGTATTTCATAGTGCAAAAATGGATCCTTGCATCTATTTTGGACGCGAGGGGTCTATTTTTCACTATCAAATAGTTCAAGTAATTCTGTGTTATCTCGCAGAATTCCTAGGTAATTCCGTATGATTATGCGACACAGAATTACACGAGTTACGCCCACCCCTACTTAACATCAGTGAAGAAGGTGAGGTCGGGCAGGACAGAAGCCAGCAAGGCAGTGAGGGTCTCAGTCTAGAAGTGAACATCTTTCTACCTAGTCAAATAATGTTTGCAAGTACAAAAGTAATGTTTGATGTTTGGTGTTTGTTATTGAATTCTACAGTTTCTCTTTGCATTCTAGTACTTGCAGGTTTCTTCATCCTCAATATACAAGAAGATCTGCAAGCACCAGTTGCAAAGAAAGTATGCATTCGAAAACTCGGTGCATTTAATGGTTTGCACTGTATATGTATCTTTTATAGCAAGTTGTAGGCTTCAGCTAGGACAAAATGCAGGCAAGGGGGGAGGGGAAGTTTGTTTCCACCAAGGGAGCGTTCTGAGAAAAGCCCTGCCCTAGGTTTGGGAACAGGTGCGACTTAAGTTGATTCGTGAAGGCCCCTAGGTTTGGTGTTTGTCTAAATATGTTTTCAGTGGACTAATACACAGAGGTGTGGGAGAATCGATTTGTTTTCAATAGTTTTGACATGACTACTACGTTGAGGATTTAGGTGAGTCTTATTTTATTTTGTGATGGTTAGCAGTATGGATAGGCATTGGCAGACCAAACAGTATTTACATGTTTTCTGAAGGTCGGCAGGGAGGAGTGTCGTGGGAGCAGGTAAGTCTTAAGTTGTTTTCCGAAGGACGGCAGGGAGGAGTGTTATGGTGATGCAGCGCTACTCCAAAAATAATTTCTGAAACCATATCACTTATCCCTGAAACACCAGAACATACATTCACTCACCAGTGGGGCCCATATCACTGTGAGCTACATACACACAATCTTCTACACAACTCTAGGGATCAGTGAATTTCAATGGAGAGCTGCTGTATCATAGCGAAATGTCTAAATTAAAACTAAACGTTTATACTATTTACATCTGCAGTTTTAGAGAGTTTACAATGGTTTTATCATCAGTAAATATACATTTAGACATATCGACATAAGGGTCGATGGGGTCTGCTAGTAAAAAATTAGGCGTAGGAAAACTCAAGACCAGCTTAATTCTCCATTTATCTAATTTTTATTAAAGCAAATTTAACATGTCTAAAAGTTTCTTCTCTTTATTTAATCTTCAAATGACATTTAAACGAAAGCTTAGTTCAAAACAGTTAATTTCATTTATTTTAGAAAATTTCAGAAATAAACGTTAGCATTTTAGGTTCAGAACGCAAGTATTAGCAAAAGACAGATAGTTCCCAAGATCCATTCTCCTAACTCCCTAACTAAAATCCCTCACTAAAGTTCAATTCCTGCAAAGAAAAATTACAAATCAGAAAGAATCTTACATCACAGGAAAATCAGCAATCCAGCAGCATCTCTGGTAGAAATTAAGAAGAAGTTTTTTACTCTGTAAAATCAGCACTTTTTATACCTTTTTCACTAGCTCTATCTACCTAAAAGAGTAACTTTTAGAGAAAAGTTGGGTCCTCATTGGTCAGTTTGGGGGTGGATGAGCATAACCTCATCATCACATTATACATTTTCTTCCTGTCAGGGTTTTTTTAATGCCCCCATTGTCTTTCATAGTCCGACCTAGTCAAGTTTCCTTAATTTGTAACTTCAGTAAAGTTCCCACATTCAGAACCATTGCTCTCATCACTTGGCAGCCATCTAAACTTCCAGGCCACAGCGGCCTTGAACCGCCTTCTGTATTGGCCCAAGCAGCTCGCATTCATTCTCATCTCTTCTGCTGCGCACGCGCTTTGCCTTTTGCTGTCACAGTAAACCAGTGACTCCATTTTGTCACAGACCTCTCGAGTTAGAATGGGAACTATCATATAAACAAACACAAATAAACGTTAATTTAAGAAAAGTAGCCCTTCTGTTTACCTCCCCCCTTACTAAGGTTTTCCCTATTAGTAATTACCTAGCAAATAAGCGACATTTATGCGTGATATACTCACTTAGGTCCAATTTTTCTGGCCACAAATACAGAGACAAAAGCACATTTATGCTTCATTCCATTACATCAATGCAGCATATTAGTACAGGACACAACAAAATTACATAGTTAGTTAGTTATAATTTGCAACATAAGCAGAGATTAATTCCCACGTGTATGTGTATGTCCAACTTTTTATTCCAGGTTGATTAGTCTCATGCACCACTCCATTAGTTCAGATTACATGTTATCGAAGTGTGACTTCACAAGGGGTACACAACATTTTGTTTCTCCACCTTGCTCCATCAGTGGAACCGAGTCTTGAATTGTTTATCGCGGACTAGTGGTTGACCTGTCTGGGATAAGAGTTTTCTGAGCAGGGGTGGATATGTTTTTGTTTTTATTTATATTCATAATTACAATCACTTCACCATTTTCGTACACATCTATTTACTTAACACAGCCTTGCTTTTTGTATACATGCAGTACAAGGTGTTACTACATCCTTCAAACTGTAATTAATGTATTTTGGGCTCTGTTTTGCTAGTAAGTGGAACTGCAGACATTTTATTTTCTGTTTACACACCTATGGCATTAGAAATTAAATCAGCATTAAAGTCCAGGCCTTTTGTTCGAGCCTACTGAGCATCAGCAGAGGCCTGCTGTGAATAGAGACTTGGAGGAGGACATGGCTGAAGGAGAAACAAGAGCTATTGGCTTTGCCAATGTGTTTTAGCCACGTACACCAGTGTGGCTGCTTTTCAGCATGACTAAAAGTAAGTGGCATAGAGGAGAGTGGAATGGCATAGAGTGGAGTGGGGCAGTATAGAGTAGAGTGGCGAAGAGTGTTGTGGAGTGGTGTGTCGTCGAGTGTCATGAAGGGAGTAGAATGGAGTGGAGTGGAGTAGAATGGAGTGGAGTAGAGCGGAAGGGCGTAGAGTGGAGGGATGTAGAGTGGAGTAGCGCGCTATACAGTGGAGTGGTATGGAGTGGAGTAACGTGGCATAGAGGGAGATGCATACTGTGGAGTATAATGTTGTGGCATAGAGTGGAGTGGCTTAGAGTGAAGTAAAGTATCTTAGAATGGAGTGGCATAGAGTGCTGTGAAGTGGTGTAGAGTATAGTGCTATAAAGTGGAGGGTTGTGGTGTAGAGTGGAGCGGCATGGAGTAGCATGGAGGAAGTAGAGTGGATTGTAGTAGAGTGAAGGGGTGTAGAGTGGAGTAGAGTGTCATGCAGTGGAGTGGCATAGAGTGGAGTAGCATAGATTGTCTTGGAGTAAAGTCTCATAGAGTGGAGTTGCATAGAGTGGAGTAAAGTCACATAGAAGAAGTTGCATACAGTGAAGTACAGTGTTGTGGCATAGGGTGGGTTAGATTGTTGTAGAGTGGAGTGGCACAGAGTGGAGTAGCGTGTCAAAGAATATAGAGTATCATGGATCATCGTAGGTTGTCTTGGAGGGTCATAGAGTGGAGTGGTGAGAGTGGGCTAGAGTGAAGCGGCGTAGAGTGTAGTAGAGTGGAGTGGCACAGAATGAAGTGAAGTGGCCACGGATCGAGTGGAGTAGAGTGGAATGAAGTAGAGTGTCATAGTGTGGAGTATCGTGGAGTGGAAGCTGCATGGAGTGAAGTGGCATAGAGTGGAGTATTGTGGCCTAAAGTAAAGTAGCTTAGAGTGTCATTGAGTGGGGAAGAGTGTCGTAGAGTGGAGTGGCATAGAATGGAGTGAAGTGGCCGCGTGTCGAGTGGAGTAGAGTGTAATGAAATAGAGTGTCATAGAGTGGAGTGTCATGGAGTGGTGTGGAGCTGCATGGAGTAAAGTGGCATTGAGTGGAGTATAGTGGCCTGGAATGAAGTGGCTTAGAGTGTCATTGAGTGGGGTATGGTGTTGCAGAGTGGAGTGGAGTAGAGTGTCGTAGAGCGGCATCAAGTGGAGTGGCATGGAATGGTGTAGAGGGTCGTTAAGTGTCATGGAGAGGATTAGAGTGGAGTGGAGTAAAGTGTTGTAGAGTAGATAACATGGAGTGGAGCTGGATCGAGTGTTGCACCATTGAGTGGAGTAAAGTGGAAGGGATGGAGTGCCATAAAGTGAAGTTCTTCAGAGTGGAGTAAAACATTATAGAGTGGCGTAGCGTGGAGTGGAGTAAAATGGAATAGAGTTGAATGAAGTAGAGTGTCATCAAAATGTAGTATTGTGGAGTGGAGTGTCGTAAAGTGTTGTGGAATAGCGTGTCATAGAATGGAATGGAGTAGACTGTCAATACAGTGGAGTATCGCAGACTGCAGTATTGTGGAGTGTCGTAGAGTGGGGTATCATAGATTGGAGTACGGTAGACTGGCCTAGAGAGAAGTGGCATACAGTGGCATAGAGTTTCATAAAGTGGCGTAGAGAGTAGTGGCGTGGAGTAGACTGTCATAGAGTTTGGTAGAGTGTCATAGATTGAAGAGGATTAGAGTGTTGTAGAGTATTGTAAAGTGGAGTGCCGTAGAGTGGATTAGAGTGTCCTAGATTGGAGTATTGTGCAGTAGAGTAGAGAAAAGTGACGCAGAGTGGAATAGAATGTCATAGAGTGGAGTGGCATAAAGTAGAGTGGCGGAGAGAAGAGTGGTGTAGTGAAGTAATGTGTCATAGAGTAGGGTGGAGTAAAGTAGGGTGGAGTGGCATAGAGGGAGTCGCGTAGAGTGGAGTTGAGTAGCATAGAGTGGAGTAGAGTGTTGGTCAGTGGAATAGCATAAAGTAGATGTTAGACCTGGTACTTTCTGCTCCTGAGTTTTGCTGATTCTCTTGTGGTGGCCTTAGGGCTCTGGGCACTTTCCCACTGTAAATGCAGTGTGAAAGTGTGCACACCCTTCCTACACATGTTAGGAAGTGGTAGTTAACTGGTGGTTTTAAACATGTGCAGGCTGGTCTGCGCACTTGCACATACGATGGGTTACAACATGTGTCCGGCATGTTATTGCAGGCTGGTCTGCACACTTGTCCCCATTGAGGGGCTTAAAAGTGTACAGCCTGCCAATACAGGACGGTGTGCGCACTTGCACTTTGGTATTTCTAAACATATGTCTTGCCTGCCATTGCAGGTCTGTGTGTGCACAATTGTGCTTCTGCTCCGGATGACCTCTTCAAATCACTAGCCATCTTGATAGGACCATTCACTATCAGTAGAGCACCCCAAGGGTACGTCATAAGGGGTGAAGTGAGTAGTACGTGCAAGGCTGGGCAGGTACACGTGTGTTTCCTGC
The DNA here is from genome assembly GCF_964261635.1 of Lissotriton helveticus. Classification (NCBI taxonomy): domain Eukaryota; kingdom Metazoa; phylum Chordata; class Amphibia; order Caudata; family Salamandridae; genus Lissotriton; species Lissotriton helveticus. The sequence goes on along the minus strand of NC_136068.1, from coordinate 1,488,200,976 downwards.
CCAGGTAGTGAGGAATACCTATTTGTGTTTTCACTACCTATGAGGTTTGCTCTTCCCATAGGCTAACATGGGGAAATGGTTGGAATTACTTCAGGCTGCAATAGTGAATTGCAGGTGAGCATCCTCATCATGATTCCTATAATTGGATTCACAATGACAACCCCTTTCCTGTGATTGAGGTGGTTTTGTCAGTACTAGCTTAGAAATGCCTCTCCTGGAAAATGAGGAATTTTTCTGCTCTAAAACTCTTTATGTGCCTTTTAGCTAGACTCCAGTCCTCAACGGGGGCTGGTGGAACACATATGGGCATTCCCCAGGGACGACTATAAAGCATTGGGCATGCAGCTGGAACAACAGACCTCTAGTACTGGAGGGCCTGGCTGGATAGATTGGAGGAAGAGGTTTTGACACTTGGCCTCTGGAGGCCAGATCATGGCCCCAATAAACATTAAGATCTGTATTCCACAGCTCCATGGCAGACAGGGCTGAAATTTAGGGGAGACATCTGTGGTTCAAAGGGAAACCCTCTGATTCACCCCCCCCCACTTCAAAGGCACACTACAGTATAACTACTGGTGCCATACTTTAGCAGGGCAGAGTTACACTTGTGGGGACGTGGGACTGGAGAACCTGGGATTGTGTGGTGCACACTGGCAGAGGAATCTGTTGTGCACAAAGAGTATTACTGCCATTAAAAGGGACCTCGCGCCCTTCCTGTTTCGTGGCTGGCCTGGGCTGACTATGTGCCTCAGTGTGGCACCCTGAAGCGTGCAGTCCAAGGGCTTGCTGGCTGGCCTCTGTTCTTTTGGAGGTCTCAGGGACATTAAAGGTCTATGAAGGACCAACACCGTCTACTTCTGACACCTGAAGAGACCCACACCATCTACTTCTGACACCTGGAGAGCGGTGACCTCTTAATTGCCCACATTGTCTGCTGTATCCCAACTGGTAGCATGACTTGAGCGTGGAACTAAGAATTATGCCTGGAGACCGGATTGCCTAGTGCGGAACCCCAGAAATCTTGATCGCATCTAAGGCATGTGGTCTCTGCATCACAGGGACCTCAGCAAGCATAAGCTTCTAGGTGGTGGTGAGTGAATTCACCAGTTGAAGGATCCAGCATGACCCGCTTTGTTGATGCGCCATCTCTCTCATGCAACACGCTGACTGAATGCTCATTGCATGCGGTGGCCAATTCACAGGTTGCGACAACCGGAGGTGGGGGCGTAATCGTAGTAGGGCCTTATTCTACCTTGTGAGACATTGCTGAACTTGCTTGAGCATGTATGTGTGACCAAAAGTGTATGCGATCCATATCAACATGCACCAGACATTGTGCCTCATTTCCAGGGAGGTACGGAATCTGCAACTGTTTAATTGTGTCTGTGACTGGAATTGTCTGGTGTGACCCATATCAATGTACACCCGACTCTGTGCTTTATTTCCAGGGAGGTATGGAATTTGTAACTCTGAGTTGTGTGTGACCTGAATGGGCGGGGGTGACCTGTATCAACACGCAACAAACATTGGGCTCGGATGGCCTGGGTGTGACTCTGATCAACATGTATCTGATGGGGTACCTCCTTCTTCCGAGAGGCTCCCCTGCTTCAATCTCCTTTAATCAAGTGTTCCCTTTTTGGCCCTCAGCACGGCGGACCAACTGCCCTCTCCTTACCCTGCCCCTGACAACATTGTGTTGCCAGGTAGTATTGCTTGGGTGAAAGTTACTGACTGGGTTGAAGGAACACTTAGAGAGCAATTGGAAGTGGGTCAAGAGACTGCATGACCCCTCCCAGTGCTTTGCAGAACTGGACTGGTGCTGGAAGCCCCTTGTGGAACCCTTTGGAGTAACCGACTATTGCCCTCATTCCGCTTCTGCTCCGCAGCCCGTGGGTGAACTTCCTGAGTGGCTCCCAAGCCTCCATTTGACGTCTGCCTCCTAATTAGTCCAGCTACCTACCCCCACTTGCTTCTCTGGGACCCTGACTAATTGTGACAGTGTGTGGCCTAGTATCCTGGGGGAGAGCTGGTTCTCTTCCATCTATGGATGTAGGACCGTTGGGTGAGCTAGAGGGTGGAGGGAGGCTTGGGCCACAGGTATGCCGTTTGCTATCAACTGGCTGGCTGGGTATCAGTTGCACCGCATTACGGTGATGAGTTTGTATGTATGCAAGCATGTTCTGTTCAGACCTGCCTGATATCCGTTACACCATGTATCGGTGCGGAATGAGTGTGTGTGTGTGTGTGGGATTGACAGTCTGCGCACTGCCTGTGATTCACGACATTGACCTGCAGTGTTGCCTTACACATTGATTTCTTGCCAGAAAGACACTACGGTTGACATTGGGTTTACCCGCACAGCCTCGGCCTGCAGTGCTGCTAAAAAGTGGTATAATTCTTTGTATGCACATATTTCAGATATCGTTATGACCTGGGGTGCCCCCTATAACTGTGTGGTAGGGAATTATAAGAATTGCTAGGGTGGGACTGGGGTTGACAATGGGTTGCACCGCATAAGGGTGCTGGAGGGAGGGAGTTTTAGAATAGGATCTTTTCTAAGTGTGCATATTATTGATGTTATTTTAACATGGATGTGCCTAGTACTGCTAGAAATATTTTTAAGTGTGATTTATTCCCCGAAATACATGAATTCATGTTGTGTTAGTTATTTAGTGAGTTCAATACAAACATTATTTACATACCTCATGTGTGAAGTCTCTTTGTGGCGCTCAGTATATTTATTGTGAGTGATTGCTGTGCCAATGCTTTACACATTGCCTCCGTGATAAGCTGGCTGCTCAGCGCCAAGCTACCCAAGGGTGAGTACAGGTTATACAGTGTGTGTAATCACCCACAAAAGGGGAGTGGTAGTTTCTGCCTGGCTGAGGCATCGCCTCAGCCAACCAGAAATTACCAGTTCCAGTTGTGGAATAGAGTGTCATAGAGTGGAGGGGCATAGAGTGGAGTAAAGGGCCTTAAAGTGGAGTGGCACAGAGTGGAGTCAAGTGTCATAGAGTGGCATAGCATGGAGTAAAGTGTTGTGAAGAAGAGTGGAGTGGAGCAAAGTGTCATTGCATGAAATAGAGTGCCATAGACTGGAGTGGATTTGTGTCATAGAGTGGAGTATCGTTGAGTACAGTGGCATAGAATGGGCTATCATAGAGTGGAGTGTCAGATTAGAGTGGATTTGAGTGTCGTAGAGTAGAGTTGAGTTGAGTGGTGTAGAGTGGAGTACAATGTTGTAGAGGGGAGTGGAATAGAGTTTCATAGAGTAAAGGGGTGTAGAGAAGAGTGGCATAGAGTGGCGTAACAAAGTATTGTGTCAGAGTAGAGTGGAGTAAAATGGTGTGGAGTGGTATAGAGGGAGTGGCATAAAGTGGAGTGGCATAAAGTGGAGAAGAGTGTTGTACAGTTGAGTGGCATAGAGTAAAGTAGAGTGTTGTGGAGTGGAGTGGCATAGCATAGAGTGCAGTAAAGTGTCAGTGAGGAGTGGCGTAGAGTGTTATACAGCCTCACGTCATGTAGTATTGTGTCATAGAGTGTCATGAAGTAGGGTGGAGTGATGTGTTGTAGAGTGGCATGTCATAGAGTGCTTTAGACTGGAGGGGTGTAGAGTGGAATGGCATTGGTACAGTGGCATGGAGTGGAGTATAGTGTTGCAGAGTGGAGTGGTATATTATGAAGTATTCATGGTGTGGCAGCACACTGCCATTTCAGACAACACATTTCCAATTGAAATGACTATTGCATTTGCACTGCCATACAGTTTTACTGATAAAAATGATAATGTGTGGAAATGTCATCACCTAGTGTATTGATTTGTTTTGATCGTATTAAAATATTTGTGTCCACCACACTTCAGAATTACAAAAAAGTGACTAATGTGTGCTTTCCTAATTCTGATGCATTCTGAAATATGTTCACAGTTCATTTACAGACATTTACATGTTGTTGTGTCCTGTAAAAATCCTTTCATTCTCACAGCAAGATTGTCAGATAAATTCCTTCACTTTGAAGTCAGGGAAAGACAAGTAAACACCAGGCACCCTCTAAAGACCGAGCCTGATAATTAACCTCTGACTTTGAGCGCTCGATTCACAGAACTAACCTAAAACAAAATCCTAAACTTACTACCATTTATTAATTTTGGTAGTCACAGAAGGCACTTACTCATTTTGGTATTCACAGAAGGCACTTACTCATTGATAAGTAAATGTCTTCTGTGAATACCAAAATGAGTAAGTGCACTGCTCTGTTTTTTTACTTTCAATTATGATGCAATACGGCCAGTGACCTGCGAATGGTGCCATGAGTACTAGGGCATTCCACATTCTGGCCTGAGCAGAGCATGGTGTGGTACGTACTGGGATATTGTGGCTACTGGCTTACCTAAGGTGGGGTAATAAAATATTGAATTAGTTCTTCTTCAGAACTGCACATAAGTTCTATTGTTTTCTATCGAAAGCATTTGACAAATTGTGCTGTGGAATATATTGCTTTGACCCATTTTCCCCAAACATGATTTAAGGGAGTTATCATCCAAAACTGTTCTGGAAAGGGTTGGTCCTGTTTGCTACAGTCACTTGCTCCTTTCAATTTAGGGTTGGTATTAAGTATGGCCGTAAAATCTGTTCCGCTCGCGGATTTTGCGGATTTTCGGCAAATTCGCAATCCGCGAACTCTCGCGAATTTGCCGAAAATCCGCACGCGGCGGATTTTTTTGCTTGGTGATACAATATTGCGGCACGCGGCGTGGCGCGCGGCGTTCACTTTCCGTCATTCAGCGTTTGCCGAGTTGTTTTTCCTCGATATTTTGCGAGTGCTGCGCCATTTTGGATCTTGCTACAGGATCCCGCGGGAGTTTGGCGACCGCGAATACGTAATCGCGGCTTGCCACCTTGCACAGCACGCATCGCGGTAGTTCGCAATTGCGAACACGTAGGTGCGGCGGGCAGCAACAATCTCGCACTCGCGAAATAGAGATTTTGCAATTCTGCACAAGAAATCCACCAGCAAACAGCATAAACCTTCAGAAAATGATGATTTTTATCAGAATCACTCCTCAGGTTGACATTTGCCTGCACTTTTTTTTGCAAGGAGTCAATTTTTTTTGGGGGGGAGAAGGAAGTGCCCCACAGTCTCCAACTTACTGTTCCTGTCCAGCAGGCTCCTCCCAGTGCTTTCTTCATGTGCTGGTCACTTTCATTTGGACCTTGACCTGGAAGGATTACTTTTTGTGGATGCTGCTGGATATTTGGATTTGAGGCCTTTTTGACTTTCTTTGGATCACTTTTGGATTAGAAATCAACTTTCACAAGTAAGTTTGTTTGGGTAATTACAGTTGCTGCAACTACAATTTTGGAACTTTTTCAGAACATTAAATAAAATATATTGTGGGTAGCCACAGTATCCAGTAGGACCAGGGTTGGTTATGGGTGCATGATACAACTGTTTTGTTGAATTTAAACATCATTGAGGCCATGGATGGGCTGGGATTGTGCTGAATTTTGTGGTTTTTGTCTATTTGTTGGTGCTGCTGGTAGGGCCTTTTGCCCAGGGGTAGTGAGTGGTGCATGGGCCTAGTCTTTCTGTGGGGTGTCTTCTTGAATTTAAACATCATTGAGGCCATGGATGGGCTGGGATTGTGCTGAATTTTGTGGTTTTTGTCGATTTTTTTGGGGCTGCTGGTGGGGACTTTTGCCCAGGGGTAGTGGTGCATGGACTGAGTCTGCCTGTGGGGTCTCACTCTCTTTAATGTAAACATCCTGGATGGCATTGGATTGTGGTGATTTTTGTGTGTTTTTCGTTTTTTTGGGGGTTTACTGTTGATGTGGACTGGCCATGTGGGGGGTGGTGGTGGCCATCTTGAGTGCTGGTACAGGCAACATGTGCTTGGGGTTCAAGGGGCCATTTTGAAGAGAGGCAGTGTCTGAGGCCTGCACCCATTTTGCCTAGCTTTCATCCATTATGCCCAGGGGAAGTGAGTGGTTCATGGGCCTAGTCTTTCTGTGGGGTGTCTTCTTGAATTTAAACATCATTGAGGCCATGGATGGGCTGGGATTGTGCTGAATTTTGTTTTTTTTGTCGATTTTTTGGTGCTGCTGGTGGGGCCTTTTGCCCAGGGGTAGTGAGTGGTGCATGGTCCTAGTCTTTCTGTGGGGTGTCTTCTTGAATTTAAACATCATTGAGGCCATGGATGGGCTGGGATTGTGCTGAATTTTGTGGTTTTTGTCGTTTTTTGGGGGCTGCTGGTGGGGTCTTTTGCCCAGGGGTAGTGAGTGGTGCATGGGCCTAGTCTTTCTGTGGGGTGTCTTCTTGAATTTAAACATCATTGAGGTCATGGATGGGCTGGGATTGTGCTGAATTTTGTGGTTTTTGTCGATTCTTTGGGGGCTGCTGGTGGGGCCTTTTGCCCAGGGGTAGTGGTGCATGGACTGAGTCTGCCTGTGGGGTCTCACTCTCTTTAATGTAAACATCCTGGATGGCATTGGATTATGGTGATTTTTGTGTGTTTTTCATTTTTTGGGGGGTGTACTGTTGATGTGGACTGGCCATGTGGGTGGTGGTGGTGGCCATCTTGAGTGCTGATACAGGCAACATGTGCTTGGGATTCAAGGGGCCATTTTGAAGAGAGGCAGTGTCTGAGGCCTGCACTTATTTTGCCTAGCTTTCATCCATTATGCACAGGGGTAGTGAGTGGTGCATGGGCCTAGTCTTTCTGTGGGGTGTCTTCTTGAATTTAAACATCATTGAGGCCATGGATGGGCTGGGATTGTGCGGAATTTTGTGGTTTTTGTCGAGTTTTTTTGGGGCTGCTGGTGGGGCCTTTTGCCCAGGGGTAGTTGTGCATGGACTGAGTCTGCCTGTGGGGTCTCACTCTCTTTAATGTAAACATCCTGGATGGCATTGGATTGTGGTGATTTTTGTGTGTTTTTCGGTTTTTTTGGGGTGTACTGTTGATGTGGACTGGCCATGTGGGTGGTGGTGGTGGCCATCTTGAGTGCTGGTACAGGCAACATGTGCTTGGGGTTCAAGGGGCCATTTTGAAGAGAGGCAGTGTCTGAGGCCTGCACCCATTTTGCCTAGCTTTCATCCATTATGCCCAGGTGAGTGGTGCATGGGCCTAGTCTTTTCGTGGGGTGTCTTCTTGAATTTGAACATCATTGAGGCCATGGATGGGCTGGGATTGTGCTGAATTTTGTGGTTTTTGTCGTTTTTTTGGGGCTGCTGGTGGGGCCTTTTGCCCAGGGGTAGTGGTGCATGGACTGAGTCTGCCTGTGGGGTCTCACTCTCTTTAATGTAAACATCCTGGATGGCATTGGATTGTGCTGAATTTTGTGGTTTTTGTCGTTTTTTGGGGGCTGATGGTGGGGCCTTTTGCCCAGGGGTAGTGAGTGGTGCATGGGCCTAGTCTTTCTGTGGGGTGTCTTCTTGAATTTAAACATCATTGAGGCCATGGATGGGCTGGGATTGTGCTGAATTTTGTGGTTTTTGACAATTTTTTTGGGGCTGCTGGTGGGGCCTTTTGCCCAGGGGTAGTGGTGCATTGACTGAGTCTGCCTGTGGGGTCTCACTCTCTGTAATGTAAACATCCTGGATGGCATTGGATTGTGCTGAATTTTGTTGTTTTTGTCGTTTTTTTGGGGCTGCTGGTGGGCCTTTTGCCCAGGGGTAGTGAGTGGTGCATAGGCCTAGTCTTTCAGTGGGGTGTCTTCTTGAATTTAAACATCATTGAGGCCATGGATGGGCTGGGATTGTGCTGAATTTTGTGGTTTTTGTCGGTTTTTTTGGGGCTGCTGGTGGGGCCTTTTGCCCAGGGGTAGTGGTGCATGGACTGAGTCTGCCTGTGGGGTCTCACTCTCTTTAATGTAAACATCCTGGATGGCATTGGATTGTGCTGAATTATGTGGTTTTTGTCATTTTTTTGGGGCTGCTGGTGGGGCCTTTTGCCCAGGGGTAGTGAGTGGTGCATGGGCCTAGTCTTTCTGTGGGGTGTCTTCTTGAATTTAAACATCATTGAGGCCATGGATGGGCTGGGATTGTGCTGAATTTTGTGGTTTTTGTCGATTTGTTGGTGCTGCTGGTGGGGCCTTTTGCCCAGGGGTAGTGAGTGGTCCATGGGCCTAGTCTTTCTGTGGGGTGTCTTCTTGAATTTAAACATCATTGAGGCCATGGATGGGCTGGGATTGTGTTGATGTTTCAACTTTTTGGGGTGTATAACTGATGTTCCTCTGTCTTCCATTGCTTTTAGGTGCACAAGAGAACCACCAGTGCCAGGAAGAAGTCCTGCTGCGGTGTGTGCAGCACAACGTCACGTGTGGCCACAGACAACTCTGCAACTTGTGCAACTGCGGCCTGCTGTTCAGAGTGCATCTGAAGAAGATGGCCCCAAAAAAAGTTCCCCGTAGCTCCTCTAGCAAGAAAGATACCAGAAAGGAGCAGAAGAAGCAAGTTACCAAGCAGACTGGTGTGCCGCCCGCCACATTTTTTGGGAATAAAAAAAAAAGTACGCCTGCAGCAGCAGCGGGATCTGCTGGGGACCAAGCTGGGAGCAGCACCCCCGCTCCATTGGGCTCAGTGCCACCACCCCCACGCCAACTTAAGTCAAAGCCCTTGAGTGCTGAAGAGGCAGCCAGTCTACTTGTTCAATCACCATCGACCAGTGATGTTGGCTCATCGCAAGAAAGTAGCAGCAATGTCCCTCAATCAACACACGTTGTTGTTGTAACTCATCTGACGAGTGTTGAACAACCACAGCCGCAACAACAACCACATGTGCAAGTACAAGCCCAAGTACACGTGGAAGGAGAGGAGCAAGCAGAGGTGCATGGAGGGGCACAACAAGTGGCCACAATAGTTGTTCCTCCAGAAGTAGGGGCACATCTGGAAATCGACAATCAAGCCGAGGTATCATTCGAGGAAGCCACTCCTCCTGATGATCATTCATTGTCTTCCACATCCCGAGCAAGGAAAAGATCAAGGGAGGTGGTGTCTACATCTTCTTCAAGCCCACCTCCTTCTGATGATATGGATCTTACTTGGGAACCAGCACCACTGCCGTCTGAGAGTGAGGCTCAGGCACACCATGATCTGACAAAGGTAGCTAAGCGTAAAAGGAAGGTCGTCGAAACTCTCATAGTTATGGAGTGTGATGACGCTCAACAAGAAGTGGCGTATACTCCTGCTGCTGAAGACTCTCACCATGACGACGCAGTCATCACTAACGTCACTGAAGCCCCAGCGGGCATGCAGCAAACAGACATTTTGACCCTAGCCCGACAAGCTGCTGAGCGTGATGATGAAGTCGACGAGGAGGCAATGGGAACACCACAATCATTGAAGTTAACTAGTACACCACAACCTTCCGCTTCCATATTTCTTACTCGCCAGAAGGGACCTCCATCCACCTTGACCTCAATTAGTGGTGGTGAAAGTGCACAACGTAGTAAAGTTCAGCATAACACATCCTCCACTTCATCTGGCATTAGCAGCATGACCAGTGACACCACCAGTATCGCCTCCTCCGGCCCCCACAGACATTTCAAGTCCGCAGTTTGGGACTTCTTTAGTGTTTGCCCAAAAAGGGAAAACATAGCCATTTGTAGCATTTGTAAGCTTGCAGTTAGTCGTGGTAAGCTTGGTACCAACTATGGGACTGGAGGCCAGAGAGGTCATCTTAAGAGACAGCACCTTGTCCAATGGCTTGCGCACCTAAAGGAGATCAAGGAAGCCCGAATTGCAAGTCGAGAAAACGTTGATGTTCCATCTGATGATGACGAGGAGGAAGAAGCGTCACACACTTCACTTACACCCAGTACCCCTGTCAGCACACCCCCTGTGCGCCACACTAAGAGTGTGGGACAGAGTGAGACACCAATGCGAAAAAGTTCATCAGCGAGCGTAACTGGGTCGAAGAAGTCATCAACATCATCATCATCATCCCGTAAAATGGTCCAGGGCAACATTAAAACAATGTTCTTTTCAGACGCGCCATATGACCGCAACCACCCAACGGCGCGTCTGTATAACACTAAGCTGGCTAAAATGCTAGCGCTGATCTTCTCCCTTTTTCTTTTGTGGAAGGGGTTGGTTTTCTTGAATTAGTTGCAGCGCTCTGCCCTAAATGGAAGGTTCGTAGCCGGTTCTATTTTGCCCGAGTTGCGGTTCCAGCACTACATGAAGATGTGCTGGAGGTGATTGGGGCAGCTTTGCAGAAGAGTGCTGTTCACACTATACATCTGACAACAGACATGGGGACCAGTGGCGCAGGCACTGATTACATGTGCATCACTGCACTCTGGGTCTCTTTTTCAGGGGTTAAAGCAAAGCTAAACGCAGGTGTTGACCTGGACCAAGTTTTTAAAGCTGCTCAGAAACATGCAACACTAGCCATGTTTGGCTTGGAGCAACGTCATACAGCACAAAACATTTTGAATGAGTTCAACACAAAGATCTTTCACTGGCTGTCCCCAAAAAAACGCGGCATTGCTTATGTTTCCACGGATAATGGCGCCAATGTAGTTAAGGCCATGGATCTGGGTGACTATTTCAGAGTGCCGTGTTTGGCGCACTGTATAAACCTGGTTGTTAAAAAATTCTTGGATAAAGACAGTCCAGCATGCCAGTTAGTGGTCACCTGCCGAAAAATGTGCAACCATTTCAGCTATTCTTTTAAGGCCCGGAAGCATCTGAGGCGCCTGCTACATGAACGTCGAATGCCAGTGAAAGCACTCATCCAGGAGGTGCCAACACGTTGGAACTCAACCTTTTACATGCTTGAGCGTCTGTATGAGCAGTTTACGGTACTCGATCAGTATTTCTTAACACTGGGTACAGCTGTGAAGGACCTGAGGTTAAATGCGGCGGAATGGGAGCTAGTTAAAAGCCTGACAGACATGCTTCGTCCTTTTGAGGTCTTCACGCGTGCAGTCAGCAGGGAGGACTGTAATTTGGGACAAGCTATCCCATTGTTGCGCATGCTGGAGCACAAACTGAAGGCGGTGTCTTCTAAGTTTCAAAAAGATGAAGAAAAGCAAGAAGCTTTTGTTTTGGCGGAGAAATTATTAGAGCGCCTACTTGGCGATGAACGTCTTCAAAAGATCCACTCAGAACAGCATTACATTTGTGCTACTATTCTGCATCCACCCTACAAAAAGGCGCTGGCTGGCAGTGCATTATTTCCTTTTAGTGATGAAGATGTTACAAAGTAAAAACGTTGGCTAGCCTTGTCAGCCATGAGGTTTGAAAGAGAACGGAAGCAAATTGAAGGAAAAGGCAGTACATCAGCATCAGCAGGCCATCCCCAGTCAAAAGACTCCACTTCTGCACCTGTGGCAGAAGTGACCTCTCAGCCGTTAAAGACACCGGCAACCGCATCATCTGCACCAGACACAACAGAAATATCGGGTGATGATAGTGAAGCAGATTGGCTAGCTGAGCTTGGGTTTGGTTCTCAAAAGGTCCGAGCAAAAATTCAGCAAAGTGGAGGAACCGTGGAGAACTTTGAGTCGATGGTGCAGGACTATCTGAATGACTCAACAGAGGTCTATGTTAATGCTGACCCATTGGCGTATTGGCATGGGAAAAAAGAATTGTGGCCAGAGATCACCAACCTGGCTATACATTACTTGTCTTGCCCACTCGCAAGTGTGTCTTCTGAACGTGTTTTCAGTGCTGCTGGTGGCATTGTAACTTGCAAACGGACCCGCCTCTCGCCCAAAAATGTGGAGAGGTTGACAATGATCAAGATGAATGAGCACCTCATACCACCAGATTTCAAAGTACCAGATCGCACGACGGAAGAAGACGAGGCGGACAGCAACGTAGATGAGGGAATTTCTTCTGTGTTAGGTGACACTGACCTACTCCTGCCTGAATTTGCAGAGTATGAGGACGAACTTTTCTTCCCTGACACCGAGCACTGAAAATGAGCCAATGAATCCAAAATTTTCTTTTTCGTACTTATTCACTTTTATTCCTGTGTTTCTGTCTTTCTTTGTTTTGCACAGTTAATATAATTACAACTTTAATCACCTGTACTTTTGCTTTTTGGCTGTTTGGGGGTCTTCCACTTGTTTTCGCCTGGGTTGACGGCTCTGGGGCCATTGCTGGGAAGGTCTAATACCGGATAAAACTGGTTTGGACAACATCCATGAGGAAAAAGTTTTTGCATCTTCTGACTTTTCGCTCAATGTAGCGTTTTCGGGGGCCTGTTTGGGGGTTTCCTGGTGTTTGTGGGTGGGTTTCAGGGTCTGGGAGCACTGCTCGGTATGGATACTTTTCATTGCCAGAGGTTTGAAGGGAATCCATGGAGGCAGAGGGGAGTTAGGGCCTAGCTGCAGAGCGCGCGCTGAGTGATTTTGGAAATTTTCAGGAAAGTGACTAAGTCCCAATTTTTGTACTTTTGCTTTTTGGCTGTTTGGGGGTCTTCCACTTGTTTTCGCCTAGGTTGACAGCTCTGGGGCCATTGCTGGGAAGGTCTAATACCGGATAAAACTGGTTTGGACAACATCCATGCGGGAAAGCCTTTTGTCAGTTTTTGTAACTTAGGGTTCGATAAGGTTAGCCCTAGCAGCAGGATTGCATGTGTTTCGGGGTGTTCTTGATTTTTGCAACTGAGTTCTGGGGTTTTAGAGCACTCGTGGGAATGTGTAATTTTGGTTGCAAGTGATTTGAAGAAAATCCATGGTGGGAAAGGGGGGATCACTTACTCTGTGAGAGGCACTTAGTGTTGAAAACATTTAGCCATTTACACTTAAAGGAAGAAAATGACACAGACTTAAGTTTCAGGAAAACAAACTTATTGTTAAACCCCCACCCACCAGACTCAAAAGCAGTAAAAAACAGGTATGCTCAGATAAAGTTTCAAAAAGTATATTTGTATAGCCCTAACAAAATAATCTCCCTCAAGAGCCTCCCTAACCCCAACGATTGTCTTTCAAAAGTCCCAAAAAGAACCCAACTCCCAAATCCCACCCCCCAAAAGTCTCTAAAAAAGGGGCAAGGGACACTACGGCAGGATGCTGTTCACTGTAGTGGCCAGGGCATCATACTCCTTGCGGAGGGTGGCATGGTCGGAGCGGAGGCCCTCCACCAAGTTCTTACAAGTTGAGACCTCCTGCTCCAGGTAGGACACTCTGAGGGATAAGCGGCGCTGGCGTGCCTTGCAACTCCTGTGGGGGGTAGCTGATGTCTTTGCTGCTCGGCGGTGGCGGTTGGCTTTGGTAGCCCGGCTCCGTACCGCTGGAGCACTGCGCTGGCTGGCAGCCCGTGTGGGCCCGGAGGAGGATGCAGCTGTCGCAGTAGATGTAGTAGTAGACTGCGTGTCCTCCTCCTCCTCCAGGGCCAGCAGCCGCCGATATTCTGCGACAGTGGCATCCAGCCTCCGTTGCCAGGCCATTCGAGCCTGCTCCTTCCTTGATGGTTTTTTGGATTTGGAAGGAGCAACTATATAAAGAAAGAAAGACATAGTCTGTAACCAATGCTCTTAAGATTAACACAAAATGATTGAGCAGAAAGTTGTGTCACAGTACAACTAGCAACTTGAAAGCACAGTACATAACTATTGAGGCCAGTATCTATCTAACCTCCCACTTCTTCATCCTTGCTCTAACATTAGTGTGAGTTTAAGGAATAAATTCTACGAGCACTATGGACTTCCATTACAGTCGACTATGACAGTACACCAGTCTTATTCTTCTTCTTCTCTCCTGTTTAGGAAAATTGGTACGTTATCTTCTGCAAGCCGGCATAATGCCAGCGCAGTGAACTTGCACCCGAGAAAAACAGACGCACACCATGATGAGTGAGACAGACTTGCGTTACTGTACCGGTACAGTACATGCAGGTGGTGAAGCTCATATTTTTCCATTACAGGTGGCACTGAGAATACTCTGTTAAAAGGGCTACTGCTTAATTAATTTAACTTTCACCCTACAGTGCAAATGAGTACTAGAAAAGGAAAAAGAAGAAACTAAATAATCTGATTATCTATCACTTCACATGGAATGTATATTTGATTACATATGAGATGACTTTAGGTGCTTTGCTTTTTATTGAGTGAACAGTGATACACCCACACATGAATGACGTACTACTACTAAACTAAAATTATTAAGAGAGGTAGGGAGGGTCCACCGTAATAACCGGATATATGCTGTGCTTGAAGTTGCAATACAAACTACTGCTACTATTCATGGTAGTATTTGGACAGAATTACAACTTCTTTTCCTTGCCTTTCCTACACTGGAACGGACGTGCGGGTGCGGTGTTACATGCTCTTCAAAGTAACACTTAGTTCATCCAGTGACCGTCTACTTACTCTCTCTAGATACACATATGCTATCTAAAAGTCAGATAGTACCATGATCCAGGCATCCATCCATTCAAAGTATATGCACACATACAGTTTCTGTTTCACCCACCAAGGCTGTAATCCTTCCACCCATTCTTGCTTCATCATTCACCCAGCCATGCACCATACCATATTCTTTCCTTCTCAGCCACCTCGGGGACCAAGCAAACACATATCATTCTTCTTTGCCAGTCATCATTAAATGTCTCGTCCTTCCACACTTACTTACACCCTTCTTTCGCTTTTCGTTCATCCCATCCATCAAGTTCATCTCAGATCTGATTGGCATTCTTCTCGCCAAAAACTTCACAGCTAAGTCGAAGTACATTTAGAGGAGGCTACTACCTGGTTGATTTATAATACACCCGTGCAGAAAGCACACTCTGCAGTCTTCAATCTCAATAAGTAAGGAATATATAGCTTACCTCTGCCCGCCACCACCGTGTGCACCCTCACAGGCACATTGGTGTCGTCCGGCACTTGCACCGCCTCCTCCCCAGAAGTGTTGTCCTCCTCGTCATCATCCACCACCACCACCACCTCCGCGCTGGCCCCGCCACCAGATGTTCCACCTACAAAGTACATTTAAGATTGTTAGAATACACCACTCACTACTATATAATATTTGGTCTAGGAATAAAGAAATGTTAAAAAAAACAGAAAACAATGTAATAATTTGTGACTGTCTAATCTAAAGTAAAAATGTTCCTTTTTCCAGGGAAGGCTCAGTGCATACAGCTATTGCTGACTAGAATGGGAGTCCAATGGATTTGCCAAATGTGCAATCTTAGTTAGCTACATAGACAGACTAATAAGAATGATCTAGTAATACCACAGGGAGTCATAGTCGAGGCAGGATAAGAATTTAGATACAGTCTACAAGAAGATCAAAGACGATTTAGAACAAATCGAATGAGGAACGCTAGGAAAAAATAGGTACTCTATATTAAAATGAAAACTTACTGGGGCCAGCAAAGGAGCCCTCGCCTGGCTGATCCTGCCTTCTACAGCAGCAGCAACCACCTCCTCCTCTGTCCTCTTGCCCCTGGGGGGAGCTGATGTACAACATGAAAGAAAGAAAGACCCGAAAACATGGATGATTGTTGTCAACCAAATCAAACATTTCAAAAGAACAATAACAAAATATTTTGGCGAAATAGCAAATAGACAACTATTCCACGGGATATATTGACCGATCTCATGTGGTCTACTACGTTATTAGTATTGCTTGATTTGCGGACCGTCGACTTGGAAAGTTCTTATGTAACTCACTAAACAAACAACTAAAAAGGTTCGCCTAGGCCTGGCAGGCAGCAGTCCGCAGCACGCGAAGTCACAGACAAAGTCCATCGTGATTGCAGATCAGTGAATACTCAAACTATCAATCCACCACCACTATTTCTTCTTATCGCCATGTGTACAAAGGAAGGACTGGACTTGAGTCTGTAGGGGCTGATTTAGAAGCCCCTTGCGGCTCTTTTGCTCCATTGTTGCGTGACTTTTGTGACGCAGCGGCAGAACAAAAGAGGCGCCATGGTGCGGAGTATATTAACAACGTGACGCATATGGGAGATGCATCACGTTGTAAAGCCCTGCGCCATCAGGGGGCGTTCCGGCGCAAGGGAGGGCGTTCCTGCGCAGGAACGCATCCTAAAAGTGGCCGAGGGACATCTACAAGATTTCAATCAGTCACTTTGAGGACAATGATGCGTGACTCAAACCCTGCGCCTGCTTGAAGCAGACGTACGGCTTGACGCAGCATTGGGGAGATAGGGCACCCCAGAGCATTGCTGGAGCTGAACCATCGTTCCGATGCAACTTCAGCAATGCGCCGCCTTTACGGCACAGAAGCGTAACGCTTCGGTGACGTTTCAGGCACATGGTGTGCCGCATGGGTGGTGGTGGCGTGGCGCACAATTACTGGCGCATCCCTGTTACTTTGCAGGGATGCGCCGGTAATTAAAAATCTGACCCTTAGTGTCTAGCATTACGCAGTTCTTTAAACTACACTCATGCATAATTTCACAGGCCAATGAAATTAACACAAAATCGAAAACAAATAAGCATAGTAGCAGCGCTACTGAGAAGGAGAGCAGTGCACCTGAAATGCACAGAAGATTTTGAAATATAATTTACCTACAATGTAATCAGCAGCATTATTGCTCTTGGTAAAAAACAAAAATTTGCAAGATAATAACACACAGAGCAGGAGAAAACAGAGTAGTAAAGAAATAGCTACTACTCACCAAGCCCGGGGATCTCAAGGCCGAGCAGGTCCAGCAGATCGCGTTCCCGGTCCAGGATATCCGTCCAACGGTGGGTGACCTGGTTGTAGGTGCGCCGACCCGAGAGTGTTGGTACATGGCCCGGCACACCTTCTCCCACCGCTTCCGGCGCTCCCGGATCCCGTACCCGCTAGCGATCCTGCTGCCTGCCATGATGGTCCTGGGGAGGCGGCGCTGAACATAAAACACTAGTGCGCCCACCTCCTCCGTGCTGAAGATCTCCCGGGGTTGGACATTCTCCCCCCTCAAACGTCCGCACGGGAGCCGGGCACGGGGTGCGGGACCCTTCCCCTTCTCAGGATGCTTCCCGGCTCCCTTTACCAAGGTCTGGGCAGAAAGGAAGCTAAATAATAAAGAAGAAATAGAATAGGGAAGAAGAAAAGAAAAGAGTTTAAAAAAATAGTTTAAAATTAACCAAAAGTAGCAGAAAACACAAAAATATAGAGCTAGAAAAATAGAGGGATAGATAATAAGTAAAATAGATCAAAAAAAACTTCAAACAAGCAAAGGATGGCAGAGATTCAGAGAGGATACAGAAAGCATGCCCAGAACCATAGCAATGAATGAGAAACAAGATGGCCGTGACCGTTCACGACCGCGTGGGTAAGTTCGCGCGAGATTTTCCTCGCGATCACACGCAAAATTGTACTAGCGAGCCGCACACTTTGCGAGATTACACATAGCGCCCGGAAACGGAATTACGTCACGCAAACAAGATGGCCGCGTCCATGTACGACCGCTAGGGTAACTTCGCAAACATTGCGCTACAAGCGGCTTGCGAACACGCAAAAAATCACGCGAACAAACACGCCGCAAAAAAACAAATCCTGTATTCGCACGAATTCGCGGCTTCCAAAATCGATCTTGCACGAATTCGCGCCCCGCGAATCGCGCGAAATTGCAGAAAAACGATTTTTGCAAAACTGAAAGCACTCAGCAGGTGCAAAAGTTCAATCTTAACATTTGTAACCATTCCCTCTAGTGCTTCCTGAGGGGCCCCTCCAGAGTTCAGTTGCCTATTTGCAACTATTCTATGACCCTGCTCTGACCCTCACAGCAGGCTCATAGAATTGCTACAAGTAGGCCACAAAGGTCCTGTGAATAAAAATTGCACTGCAACAGAAAGCAAATTACAGATAAGGAAGCAGGTGCCAGACTGGCAGTTTAAATTCAGTGACACATTAATCAACCCCAAATTAATTCATGTCAGTTGAAGCAGGGCAGGTGTGCTTGCTTTTTTTCACCCCCATAATCTACAGTGATAAGCAAACCAGAGGGTGGCAGTGATGTACCAGAGGGTGGCATGGGTGTACCAGAGGGTGGCAGTGGGGAAACAGAGGGTGCTGTGAACCTGTGATGATGAACCAGACGTAGAAACAACATAGTCGCGGCCTTTGCGAGCCGACAAGTAAGTTTGCAATTGCGAACTGGTACAAAATCCTCGCGAACTGGCAGAAACCCTTGCGAACACAAAAAAAAAATTTGCAAATTTGCGAGAGTTCGGGGATTTTGCAGATTGCGAATCCGTAAATACGCACATTCGCAAACGCCAGATTCACAAAATCCGCCCATGCTTAGTTGGTATTCATATTCCACCCCAATAAGTCACTCACCGCTATGGCGTAATGATGTCAATCAGGACCTTGTACTATGTCTGATGAGAGAAACTAAAACGTGGAGTACCAACAGAAGGCTCAAAGATATCGACTTCTTTAGCAAAAAAGTTACAAATCATCCTAGAAAAGCAAATATCAGCAATGAGAGAAAATTCTTCTCTTGGCAATAAGTTTGGGTTTGGAGGAGGGATCTATTTGTAGATGACTGTTGGAACCAGAGTGAAATTTGAAGGAATAGGATGCGTTCCATCTGTTAACCTGGATGCAAGGATGTTGATTGGCGTGTGATAGAATGAGATCCTGTCACTTAAGCCTCACACAGAATTATCTCACTAAGGACCAGGATTGTCACTGAAGAAGACCACATGTACCCACTGAATTCTTGTAGGTATGGAATACTTCTAATACTGATCTCACACAGAACAACTTACGTTCCAGGATTTATTGGATTCAATTCTTCAGATGTATTATAGGGTGATAAAAAAAAGTATGCAGCCATCTTATTGTATGTATTTTGGAGGTAGATGCTCTATGTATGTTAGTTATGCACAGACGTGTGTACTGTGCTCACTGTGCCACAAGATACAAGCTATACCTCACTGACGATGCCTAAATAGGCCAAAGCCAGTCTGAGGTTGCTTGCATTATTGTCTGGAGTGGCTGTGACCTAGCAGTTATGTCTGGGCTGTTCTTATTGGAACGGGACCAAGACTGCTTTGCTTTGCATACTGCAGTTCTCTGTTATGGTGCATAGTGGGTGAAAGACGATGGAGTGGAATGTGGCCCGAGCAATCACAGTGGCCGAGATTCAGTCAGGTATTCCTACAATCACCTTGTTGTTTATTGTGGTTAGCAAAAAAGCATATATTTTTATAAGTATCAAAAGATTCAAAATGTGCACGAACTAGTTTGTAACCATTTGTAAAGTTTAAAGTTAGGTTCTGATATCTAGTACCTGTAAACCTGTTTACACTGTTACTACTCAATGCTGCTGGAGGTCACTGGTGCATCATCACTGTGGTGCATGCAGGCAAGATGATGATGTCTCTTTTGCTGAAGGAAAATTTGGGGTTATAGATAATCAGTACATAACAAAATCCTTAAAGGAAAACAATCGGGAAGGGTATAGTTAAGTATAGTAAGGGTTAAGTGTAGGGTTAGTGCTAAAATTAGGAAAAGGGTTTGGGATCAGAATAAAAAAGGGGAATAGTTTGATGTAGGAAGAAATTTGAGGATAAAGTATAACATAGGGTGGGGGAAAGACTACAAGTAGGGTAAAAAGTGAGCGATAGGAATAGAGTAAGGATTCGCTTTAGGTGAACAAGGTAAGGAGAAGGTTTAGGTTGAGGATAGGAAAATAAAGAGGACTCCTCCTTGTAAATAAAAAAATAGATTTAACTCAGAGTTTCACAAAAGTGCCCTAAATGTTGTAAAGAAACAATAGTAGGATTAGAATCTCAAGCTTAATCACATCTGATTATTAGCAATGTAAGTTAACTTTTAAAGGTAAACCTTGAACCAGCAAGACAGCTTTCTGCAGTGCAGATTAGTGAGGATTTTTTTCAGATCCCATTTTAAAACTTAATGGCACTTAACGGCACTTTAAATAAACTAAAAGGGATCGTGTGAGTTCTAGTCCATGTTTTCATTTCAAAATCTTATAAACTTCTGAGGAGCTCCTCGTTGCTATGGTGCCTGGGCCAAAACTGAGTAATTAATATATAATAACAGTACCATTTTTTTCGGATTTTTTTTTACATTGGTCTGATTTAGGGAGTTAACATTATAACACTAAAAACACCAAAACAAACACAAGCACAGTACATTTAAACATGGGTGGTGTGATGATGAATGGAGCAGAGCTCTCTTCATGAGTGCTTGAAGGCCTCGCGGCAGGACAACAGGAAGATCAGACTGGGGGAGTGGGCGTGGGGCTTGAGGCTGAAAGCCTGGATATCTTACTGCAAAGAAGTTGAGGCCTCCATAATTTATTGGTTCAACAGTGCCCTCGCTCCGTCATCAGTAGCAGAGGAAACCGTTAGTTGACAAAGTTGTGGTGATAGTGTAAAGACACTTCACTTTCCCACATGTGAAAGGAAAACACAAATCCAGAGACAGACTATCAGCTATCTTCATTTATTAGACCACTGAAAACAGCCAATTAGAAAAGTCTTCACACAAAGCCCAACTCTGATTGGTTGAAAGGATGACCTAGTATATTGATGAACCAGCATGCTGTTCTGATTGTCCACCCTTTCAATCAGCAAGAACAGGTCGCTGAATTAGGACCATTCTAATTTGTGTGTGGCAACCAATCAGAACAAGCATTGGCATAGCCAATAGGTCTCGCCTTTGGGACCATATAAGTATTTAGCCATGCAGCGTATTATCCTGGGTGCTGCCAACATTTACTGTTCTTTGACATGGAAGCTTTGACACTTATACCACTGCGTAATATGCTTTACTTCAAGGATGAAGTCATTCCTTTTGTGGAAATGATAGTAAAGCATGAAACATTAGGAGGGCAAATGCAGCACAGCTGGGACATCTACCTTGGCCTCCACACCGAGCTTCATGTAGAGAATAAAATGACTGCAGTGTAACCTTGCAAGAGGCTTCTCAGGCTCTGAGCCGAAATGTGATATGTAGACCTGTAGATGCGATGTACACTAATGATAATCACTTATATAGAATATAAAACAAACTGCATTATTTCTTTACCACATAATAAGTGATTACTACTATCCTTTAGAAACCACTTTATCATTTACAGTCATGAAAGTTGAAACTAAAAAATTCCTGGCTTTTAAATTCATGCCACCAGCCATAGTGCAGGTTATTGGGTTTGAAATGTTACGCATCCTCAGAGGGATACAAACCATGAGCAGGAGCACTATCCCGGTATGAAATAAAACAAGTTTGTTTTAAAAAGGTTAATATGTAACAGGTTTAATTACCTTCCTTCAGTAACCGGGAACACCATAAAATAAATTATAACAGGCCGCATGACGCAACGCCTCAGTGTTTGTTGGAAGGATCACAATTTCTGTTTTTGTAAAGTCATACATTACTTAATACTATCATGTGGCGTTGCAATACGATTTCACAAACCCGAGCTATAAGACAGAGGAAAAGAAAACATGTATTTTGCGGGTTATGTGAGCGAACTTGTGTTTTATCTTCTTTGGGCAAAATTCGTTTTAAAAAAAAGACTGAGCGAAGATGTCCATAACTGAATTACTTTGCTTTACTGCCAAGAACATTTGCAACAAGCGAGGCACTCATGCATAGGCACAGAAATGTCAGTGCAACCCAGGAGTTTGGTTCTCTCCAAACAACTGCTTCTGCTGTGGACGCGATGACAGGACAGTGGGAGTTTTATAAGGGGTCACCCCACTCTACCAACACCTCCCCATCCCGAAGGGGCGGGGAGCCTCTTATGGTGTTTTTCCATGCCTTTAACGTCTGCTTCTCGGCATAGGCACCCTGGCATGGCTAGTTTATATTTGACGGCATCCCAAAAAGAAGGCAGAACATAAAGTGAGATTTGTTCTGCGTTTTAAATTTTACAAAGCGCACAGTCCTGTTCAAAAGCCATCATATCTGCTGTCGCCATACCCTGCAGCTTTGCTGCTGTGATTACATGTGACTTCTTCGTCTGTTCTCCACTGCCAGTCCTGCTTCTGTCGCAGCCTCTCACACTGCTGTCATTTTCTGCTGGTCCGCCTGTCACTGCTTCTACTGCCATTCGCTCAAGCTTGGTTAAAGGGGGCAAACACCAGAGTGAGTGTGCAGAGATCAGCGACAAGAAACCCAGTGTGGGACTAGGGGGCCTCTGGTTGCACTGGTTCAGGTTAGGAGGTGCTACTGACAAAGTAGGGCTCCAATCAAATCATTCACTGCAGAGAAGGCACTGAGCGCTTCCCAAGACAGCAAAAATACACTTCCAGCATCTGCGCGCGCCTACCAATATTATGAAAACACTCTATGCAGGGACCGGCACAACGTGTGTGTGCTGCGGTTTTTACGCGTCAGTTCACTGGCACAGGAGTGCAAAAAAAAAAAAAAACAGACCCACAAAGCGTTTCCCTTGCAGGAGGGAGCAGGGGCACCATCTGTTTGCAAGTTAATTACAAATAGATGTCGCCAAAACTCGCTCCCGCAAGGGAATCACCAAGCGTGCACACGTTACCATTGAAAGCAATGCAATGCGTGCACGTTTATGGCCTAAAAAGCAAATCAATACCAAGAGGTCTCCTCCTATGCAGTGCATGCGCGCTGCGTAGAAAAAACTGTGGGTAGTCAGCATCTCCTTGTACAGTGTTTTGCAGCCAGGGAGACGCATTGAACTAATATGTTTTCTGTGTTGGTGCATGGAAACCGCTCTTTTCTTTAGTCTGCCCACCAAGGGTTTTCCATAGTTTGTTAAAGTAAATCTGCTCCGCAGGTGTACTAAAAAAAAGCAGCTTGCATTGTGTCCCATTTTGGCAAACAATCTTGCTCACTCCAAGGGTTGGTTGACTCTTCCAGTCTGCTGAGGAGGTTTAGTGTCTAGCTGCTAGGTGCCATATTCTTATCGAGGTGTTTGGTGACATAATAAACTGTGTGGCCTTATTATACCACATCTTTCCCCCGAAATTATTTCTTTGTGCTCTTTTTTTATCCTTGCTCAGTTTGTAAAAGCGTTTGTATGTCTATTTAGGTATACTGGTGCTTCGTTTGTGGTGTTGCCTTCAAACCCTATGGATCTCTTCGTATCCCTTGTGATCTGATATTTAGAAATAAGTGTGAGTTCGCTTTTGTTCTTTCTAGTGTTTTTTTTCTGTGCTGCCAAACACGGTTTCATAACAAGCGGTCATCTGGGTTTCATAAAAAATTATTAACAAAATATAGAATCACTCCTCCTCAAAACCAAGGTTTGTGCAATGTCACTTTGTTTAATACCATTGGGGATCAAAGGGTGTGCTGTGCCACTTCTACAATCCGTGTGATTTGGGTGAAAAAAAAGTCCAATCAGTCACCAAACAATAGCCGATTTACAGTACAACAAAGCATTGCTTCTTTGAAAAGGGCAAACCATGATGTCTCTGGCCATTTTACATATAATTTACACAAGTGCAGAAAAAACAAAACTAGAGCAGTTCCATTGCCACCTCTTTGCCGCTTCTTGTGATGTGCGTTGGGGCTAAAATATTTTGTTCTAGTCTATATTACAAACTTTTTTGGGAACAATTGCAAAGCCTGAGAAAACGGATTGTGAAACAATATGTATAAATTGCTTGTAAGAGATTTAAATGTATTAAAATAAATCACATCAGAGTAAGGCTAGTTCATGGGTAACTCCATCGTAAAATGTTGAACTGATTTTGCACTGTATTTTGCTAATTATGTTATTTAAAAAAACATAAAACACACTGGTTATGCTTTAAATATACTTCCTTCTATTACATTTGAAAAGTTTGTTACGTAAACACAGTGAAAATAAAATGATATCTCATATGCCCTGATTACCAGTTCACGACTAAATTCCCCTGCTTGTGCAAACAGTTGTTTGCACAGAGATTGGAATTGCGAGTTGAATAATAATTATCATATCCTCAAAGTTTTGGTGTCTTAAATACAGATTCTGCATATTGTGCCTCATGCTGAAGTTGAAAACTTGGAATAGATGGTATATACCACCCATGCTAAATAGCTTTATGTGGGGTAATAGTATTTAATATGTGTTGTAGTAACCCCACCTTATTCCGCCCAACTTGGAATCAGGCCGTTAGTGCCATATATTCTTTGGTGCTAAATATTATTTTCTCCGCCTATTGCAAAAGCATGAAAATCATGAAAAACAGATTTGCTCTGGTTTATTTCAGCAGTGTACAGTTTCTATAATACATTCATTAAAGTTATGTTTCTGATAAGTAGACAGTAATATGTACATACATGTGTAAATAATATTGTCTATTGTAGAACATCTAATTTAGCCAAAAGACTGAGGAACAATTTCCCCTTGAAACATATATCATATTGTCCTTCAGCAACAATGTGTTGGTCAAATATTTGCATTGGTGGTTGTACCTTGATCCAACTGAACAACGCCTGTGGTATCAGAGCGGTAAAGGAAGTTGTAAGATCACTGTTGTTGGAAAATCTCCACTTCTCAGCAAGATTCCACAAGGAATAAAGAGGAAAGTTCTCAAACTTTATTGCTATAGAACAAAGTCTTTCTCTTGCCCATCTTCCTTCTCGTCTAGGGATTGATGTTAACTCGGTCTTGTCAAACGTGGCTGCATCTTTGATTTGGTCCATTAATGAGTGAGGCGAGAAAAGGACCTGGAGTCAGACGTGTTAGTAGTCTAGACAGAGTGCTAGTCGTTGCACACAGTAGGGTTTGGCCTACACTGTGGGAGTCTTCTGTACTGTCTCACAGACTAGCATGGAGAAGCTCTCCTTTCTCCCCGGCTTCTTCTTCTTGAAAACATTTCGCAGGCAGCTAAAAACTACCATGATGCCACCAATCGCCACAAAGCTCATTCCCAGGATGAACAAGGTAGATTTCGGGGTGTCATTGAACAAGGCCACACCCGTGCTTGATGTGCCGATCACCAACATCACAGAGCCAAAGGCCATCATGCAGATGCGCCATGAGTTCTCCACGCCACCAGTGGTGGTGCTCAGGAGCTGTGGATTTGTGCTTTTCCGGGCCTGTCCGTCATTATTGCCCAGGTTAAGTGTTACTTCTTCGTATGTCTCTGCAGTGGACATGTCGGTTTGCGACGAATGGGCCATTTGAGGGCTTGGTCAGAGAGAAGATCCTGACTAGAGAGAAAAAAAGAGACAAATGAGGCATAAACAGGGTGAGTGAGTTATACCTGGGATGAGTGAGAGGATAATTGAGTGAGTGTTAGACATGATGAGCGAGTGAGCAAATGAGTATGTGAATAAAAGACATGGTAAGTAAATGAGAAAGTAAATGATAGAGTGAATGAGCAATAAATGGAATGAGGGACTCACCTAATGATTATGACATTATCTAAGGGAATGAACAAGTGATGGGCTGAATGGGTGAGTGCATCAGTGAAGGAGAGTAAGTGCCATGTGATAAATCGAGTTTGATCAATTATTTCAATATAAAAAAGCACTTGCTTCCATGCATTGACGTTCAAGTTTCTTTAAGTCATGAAGTTCAATCTTAATAATCTTGAAAATCTGTAATTTTTCAATGACTTCGTAACGCCCTAGCTCCTGCTCCTTAGACGCCATGTGGACTAGGCCTGTAGGGCTGCTGTGGAGTCAGCCTCAAGAGATCCTATGTGAACACCCAACGCCCTTCTAAATACTTTGCTGTCTTACCTCCAGCGGTTTAGTTAACAGTTTGAAACACTCAGTAATAAAATATTCATGGAAACATTTCTAATGTTACTCCTGAGCTCCTTGTAAAATCTAGGATTTTTCTCTGCTTCTAGGCATTCCTTCCTCTGGAAGACGCAGCTCTGTGCACGTTCCCTTTAGAGCTCTGTAAATTCTAATCTAACTCTCTCCCTTCTAGTCAATATGTGTTTACATTCTCCTGTCTGCTCCACACGCCGTGTGGCTTGAACTCTGCAACAAGGCAACCGTCCATCTGTGGACCGTCTTTGATCACTCTGAGGGAGATGGGGGCCTGGGCAGTATTTTAGCTTTGCATTCACAAACTTGCACGTATCTCCTTTTTATGTGACATATGAGATTAATAATCTTCAGCTCTAAACAGCAGTTGCAATTCTTATATTACAGTTGAGCAGTTAGCATTTTCTTATTCCAAATGACTTGTGATGTCACAAGTAGACTGCAACATGTAAAACAGAGTCAGGTTTTTAAAGTGATGGCATGCTCCCATGTATTAAACAGAGAATTATAAATGGGAAACAGTAAATTAAAAGGATGGCTGTCTCTCCTCCTTATCCCAGATGTGACAAAACCCTAGACTCCTGGCACCTCCCCCACCACTCTCTGTGCCTTGCCTTCACTCTCCTCCAGAAGCTGTGCTCCCTGCTTTCCAGCGCTGCTCTGACAGGCTCTCAGACAGGCATGACAGGGCAGCCTGGAATCCCTTTATGAGGCAGCAAGAGAGGGTAACAGCTTTCAATAACATCTGTTGCTAGGTCATAGCAATGAAGTACTGGATTCACATAGCGGCTCTCCACCAGAACCATACATTACATATAGAATTATAGATGGAGATGGTTAATTCTGAGTTACAGGGATGTTTCCCGCCGAGGGATTCTGAGTGACATCATATAGACAACAAGAGTGAAGCGAGATCTGTCTGTGATGTCACTCAGAACCCCGAGGTGAAAAACGTCCCTGTAAGTAACAGTTACCTATCACTAATGTTATGTTATGTATGGCCCCCAAAATCACCTGCCTCTGCAACTGCTAGATGGAGGCAAAAGAGTAACTACCGGATTTATAATTTGGTATAAATGATGAAGACTTCCTATGTAAGGCATGCATAACATTGTTTTGTTATGTCATGTATTGTTATATTATGTAATGTATCATAATCGTATTACTATATCAAGCAGCGTCATAAATGGTGTGAGCAGATTATATGTATTCTTGTGTTACATTAGTTAGTGTACATTAACTAGTTCCACATTACATTACATGTTAAGTTATACTAACTATTGTGCTATGTAGTACTATTAATTGCTATGATATGTATTTTGTGACTTTATGTATTGTGTTGCTACATGTTACTTAAGTTGCTTGTAAAGAACCTTCTACAAACCAAATCATTTTTAGGCGTGAATCAGAGGAGACGATACGGTTGGCAAAGTAATCATGGGGGGGGGACTGTAAGAGGAGTCAGTGAAGGAGCATGAGAGGAATCAGGGGGTGACTGTAAGAGGAGTCAGTGAATGAGCATGAGAGGAATCAGGGGGTGACTGTGGGAGGAGACAGTGAAGGAGCATGAGAGGAATCAGGGGGTGACTGTGAGAGGAGACAGTGAAGGAGCATGAGAGGAAACAGGGGGTGACTGTGAGAGGAGACAGTGAAGGAGCATGAGAGGAATCAGGGGGTGACTGTGAGAGGAGACAGTGAAGGAGCATGAGAGGAATCAGGGGGTGACTGTGAGAGGAGACAGTGAAGGAGCATGAGAGGAATCAGGGGGTGACTGTGAGAGGAGACAGTGAAGGAGCATGAGAGGAATCAGGGGGTGACTGTGAGAGGAGTCAGTGAAGGAGCATGAGAGGAATCAGGGGGTGACTGTGAGAGGAGACAGTGAAGGAGCATGAGAGGAATCAGGGGTGACTGTGAGAGGAGACAGTGAAGGAGCATGAGAGGAATCAGGGGGTGACTGTGAGAGGAGTCAGTGAAGGAGCATGAGAGGAATCAGGGGGTGACTGTGAGAGGAGACAGTGAAGGAGCATAAGAGGAATCAGGGGGTGACTGTGAGAGGAGACAGTGAAGGAGCATGAGAGGAATCAGGGTGTGACCTTGAGAGGAGAGAGTGAAGGAGCATGAGAGGAATCAGGGGGTGCTTGTGAGAGGAGACAGTGAAGGAGCATGAGAGGAATCAGGGGGTGACTGTGAGAGGAGACAGTGAAGGAGCATGAGAGGAATCAGGGGTGACTGTGAGAGGAGTCAGTGAAGGAGCATGAGAGGAATCAGGGGGTGACTGTGAGAGGAGTCAGTGAAGGAGCATGAGAGGAATCAGGGGGGACTGTGAGAGGAGTCAGTGAAGGAGCATGAGAGGAATCAGGGGGTGACTGTAAGAGGAGTCAGTGAAGGAGCATGAGAGGAATCAGGGGGTGACTGTAAGAGGAGACAGTGAAGGAGCATGAGAGGAATCAGGGGGTGACTGTAAGAGGAGACAGTGAATGAGCATGAGAGGAATCAGGGGGTGACTGCGAGAGGAGTCAGTGAAGGAGCATGAGAGGAATCAGGGGGTGACTGTGAGAGGAGTCAGTGAAGGAGCATGAGAGGAATCAGGGGGTGACTGTGAGAGGAGTCAGTGAAGGAGCATGAGAGGAATCAGGGGGTGACTGTGAGAGGAGACAGTGAAGGAGCATGAGAGGAATCAGGGGGTGACTGTGAGAGGAGTCAGTGAAGGAGCATGAGAGGAATCAGGGGGTGACTGTGAGAGGAGACAGTGAAGGAGCATGAGAGGAATCAGGGGGTGCCTGTGAGAGGAGTCAGTGAAGGAGCATGTGAGGAATCAGGGGGTGACTGTGAGAGGAGTCAGTGAAGGAGCATGAGAGGAATCAGGGGGTGACTGTGAGAGGAGACAGTGAAGGAGCATGAGAGGAATCAGGGGGTGCCTGTGAGAGGAGTCAGTGAAGGAGCATGAGAGGAATCAGGGTGTGACTGTGAGAGGAGTCAGTGAAGGAGCATGAGAGGAATCAGGGGGTGACTGTGAGAGGAGTCAGTGAAGGAGCATGAGAGGAATCAGGGGGTGACTGTGAGAGGAGTCAGTGAAGGGGCATGAGAGGAATCAGGGGGGACTGTAAGAGGAGTCAGTGAAGTAGCATGAGAGGAATCAGGGGGTGACTGTAAGAGGAGTCAGTGAAGGAGCATGAGAGGAATCAGGGGGTGACTGTAAGAGGAGTCAGTGAAGGAGCATGAGAGGAATCAGGGGGTGACTGTGAGAGGAGACAGTGAAGGAGCATGAGAAAAATCAGGGGGTGACTGTGAGAGGAGACAGTGAAGGAGCATGAGAGGAATCAGGGGGTGACTGTGAGAGGAGTCAGTGAATGAGCATGAGACGAATCAGGGGGTGACTGTGAGAGGAGACAGTGAAGGAGCATGAGAGGAATCAGGGGGTGACTGTGAGAGGAGACAGTGAAGGAGCATGAGAGGAATCAGGGGGTGACTGTGAGAGGAGTCAGTGAAGGAGCATGAGAGGAATCAGGGGGGGCTGTGAGAGGAGTCAGTGAAGGAGCATGAGAGGAATCAGGGGGTGACTGTGAGAGGAGACAGTGAAGGAGCATGAGAGGAATCAGGGGGTGACTGTGAGAGGAGTCAGTGAAGGAGCATGAGAGGAATCAGTGGGTGACTGTAAGAGGAGTCAGTGAAGGAGCATGAGAGGAATCAGGGGGTGACTGTAAGAGGAGTCAGTGAAGGAGCATGAGAGGAATCCGGGGGTGACTGTAAGAGGAGTCAGTGATGGAGCATGAGAGGAATCAGGGGTGACTGTGAGAGGAGTCAGTGAAGGAGCATGAGAGGGATCAGGGGGTGACTGTGAGAGGAGTCAGTGAAGGAGCATGAGAGGAATCAGGGGGTGACTGTGAGAGGAGTCTGTGAAGGAGCATGAGAGGAATCAGGGGGTGACTGTAAGAGGAGACAGTGAAGGAGCATGAGAGGAATCAGGGGGTGACTGTGAGAGGAGACAGTGAAGGAGCATGAGAGGAATCAGGGGGTGACTGTGAGAGGAGTCAGTGAAGGAGCATGAGAGGAATCAGGGGGGACTGTAAGAGGAGTCAGTGAATGAGCATTAAAGGAAACAGGGGGTGACTGTGAGAGGAGTCAGTAAAGGAGCATGAGAGGAATCAGGGGGTGACTGTGAGAGGAGTCAGTGAAGGAGCATGAGAGGAATCAGGGGGTGACTGTAAGAGGAGACAGTGAAGGAGCATGCGAGGAATCAGGGGGTGACTGTGAGAGGAGTCAGTGAATGAGCATGAGACGAATCAGGGGGTGACTGTGAGAGGAGACAGTGAAGGAGCATGAGAGGAATCAGGGGTGACTGTGAGAGGAGTCAGTGAATGAGCATGAGACGAATCAGGGGGTGACTGTGAGAGGAGACAGTGAAGGAGCATGAGAGGAATCAGGGGTGACTGTGAGAGGAGACAGTGAAGGAGCATGAGAGGAATCAGGGGTGACTGTGAGAGGAGTCAGTGAAGGAGCATGAGAGGAATCAGGGGGGACTGTGAGAGGAGTCAGTGAAGGAGCATGAGAGGAATCAGGGGGTGACTGTGAGAGGAGACAGTGAAGGAGCATGAGAGGAATCAGGGGGTGACTGTGAGAGGAGTCAGTGAAGGAGCATGAGAGGAATCAGTGGGTGACTGTAAGAGGAGTCAGTGAAGGAGCATGAGAGGAATCAGGGGGTGACTGTAAGAGGAGTCAGTGAAGGAGCATGAGAGGAATCCGGGGGTGACTGTAAGAGGAGTCAGTGAAGGAGCATGAGAGGAATCAGGGGTGACTGTGAGAGGAGTCAGTGAAGGAGCATGAGAGGGATCGGGGGGTGACTGTGAGAGGAGTCAGTGAAGGAGCATGAGAGGAATCAGGGGGTGACTGTAAGAGGAGACAGTGAAGGAGCATGAGAGGAATCAGGGGGTGACTGTGAGAGGAGTCAGTGAAGGAGCATGAGAGGAATCAGGGGGTGACTGTGAGAGGAGTCAGTGAAGGAGCATGAGAGGAATCAGGGGGTGACTGTGAGAGGAGTCTGTGAAGGAGCATGAGAGGAATCAGGGGGTGACTGTGAGAGGAGTCAGTGAAGGAGCATGAGAGGAATCAGGGGGTGACTGTAAGAGGAGACAGTGAAGGAGCATGCGAGGAATCAGGGGGTGACTGTGAGACGTCATGGGTCGCTCACCAAGAGAACCTGGGCCTGGTAGGAGCTAGAATCACAGCATCATGAGTTAGAAATCACTGGTGTCAAGAAGAGGACTCAGGCCACAGAGCAGCTGGAGGTGAGGAGGCCTGAGTGAGAGGAAGCAGGGCTGGCAGTGAGCTAGAAACAACTGTGTGGCCTCAGTGAGATTAGTCAGGGTCTGACCGTACACAGACTGTCTGTAATCCATTGTGCTTTGCATAATACGTCCAGCGTAATCTTACACATTGTGAAAACTGCTCCATTCAGGAGCTTTAAGACCTGCCAACTATTCATGCATGTTTCCTGTGCGCACACGGAAGGGCCTTGCTTATTCTAGCGGTCGCATCTTTGTGAAGTACAGCCACCAATACCAACGAACTACTTACATTGAAAAATGTGAAAGAACTGAATAAATTGTCATTTTACAAAAGTGAACAATCTTCGATTATAAAACATTTGGGATTTTTTAACCTACGTTGACACATGACAATTGGGTTTTTCTAGCATCTGAAGTGCGTTCAGAATACTGTGCATGTTTAGCTCCTTAAATTCAGAATATACACATGTGTGCATCACAAGTTAAAATGCAAGTGAAACTGGCTCTGCCTTTCATCTCTCTGGGCGATATAGAATGATCTGTAGTCAGGAGTTGGGATGCTCTATGATTTCCCGTTTCTCTCTACACGCCATGTCTTCCAGGACACAACCCTCCACTTGGATCGATTACCTGCTGAGGCATTCGTCTAGGCTCCAGAAAGGCAATCAAGTCTGTGCCCCACTCTAAAGGGCTCTGTCCTTCACCTCCATGCTATCATTCAAACCCGGATCCCAGAATCCACGTTGGAGCAGCAGATGTGTTTCTCTAGCTCCATTATTGGGTACATGGGCGCACTATGAGTTCTTTGGGGACCTCCTTCTCCTAAAGCACAGACCGGCCTCCATCTTTGGCTGTGCAATTGGTGCCACTCTACCTAACATATGAGAAAATCTTTCTTCACCCACCTTTTGAAACTGGACCCACTTCTACTCAATATCTTAAAATGGTCCATGTGCCAGCAAAATCTCTATATTTGTCTGACAGCCCTTCCGTTCAATACGATGAAGAGCTACTCAACAATGTAAACAATCTTGGCTTTTCTCAATCAGCTCCACCCATGATGCTAGTCACAGCCTCTTCTTCTCCCAGATGACTGGCCTTTGCATATCTGACTAAGAACCTTTTTGCTGTTTTTATGCATTTAAACTCCTGACCACCCCTGATGCACTTACCATTAATATCACCTCTGCACAGCCCTCATAGCAGCCACTACCTGGTCTAGAAACGTGGGAAAACACCAGTGCTGACACCATTCTGAATGATCCGCTAACCCTGTTGACCAGCTCCCCATCAGCGATGCTAGCACTCTCCAAATGGAGCATATTCTATGCCTGCAACCAAATGGATGCCATTGCTATCTGAAAAACCAAGTTGGAGATAACAATAAACAAATTGTGCTACACTGTTTTCCAGTGTGTGTGATACTATGGTAGGTCATAAGGGGAGCTTGGCAAAAATGTAAAGTTCCAGATGATCAAACAGCATTCCACACCCACTATATTCTCTTCCTGCCTATTGGAGAGGGAAAGCTGAACAAAAACCACTATTTTTTTGGGCTCGACCCCCTAACCTCATACATAGTGGCACTGTCTCATTGCTTGTGTAAGGGCCTCAGCCACAATACTGACACAATTCAGGTTTAGATCCCTAAGTTTTATAAACTCTGCTATTGGCTGCTCTTATTTGGTGAACCTTGGGGGAGAGGCTCCTGTCCTACCTTCTTGTACATAGGACTCAAGTCCAAGAGGTGGCAACAGGGCGAATCATGACCTCGCTGAAACTCACCATCAAACAAAATCTGTAAAACAAAAGTCATCGATCTAAGCCAACCTACTGTCATCACAAAGTTCACGGTTGTCTTTCTCGAATACAAAGACATCTCCCAACAGCTCAGACATGCCTTAAGAACATGGCTTCTAAAAAGCCAAGCCTAAGAGACCATCATCTTGGACATCAGACAAAGTAATCTTCTCTTTAGGGTAAAGCCAGACATTTACTTGGATGCCACTGGGCCCCTCTGCAGTCTTAAACACAATTGACCCCTAAATGTTAGAGAACTGACCCCTGTCATTCTGCGGAAGTGGCATTTTGCTGCTCATAGGTTTACCTACTACCAAACCTAGGACTCACAAGGTCAAACTAGCATCCTTCCTCTCTATCTTCGTCATCATTTTGTTTCACATCTACATGAAATCATACCACTTGGAGGCATCTTTGGCAGCTGCAACCTAGGCATCCATATGTATGTCCACTGAACCCACATTGGAACATTCTGTGACATTGGGAGTATCTGCAAGTTAAGTGTTGTCGGTCCCATGCCCAAAGATGGATGCATACGTCCTGATTCTTTCTTAATGCCTCAGAAACTGAGATCCTACTCCACAGCTCTGGTAATCCAACTTCAGTCTTGTTGAACGGCCCCCTATAAATTCTCTCCCACATCTTTTCCCAAACCTTTGCGATCTGGGAGTCACTCTCGATGTCCATGTCTCCCTCATTTCACACTTCAGTGACATCACATCAGTACTCCTCACAGTCACATCCTAAATGGAATCCAGCCATTGCTCCTGTCACATTTAGTATTAATCTTTCGACTATTGCAATGAAATCCATGCATCTGTTGAGCCTCTCAGCAAGTATGCGGACTACAACTGCGCAGTTTGCCACATTTGGGGTTGAAACTTACATGCCTCATCTCCCTACACCTGCTTTCCCTTCATTGGCTTCAAGCCAAGGAAAGGCTAACTCAACCCCCTGTTGTTAGTGCACAAGGCCTTCTTGGCCTGTATCGACCCTACCATTACAAGCAGATAGTGACCTTCAAGGCAAAAAGAAAGTCCTATGGCCGCCCACCTAAAACAGACTTGGAGCCACCTTTTGTGAGACAAACATTTCAACAAGGCTATACCCAGGTTCTGCAGCGTCCCCTCAAAACCAGCATGTACATTGTGCAACTGTACTCCCAATACACTGCATCCTGTTGTTTTAAATCTCACTAATTTAAATCTAATTTCGTACCCTGGTTTGTGCTGAATATTACAATCCTTTCTACTTCGGTTCTTGTGTACTGCTTGGTCAATGTCAAGCAAATATGAACCTTTATGTATAAGTTTTACTACTTGCACTCATTTTTCTACAGCTAAGCCTATAAAATGTCTACACATCAAATTATGTGCTATACAAACATATAAATACTGAGTAAATGAATAAATAAAGTCCACTCTTTTTTTCACGGGCAGCTACAACCTGCTTGCAGCATGGATAGATCCCACCAGCTGGTGATTGCTGCCTGGGCAAAAGCAGAAGCAAACACAGTTTAGTCCTAACGAGCATGCTTAAATGGACGCAAATGCTACTTGTGCCTGTTTTATCACTTGCTCCCGGATTCAATTCACTAACTGGGATTTGGAATGGTTATTAAACTGCATGCCCTGTAAACCACGGGGTGCGGTATTACCACCCTATTCCGAATTCTGCATCTTGGAATGGGAAATAATGTACAGAATGAAGCCCATAGTCACTTAATATCTCTGTTCCCTGCAGATTTGGAACTGCTTTCATGTACTCTGGGAAAAACCTTACATCTAAGAATCTGATTTTATATTACATTTATGACTCCTATTTGTTGAGATCAATATTTCACTGGTCTCATTTAATTCCTGTAGATTGTGGGAACTCATTACAACACATAATTCAGTATATTATGCGCCTGGAAACCAAATCAGCGTAAGGCGAGTGGGGAAGAAGAGAAAAAGATGGATAGTATAGAAAGGACAGTGTGGTACGAGGGGGAGAAATAGAAGAGTCTGTTACAGACAGACATGGAAAGGAAAGAAACAACGCCACTATGAGGTGAGAGAGAGCGAAGTAAAGGAGACTGGAAAGAGTGAGGTAAGAGATAGAGCCAACAGAGGCATACAGGCGGGGGAGCACAAGAGAAGGGAAACAGAAGGAGACAGAGAAACAGAGCGGTGGACTGAAAAGTGAGGCCAGTTAGTGAATGCGTGGAAGTTCACTTTTCTGTCTGTGTGTTTCTTGAACATTAGTGGATGCATGGATTTCACACTTTTTGTGAATATGTCCTTGTTAATTATCAGTTACTGCGTGGAAGTTGTCATTTCTGCGTGCATGGCTACTTATACTTTGTGGATAAGTGAAAGTTTGCATTTCTGTGTGTAAGGCTGGTGAGCATTATAGGTGGATGTGTTAAATGCTTGTTATTATCACTGAATGTGATAACGAACGCCACTTGTGTGAGAAGCTATATGTTATATATAAGTGGATGTGCCGAATTTGAACGACTATGCGCATGGCTACTTTTCCATTACGTTAAATGTTCTCTGAATATGTAAAGTGCGCCCTCAGGATAGCTGTTTACTAAAACTAAATGCAAAGGTCACCGAGTTTGGACAATATCTGCCTTTAGAATACGAAAGTGCAAGTAAAGTCGAACTAATGCGCGTGTCTGGCTTGCTGTGATTTCAGGGAACATTTTACCTTCTCCAGCAGCAGTGAGCAGGTGCCTCCAGGCCTCCTCCTCGGAGCAGAGTGATGTGGCGCCCCTCAGGCAGATTTTTGGGATGCAATCACTCCTTCCTCTCTCCCAGACGAATGGCGAGCACTTTTTTCAATTTCTGCTTCCTCTATGTCTGTAAAATTGCCTCCTCCGCCATGGGCCTTTTCATTTCCTGTCTTCTCTGCTTTTCAGCTATTTTTTCTTGAGTTCAGGTGTTTTCTTTTTTTCCGCCACGCCTTCTTCCACCTTGTAATCAATCTTCCATGGTCCTTTCTCTATCCCTGGTTCTTTAATATTCTCGTTACTGTTTTCTTTCTTTCACTCTAACACCTTATCTGTTTATTTTCTTAAGTTACTATTCTTTCGTTTTCTCCATATGTTTCTTTTCTGCGCTACTTATCGCTTTCTTTTATTATATCGCTCTTTATCCGTCCATTTCGTTCTCTTGTTTTTTTTTATCTTCACCTCTCTTTCGCTTTTTTTCTTTCTCCTTTTCTTTTTGCTTGATTTTCTTCTTCGCTTTTAGTTCCCGTTATTCCCTCTCACTGCTGTGCCCTTCTCCCTTCCCTCTAGCTGCGCCCTGTTTCTTGCCCGCTGGTGCCGGCTCTTTCTCGCGTTCTCACACTCTTATCAGCGGCACTCGAGCTCTCCACAGTTGCTTCCTCAGAAGCCGTTACGCTGTGTTTATTTATTTGCCCCGGGTCACCTCCTCCTCCTCCAATTACCTCCCATTTCGATGATTGTCCGGCCTCAGAGATCGCCATGATAAGGGCGCCAATTAGCCAGTTCCTCCGCTGCCCCTGAAATGCCCGGGAGTGACCGCCCCACCCAGCTCTGCGCTGTTGAGGGATTCTTCCGCAACCCACCCACGGTACCAGCCCAGGCCAAAAACAAACAGACGCGACAAACAGCAGCAGATTAGGCCAGAGGATGTCCGTGTCGGTGAATACAAGAATGGACCTATAGAAATCTATAGGGCAGGCATGTGCCAGCAGGGACCGCGCGCCCAAGTGGCGCCAAATGAACTCAGCAGAGCCCTTCGTCCGACCCATGTCAGGTGACATGTCAGCCGCGCGCCCAGGCCTGGCACTGCCGGTGCAGCCTGGTGCTTGTAGTCCTGGTTTTATAATGGGGAGAGTGCAAGTGCCAAACGTAAAGTAAAATCAGGGCTGCACGAGCTACTTTTACCTGAAATTTGGGGATATCCATGCTAGAAGACAGACGTGGATATAAGCTGGTGTTTGCAACCAAGCTGCAGTGAGCAGTGTACTCAGGCACGAGGAACATTTTAATTGTATGGAGAGCACCTCAAACACGAGGCGCTGTACACAGAATAACATTTTGCGTGGGAGTCCCTTTGGGGCCCACCAGGGAGGGGGGGGGACAGCACCGACACGGACTCCGATTATTGGAAGCAGGTGCACCTCACAAAATTATCCCTTGGCCTGTGCCGTACAAAGCTACGCCTTGCTAAATAACAACTTACTAACAGGACCCCCCACCCCGCCCCTAAACATGGTTCCCCAAACACCAAAACGTGAACAATTAGCCAAAGTACTTGCCTCCCTACCTAACTAAATAACCTGTTGCACTTATCCCCCCTCCCTTCAGAAAACAGACCTCCTAAATTCTCCCAGCCCTTAGGGAAATCCGCCCAACTGAAGACTGAACCACACACCAGCACCTGTTCCAGCGACAAAAACCCCGTACAGAACCCCCCCCCCCGATGCACCAGCTCCCCAAAAACCGTCCACCTGTCCTTACAACCAACCCCCTACACCAAACCTCCCTACATCCCCTTCTTGCCACCCATAAATGGCGGGCGGGTGGGAAAATTGAAAAACGCCCCCACAGTCCCCAAGCTGGCTGCTGTGTCACTGCCACCGAAATGGTGGACAGTGACCTAAAATGTCCGGTTTTATGCCCCCTAGCCCAAATACAGCCCAACTCCCAGCCCAACCAGCCCAAGGACAAATTATCCAGCCCAAAACCAGCCCACTTATGGTGCTGGCTAGTACCCCCCCACC
This sequence comes from Lissotriton helveticus, assembly GCF_964261635.1. Classification (NCBI taxonomy): domain Eukaryota; kingdom Metazoa; phylum Chordata; class Amphibia; order Caudata; family Salamandridae; genus Lissotriton; species Lissotriton helveticus. Next base: position 1,488,163,511 of record NC_136068.1, on the reverse strand, counting down.
CCTCCTCCCCTGGGCCCCAAACCCCCCGGGAGCAACAGGCCTCCCTCCGGTCGGCCGCCCCTCCCAAAGCCCACTTGGGGCCCACCAAGGAGGGGGGGACAGCACCGACATGGACTCCGATTAAGATGTGACAAAGGCCGCTTTATTGGAAGCAGGTGCACCTCACAAAATTATCCCTTGGCCTGTGCCGTACAAAACTACGGCTCGCTAAATAACAACTTCCTAACAGGACCCCCCACCCCCTCCCCTAAACATGGTTCCCCAAACACCAAAACATGAACAATTAGCCAAAGTACTTGCCTCCCTACCTAACTAAATAACCTGTTGCACTTATCCCCCCTCCCTTCAGAAAACAGACCTCCTAAATTCTCCCAGCCCTTAGGGAAAAACCGCCACTCGAAAGTAGGCTGCCGGCCTTCGACCCCCCCCTTAGCACGCCTGAACCCTAGGATACTTGCGCACTCCTAGCGCTCTATCCAACACCTCTTTTAGCTGAACGATGTACAGTTCCATCCCGTACCTGGAAGGGTGAACCCCGTCCTCCCTAAAAAAATATACTGCCCCATACCTCAACTCTGGATGTTCCATCGTGCTCATCCTCTCCTTCTCACAAAACCCCCTCATTTCCGTATTGATCTTCCTACGGGTCCTATCTATCGCTCTCGGCCTCTCCGCCCCTCTCCAAAACCTCTGTGGAACCAACTCGGACCAAATCACGTGACAGCCTGACCACTTGTGCCGTATCTCCAATAGTTCCCTCTTCATCTGTTTCACTAGGGCGATCCCCTTGCACTGGACCAAGTCATTTTCCTGCAAATGGATAACGACCACATCTGGGCCCCCCCACCCCCCCTTTTACCACCTCGTTCAACGCCGGCAACAGTTCATGCCACCTCATGCCCCCTTTTTCTTGCCATTGACAGTGAAACAGCCTTGGGTCCAACTCCAAGTTCAAATTGTGTTGTTTCTCCCACTCAGCCCTCTCCGCACGCTTCATAAAAGAATGTCCCATTATGCAAATCTCCATGACTGCCACAGACGGCCCCGCCACCGCACCTGCAAAGACACAGATGTAAGATAGCGAAAAGGCAGGTCGGTCATTGTTCCTCCCTTACCCCCCTCTGCCTTCTTGTAGCAATCGGACCGCCAATGCCCCAAACGCATAAGGTCTGCCCTCCCCCAACCATGCCTCGCCGCCTCTGTTGCCGCTCCGATCCGGAACGAGTGTGTTCCAAAAACCGCCGGGTCCTCACCCATGACCCGTAGGGCATGCCTCAGGACCCACAACAACTGAGCCGCCGTCACCTTGCCCCTTTCCATCCGTGCAAACACTTCCCCTGACCGAAACCGCCGCTCAGACACCAACAACCGTCCCCACGCTGCCGGGCAGACCACCTGTGACGCCACCGGACCCATCACCACCCACGTTCCAACACCGCGCTGGTCCGTTTTCGAACGCCTCAGACGCACCTCTACCTCCGTCGCCCTCAGGTCCTCCTCCCCCCAAAGGATCCCCGGCCTACCTTTACCCCCCAGCAGCTCCGAAACTCTGAAAGCTCAAAAAAACATCCACGACATGAGTGTGGAAAACAACACAGTCTCACCCTGGTCACGGCAAACTGCCGGCAACGTCCGCAACAGTCCCTCGAGCATGCCCTCTGTAACTGGTCTACGCTGGTTGACCTTGGCCCCTTTCTCGCTTGCCCATCCCTCCAAAAGATGTGCCCCCATACCTCCCACGGACGGTGAGTACCCCCACCACAACTTGCCCATGAAAGCCACTGCCGACAATTTCCCCGCAATCGTCACCTTCGACAAACCCTTATCCATCATGCTCAGCATAAATTGAACCACTTGCTCCTCCCGACGCCAACGCCCCCTCTGTGGCACGGCTCCTACTTCCAAAAACTCACCCCAGGCCTGCTCATACGCCCTCCATGTAGACGCGGCCACTGACGCTCTTACCAGCTGTACGCCCTGGCTTCTCCTACCACCCACAATTCCACCGGTACTGGCGTCTTGCAGTCGTCCGCCTCCGTGGCTAGCCCATGGAACCTCCGCCACTGTGAACGAGACAAAGCATCTGCAATGTCATTGTCCACCCCTGGCACATGCCGAGCTTGAAAAAATATGTCATGCTCCAAACAGCGCATCACAAAAACTCTCATCAGTTTCAACACCTGTGAGTCCCTGGCCGACTGCCTATTTACCACCTGCACCACCGCCATATTGTCCACCTTGAACAGCACCCGCTTGTGCGCCAACTCCCGCGCCCAGACGGAGACTGCAATCACCAGCGGAAAAAGCTCCAAAAAGGCGATGCTCCGCCCCCTGCCTTGCCAATGCTGTGGCCTTTGTTCCGCACACCACTTGCCCCCAATACAGCCTGAATCCGCCTACCCCCGCCGCGTCCGATGACATGGTGACGTCCCATACCCAGTCTTCCGGGGGTGCCATGGGCACACCATTGAAACGCCGCAAAAACGCCCGCCATATGCACAAGTCCTCCTGCATCCCCGCCGACAAGCGCACATGATGATGTGGCAGGGTCAAATCCAACAGCGCCAGTCCCAGCCTTCTACAGAAGGTACGCCCCGCCCTCACAACTCGGCATGCGAAGTTCAAGTGTTCCAGCAGCACCTGTACGTCACGCACTGTCACTTTCCACTTGCCCAACATGCCATCCACCAACACCAACATCTTTGCCCCCTTCTCCCCCTTCTCCTCCGGTAGGCATGCTTCCATGGCCACTGAATCAAGCTCAATTCCCAAAAATGACAGCACTGTGCTGGGACCGTGTGTCTTCTCCGGCGCTAAGGGCACCCCCAAGTAGCCCATGAGTTCGGCGAAACTGACCAGCTGCTGCTGGCAGTCTGTGGAGCCAGGCCGTCCCACCAGGAAGAAGTCATCCAGATAGTGTATCACCGTGTGTGAGCCTGAGTGCCAGGATAAAGCCCACTGCAGAAAGGAACTGAAACGCCCTAGCCCCACCAACGCCTTCCCCGTTTGCCTTGTCCTCCCCCACCCACCAGCGATCGCCTCGTCCGGCCCGACCCCCGCATCCTTCACATATCGGCCCTTATTAAGCCTCACCCCCAGCTCCCCCGTGCCTCCGTCCCCACCGACACATCCACACGCCTGGCTGCGCTCAACCCGCTCCTCGTATCGTCCTCACCTGCTGTCAAGGGAGGCGTCCGTACCGGATCCCGCCGCCTAACCAGTGGAGCAGAGGGGGCCATCACTCTCTCAGCTGCTTGTCGAGGGCGTTCCTGCAAAACACTATGAACATCATTACGTCTCACCCCCCCGAGCCCCCCCGTTCCCCACTCCCCTCCCGAATCTCCCCTTCCTCCGGAGACTCCTCCTCATAATCCAACTGTAGCATCTCACCCTGATCCACATCCTGCACCCCCGCTTCTATACCCCTGCCACCCAGATCCCTGGGCTCTATCCTGCTCAGACCGGCCTTTCTCCTGCATTGATGCAAGTCCTCCAAATCCACACTCTCTCTCCTCTCACCCCGCGATATTCCTCCAAATCCGAATCTGCAGCTCCTGACCCGCGCCCCCGTCCCCCGGCGGCCGTCTCGACCCTTCGGGGTGGGGCTGGCGGGGACGTACCGCCCGCCCCCTTGCGTGCACTGTTGTCTGGTCTCTCATTGGAGCGCGACCGCCCATATCAGGCAGAGCTGGCCCATCCCCTCGGTGGAGCGGAGCTGCATGCTGCTCTCCCGAGTGCCTATACCAGCGATCCTGTCGGAAAAAAGAGGTGGAGTCCAGCATGCTGGGACTCGACTCCCCGTCCAGCCCGCTCCCCCCGGGCCTCCCCAACCCCCGGCATCCCCGACCCCCTCCGCCGAATGCCCCCCCGCCGCGCTGGACAGTCCTCCCAACCTTCGGGGCAAGGGAAGGGGGTGAAGGGTTTCTCAATGTGCACGTAGGTAAAGTAACCCCAATATCAGTGGGCACCTGTAACAACAAATGAAAATGCGGGCTAAATATAGAGATATTTAGCCCGCATTTTCTTTCGCCCCCTTCCCTTGCCCCGTCCTGATGCAGACCCGTCCTTGAGGAACCCAATTACCCGTCTTTCTGCTTTGGGTCGAAACGCCGACAATTTCCTTTGGAGCCTGCACCTACAATTTTCTGCCCCCCGCGCCCTCCCTCCCCCTTTCCCTTTTCCCTTGTGCAAACTAAGGAATACGGGAGGACTTTTCATTCATGTGCCAGCGAACAAGAGTTACATTTTTGCGAGCTTTTGAGTTAGGGCAGGCTCACCATTTTTGTACATAAATCATTTGTCACTTTTCTTCATTGATCCTCTTGATCAATCACATGAGCACTTATTCTCACTCTTTTCTGTGCACCTCATTGATATCGGAACCCCTCTTTGTATATAATTGTATTTTATAATTGCTATTTACACAATGTATATTAAATAAGAAAGTCTCATGGACTTTATTGAGACTTATTGGTTTCAGGTGTGTCTCTCTTGTACCAATTGATACATTTTGGGGCGCCTATATGTATCATGTATTGTTCTATATTAATCACATTGATTTAATCCAAAGGTGACTAAAGGAAATCATTCGAATCAGACTATTATAAAAATTGGTTTGTATGTTGAATTTTTGTCGAGGACCAACTGTCAAACTGATCCGAGGCAGGGCCGTATGTGTTTCTGTACAAAGAAGGGGGCCTATAGGTGGGGTTATGGCCAGAGCTGCCAGATTTGCCACTGGGAAACCAGGTTCGAGTCTTGGTATTGGCTTAGCATCCTGTGATTCTAGGCAAATCATTTAATCTTCCCCCTGACTAAAAAAATTCCCATAACCTTGTGTAATGTAACTGGTGCTCATGTAAAGCCCTCCAGTACCTGGGGGCAAATTAGTGCTGTAAAAAAAAAGCTGCATGTGTGCTGAGAAGTAACAGTCAGTGAAAACAGATGCACCCATCCTGCACAACAACCTGACACTCTATTGGTAACATGCACAGCTCTGCCAGAGCTCACCAATGCTGGCATGTGATAGGGTGACCAACTGTCCGTAAATTTCACAGAACGTCCGTCATTTTGGTGTCATGTCTGTTGTCCGTCATCATCTCTTTTACGGATGCCTTTTGTCCATAATTTTGGGGATTCATTACAGCGAGCTGTGCTGTTCCCCTGTAAGAAGCCCCAAGAGTTTAAAAGTTCTGGAGGCTGCGGCGTGGCTTGGCAGGCCATCATGGCGGACGTGTGCTAGCCAGCTCCGTCCAGCCCAATAATGATCCTACACTTATCCTGACTCCCTAGGACCCTTGTGCAGTCCTGGAGGGGACACCTCGGCACTGATTGCCTACAGCAGTGGTCCAACGAGAAATCGAGGCGTTTGGAGCAGCTGGGAGCTGGAGCCTGTGTACCCATGAGGAGTGGCCTGGAAACAAACGACGGAGCTGGGGCGTGGAGTTTGGCGTACCCGGGGAGTTGTGAGCACCGCATGTGCCACTTCCCCGAGCTAGCTGGGGGCTACGCACTGCCTTGTGCGCCTTCCTGGGTGGCCAGCGACTGAGTCAGTAATCGAGGGGCAGATCGCCCCCCGGGGACTCGGCGGCGCCTCTAGTGAGGAGTCGGGAGAGGTGACGTGACGGCTATTTAGGCCGGGCTGGTGAGGAGTGAGCACCCGGGCGGGGCCGAGAGCCCTGCGTGCTGGAGTGTCCGCCACAAGCGAAACATGCTGCCGCAGAGTGGTTGGTGATGTCGGCGGCCGTGTGGGCCTCCCGTAGAGGCCCCCTCCTACCTCGTTTGCCCCCCCCCCAGGCTTGACTGCAAAAAGCACAAATGGTTCGGGAGGGAAAGATCTTCCAATAATTAAATAATATGGGACTCCAAATTCCTTTATACTCAGAACAAAAGTCTCAACATCAATTTTTAATCTACATCAATAATTGCATACCTAATCATAAGCAAGATTACCAATTTTATTTATGGTAATCCATCATACAAATAAATGCTTTTATATATTCCTATCAATGACATATAGTTTACACATATATATATATACACATATATCTACAACAAATATATACAACTGACAAAAGAAACACAACAAAAAAGTATTACATTTATGTCAGAAACCTTTTCACCCAGAAGGTCACGCTAAAAAAGACCAGTGCCCCCCTATTCATTCAGGGAGTACACTAAGAGGTAGTCCTGTATGCACACAACCAATTCTAATAAATCCAGAACAAAAAATCTAAGATTGTGATGAATCAAAATCTCATAATTAGAACAATATCCTCAGACTCCTCTTGTGAAATGAAGCATGTCGACGCGGACGCGTTTCGGCCATCAGATATCTTGGCCTCCTCAGGACGAGGGTGAAATGAAAATGTCCTAAATAACATACCACAATTAGCTGCCAAGGTATAAAACCTATAACTGTCATACATCTCTGTGCCACCATGGTCCACCCGCTGCTAGTGAAAAAAGGATAAGGGCCCAAACAACCCCAAACAGTGAATGAAAGCACAAGCATACACTCCCGTGTTAACTAAAGACACCAAACTTGTATTGAGCTTAAGCTGGGGATCGGCAGCTGGATGGGGCCGCGTGGGGGGTTCCTGAGGAGTTTAACGTTCTGCCTCCACGCCTTTGCTCACTTCTTCTCCCCCCGCTCCCGGGATTGTTGCCGGTGGCGGCTGGAGGGTTGTGGTCCGCCGTTGTCGCAGGGATAGGCCTGGGACAGAGGTCTGCGAAACTGACAGACACCCCGCGGCATGCTCTCGGCTGGTGTGGGGCCCGGAGTGGAGGTGTAGCTGCCGAGACGGGAGACCCGGGTGAAAGGGTGTCTCCCGGGCCCCTTAGGGTTCACTGCATATTTGGTCAGGAGCGGGCGCCCTGAGTGCGAGTGGGCCTGAGGAGTGGCCACTGGCCGGCCTGCGTTGGTGGTGGTCTCTCTCCTCGACCCTAGAGGCAGGGTGCGAGATCGGCGGCTGTCTCGGGCCGCGAGGGGAGAGTGAATAGGCTGCCTGATCTCCATCTCTTCACCTTAGGAGGGCTTACATTGGCGGTCGGTCGGGCCGCAAAGGGGCCCTGGGGACGGCGTCAATGGCTGGGCCTCGCAGCTTGGAGCGGCAGAGGGGAGGGGTGCCCACCCGCATTACCTGGCAATGAGATCGGGCTAGCAATCGGCATGCCCTCACTTATTCTATTGGGGGGGGCCCTGCCTGGTGAGGCCTCCATTGGTGGATTGCGGGCCTTCGGACCAGGAGTACCTTCCCCTGGGGGACGGACCGGGTCCCTGAACGACCTGCCGTGTGTATACGCTGAGGGAGTTCCCATGTCGGCGGTTGGCCCAGCTTGGTCCGAATCAGTGGGGTGCCCATTGAAGGCAGCCATGATGAGGGACAAGGGCTGCGGCGGCTCCAGAAACATGGGCCTATAGATAAATTCACCGGCACAGGTGTTAGATACCGGTGCCATCTTGTCCCACTTAGGCCTTTGCGAGCGCGTAAGAGGCAGCCATTTTAGACACTATGGCCAGTTCGTAACATTGCCGATCGCCTGCACGCCTCCCCGACCTCACAATCATCCCCCACGTACTGGCAGCCACCAAGCACACATGGTAGAGTCATAAAAGCATCCTCAGCGCGACCCTGCCCCGGAGCCACTTCCCATGCCGAGCCCACATACGCACGAACAGGCCCTTCGACAATCTCCTCCCCTGCACCTGGCTGCTCGATCCGATCCCAGGCCATAACCAACCCCTGCGGATACAGTTTATTGCCCCATACAGGAGGATTCCGCCTCTCATCAAAGGAGCCGGAATTAATCAATGCTACAACCCCATGAGATCCGACCGATTGCGCGTATTTCAGCTCCTGCCGGAATGCCCAGCTGCGTGATAGCAATCACCTACTGAGACCGGGGGTGGGGGTACAGTACTGTTAATATGTGTAGGAACGGGCCTGAAGCGGGGATTCCAAAGATGGTTTATAATGCATCAAAGAAACGTCAGGAATGTGTTACACTGTAATAAAGAAATAAACCCATGTATAAAAGGCCAGGCCACAGAGATGCAGTTGGAGCACCTCGAGACGACACCCTGCTTGTCTGATCTGACACACTTTCCTTCGAAGAATAAATCCGTTTCCTGCTTTCCAAAGCCAGCGCCCGCCTCTTTATTTGATAATTACGATTGAATTAGAGGCGACTAACGCCAAAGCAGTGCTTGAGGATATCTGGGGAAAATCTGCTTTGTTCAACAATTGGCGCCCAACGTGGGGCCCATCAGTGACACGTGGGTCCAGTGAGAGAGGTCCTAACGACGGAGTGAACTACTGCAACGATTGGGAAAGAGCTCCTGCCCAATAGACCCTCGTCTGGCAGCCGATCATCTGACCTTCACTGGTTCTGAACAGACCTCTCTCGAGTGATCTACGGTCCTGACTGGGATCCCACAGGAGTGCCGTGGCAACAAAGGAGAATAGAGGACGATCGGGCGCTGGAAGTGGAAGACGAGAAACAGTCCATATGGTCCGGGTAAGGTCGTGCAGCACAACTGTTTTGATTGATTGATTGATTGATTGTTTGGATAATACTAGTATTACTTATATTTATTGGTTCGTTTAGCCTTCGTTGCTACTTGACGCATTTGGTTACTTATATTTATTGGTTCGTCTAGCCTTCGTTGCTACTCGACATATTGGTTCTCTTGAGATATTCCCTGTTTGCAAACAAAGAAGAATAGGAATATTCTGTCTAGTCTTTGCAGGTAGTGAAGGATAGGTAGTGCGGACTTTTGTCCAACATTATTTGAGATCTTCACTTGTCCGATATACGTCATGCCTATCTTCTCCCCACTGATTGGAAATTGGTTCAACCCGGACCGTTTATTAGAGGTAGATCATCCAGCTCCACTGGAAGGCACCCCAAATAAGGATATGTATGTTAGATGTGGACTAGTCGCCATAGCTTACAGTAAACTATGGCATAAGAAAACTAAAAAAGATCGAGAAAGTCAGTGGCCACTGATAGGATCTTTTGACCTTGACAAAATAGAAGCGCTAGAAATAGCCCTTTGCAAAAATAGAACCATGCCAACCATGCTTGATAGTCTCGGCATATGGGGCAAAGAAGCAACGCAACGTAAAAAGAGAGACGAAGCAAAAAGTGAGAAAGAACTACGAAAAGCAGCTCACTTAGCTGGTAAAAAGTTGGAAGAGGAAGTGAAGGAAAGAGAGAACGCAAAGAGAGAACGAGAATCAGAAACCTCAGGCCAATGCCCTGTTAGAACATCCTCAGCGCTTTACCCTGAACTACCATCAAAGCAAAGGACGGACGATGATTTACTCCTAGGTCCCCCAATCATCTACATGTCTCCTCCTTATGCACCAACCCACCCCTTTGTACAGCACCTAGAACCCTAGAACTTAACTGAAGGTAGTGCCAGGGCCTCGGTACCCACGGCCTCCGCGCCGACCGAGCCTCTGGTACTAAGCACCTCTTCAAAAAGCACCTTAGAAAAGATTGAAACCCAAGAGAAAGAACCGGTGAGAATTCCCTGTTTGAGCACAACTGAGCGGGCCGGCATCGATAGAGTAGTAAAGACCTTAGTTGATAGGAAGGAAACTGTAGAGCATATCACAGACACACGAGCTCGTACGTTGGCAATTACAAACAACATTTCATCGTGCGTTTTTGTTATCACACCCTCACAGCGTACGAAGAAAAATATAAGGAAACAGGACCTGACCGTCTCATGGCTCTATATAGGAAGGTGGACACAGGGGATGAGAGTGAATGTAACATAACTGAACTCTTCTCCTACACTTTAGAAGTCTTCCATCATGTCGTAGAACTGGGACGAATAGTTAAGAGCGTCACGACTGAGATAACTGAACCCCAGATAGAAAGATTTGACAACATGATGCCCATAAAAGAAGCTGCCCCCTACTGGGTTCCCCCAAGAGGATCGGGAACTAATGACGACATAAATCACCAGGACGCAAAAGGAAGAGTAGTTTACAACTGGGTGTATCGACCTTGGGATAGACAGGATATCCTAACGTTCCGCAAATCCTTGCCGGACTTGCGAAAGAATCCCACCGCGTTCTCTACGGAACTAGGTACCGCTTTGGGATCAACGATCATGACCCTTGCCGATATTGACTTGTTCTTTGGGCTATGTCTGCCAGCTGACGTGTGGAAGCAAATCCGGAAAGTCGACCACACTGATCTGTTCGGACATACTTGGGAACAATTCGGCAACCTAGATAAACAACGAAACCCTGGACAGAAACCCCTAAAAGCAATATTAGACCTCCCAGATAAAATCGTACAAAAGGTAAAGACTCTAATCCCCGAGAAAAAGGTAGACTGGTCTATAGTGACAGCTTGCAGCCAAAAACCCCAAGAAGATGTCTCCGAATACTTCTCTCGGTTCGAAACTGTGTTTTCTGATTACAGTGGACAGGACATGACCACTGCGACCGGACATCACTTGTTCGTACAAAATTATGTTAAAGGATTATTACCGGAAGTTTCGCAGAAATTGCAAACTAGTGAAAGCAGTTGGGCTGCTTCAAAGCCCGCGGCCTTTCTCCAAATGGCTCAGTATTATGAGCACCAAAAGAATGAAAGCGATAGAGCTTCCGAAAGGAAAAAGAAGGATTTAAAAGAACGGGTTATGATAGCCCAATTACAAGGCGTGAGTATAGGGAAAGAACAGTACCAGGGAGGTCACCAACAGAATACCCCTAGAATTCCACCACCCCGAAGCAATGCACTCGCACCCTACGCTGGACGTAGAGACTTAGGCGAGAACCAATGTGCTTTTTGTAAAGAGTACGGGCATTGGAAGTCTCAATGTCCGGTCCTGTTAGAAATGAATAGGAACAAAGAAGCAAGAGAACTAGCGATTGGACCGAGAAATAGAGGACGTGGACGAGGGTACACAAACGACACTAGTAACGAAAGGCCAGGTAGAACTAATACATTTGACCGTCCCCGACAGAATCAGTACCAACAGTCTGACTGTGACAGCGCATAGGACTACGCAAAGGACTGCCAAGGGCAGGGGAGGGATCCAGACGAGCTCTATGTTGACCAGCAAGGCCCGTATGTTACCGCAAAGGTCCTAGGCACGAAGTCTCCATTTCTGGTAGACACAGGAGCAACACGTAGTGCATTATCCAAACGACTGATTCCGAGGGCACCCTTATCTGGCTCACCCGTGACATCAATAGGATTTGATGGTACGCCCTCCACCAACCCGTTGTCCAAAACGATCCCTTTTGATCTTGAAGACAATATCATTGACACGACATTTCTCCTCTCCTCCAATACCCCGGACGCCATTATGGGTCTTGACTTGCTGAAGTATTTTCAAACAACTATTAGACGCTCGCCCGACGGAGTCCGAGTCCTCCTATTTGACCACCCTGGCCCACTCAGATCTTGCCCTCCACGACACATGTACCCCATTGCTGACACAGACGTATCCCTACTCGATACCTTGCCATCACACTTATGGGCGAAAACTGACTCAGACGTAGGACGAATGATGATAGACCCAGTGCATGTGACTGCATGACAGGACGCAACCCTACCGAAAGTACCCCAGTACAAGATATCACCAGAAGGCGAGAAAGCACTAATTGAAATAATAGTCACTAGTAGACGCAGGAGTAGTAGAAGAAGTAGTTAGCAACATCTGCAACAGCCCAATTCTACCAATCATCAAAAGACAAGGAGAGGGAGATGAGAAAGCGTACCGCTTCATTATTGACCTACGAGAGGTCAACAAGATAGTTGTGCCTCAGTACCCTGTAGGCTCTGACATCACCACCATCCTGACCCTGATCCCGTCCACTGCCACCACCTTCACTGTCATCGACCTCAAAAATGCCTTCTTCTCCATACCCATTCACCCAGACAGCCACTACCTCTTCGGATTTACCCTAAGATCCCGCTCGTATAGATTCTGTCGAGCACCCCAGGGGTACACCGAAAGCCCGAGTATCTATAGCCAGGCACTCAAGAGACAGTTAGACGCAGTTCAGTTACCAGACGGAGTGGTGTTAATACAGTATGTCGATGATATCCTTTTAGCAGCCGACACCACTCCACTTGCAGTCACAGCCACCATCCAGCTCCTACACTTCCTTGCAGCGAATGGTCACAAAGTTTCCCGAAAGAAGTTGCAGTTTTATAAATCCCAAGTAATCTACCTAGGACACCTCTTATCAAAGGAAGGAAGGAAACTCACACCTGACAGAATCCAGACTATCCTAGATACTCCCGTCCCTAAGAGCCAGAAGCAAGTCCGCTCCCTGGTAGGCCTCACCTCATTCTGCCGACAGTGGTTGCCGAACTTCAGTTTCGTTGTTAAGCCCCTACTTTCCCTTCTAGCCAAAGATGTTCCCTTTCCCCTCCCTTGGACCCCCCGAATGCCAGACCGCGTTCAAAGAATTACGAGACGCCCTTTGTTCGGCACCCGTTCTAGGAACCCCAGACTACTCCAAACCATTCTCCCTTTTCACACACGAAAGAGAGGGATGTGCATTATCTGTCTTGACCCAATCGATTGGCCCCAAACAGCGCCCTTGCGCCTATTTCTCAGCCACTCTTAACCCCGTAGCCAGAGCATTACCAGCTTGCCTACGAGCTGTTGCAGCCGCAGCAGTCTCGATACGACAGAGTGAAGGAATTGTGCTTTCCAACCCCCTTACAGTGTTAGTACCCCATGCTGTTGACACCCTCCTGAACCAAACCAAGACCCAGCACCTGACTAGTGCACGATTGACTGGATACGAGTTGACCCTATTAGCACCACGCATTACTCTGAAATGATGCACCACTCTGAACCCAGCTACATTGTTACCACTGCCTGAAAACGACCCTAATGTAACTCCCCTACATGACTGTGTGACCCTCACCGACGAACAGACAAAGAGTAGAGTAGACCTCCGAGACACTGCTTTCCCAGAACCTAACTGAGAATTATGGGTAGATGGCTCATGCATCAAACTCCCCGATGGCACCACCTCCGCCGCATATGCCGTCACCACAGCCCGAACCATTATTGAAACAGCCCGAATTGCCCAGCGATCCGCACAGGCGGCAGAACTGATTGCCCTCACACGAGCATGTATCTTAGCAGCAGGGACGACAGTAAACATTTACACGGACAGCCAGTATGCCTTTGGGGTAGTCCATCACTTCGGACTTCTTTGGACGGAAAGAGGATTCCTGACCTCACACGGCACACCGATCTTACATGGAGATCTAGTCTCCACCTTGACCGAAGCAGTCCTCCTCCCCAAGCAGCTAGCAGTAATCAAATGCCAAGCACATAAGAAAGTAACGGACATTATAAGACAGGGAAACGCACTAGCTGACGTTACTGCCCGAGCCACAGCTGAAAACAGAACGACAACACGAATGTATGTAACCAGATCACAAGCAGAGAAATGGACAGATGCTAGGACCACTATTAGGGATATCCAACTGACGAGTACACCACACGAACTGACTGAATGGGCTCGGGTGGGACTAAAAGACGATGATGGCTGTTGGAGGATGAAGGACAAAGACAAATGGCTGTTACCCAATGCATATTTGATCCCCATATTGACCATGGCACACTTACCGGCACACATAGGTTCCGCCCCCCTTACCGAACTAATCACTAGAGTATGGCATAATGACAGGATAGCAGATTCAGCGAAACGCCTAGTTCAGCAATGCATAGTATGCCTATAACACAATCCAAGAAAAGGGACAGTAGTACCACGGGGAGGATTTGGAGTCCCCGACCATCCGTTTGAAGTCCTCCAAATGGATTACACACAGTTAGAAAGGTGCCATGGTCTGAAATACGCCCTAGTTATTGTATGTGCATTCAGCAAATGGGTAGAAGCTTACCCCACCCGCGACAACACCACCACCACTACTGCAAAGGTGTTGTTAAAAAAGTTTTTCCCACGCTACGGCCTTTGCCGAATTTTATGGAGCGACAATGGCCCCCACTTCGTAGCTGAAGTTATTCAACTCAAATTGAAAGGGTTGGGAGTAAGACAAAAGTTCCACGCAGTTTTCCACCCCCAATCTGCAGGCCTGGTAGAAAGGCACAACGCCACACTAAAACTGAAGCTAGCAAAGATAGTTGCCACCACAGGACTGAAATGGCCTGAGGCCCTCCCACGGGCATTGCTATCAATGCGTTCCACCCCAACCAGACACCACTTGACTCTGTACGAGGTTGTCTTTGGCCGGCCAATGAACATTTGGGCCGCGCCGAAGCCTACCTCTATCCACGATGTCCCGGCCATCCTAATGTCTGATTACTTGCATAACCTTACCAAAGAACTAACTGTTATCCACCAACAGGTGCAGCAAGCCATACCGGATGCATCCAGGGGCCCCGGACACGACATCAAACCTGTGGACTACATCCTGATAAAAAAACTTTCAAAGATCAAAGAGTCTGGAACCCAGGTGGACGGGCCCCTGGCAAGTCCTGATCACCACCCGAACTGCACTTCGAGTGGAAGGGAAAAACAATTGGCTACACGCTCACCATTGTAGAAGAATATCACCGACCCTGGCGACGAACGAAAACGTGGATACCCAAGAAGAGCTCCTGAACAAAGACAGACCAGCCCTGAGTTGTTACCCAGAATCGGAGACACTTGAATTGGCAGAATTTCCTGATCCCACTGTGCCATCCAGGAAAGGGTACAACTTGCGACGAAAGGAGAGTGCCTCAACAAAGCAGACCACTAACTAAGTCAAAAACCTCAGAGCGGTAGCTAACACTACAAAGGCTACCAGGAGAGACGCCAGACAAAGTATGTGGTCCTGCCAGTCACCGAGCCTCTTGAAGGTGATGGAAGATCCCGGACGATCGAAGACCCACCGTAAAGACCCCAATACTGCCAAACTGCATAGCACAAAGACAATTGTACTTTTCATCGTATCCCTCCTCTGCCTCTTGCTGATAGCCACAGTCTGGATCATAGAAGAGAGCACTCCTGCTCACCAGACAATTTCACCCACAATGCAGCCCACCACCAAGAAAGAACATTATCTTGTCTCACTATCGTCCCATCTCCGAGAACGACGCAAAGAATTTTGGAACAACTCCTTTGTACAACTGCTGCATCAACACAACCTTGCTGCTAATACCACAAACTGTTGGATCTGTGGGCTGCTACCACATGCAACCGAACACTCCATTCCCTTTATCCCTTCACCCTTCTCTGTTCATGGGTCCTGCCTTGCCTGGCTAATGCTCCTGCAAGAGAGCTACAAAGACAATGCCACATCCGACAGAACAATGACACAGTTCTACAACGAGTTCTGGCTGAACAAAACTGGAAAAACCCCTGCACCCTTTTGCCCTCTGACCTCAAATGCTACCTTTCAAATGAACATTCCGGAAAAGGAACGAATCAAAATGCAAGTGTTCAACAACCCAGCCCGATCCACCTTCTCATATCTACGAAAGCGGACTGCAGCAACTCTGACTGTGGCCCTATCTGTGGTGAACGTCTCAGGCCTTGTTTGCATTGAGGGCCATGGGACGAAAATCGTAGGCCACAGCTCCTGCCCCATAAAAAGGACTCTGAACACTATCGACCCTCCTTCATTTGTGGCATCACCAAATATGTACTTTGTCTGCGGTACAAAGGCTTACACCTGGCTCCCAAAAAGCTGGGCGGGCACATGCTACATCGCTTTTGTCCTTCCTCCAACGTGCATGGCATCAGCAGCCTATCACAGACAGAAACGCTCGAAAGACATAGAGCAAGCAGACTCCACCGCATCGCAGTTCCTCGATGCAGCAAAAGGACTCATCCCTCTGTGGGGTCCGATGGCAAACAGTCAAGCCATCCGACATCTGACCCAAGCAGTCGAAACAGCTCTGAACATCACGGCTGGCATCCTCACCAACAACACAGCTGAACTGCAGGCGGTCCGCCTTGTGGCTTTGCCGAACCGCCTTGTGCTTGATGTTGTACTGGCAGATCGTGGAGGAGCATGACGCATCATCGGTGCCAGCTGTTGCACCTTCGTCCCAGACTACTCACCTTCCGTCTACAAGGCAATCAAACACCTTCATACACTGGCATCAGAGATCCATCGGGAGCAAGAAGATTGGACACTTGGAAGCTGGTTTTGGAGCATTTTGAAAGACTGGGGCTGGAAACTGTTTATAATAATATTGGTGCCAGTTTTTGTAATATGTGGTTGCTGCTTAGGAATACAATGCAAACCGCCCTTATGCTCTCTTTTCATGAACTCGATATGCCCTAAGACTTTGGACACAAAATATGAAAACATGAAAGCATTGTATGACAAAGAGATACAGAATATGATGAACTTTGACATAGATTGACAAGATGACTAGGCATGTTCAAAGGAAGGACTGTTAGATATTAGATTACGATGTGAACATTACTGGCGCCATCTTGTTCCGCTTAGGCCTTTGCGAGCGCGTAAGCGGCAGCCATTTTAGACACTATGGCCAGTTCGTAACATTGCCGATCGCCTGCACGTCTCCCCGACCTCGCAATCATCCCCCACGCGCTGGCAGCCCCCAAGCACACATGCTACAGTCATAAAAGCATCCTCAGCGCGACCCTGCCCCGGAGCCACTTCTTGTGCCGAGCCAACATACCCTTTCATCCCTTGCACACAAACAGGCCCTTCGACAATCTCCTCCCCTGCACCTGGCTGCTCGATCCGATCCCAGGCCATAACCAACCCCTGCGGATACAGTTTATTGCCCCATACAGTAGGATTCCGCCTCTCATCAAAGGAGCCGGAATTAATCAATGCCACACCCCATGAGATAAGACCGATTGCGCATATTTCAGCTCCTGCCGGAATGCCCAGCTGCGCGATAGCAATCACCTACTGAGACCGGGGGTACATTACTGTTGATATGTGTGGGAACGGGCCTGAAGCGGGGATTCCAAAGATGGTTTATAATGCATCACAGAAACGTCAGGAATGTGTTACACTGTAATAAAGAAATAAACCCATGTATAAAAGGCCAGGCCACAGAGATGCAGTTGGAGCACCTCGAGACGACACCCTGCTTGTCTGATCTGACGCCCTTTCCTTCGAAGAATAAATCCGTTTCCTGCTTTCCAATTCCCAGCGCCCGCCTCTTTATTTGATAATTACGATTGAATTAGAGGCGACTAACGAGTGCTTGAGGATATCTGGGGAAAATCTGCTTTGTTCAACACGGGGGGCCAGCAGGATGCCATACTGGATAATGCCGCTCTGATGGCGGCAATCACCCAATCCAAAGACATGTGTGATGCCAAGATTGGAGCTGTGGGCTCGTACGTTATGTTGCTGCGACAGGATCTGCGGAATGTAGTGTCCCGCATCACTGAGACGGAGACCCGCATTTCAGGGGTGGAAGACGATGTCACGGTGCTGAAGCCAAAGGTGGCAAGCATGGAGAACATCCAGAAGGGCCTGGCGCTCCGGGTTGAGGATGCTGAGGGGAACAACCTGCACTTTGTTGGATTTCCGGAGGGCTGCGAGAATGGTAATATGGAATGTTTCCTCTCTCAATGGCTCCCTCCTGGCGCCATGTCCCGGTGCTTCATTGTGGAGCGGGCCCATAGGGCACTCATCCAGAAGCCCCCTGTGGGGGCCCGTCCAAGGCCAGTGATTACAAAACTCTTGAATTATCTTGACCGCGACGCCATACTGAAGCAGGCCCGGGCCAAAGAACTATTGCTCTATGACAATCACCGTATCCTGATATTCCCGGACTATCCGCGTCTAGTGCAGCAGCCACGCCAATCGTTCATGGCTGCGAAAGCCAGACTGAGAGACCTCAAGATCCCATATGCCCTCTTATTCCTGGCTTGCCTGCGAGTGGTGTACCAGTCCCGCATCCACTTCTTTGATACCCCGGAGGAAGTGTTCAAATGGACAGATGAAACTGTACGAGTGCAGGTGCACACGCTACCTGGGCTGGAATCTGACTCATCATTAAGTGAGGTGCCGTTGAAAAGGTCCCGAGGACAGCGCCGGATGGGGAACAGAAGATCTCGATCCCAGCGACGCTCCATGTCTTGCGGAGCCTCCTCCCGAGGGCCCTGCTCCTAGGCATCAGACATTGGATCCTTAACTTCTTTCTACAAGATGGTACCGAGGTGTTCTTCTATTTGGACTGTGTGAATGCTTGACTTACCTGGATGGAGGGAGTCTGTATGTGGGCTGAATCCCCACCTGTCTGGTACCTGTAGGGGCTGGGCTTGGAAGATATGGGCTGTAAAATGGGGATCCATTGGCAGGGGCGGCCGTCGTCCCCCCGTTGGGGGCTAGGCGCCAATCCTGCCGCAACAGGTATTTCAGCGTTTTTGAGGTATGGGGTGAGGGTTTGTTGTGGGGGTACAAGATGCGCCTACACACTGGGTCGCACCACGATACACACACACACACTTCCAGGGCCCCTTATCCGTGTTATGGTAATGCCTGTTGTCCGATTGCTGGTCGGTCCATAGGCGGTCAGGTGTACCCTTCACGTTGTCAGTTGGAATGTGCGCGGGCCTTGGACAAAATTAAACGGGGGCCATACTTCATCAGGCAAAGAGGGCCAGAGCCGATACCCTTTTATTGCAGGAAACTCACCTGATGGGCTCCAAGGTCCTGTGCTTACGGCGCTATGAATTTCAGCAGGTTTTCCATGCTGGGTTCACGCAGGGCTCCAGGGGAGTAGTGATCCTGGTGCACCGCAGGGTCCCGTACTTACATGCGCAGCAATGGGTTGATACGCATGGGTGATACTTATTTATCCGGGGCACGATTGGGGAGGACCCCATAGTGTTGGGTTGTGTGTATGCCCCCCTTACAGTGGTCTTTGGTGGAATGGTTGCTTTCCCTACCTATGGGCTGACATGCCAGATGTGGTCTCTGTGGTGGGTGGAGATTGGAATGATGTGGTGGACGTGGGCAAAGACAGGAGCAGGGTTGGTGGAGGCCTGGGTGGTGATCAGCCCATGAAATTGCACTCTTTGGTTACAAGCCTTGACTGGGTGGACACACGGCGGTGCATACATGGGGACAGGCGGGAGTTAATGTACCTCTCGGTGGTTCACAAGTCATTCTCTAGGATGAACTGCATATTTGTTCCCTGGGTGATGGTTGCCAAGGTGGTGTCAGCTTAAATTCTTCCCCAGGGGCTCTCGGATCACTCCCTGGTGTCAGTTGAGCTGAAGATGGGTAGGGGGCGGCAACCCTTCGGCTGGCGCCTCTCGGTGTGGAATTTGCAGAATACTGAGTACGGGAAACACATGAGGGAGGCAATCGCTCATTATCTTGCCATCAACAAGGGGTCTGTTTCCTGTGCAGTGACTTTGTGGGAGGCACTGAAGCCTTCTCTCCGTGGGGCGGACATAGCCTGGTATGCGGCAGCCCGTAAAAAGCACAGGGATGAACTGGTTCGAGCGGAGGCAGAAGTGGAGGCGCTCGAGCATCGGAGCCGGGAGGCAGGCGAGGAGCAGACGGTGCGACAATTGCTCCTGGGGCAGCAGTCCTACGCCTCTCTCCTGATGGATGAGGCTTGGCAGGTTTGGCTGGCAACGTGTAGCAGAATATGTCAGTGGGGTGACAAGTCTGGTAAGATACTACATCTGCTATGCCAGGGCACTCTTCACCCCCTATGCCCTTCCTGGTGTGCTGGATGAGGGTGAGGCACAGATGACGGAACCTATGGCCATAGCGGAGAGCTTCGCCGCATAATATGCGGACCTTTACGCCCCTCAGGAGTGCTTACCGGAGGCTACGGTTGACAAATTCATAACGGATCTCCCACCCAAAGCAGTGTCGGATGAGACGCGTCAACAACTGGCGCTCCCCCTGTCGGATGAGAAGCTGGGCAAGGCCCTGGGAGAGCTCAACTCAGGGAAGGCGCCTGGACCCAGCGGGTTCCCTAGTGAGTTCTTTCGACTGTATAACTTACAATTAGCCCCTTATTATCGGGCATCACTGGAAGAAGCCAGGGAGGCGGGCAGGCTCCCCCCAGACTGGAGACATGCGGAGGTGGTGGTGTTCCATAAGCCCGGCCGGCCCCCGGAGCAGCACGCCTCTTATCGCTCCATTTCCCTCCTCAATGTGGAGGCCAAAGTTTTGGCCAAAGTATTGGCTAACTGCCTCTTACCTTACATTTCGGCACTGGTACACCCGGACTAGGCCGGGTTTATGCCCCAGAGGGTGACAAGACACAACATAAGGCGGGCACACGTGGCATTGGAGGCTATCCGACAGACTGGGGGACCGGCTGCACTCCTGCTAGCGGACATGGACAGGTCATTGGATTCCCTGAGTTGGGTCTACCTGTTCGCCCTACTACATAGACTCAATTTTGGCCCACGCTTTCTATCATATTCGGTACGGGAGTCAGGAGCCATTTCATCCAGCTACCCTATCAGACGAGGCAACAGACAGGGGTGCCCCCTGTCGCCGTATTTATTCGCCCTGGCCATATAGCCATTGGCGGCCTGGGTGCGCATTGGCTCACAGATTAGAGGTTTTGAGTGGGCCCCGGGTCTGTCTGACAGGATCGCATTATATGCGGCTGATGTTCTTTTTTTTCTTACGGCGTTGGATAGATCGGGGCCACGGCTTCTGCGGACCATCAAATATTCAGGGGATCGTCTGGGTTATATATGAACCCCCGTAAATCCACACTGTGGGTTCTGGGAGGTCGGGTGTAAGTTGGCACGTGGGCGTCTGTGATTCAGGTGGCGGTGGGGGGCCTTAAGTACCATGGGGTATTCCTGTCGGATGTGCTGGCCTTTTCTTAGGAGCGAAACTTGGCCGGTTTGAAAGCTCGTTCGTGCGGATATAAATATACAGCAGATCAGCAATTTTTTAGATGGTTGCGCTCCCTCGTTTGCTACCAGCTACAGAATCACCCGTACCCGATCGCATCTAGATGGTTCCGGCTAGTAAATTCTGTGCTGGGGCAGTTACTGTGGGAGGGGGGCACAGTACGCGTAGCGATGCCCACATGCTTTCTCTCCACTTACTGCGGAGGACTCACGACCTCGGATATCCTCCATACTACCAGGCCTCGCACTTATTGGTCCTCAATGAGTGGTGGTATGGGAATACGGGGGACCCTGCCTACGCATTGGAGCAACGCCTTATGGGGCCTCACACTCTGAACAGTATTCTTTATTCAGCGCCGCTGCGGGGTGCGCTGCCACCAGTCACGCAGGTAGTATTGCAAATCTGGCGACAGTCGTTGAGACGAATGGGGTGGTGGAATACCCTGCCCCGAGAAACTCCTCTATGGCATAATGGGCACCTGCCTGACCTGGCGGCCCTCCAGGGCTTTCGGGCTGGGTTGCTATAGGCATCTCAACCTTGGGGGATGTCGTGAGGGATGTGTCACTCAAGTCCTTCCGAGATTTGCAGGGGGAATTTTATATGCCCCAGTCCCAGTTCTTTCAGTACCTCCAACTCCGCCATGCACTCTCCCCTCAATCTGGAGGGCCTGGAATCTCTCCCAGAATTTAGCCCATTGGAGGCGAAGGCCTTCATGGGGGATCTGGAGAACAAGAAGATCTCCTTCATCTACCAGTCCCTAGTCACTCACTGCTCCCCCACACTTCAGAAGCTTCGGGGGGGTATGGAAAGAGGATGTGGGTATGCTGGAGGATGAAGACTGGAGGGAGGCCCTAGCCCCCCCCCCCGGGGAGCGGCCATAGCGATGCGTCTCCGCCTCATTCAATTTAAATATCCACACCGGGTCTACTTTACTCGGATTCGACTGTGGTGGGCGGGATTGATTGCCTCCCCGGAATGTCTTCATTGTGGCCGGGAGGAGGGCACCTTCTTGCACACTCTCTGGCAATGCCTATCACTTGGTCGATTCTGGAGGGGGGTGTTTTCCTGTCTGTCGGAGGTCTTCGGGTGGACACTCCCACGTACACCACAGTTTGCCCTGCTTCATGCCATGGAGGGGATTGGGGGTAATGTATATAAAAGACATCTAATGCAACTGGGCCTCACATTGGCGAAACGCGATATAGCCAGGATGTGGAAGGATTCACGGGACCCCTCAGTGGCTGCCTGGGAAAATGGCCTGGACTTTTTCATGGGCTGGAACAGCCAAACTTTGTTGTCAGGGGATGTCCACGTAAGCACTATAAAATATGGAAGCAGTGGGGGGATTATAGGGGTCTGTGGCTGGAGCCTCCCATTGTTACGGACGATCTCCCAGAGGAGTGAGGGCTGGGTCCGGTTGGTTGGACCTGGTGCAGGAGGGAGTGGGGGGGTAGCCTGGGGTGTGTGTGTATTTAAGCTGATTTTGTTTTTTCCTTTTTACGTTAGCTTTTCTCATTTTGTCCTATATTACCTGCTCATGGACTGGACTCAGTGGACTTTGTGCAACTTGGGGGGGGGGTGTGGGGGGAGGAGTTGGGGGGTTTTAATTTCCTAATTGATACACTATGTCAGGTGTTTTGGTTATTAATTTAATAAGGTCAGTTGCTTTCTTGCTCATGTACAATCTGATACTGCAGTTGCCTCTGGGGTACAGAGCCCTGCGACACATGTGCAATTTGACAACAAAATCCGTTAAAAAAAAAAAAGTTCTGGAGGCCAGCTAGCACTTCTCTTGTGAACTCCACAGGATGCAGCAGTCCCTCCCCGAGCTGTCACAGGCTGTGGACAGACCCATTGTCATTCTGACTGAGGCTCATTATCACATATAGAATGACAATGGGCCGTGTCCCTTTAACATAACATGTGCATGCAAATGAGTGCCTTGGAGGCCAGTGACTCGCTTGGAGCCAGTTGATTTCAGTTAGTGATTACAGAGAAGCTTTCCCCAAACAGAGTACTGTGGGGAACTTGCGGCCTAGTCTAATTTGCCAATGTTGTTCTCTGAGAGCGCAACACAAATCACAGTATCTTAACAATCACTATACCATCCACATCTGAGCAAAGAACATCTTGTTAGCCTCAATGCTGATAAAATACTTCTACTGCTACTATCGGATCACTTTGCTTTTTTAGTTCGTATTTTGTTTTTCCTCTAAAGTATAACAGATTACACAGCTGCACAACTACACTACTGCAATGCGAAGTTTGAGAACATTTACATTTCGCTGCAGAGAAATTAGATCCTCAAACCCTGCAACCAGGTGTTAATCCTAGGGCTTTGAAATGCATGCTTTTTGAAACCAAAAAAGGTTTTGCTTTTAGCCAATATTTTTTAATACACATTTTCAAGGGCCTAACAACTTCACCAAAAATCTAGTCTTACAAAAATCATGACAAAACAACATAAGCATTGACAAAGCCAAAAGGCTTGCCAACCAGCACATGTTTTTTTCTTCGATTTACCTAACAAAAAACATGCGGCTAAAGTGATGCGCAAAATGTTGTGAATTATGTTTTTATTGTTCTCTACCCAAAATGGTGATTGCAAAGTTAAACAATGATTGGTAATTCATTGATTAAATGTATTGGTTTCGCCTATGTGATTAATAGTAATGTTTTACCCACAGTGCCTTGAAACCTATTAAACAGCCATATTTTTCACTATATAAAATTCATTAATATAAAAATAATGGCATGATGAGGTAGCAGGCACCACGAGCTGGGGTGGACAAGAAGCATTATGTGACAGGAGCGGTGACCGTACAAGAGCAGTGACGGAGCAGGAGCAGTGACGGGTCGGGAGCAGTGACGGGGCAGCAGCAGTAATCGGGCAGGAGCAGTGACCTGGCGTGAGAAGTGATGGGGCAGCACAAGTAATGTGGCAGGAGTGGTGATTGGGCAGGAGCGGTGACCAGACAGGCGCAATGACCAGCAGTAGCAGTGACTGGGAAGGAGAAGTGATGGAGCAGGAGCAGTGATGGGGCTGGAGAAGTGATGGAGCAGGAGAAGTGACGAGGCAGGAGAGGTGACCAGACAGGAGCAGTGATGTGACAGGAGCAGTGACTGGGCAGCAGCAGTGACTGGGCAGGAGTAGTGATCGGGCAGGAGAACTGACCGGATACTTTAGCACTGCTATCCTCGGTCATAGTTTGAGGAGGAGAGATGCACCTCTTTTAAGTTACGTAAAGTCATTGAAATCACTGAGATTTCAGACACTGTTTTAGGACACAGTCAAATCTGCTTTCAGTTTCCCCAGTCTGATCTGAACACTACTTATATTTATTGCTTGAGTTCAGAGAGGCCTGTGAATGCTTGAGCTGAAGCCCTGACACAAACTAGAGACAAAAATGAACAAATAAACCAGTGGAACCTGCTGACCACAGTAAAAAAGCTGTGAAAAACAACCACAGGACATTGCTTTTGTTTCCACACCAGCCTGTAACACATGGGACTCATTTAATGATTTCTGCCTTTTTTGTAATACTTCATAGCCTGGTGGGTTCAGCCCAAGCAATGACGGATCACTGGACCAAAATGTCATGACAGTTAAGAGCACTGTGACAGTGTGGACAGAATCTTGGGGGCTTAAGCTGCAGCACCTCAGGCTGTAAAACACTTCTGTGCATCAATGAGAATCTGCAGTTTACAGCTCACTGAAAGGAAACAGCCCAATCATTATACTATTTCCCATATACAGGTAAGCAAGCATTGGCATAGCCAATAGGTCTCACTCTTGGGACCTTGTAAGTATTTATTTATGCAGCACAATCTCCTTGGTGCAACAACATTATCTGTTGCATGGTTAAACACTTATAAGGCCCCAAAGGCGAGACCTATTGGCTATGCCAATGCTTGTTTATGTTTATATTGTTTATATTGTTTATAATGCTTCCCCAAAATATATAAGTTTGTAAAAAAACAGGGGAAAAAACATTGAGAAAGTCAATAGGCTAGCAGCCAATATCAGACCTACTGGATTTGCAAATGCATGTGCTACCTCTGTGCTATCAATAATACAGATATTGGCATACAAGTTATAGCTCGCAGTGTGAATAGATAAACAAAAGAAGACTAAATTCCTGCTTATATGTTTTTTTTGTTTTTAATTAAACACAGACAGAACAGGAGGAATAAAACTCACAAACTCTTAATCAGGCCTTCTCATACCAAGCACTTCAAATCTGGAACCACCTCCCAGCAGAAGTCAGACTCACATGAACTTGCTGGCTTTGTGAAAACAGCCGAAAACACTCTAAACAAATTTGAATCTTAAAGCCGGAAAACCCCCTTCCACTCTCCTGTGTTTTTTAGTTCTTCAAAGTGTACGTACACTGTTATATATAAAAGCACTCCACGGTCTCCATGGCGAGCTTCCCCTGATGTAAATATCTATAATAAATACACTAATAAAATGTAATCTATGTTTATGCTTAACAATTCATAAAAAACAAAAACTGGGTGGTTTTGCGGAGACTGGTAGTGCTGAAGAGAAGGATGGGGGTGAGCAGACAGGGAGGTCACACTAGTCAGTTAATGTTATGCAGCCACAGTCAGGACGCTCTTGGTTAAGTAATCTGCGATGACTAAATGAGCTCCAGGAGAAACAAAAGTCTCGAATGTGTAGCCAAAGTTAATGCAGCATTAATAATGGCCAGGGTGACTCAGTGCAGGGGACAGAGGGATCCGGGTTAGGCAAGGCAAGAGACAAACAGCAGCAAAAAATTGGGTCAGGGATGATGATGAAGCAGGCCCGCCAGGAACGCCCCAAATTCTCATCGGATGAAGTCATGTGCAGAGCAGATGGAGATAACATTTTGAATTAAGGGGTCCTCTGGGAAACAAGGGCCCAGAACTACAACTTATCCGACCTAAACTACCAGAGATGGAAGCATTTCTGTTTGAATGCTGAACCTTGTGGCCACAATGAGAAAAAACATCTGAGCGGTGGGCTGCAAGCAGTGACTCTGAGATCAGCGAAACCATACACAAGGGCAACCACATAAATCATAGGAAACTTTTTAAAAACATCGCTTGAAGTGCCGCATCCAGTGAAGCGTTTGCTGCAGAGATGCAGAAGGTAAATCATGGCGGCCATGAATCAATGGCGTGCTGAGCCAAATAAACACTGCACTCTGCAACAAAACAAGGGGGACAAGGACACAGCTGGAGAATAAACAAGCGTGCGTGCGCCTCACGCTAAAAGCAAAACAAGGAAGTGCTGAAAGTTAATTAACAAGTACTTGTGCGCGTGCACTGGGGAGAACTCTTTTTTAAAGCACATACATGTGCTTGTGGCGCGCCGCTGCGCACTCCCGCAAGGTGTATGCCGCCACAAGCACAAGTGCTTTGAAAAAGAGCTGCACGACGGCTAAAGGTCTCCTATGCAGCGCATGCGCGCTGCGTAGGTGAGACCTAAAAAAGGAGGGCTGATATATGGCTAGCCAGGGCGTTATATAGTGATGTCAATTCCTATCTAACCTTTCTGGCCCACCTTAATACCATAACACTCAGCCATCTGCAGCCAATTCTAGCTCATGCAGGCTGGTTAATAACTCCCTTTTCCTGCTTAATGCTCTTACCCTCACACAAGACTTGTCCGCTATGGGTCTTATCATTCACTCAGTACTGTACCAGCCCCTAACCCAGTCATCACCAGCTGAACAGACATAAAGCTGACCACTTGGAGAATGCACTCTAGTCCAGCACTGCAGGTCCAATTGGCTACATTCTATGTGTGCTGCTTTACATCTCAGAATAGCACTCAGATATGAGATGCTAGTAATAAAGTTAATCGGAGCAGATCTTACAGACCACTACTGTCACCAAACATTGTTGCTCAGGACCCTCAACTGTGAACAAAATATGAGACTGGAAAACCGAGTGCTGTAACCATATAAATAGATTATGATTATATGAAATCCCACAAAAAAAACATGCACAGTTGCTCAAAGCTGCGTGCATACCAAAAAAACACGAAGTGCACAGTTGTTTCAACCTAATATAAACTTATTTTGATTTGTACTTATGTTCTTTGTCTATTTACTTACTTATAGACTATTGCATGACCTCCTCGGACATGTCTGTCAAACGTACCTTTTGTCCCGAATGTTTGTCCTGAATTTTGACCTTCTGTCCTGAATTTTTGTCCTGAATTTTGACCCTTTGTCCTGAATTTTTACACTCACTGTTCTGATTTTGCACCCATGCTAGTTAGTCACCCTAGCACATGACCTTCTGACAATTATAATCTTCGTACTATACACAACTCTGTAGTGTCCTCCCCAGCCCGGTAGCATGCAAATAACTATGCCACACACTGAGCTCTGTAGTGCACGTCTTTATTCTTCAGAGTGCAACAGTTAACTGATTCGCAATACATCACCATCTCTCCTTAACCACACCTAGACACACCCCAATGCATATCTCATTCCTACGGAGTCCTTCGGGGACCAGAAGGGTTCCGCTATAAAAATATATACAAGACACTACATCTCCGCCTTTGTTAAATAAAAAAATCAGATATCGCATTTATATGAGTCTTAGAAGCATTCAAATTAGCCTCCCAGTTGTCATTGTGTAAGGTTGCAGATGGTAAAGGGGAGGTGCCTGCACCGGGTGCAGGTGATACTGAGGCAGGTGTAGGAGTTAGACCATATGGACTCATGGGTGGACAGACCTCAGTTCGGATATCTGGAACCGACGAACATCTAGACAGGAGATTGAAGTGCGACGAGTCTCTGGTAATGGACTTTCCGGGATGTTGAACAGTCGCCATATGTCCCTTGCTCATCATGACCCGCAGCGGGTCGGCATCGATCGGAGTGTCAGATATGCACTTTCATTTTTGCCTGACCAAGACTTGGTCTGCCTCTTTGAAGACCATATCCTAGTACCTCGGTGTTATCAGCTAATGTTTTCATCTTGAATTTGTTCAAAGAATCTGTTTTGTGTATCTCATCAGCATCTGTCGACCTCGTCTGAGTTCATTGTGGCAGTTTCGTTCCCATGGTTCTCCCGAACATCAAGGTGGCAGGGCATTACCCATTGTGGATTGGGGAGTGGACCTGTATGCACAAAGCACCAAATACACAGAGCAGATTGGAGGCCACTTCCTTCGAGCACAGCGTGTTCAATCACTCTCAATGTTCGACAACCCAGTTCGTCTGGGACCAAAGAGGTCTGCTTTTCTGTTGCATGATTTTCATGCTTGTGAGAAAATCTCTAAATTCTCGACTACTGAAAGGTGGGCTATTGTCAGACTTAAGAACGGAAGAAACACCCCATGTTGCAATAACATCATTCAATACCCCAATGACTTTATCATGTATAGTTGACAACATGTCTTCCATGAGGGGAAATCTTGAATATTCATCAGTTATTACCATGTGATGATGGCTATTATTGAGGGGTCTGAAGAAATCAACAGTAATCCACTTCCAAGCATGTTTCAGAAGATCGGACATTATTAATGGGTGCTGCGTTGTTATGGGAGAAAGACAGTTGCACAGGTCACAGGCCTTTAGTTCTTTTCCGACTCTTTCATCAAGGTGAGGAAACCACACTCAGTCTCAGGGCTTTTCTTAGTTGCAACAATTACACCATGACCTTGTGAGCTAGTTCTCTTAGTTGGGACAATGCCACAATAACCCTTGCTAATCAATTCAAGGACTTGTTGTCTCAGGCTCTCAGGAAAGACAATCCTCGTACTATAATGCCTTCTTGAGCAACAAAGTTCTTCTCTGACATTTTTCAACTTTGGTTATTCAAAGTCATCTGTTTGAGGTCAAGTATGTTTCCTCCACCATTGTTGAGAAATAATGTTTTTGAGAATAATCATGTCTCGATCCGTGTTTGTCGCAGTCAGAACTTGTTCTACTGATAGGGCTGGCAGGTGTGCTGGATTTGACAATTAAGTTCACATAGGTCTCAGCCGCTTTAGACACTATATCATGAGACTGCAAAGACACTTTGGAATTTTGATATTTCCTGGGCCGGTGCACAATAGTGTAATCATACTTTTGTAATCTCAATCCCCACCTCTCAATTCAAGGGGGCATCTAGGCTTATGAATTCCCAAAAATGGTCAGCAACAGCTGGTGATCAGTGACAAGGGTGAAACGTTTTCCATAAAGAAACACATGAGTGTTCATAAGCCCACACCACAGCTAGGCTTTCTTTTTCAGTTTTGGAATAAGCATATTCAGTTTGTGACTGACTCCTGACTAAGCCACAATGTGTCTCTGTCATTTTCACGATCATTGTGCTGAGCCAGGAATGCACCCAACCCCACGGGGCTTTCATCAACCACAATCTCAGTATGCAATTTTAGATCAAAAAGGCCATTTAGTAGTGTTCTCAATTGCATGTTTGATTTTCATGATACTATGATCCTATTCATATGACCACCTGAACACGGCATTCTATTTTGTCAAGTCTCTCAATGGTGCACTGACCGTGGCAAAATCATGAATGTATCTGTAACTGTAACTGGCCATGCCAAGGAAGGGCCATAGCATGGTCACATCCTGTGGGGGACTAGTGGATGAGAAAGCTTGTACTTTAGCCTAGTCTGGTGTCATTTCCCTTTCAGAGAAAACATGTCCAAACAATTTTAGCTTTGTTTTGTGAAACTCACACTTTTCTGCATTAAATGTGAGACCTGCATCAGCAAGTAAACTACAGACTTCTGTCAGGGCTTTGTCATATTCCTCTCCAGTAGCACCTAACACCAGTAAATCATCACTGTAATTAAAGCATGTGTGACAGGCAGTATAATGCGGCAAATTACATCCTGAAAGAGTTCACCTGCTGATGATACCCTGAAGCTTAATCATTTATATCTGAACAAACAAACATGGGTCAAAAAGGTTGTAATGTACTTGCAATTTACTTCCAGATCGTGTTGATAATATCCGTTGTTCAGATCAAGACAGGAAAATATTTTGGCACTATTCAACTGTGTAATCATATCTGCTGTGTGTGGACCTTCATGTTGTTCTCGGTCAAATGCCTTGTTGGCCTGGCGCATATCAACACAGATGCACACAGCACCTCCACTGTCCTTCTTTGGCACTTCCACTATGGGTAAGACCCATTGCGTCAGACAAGTAGAGCATTTAATGATGTTATGCTTTAACAGCATTTCCAGTTCTTTTTCAAAAGCTTCCTGTCGTTGAGCAACAGGACAAAAGTCCTCCTTAATGTAAAGCTGCACCTTCATAGTTTTAAGCTTTCCTAGTCCATGAAATAAGGACGGGAACTGAGTTACTATGTCTGCATGTGCATGTACATTGTAGTTGATAGAAATCAGACCCATGTCAGCAGCAGTGTTGAAACTGATTAAACATGCACTCGACAAAGTGCCTTGAAGAACATATATCGGCACTTGTTCCTTTGTCTTCTTGTGCCACTTGTTTGGTACAAAGGATCCTTGACTCTGTAATGGCGTCGAAGCAACCCACATGTTTACCGTTGTCTTCGAAGGCGTAACGCAGGGCAACAAAGAAAGTTCATGATAAATTTCTGCTGGCATGATGGTTATAAATGCACCACTGTCAATGATAAAAGGTATAGGACAACCGTTCACTTTAAGTGTGATCTTAAGGTACTGTACAAAGAAGTTTGGTTGTTCCACATGACGACCTCTCTTGAATTTGGACTCTTCTCTGTATGAGGCCAAACCTACATGGGCATGTGGTTTACTCGTAGACACAATCATCGCACAGCCATTTCCTTCACCATCTGCGTCTGAGTTTGTGGAGTCCTTTGGAGACCAGAAGGGTCCTGCTATTCAAGTAAATATAAGACACTACAGGATCCACACCCTAATTCAAGAGAGCGAATTCTCCATTGTGATCGCACTGGCACAAAAAGGGTGCCTATAGGTTCCATATGGTAAAACGGCCCGCACAAGAATATGACCCCCCCCCCCCGACACCTCAGGGCTGCAAAAAGTGGGCTCGAACACCTATTGCATCCTCGGGGCACTTAGTGCGATACTGCCCCTAGAGTTCGTTGATTTATTTTGTAGGTGTTTTTCGGTAAACTATTAAAATCCATGCATCTGAGGTACGTCTGACTGCTTTTGGTTTTCTAGTTTTTTTTTCACCTGGCCAGCCAGCTCTAGCACCAAGATGCCTTCAGGTAAACATGCTGTGTGAGAAGTACCATGAATTTAGTCATAATTCTTCTACCACCAGGCTCTCTATTTTATTTTATTTTTTAAGAGAAGGAGAGAAGGGGAACGTTTTGTTATTTCTGACAATTGTAATGGGAAGTCTTCAGAAGAGTGGAAATCTAGAAAGCACAAATAGCGGCCTAGAATTTGAACCCTTACACAGTGCTTTAAATGGAAATAGAGAAGTGCTGGTATTCTGTACGTAGAGTACCTGTTTGCTGTTGAGAAGTGCCAGTACTCCCTCATTAAAAGCATTGCAGCAGTGCTGAGAAGTGCCGGTACTATCTCTCCCAAATTAAAGAAGTACAGGCACTGAGTGCCTGATAGTGCCTGTCCATATAAAGGTATGCATACAGATAGTCCCCCATTAATGAGCATATACAATATATCTTAAAAAAAAATATATATATATATTTTCACAGTTCAGCGAAAAAGACTTACAGCCACAACCAAATGTACAAATATAATAAAGATATATAGATGATATATATGGAAGCATGAGGATCTTGAAAAGCAAAAGACAAAAAAAAAGGAGCATAAACTATATATCACTGCTTGAACGTGATTGTTTTGGTTTCACTGGCATTCACCGGCAATCAACTCTCTCGTGTGCTATACTGTTCAGGCACAGGATCAAAGGGCCAATGGGAGATGGTGAGAGAGCACAAGTTTGAAAAAAATGTATAAGTGTACCATATTTACAAGCACGTAGTTAGTTAACATGTACTTTGCACCAGAGTGTTTATATTTAGAAGTGAAATACACAGAGTGTCTTATATTCAGTAGTGAAATGCATAGAATGTTTAAGTAGAGTAACAATAATCATAACTGTGTGAGACTAATGTAGAAATGTTTGGGATGAATATGAAAACCTCACGTTCTCATGTTAAAAGAATAATGTAAGAGTTGAATGTAACTCTAAAAACCAGTATATTGTGTAGGCCTCATGGCAATTCACAAGCAAATCTAAACGTGCTGCTAAAATAATGTGAGACAAGGTTGACATGGTTCTTCTAAATGTACTATTGAACTTAGGGTTAAAAGTATATGCTTTATAGATGTGTTATTTTAGAAACGTATGCTAGTTAAGAATGTTTACTGTTTAAATCAAGTTAACGTTTTAAGAGTGCAGGGACCTGCTTCATGTAAATCAAGTAGGCCTGAACTGATAATGTCATCTCCTTTGATGTGCCATGTGCTCGTTAGAGGAGAAGTCGAGAGGTGCCAAGTACAGAGCTTCACCTATATTTTATGACCTATAGATATGGTGGAGTTTGGAATTTGAGGCCCACTGCAGGACGAGCTGTATGCAGGTGCAAGGGTCTTAATCAGCTAGAATGAAAGGGGCTTTGTTCAGTGGCGCCTTGCGCAGGCCTGTAGGAGTTTCCAGGAATTTCAGGGGGTATCAGCGCACTGGAGAAGAAGCCTGGGAACCAAGGTCAACTTTAACAAGGGTCTTCAAGAGTACCATCATGGAGTTTACCGCGCAAAGATGTACCACGTGAGGAGCGTCCCAAGGGGCGTTCCTATCAGAAATGTGATTTGGTATTAGGGAAAGAGACCCGGGAGGAGAGCAGAGCAGATGATTTTGGGAGCCTAAGGAAGCGGATGGGTAGGCAGATAGGCTGATCAGGAGAGACCCATTATCAGAGAAGAGACAAAGAGAAGTGTGTGATCTTCTTAGGAAGTCACCACGGCTGACACCTAGAGGGGTAAAGATCTTGCTAAGTAGGGATGTCACTTAGTATAGTGTAGGGACAGACTAACCTTAATTTTCTTTTCTGTAATGACTTTGAGGTTGCAACTTGTATCCATTTTGGCAACCCTTATGGTTTTTGAGCTTGTACTTATTATTCTGTTTTTCAGACTCAGACTATTCAAAAAGTTCATGTTCATAGTGATACCGATTTATCTTCTTAATCTCATTTTGAGAAGTTTGTATCTTCAGTTATCTTTGACTTTATATTAAATCTTTGAAACTTAAAATTTGGTCAGTGGTCATTTAGAGTGGTGTAAGTTCTTAAATTGATTGATTTATTGTAAGATTACCTTTTACTCAATGACAGGTACCAACGATTCAGTCGACATAGTTTGGGATTTGGTAAGGTAACTAGTAACCAGTAATCCCGCGTTAGCAGTTGGTAGCAGAGTGAGGATGGTTATCTTCTTGAGGAAGGTAATCTAGAGAGGTTAGTTTACCCCAGGGCCCCTAGACATCGAGAGACGAGCAGCGGAAGAATCGTGTGCCGAAAGGTGCAGACGGTGCGAGAAAAGCAGCAGTATCGGAGAGTGAGTATAAAAAGGGTCATGCGTGAACAGATTGCGGTGTTTTGTGTTGTATTTGTATTGTAATGTCTTGCGGAGTTGAATGCCTGTAGTGTGAATGAGGGAAGGTTGTGAGCGCGCGCAACCTGGTAAGCTGGTTACCTGGTAAACGGGTGAACTGGTGAAATCTTAAGTTCAGGCCAGAGCTTAAGTGGTTTTGGGTGTATCGAACATCCAGGGTAGTTGTCGACCATAGTACGGAGGTCACGAGGTACCATTGACCGCCGTGGATCCAAGATAGGGGGAGTGTAAGAGTGAGTGTATGAGTAACGGACGCTGGTCGAAAGTTACTGTGTGTGAGTAACCTATCGGAGAAGGCGATTGTCTGGAAGTAAACGGAAAGACATTTCGCCAAGTTAAGGTGACAACTACAGAAAGACTGTGGGCGTACAGTCAAGAAAGGTGATCGCTTGGACGGAAGTAATCATTTTTCAGAGTATGAATGGGACGCGTGCATGACCGAGGAGATGAGCTGAGAAAGGAGGGG
This sequence comes from Lissotriton helveticus, assembly GCF_964261635.1. Classification (NCBI taxonomy): domain Eukaryota; kingdom Metazoa; phylum Chordata; class Amphibia; order Caudata; family Salamandridae; genus Lissotriton; species Lissotriton helveticus. Next base: position 1,488,129,615 of record NC_136068.1, on the reverse strand, counting down.
AACTGCTGCGAAGGGGGACGGGTGACGTCGGCTAGAGCCGCGCTGTGATTGAGCGGTTGGTGTGACGTTAGCTAGAGCCGCGCTCTGGTTGGGCGGCTAGAGTGACGTCGGAGGAAAGTCGCGTACGGATAGGCCAGTTAGTGAGAACGGCGCTGAGATTGGTGGAGTGTCATCAGGAAGTAAACAAACGCAGAGAAAAGAGAAATCATGAAGTGTTTTAAGTGTTTGAAAGGGATTTTTAAACGTAAACGAAGTGAACATTATTACGGGGAAGAGGCTCCGCCAGAGGGTACACCAGCTCATTATATGGCAACGAATGTGGGGCTGCATACGATATTATGGATTGGGGCTTGGAATAAGCTTACGGAAGGGAATGAGGAAATGCAGTTCCCGAGGTACGGGACGTTTAAATTAGAGGTGTTACATCGGCTAAAAGCAACCATGTCCTCATTGAAACCCTCGCCCAGACCAACACAGTTTGAGGCCCTTAATGCATGGATTAGGGCGGCACACGACAGAAATTTGAACAGGCGTCAACAAAGGCTGACGCGATCGGTAAGAGCAGTGCGAGATTCTAAATGGGATGAGGAAGCAAAGCGGTGGAGGGTACAGGTTATTGAGGTGGAAAAAATGTATCCGATGAGGGAGGTGGCAGGAGGAGGAAACCTCATGGAAGAAGACGAGGAAAGCGAGTCGGAAGACAATCTGATAAATAGATTGTTAATGGATAGACCACCTCCGAGAGTTGAGGAAATTGAAGATAGAGGGCTTGCAAGGGAAGATGGGAATGCCATAGAGGGGTATACACCACTCCCTATATCGGAATGGACACCTATCAAAGGTGGGGAGACACCTCAACCTAGTACAGCACAGAGTGTAGTGGGAAGGTTTGTGGTGCAGAAAACGCCAGCCACCGAAAGGGTTGAGTCCTTTGGATTGCCAGATGCTCTTCAAGTGCCTGTTACCATAGGACCTATAGTATCGATCTATAACCCAGAGAGAGATAGAGAGGAAGAACAGAGGCAATTGGATAGAGAAAGGATCGAGATGGAAAGGAGGAATAACGTGACAAATGCATGGAAGCAATTGCCAGGTTCGGTAACGTGGAATACCCCATTAGATACATCTGTGGGTCCCAACACAGGACAGGGAGGTCTGAGAGAACCGATGGACCTACGGGGACCGCGGCCAAGACCCTATTCAGAATTAAGAGCTGATTTGAGGGAATGGGACGGGTCCATAGTATCCCCGAATAATAGGTCGAGAACGGAACCAGAGTGGGAAAGTAGAGGTAACGGGACTGTATCTCATTGTGGGGCCAGCGAAAGTAGTCAGGGGCGGGAAGGCCAAAGTCAGGAGAATAGAGGAGTTACACGTCCTACGGAGGAGAGGGAACAGCAGGAGCAAAATAGTAGGAGTGTAGAGTGTGAGGAGATGTCCCGTCTCTGGGAGAAAGGAGGAGATGAAATGGTACGAGCTTTTCAGAATAGGTTTAGGTGCCTTCATCATGTACTCGGAGAAGATGTTCAACATTGGAGAAAGGAGAACAGCGATAGGTCCCGCCACGCCTCGAATAATCAGGAATCACAGGGAAGTAGGGAAGAAAGAGGGAGTAATGGAACATCTTACCCTGCATCCCGTGAAACTAGCCAGGATGGGGAGAGAGAGGCTAGGAGGCAGGAAGGAGTGTTTCACCACCCACCCCGAGAAGATGGAAAGGCATGGGACCTAGAGAGATGGGAACAGGGGAGGACTCCCTATAACTCACCAATACCTAAACGTAGATCTCGGAGCTGGGATGGGAGAGATGCGGATGGAGGAGCTAAATTGAGTGTCTTGAAAGCTGAAATTAAGGCAAAAAGGCTCGATGTTACTAGTTTAAAATCAGATGTTGATGAGATAATAGATGGAACATTGCCTTTGGAAAGGATAGAGTTGTATGAACAGGATGAGTTATTGTTCATGGCAAAGGATATTACTAGGAAAGCTAGAGCGTTTCATGAGAAACTGACTGATTTGGCAGACAGGTATGCCGTGGATTTATCTAGGACAAGGGCATTACAGAGTAACCACAGATTACAGTACGCAGACCAGGATCTAGATGAGAAGAGAACTACTGGATTAAAAACACACATAAGAGAGCTGATATCAGGGATAAGAGTGTGGAGAGAATTGGACAAATGGGAAGAAAGGTGGTCAAAAAAGGGCACAGTTAGACGAAGTGCAAATGTGATGACCCCCGAGGGAAGGGTAATGCATATGGAGGCATTCCCTTTGCGAGAAATATCAAACGGAAATTATGTACATGTACCCTGGAGTAGAGGAGATTTAGCTGCATTTACCAACTCATTTCCGAAGTTGCGGGACAATCCAGTAGAGTGGTATAAGCAGGTAGAGAGGTTTGTTAAAATTTCGAAGGTATTGTGGATTGATTTGAACACGATGTTTGACATCGTGGTCCCATCTGATCTGTGGACCCCTTGTAAGACTAGTGTTGAATGGCCAAATACTGAACCAGTGAGGGATGCTCGGACTAATGGACCGTTCGAGGTTGTCATGCGAAAGTATGAAAGGGTAATAGCATGGCTGCAAGATAAGGTACCACCACAGGACATAGATTGGGTGAAAATAGACCGAACAAGGCAGGAACCCAAGGAGACAGTTCACGAGTTTTATGAAAGATTATTGAAAACATTCAAGCAATACAGTGGACTAGATGTAATGGATCCCAAAGATATAGGGCAGTTTGTGTCAAAGTTTGTCTTGGGGTTGAGACCTGATATTTGTTTGATGATACAGCAACATTTAATCTGTTGGCAGAACAAACCACTAGATGAGATTTTACGTTATGCGAGGTACTGCAGTGACGAGATAGATTCTAAAGCCAAGAATCTAAAGGAGAAATTGATGGTGGTGCAAATGCAGTCCGCTGGGAAGGGTGGCCAGCAGAAGCAGGGGATGGGACGAAAACCAAACGGTCAGAGCAAAGATAATGAAGAAGGGCAGAGACCTAGGATAGACTTTGCCACTTTAAAGAAAACGACAAAGTGCCATCAGTGTCACCAGGTGGGGCATTGGCGACGCGAGTGTCCCTTTAACCCCGAAAATGGAGAGCTAGAAGTAGAAGAGCAGGTTCAAGAAGTCCCAACACCAAAGGTGACAGTTCCAGGAGGCAAGGTGGCCAAAGGGGGGACTTCGGCCCCACGGGCCCAGTTCCCACAGCCACCGAAGGTAGCGACAGGGGGTAAGGTCTTTAAGCAGATGCCTCTCTTCATCGAGGAAGACAAGTGTTACTACATTGATCCATTGACAGGACAACGTGTGAGCAGTGAAGAGGACTGTACCCTCGGGGCAGTCCTAGAAGTGGATCAAAGAGGGCCATTTGTTGAGGCAGAAGTGGCAGGGTGTCCCACTACGTTCTTAGTGGATACTGGGGCTACTCGTTCGACTCTGAGATCAGCGGTGGTTCCAGACTTGCCAATGTCAGGGGAAACTATTCAGGTGGTAGGAGTCGCAAATAAAAGAATGACTAGTCCTTTGACAGAACCAGTGTCTGTGAAAATTGGAAACCACATGAACGAACATCAGTTTGTGGTTTGTGACTCGAGTCCGGTATGTCTGTTAGGAAGGGATTTGTTGTGCAAATTGAATTGCATCATATACTGCACCCCACAAGGAGTGGAGGTACAGACTACCGACGATGATGCTACCTTTAAGGTGGCCAATTCAAAATTCTGTGTAGAACTATATCCTACTCTGACTGTAGAAGATCTTCCCCAAGATTTAAGAGATGCAGTGGCGTCAGAGGTGTGGGATTTCACAGGAGAAGAGATAGGATTGATTAAAGGGGTAGAACCGGTAAAAATTTTGGTAAAACCAAATGTTGAGTTTCCAAGAACGCCTCAATACAAATTGTCCCAGGAAACGATTGCGGGAATAAAACCTGTGATCGAGTCAATGATACAACAGGGAATACTGAAAGAAATCGTGGGTAGTCCTTGTAACTCCCCGATTATGGGTTTGCAGAAACCTAGCGGGAAATTCAGGATAGTGCAGGATTTACGAAAAATTAACAACATAGTCGTTTCATGTTGTCCCGTGGTACCGAATCCTTCAGTGATATTGTTTCAAATACCATGTCAAGCAGAATGGTTTACAGTGATAGATCTTTGCCAGGCTTTCTTTTCAATCCCATTGGATGAAGAGAGCAGGTATCTTTTTGCTTTTAAAATGGAAGATCGCGTTTTAACATGGTGTCGAATCCCACAAGGATTCACAGACAGCCCATCCATCTTCAATCAGTTGTTGAAGAAGAATCTCGAAAATCTAGTACTGCCGCAGAACTCGGTTCTGGTCCAGTACATAGATGACCTACTTGTTGCGTCAGAGACAGAGGAAGCCTGTAAAGCAGATTCAATTGCCTTACTGAACCATTTAGCCGAAAATGGACATAAGGTATCTCCAAGCAAGTTGCAGTATTGTTTGACAGAAGTACAGTATCTAGGGCACAGGTTAGAAAAAGGGAAACGTAAGGTGTCCCCGGAGAGAATGGAGGCGATAATGAAAATGAATGCGCCTACAACACAGAGAGAAGTTAGAATGTTCCTAGGAATGGTGGGTTACTGCCGACAGTGGATAGTTAACTTTTCACTGAAAGCAAAGCCCTTACAGAAACTGACGCACAAGGAGGTGAGTGATCCGGTACCATGGGACGAAGAATGCTTGGTGGCGTTCTTGCAGCTGAGAGACGATTTGTGTCGTGCTCCGGCTCTGGGAATGCCCGATTACGAGAAGTCATTTTCACTCTATTGTTGTGAGAGAGAGGGATGTGCTTTGTCAGTCTTGGCACAGACCCACGGAAATGCCCGTAGACCAGTTGCATATTTTTCGGCTACATTAGATCCAGTAGCCGCAGCGTTGCCCGGATGTCTCAAATCCGTTGCTGCAACGGGTGTCAGCATTGAAAGGAGCGAGAGTATTGTGATGGGACATCCAGTGGTGGTGTATGTACCACATTCAGTTGAATTGCTAATGACCAGGACGAAGACGCAGCATCTGACCAATAGTAGGCTCACGCGCTACGAGCAAGTTATCCTTGCTGCGGAGAACGTGACTCTTAGGAGATGCTTTGTCTTGAATCCTGCTACTTTGATGTCATTACCTACTGTGATAGAAGGCGAAGGATGTGAAGACCACGATTGCCTTGATGTGACTGAACTATGCACGAAACCCAGACCAGATATTGTGGATGAGCCATTGTCTGACCCCGATGAAATTTATTTTGTTGATGGCTCATGTTTAAGAGACGATACTGGTCGGTTGAGAGCAGCTTATGCTGTTTGTACCATTACTGGAGTTGTGGAAGCCGCTTGCCTGGAAGGAGTACATTCCGCACAGGTAGCAGAAATCATTGCCCTAACTCGTGCCTGCATAGCAGGAAACGGAAAGAGAGTCACCATATACACTGACAGCCAATATGGTTTCGGTGTGGTTCATGATTTCGGGCAGTTGTGGTCTCAGAGAGGTTACATGACCTCCTCTGGTTCGCCCATTCGAAATGGAGAATTTGTGCGGCTGTTGTTAGAAGCATTACAAGGTCCAGTTGACATCGCAATAGTAAAGTGTGTAGCACATACTAAAAATACAGATTTTGTGTCACAAGGCAACAGATACGCTGATGAAGTCGCACGCTATTGTGCGGAACAAAATTATTCTTTCTCAAAGGTGGAAATAGAAGGTGCAGAAGAAAAGACTGAATTAAGTATGATGTTAGAAACGGTAGACACTTGGGAGGATTTAAGAATAATGCAAGAGAACGCACCTGAAACAGAGAAAAAGGCATGGGAAATAGCAGGTTGTGTGCGAAGTGAAATGGATTTTTGGGTTTCAGCAGATGGGAGAGCTGTGTTACCTGAAGAATTAGCTAATCCCATGGCGAGAGAAATACATGGTCCAGTACATCTAGGAAGGGATGCTATGATGAGAGTGTTTAGGCAAACTTGGTATTGCCCTAAATTTAGAATAGCAGCAGAATCAGTATGTAAGCGATGTGTCACCTGCCAACAACTGAACGTAGGCAAACGAACACCAGTCACACTGAGTCACATTGGGAGGTCGGGGGGGCCTTTCAATAGGATGCAACTAGATTTCATCGAAATGCCAAGAGTTAATCGCCTTCGGTATGTGTTGGTGATTGTATGCGTATTTTCCAGATGGGTTGAAGCGTACCCTACACGTAGGTGCGATACACTCACAGTGGCTAAATTGTTGCTCAGGGAGTTGATACCGCGCTTCGGGGTGCCTGCCTCTCTGGAATCGGACAGAGGAAAACATTTTAACAGCGAAATAGTGAAGATGTTGTGCTCCACACTGAATATCGATCAAAAGCTGCATTGTAGTTATCGACCAGAAGCTTCAGGAATTGTGGAACAAGTGAATGGCACATTGAAGAATAGATTGGCTAAAGTAGTGGCATCCACATCTTTGAGTTGGCCAGATGCTCTTCCTCTAGTGCTCATGAGCATGCGCAGCACACCTGACAGGAGGACAGGTCTCTCTCCCCACGAGATCCTGATGGGGAGGGCCATGAGACTTCCCACAGTTCCAACTACTGCCCTATTGAATATTACAGATGATCTGATCTTGGATTATTGTAAAGGACTGTCTGACGCCATCCATTCTGTGTCCCTTCAGGTGCATGCGGCTGAAGTTCCAGCATCGAGGAACCTGTGTCATGACCTGAACCCAGGGGACTGGGTGTTGGTTAAAAAACACGTCCGGAAGAACTGCCTAGATGTTCGCTGGCGTGGGCCCTTTCAGGTAATCCTGATAACGAACACCGCGGTGAAGTGCGGGGGGCTGCCAAATTGGATCCATGCATCCCATACTCGAAGAGTTCCAGCACCTCTAGAAGGAACAGCTCCTATCCCAGACGAAAGCCCGGAAGTAGAAGAAGAGTCGCAAGAAGGGATTGCAGCAGCTGAGGAGGTGTCGGAAGAAGTTGGGAACGCAACGGATTCAGAAGAAGAGCGAAGGCAGGACGGCAGTGAGACGGAAGACGCAACTGAAGGAGAGAGCAGAAGTGAATACGACTCAGACTCAGATCCGTATCAGAGCGACCAAGGACCAAGTGAGAGGACAAGGAATAGGAGAATAAGGCTTGGAGCTGCCACTTGGCCAACAAGGAGAAGAAGGCTAAGTTTGAGGTCGGCCCAGGAAGAAACGCTTACTCCTATATCCGAAGACTCAGATCCAGAAGAAGATATCCAGGATCAAGCCGAGGAGGGTCTTAGAAGATCAAGGAGGGTGCGAGTGCCTAGTAGAAGATACTCTACTCCCGACTGGACCTACCTCGTTGCAGATGTCTGGGGGGCACAGAACCGGGAGGATCCGGGAAGTGGACCTGGTCAGAACTGACCCGATCATCACAGTGCAAATAAGGTTTCTACTGCCAGGAGCGGAGACCGAAAGGTTGCTGACACTCAACATCGTTCATCCTGCTCTCCTGAGCGGAATAAGAAAATTGATTTTAGAGACAGTTGAGTTTCCAGTTTGCTGTTCACGATATCCAATATTGGAGGGAACTCTTCTTCATTTGGAAATGCTTGAGCGAGTAGTAGAAATGCTAGGAGCGCTTATTGTTGTGGATTAATACCATATTACGAATGTCTTCAAGGGGGCACAGAGCTGGAAAGGTGAAGAAAGTGATCTTGATTAGAACGGACCCCTTTGTGATTGTGGATGTAGAACTGATAGTACCAGGAGTAGAAATTGAAAAAACGCTAACTCTCAATTTCGTCCGTCCACTTGTCCAAAGCGAAATAAGGAGAATAATCCTAGAAACAGTTGACTTTCCATGTTGTGGTACGAACTGCCCAGAACCTGAGGGAATGATACTTCGGATGGACATTTATGAAGACGTAGTGTCCCTCCTTGAGCCATACATAACTTTAGATGAAAATAAGACTTTTGAAAAGAAATTGTAAACTTGTTGCAAGATAACCTAGCGCCGAGTGGAAGAAGAAAAGTGATAGGGGTTTCCTTTTAGTGGATGGAGAAGGGCTAGGGTTGTCTAATTTCTACGGGACTTTGAACTGCTTTGCGGAATAAATTGTCAAGCTTCCAAGTGTTCAAAAGAAAGACATTGCGAGAAAGAAAGACTTTTGGCTCAGAAAAGAGAAGAAGTGAATGCTGGAAGAAAGTCAAGAACTACACTGTTTGAGAACATGGAGGCTGGCAACCCGAACCGCAGGGCAAAATGTATAGTTGTTACATTTTTAGGAGTAGTGGTTTCTCTTATAATTTTAGTGGTAACTGTTTCATTCCTAGTGGGACACGAAAGGGATGAAACTGCAGTCAAGGAGGTCAAGGGAGTGTCAACACCGAAAACTACCATTATTAAGGAAAAGGGAAACATCAATGATAAAGACAAAGCGTTGTTAGATGCAGAAATAAAAAGGCTACATACAGATGAGTCACAGGGAAATTACAAGTCAAATGCTTATGCTAAATTGCTTTATGAATATGTTGATGCCATGGAAGTGAAGGATTGTTACGTTTGTATGCAATTACCAGCTTCTGTGGAGGAGGGTATCAGATACCATCATCTTCCATTGACATATGGAATCACATGCAGTTTGTTGTTGAGCATATTTTATGGACGAGATGGATTTGAGTATTATTTCTCGAATTTCGACTCGACATTGCCAGAGGTCCCGAATTTCAAGCATTTGAACAAATGGGACTATTACAAAAGCGAAGACAGATTACACAAATGGTTTATTCCATGGAAAACGCTAGATACTTCACATGCTCGAAGAAACAATCTGACTTGTCAAATATCAGAAGTTGAGAAAAAGTTTATAGGACAGGTAGATACTAGATACAGGAGGCAGAAGATTTTGAAGGCATCAGGACAATGGGAAACAGATTGGACCAAGGAGGAAAGGGCACATCAAAGAAAAGGTAGTATTGGTCCAATTGCTTTGGATAAGGAGAAACGGGGGAAACTGTGCATTCACAGGAGTTACTCTTATTATGAAAACTTTTATGTAGGTCAAGTCAATTGTGAACATGCCTTTCAATTGGAGTATTACTCTAAGGACTTTTTGAAAGGGATGCAAGCAATTCCAAATGTATATTTTGTATGTGGAAGAAATGCCTATGTGAAGCTACCAGATAATTGGTACGGATCATGCTATCTGGCTGTTGTCTTCCCTAAAATATATCATGTTGAGAATTTAGACACGCCAAAGAAAGAAATACCAACTAGATGGAAGCGAGGGCTGGGTGCAGCAGAAGTAGTTGGAGATGTACTCGGTGCTGCATTCCCTTTCTTAGGACTGATATTGAATGACATTAAGATCAGGAGGTTAGCTACAGTCGTAGATAGGCTATCTGCCAGTACTGCAAGATCATTGATGCTGATAGAAGGGGAGATGCAATCGATTAGGGCAATGGTTCTTCAGAACCGACTTGCTTTAGACGTTCTGTTAGCTAAAGAGGGAGGAGTCTGTAAGGCTTTGAAGGTCCAGGAATGCTGCACTTACATTCCAGACAATTCAAAACCTCTAGAGAAGTATATACGAAACATCACTGCCATACACTACGAAATTGAGGACCTGGCAAAAGTAAATGTGTGGGAAAAAGTAGGTCATGGAATGGGTAAAGTTGGAGGTTGGTTTGCCAACTTAGGAAAGGGTATCGTTTGGTACATACTGAAACCCATCATCATAATAGTGATTTGCGTAATCACTTTGTGGGGATTGGTGCGTTTGTATCAATGTTATAGAGCAAATAGGTTGCAGAGAACTATGAGGAAACAGGAGGAAGAGTTGACAGCGATGCAGGACACTCAATACAAGAGTCTGAAAGCATTAGAGGGTATGAAAAGAAGTGGCACAGCTATGACTTCACTTTGAAGGGTTCTACATTTTTAGTGTCTTGATGGTGATGACCCCTGAAGGTCATCAAAGGGGGGACTGAGAGAGCACAAGTTTGAAAAAAATGTATAAGTGTACCATATTTACAAGCACGTAGTTAGTTAACATGTACTTTGCACCAGAGTGTTTATATTTAGAAGTGAAATACACAGAGTGTCTTATATTCAGTAGTGAAATGCATAGAATGTTTAAGTAGAGTAACAATAATCATAACTGTGTGAGACTAATGTAGAAATGTTTGGGATGAATATGAAAACCTCACGTTCTCATGTTAAAGGAATAATGTAAGAGTTGAATGTAACTCTAAAAACCAGTATATTGTGTAGGCCTCATGGCAATTCACAAGCAAATCTAAACGTGCTGCTAAAATAATGTGAGACAAGGTTGACATGGTTCTTCTAAATGTACTATTGAACTTAGGGTTAAAAGTATATGCTTTATAGATGTGTTATTTTAGAAACGTATGCTAGTTAAGAATGTTTACTGTTTAAATCAAGTTAACGTTTTAAGAGTGCAGGGACCTGCTTCATGTAAATCAAGTAGGCCTGAACTGATAATGTCATCTCCTTTGATGTGCCATGTGCTCGTTAGAGGAGAAGTCGAGAGGTGCCAAGTACAGAGCTTCACTTATATTTTATGACCTATAGATATGGTGGAGTTTGGAATTTGAGGCCCACTGCAGGACGAGCTGTATGCAGGTGCAAGGGTCTTAATCAGCTAGAATGAAAGGGGCTTTGTTCAGTGGCGCCTTGCGCAGGCCTGTAGGAGTTTCCAGGAATTTCAGGGGGTATCAGCGCACTGGAGAAGAAGCCTGGGAACCAAGGTCAACTTTAACAAGGGTCTTCAAGAGTACCATCATGGAGTTTACCGCGCAAAGATGTACCATGTGAGGGGCGTCCCAAGGGGCGTTCCTATCAGAAATGTGATTTGGTATTAGGGAAAGAGACCCGGGAGGAGAGCAGAGCAGATGATTTTGGGAGCCTAAGGAAGCGGATGGGTAGGCAGATAGGCTGATCAGGAGAGACCCATTATCAGAGAAGAGACAAAGAGAAGTGTGTGATCTTCTTAGGAAGTCACCACGGCTGACACCTAGAGGGGTAAAGATCTTGCTAAGTAGGGATGTCACTTAGTATAGTGTAGGGACAGACTAACCTTAATTTTCTTTTCTGTAATGACTTTGAGGTTGCAACTTGTATCCATTTTGGCAACCCTTATGGTTTTTGAGCTTGTACTTATTATTCTGTTTTTCAGACTCAGACTATTCAAAAAGTTCATGTTCATAGTGATACCGATTTATCTTCTTAATCTCATTTTGAGAAGTTTGTATCTTCAGTTATCTTTGACTTTATATTAAATCTTTGAAACTTAAAATTTGGTCAGTGGTCATTTAGAGTGGTGTAAGTTCTTAAATTGATTGATTTATTGTAAGATTACCTTTTACTCAATGACAGGTACCAACGATTCAGTCGACATAGTTTGGGATTTGGTAAGGTAACTAGTAACCAGTAATCCCACGTTAGCAATGGTCTTAGAAGAATCTATAAGGAACTGAACGGGAGCTTTAATAACATTAAAAGGAGTTGTTGTGCACCTCGTAGCCCCCTTCCCAACTCCTAGGCCGCTCCATAGCTCGCTGTTGAGCTCAGACCTGTCTAACCTAGGGAAGGAGAGGGCGAGGCTTGTCTGCAGGCTCATGGCAAGGGGACAGGTGCAGAGCACAGTCACGAGCCTTGCAGGGATCTGGTCCTTGATCACAATAGAATCGAAAGCATTTTAGAGTCATGCCAATTCAGGCAAGTGTTCCCAAAACATCATATAAAGTATATGAAAGCTTACAGCTGCCCAGTAGTGCCCATTTCAGTTTCAGTGATGGTTTGAAGACCATGTTTTTATCCACTATGTCTTCCAAGGGTTCTGCCAAGCCTCCTAGAAGGAAGTCGACCTTTCTTCTTCAGTTTCGATAGTGCAGACTTGCCTTTCTTTGCAGAAGGAGGACCTTCTGGTATCCCGGGTGTCTCTGTAGGCGGCAGCACTTGAGAAACAGCCCTTTTACTACTCCCATATCACGCTGCTGGCAAATTCCATCTTCTCGGGGTTGTGGCTTGATCTGTATGAACCAAACCCTATTTCTGATTACTCCATTTGGGTTTGGTGAGCAGTTGTCTATGCTTTGGCTTATGAGTAAAATATTCAGACATATTCCAGTTTCTTTCCAGTGCTCTGCAGCGTTCTAAACTATTGTGTTGTCCTTGTGTATGTCCAAATTGTGTTTAGTGCCCTTTGGCCCCTTCCAGGTCCTTTTGTCATCATTGACTCTGAACTCACTGCCTTCCTCTGATTTCTCTTCCAAGCTGATCCACTGTTCTTAAGGCCTCCTCCTCTGAGCTGGGCCTAAAATGAGTTCGTTCAAAAACTGTGCCACAAGTGCCAAGGTGATGTAACTGGGAAGAAAACACTGACATCTCTCAAGTTCGGGTCACAAATCTGAGTTCTGGCAAGACTAAACCAATGCTCCATTATTTTAAAGGCATTACATTGTGTAATATTATATTTGTTAATGTTAACACCTGCTATTTCCAGCACTGAAAAGAGGAGGTGACTAGTATGAAGCACTGTATAAAAAAAAGTAACATAATTACAAGTGTAACTTCCATTCCTCCAGCCCTCCAAACCTGTTTTAGGATAGCATCACATGAATATTCTTCTATTGGAGGTATTTGAATGTGTTGAAAGTATTGACCTTATTTTGTAAACAGATTCTTGTGTAAACTTAAATTTGGATTTGTTGGTGGTGAAAGCTGTTGGTAGTATAGTAATTAGTCAGCAGTAAATTGTCCATTGCTCAACATTAGCATTTTTCCTGGGTATTTCAATAAGAAATACTACAAGTAAAATATACTACCAGTCATTTCAAATACCATCAACACAATTAAGGTGTGAAGTTACTCAAACCCGACAGTGTTAAACAGCAAGGCTTGTGGGAATGCAACACATACACATCTTTGTTAACATAACATATCTGTTTATATTTTTGGGACAGTAACACCGACAAAGTCACATTTCACCGTCACAAATCGGTCTACGTGACATGCCTACAACCACCACCAAATCAAAACCTAGTGACACAAGTCTGTTTACATGACGTAGCTAATACCAACAACAATTGCAAATACCACTGGTAAATATGCACATGGTGTGGCCAATATCCCCATCAATTTCAATTACTACCAGTAGGAATGTGTTTAAGTATTGCAACCAATACCGCCAACAACTTCAAATACCACAGACAAAACATTTTCTGGTGATAGGACCAGCACCACGAATAAATTCAACCACTGCCAACACAAACTGTGTTATACGGCCTCTGGTCTTTTGAGTGATTAAGCCCTGCTTTCAGTGGTGGTAACTGAATCACACTAATCTTCTTTAATGTTCTCAGATATGGGCCATCTGGTGTCTGGCCTTATCCACTTTAAGCTGTGAAAGCTCCTGCGGGCCCGTCCTTATGTAAGCCGTTAGAACCAACCTCTTCTCATTTCATCTTTTTCAGCTTGCCTATACAAAATGAGAGGAGTTTCTAGATTTGTAGTATTTATTCCCTATTGCTGTTATGCTCCCCACCTTACTTCCTGTGTGTGTTGAGTAGTTCAAAACATGTCGGATTGGGATCACAATTTGGCCTGGGCACTGACGAAAAAAAGTGGCCCACATTTGCGGGCGTAGCCCACATTCGTAAGGCATGCCCTTTCATGAAACACACAAGGAATATAAATGGGAGGATATTCTTCTTGGGAAGGACACTGGGCCAAGGTGACAATGTCCTACAAGCTGAGCACCTGAAAAACAGCTGAGCCCCTTTCTATTACCAAATTATTCCCAGCAATCCAGCGCAGAAGCACCTGAAAACAGTGAGCCCCTTTATCTTAAAAATGTATTCCCCAGCTCTCCAATGCAGGAACACCTGAAAACAGTGAGGCCCCTTTCTATTAAAAAATTATTCCCCAGCCCTCCAGCGCAGGAGCATTTGAAAAACAGCGAGGCCCCTTTCTCTTAGAAAATTATTCCCCACCCTCCAGCGCAGGAGCATCTGAAAACAGCGAGGCCTCTTTCTCTTAAAATATATTCCTCAGTCCTCCAGCACAGGAGCATCTGAAAACAGCGAGGCCCCTTTCTATTAAAATATATTCCTCAGTCCTCCAGCACAGGAGCATCTGAAAACAGCGAGGCCCCTTTCTATTAAAAAATTATTCCCCAGCCCTCCAGCGCAGGAGCACCTGAAAACAGAGAGGCCCCTTTCTATTAGAAAATGACTCCCCAGCCCTCCAGCGCAGGGGCACCTGAAAAACAGCGAGGCCCCTTTCTATAAAAAAAATATTCCCCAGACCTCCAGCGCAGGGGCACCTGAAAAACAGCGAGGCCCCAGCTATTGGTAAATTACTCAGCCCTCACCAGCCCTTCATTGCCTCAGGGCAATGGCGTGGCAGGAGAGGGGCTAAAGCAAAAACACAGCTTCTGGGCCATCCATGGGGCTGGGGAGGAGGCTAAGGTGAAGATGGTGTGTGTTCCCCACATCACCTGGCCCCCATACTAAGACCCATTCTTCCTCACCCACTATGCCCTGAATGAGAAGGGCTGTGGGCGAGGACTAATGAAAGCACTGTTTCTGGGCTGCGTGAGCCCCCGGGGGGCCGAGGTGAAAATGGCTCATAGGCCTGAGCAACACCTGGCCCCCAGTGAGGCCGATTCTGTGCACACAATCACCCCTCCCCAGCCCATCATCACCATGATTGCTTGGCAGGGTAGGGGGTCAAGGAGAGGCCGGCCGCACAGCGAAGCTGCGTTCCTCTCCCTGCCAGTGCTCTCTGTGGACTGGTAAAGGGGAAAAAAACCGGCCCACAGAGTGCACTGAGACACTGGCCCTTCAGCCCATGTCCGAGTGCCCGCAGTGCCAATCCGCCCCTGGTTCAAATCTCTCTCCCCAATGCTGCTGCGTAGTAGTAAGAAAAAACAAGAAAAGCCAAATAACAAGCCTCACACATGACAACATTTTGAACCTGGTAAAAGGGAGATTTTGAAAAAGTCGATACAGATTTTCAAAAATGTCCTGCTTCCCACTGAAGGATTATCTACCCAAGGTAGGGTGAATAGAGATTAAACATGCATTAAAAGTGTGCTAGATAGCAGAAGCCTTCCGCAACAATAGTCTGGGACAGTGCAGATCAATATTTTCTTGTTCTGTGTTATTTTGGAGAAAGATGGTTGTTCCTGCCTTTATGCAAAGCCCATGGGATCTGCGCATGCTTACTTATATGCATACTATAGGGGTGACAGGTTTGGATGGATGACCTAAACATCAGAATCCGCCATGTAGTGTCTTCATTGCACAGACGACGGGACAGTACCCCCTTCAGTGATGAGGTGTTGGTGCTGGCCACATGGTGCTATTGCTGGGAGATCCCACGGAAAAGTACCACAATGGAGAGGTGTTTGGGGGAGTACTGCTGCCAGTGCAGTGTTTGCTGGAGTGGGGTTCGCCTATTGGTGGGCATCCAGAAAACGAATAGCGCCAGAGTCGAGCCAGGGGCCTGGCTTAGCCATAGAAGCCAAAACATGTGCAGTCCATCGAAATATTAGGTGTGTAAATTACGCATCAAACGTGTTGTAAAAACTTATTAAAGACTTTCAAACAAAATTGTGTTTCTTTACCATTTGGAAGTGCTTCAGTTTAGATGTCGTAAGTGCACTAACAGTTCTTGAAAGGGGGCGTAGACATATTCCTGAACCTCCCCCACCCTGACAGTGATGCCATGAGTGAGCCAAAAGACTAGTCACTTGTCATGGTGCCCTCACTCGCCTTGCGTATGACCAATATTGTTAAAGATGTTGCAACATTATGATGTGTCATGCAAGATTTAACATGCATGGTTTTTGTGTAGGGCACATCCTGAAATTAATTACTTCAAGGTTATCTCAAATGTGACGATCAGTGAAAATCAAACACTGTGACATAAATTGATTTCACCAGGATCACACGATTTGATGAATCTCAGGGTTCATAATTACACATTGTGAAGTTTAGCCACTGGATTTATGTATTTTCCTCCATCCCGTTTAACACTAAAGGACACTGTGTCAGTTCAATTACATTAGGAGCTAAATAGTAGAATGTGTCAATTAAATACACCATCATGTAAAATAAGTCTGATTTATTTATTTATTTAGAGAGTTTTATAAATTGCGAACCCAGGGGCATATTATCAAGAAAGGCGATAAAATTATCGCCGCTTTAATGACAGGAAACTGCCGCCAAAGCGGCCCTAATGGGTTTGATAATATGTCCTTGTGAATTCCCATAGCAGCCCAGGTTAACACCAGAACCTGGGCTGCTATGGGAATTCACAAGAGCATATTATCAAGCCCATTATCGCCGCTTTAGCGGCAGTTTCCTGCCGCTAAAGCAGCGATAATTTTATCGCCGTTCTTGATAATATGCCCCCAAGTGTATCAGAGCACTGTACAGAGAGGAACCCTCATCCTGTTACAACACAGATAACAACTCGTATAATACAATGAAAGGAAAAACAAACTGAGCACTGTTTCATATCACCCTGGGGGAGGAGACGACAACTCGTGTTGATCTAGCAGCATGTATAAAACACGAGGGCTTCCTCTAAGTCTTTCTAAAACAAAAAGTTCAAAGTTAATGGAATTAAGGACTTGGATTGTCATATAATTGCTTTCACCTACTTAAGAATGCAGGTGAGTGAGCCAACAAATTCATAGGGAGAGCCGAGTCACCACTGAACCAAGGGTCGGGCTTGGCTCTTAGAGCTTGTGCAAGAGCCGAGCCCTGAACATGTTTGCCATGTAAATCATACAACAAAACATCGCTTCAAATGTGTTAAAATTCATAAAAGGGAATTTCTTTAACATGTGGAAGCTTTGACAATAGCACTGCACTGAGAAGTACTTATTAAAAATTATAGTTTTTAATCACAGACTTAGAACCATTCCTGCCCATGCCACCTGTCCGGTGACAGTGCCATTAGTGAACTAAGAGGCAAGACAGTTGTCATGTGAACTCTGTATGTTGCCCAGACTGTTATAGAAAAGCAACAGATTTTTGTACAGCTTAAATACTGAACTATCATATTTGATGGTGCTTTTATAGGCGATAGGGAGAGAAAATGGAGGATCTGTGTAATAAAACATTTGCCTAAGATCACACATGGTTATGGGGGAGGCCCTTTGTGCAATTCAGTCACTACCTGGATATCTATTTGTCTCTTCCTTTTACCTCAAATGTTAATGCTTTGTTTTTACTCCTTTGTGCATGACACTTGAGCAGAGGTCTTCAATCTGTGGGGCGCGACTCCCAGGGGGGCCTGGAGTATTGGGAAGGGGGTTGCGCATTTTCAGGCCTCATGTCTGCGTGTATTGCAGAACATGTCTGTAAAATGAAGAGGCCGGACAGACAAGTAAAACAATCCTTCTTGCCAGGGTGCCTGTTTTCCTGAATGAAATGCAAACATGCCCTATGAGTTAACCTGCAAGTGTAAAGGGGTGCTTGGGAGCAGTTCTGGCTTTAATTGCTAGAATCACTCAAAGCATTAGGGAGAGGTGTGGCACTGCGGCCAGGGCTACTGATGCTGGAACCTGGGGATCACGATTCGATCCCCGGCGCCGGCGGCAGATTAGCCCAGCACCATGTGACTCTGGGCAATAGCTTGCTTAATCTTCCTGATGGCCCCCAGCGCCTGGAGACCCTTACGGGTGATTGTTCGCGCTTTACAAATGTGGATTATTATTGTGATGGCAAAGGTTTGTGGGTTTTTTGAGTGCAAGTAGGAAGAGTTAACAACTGGGCTGGGAAGTGAATGCTTTTAATAGTAATTGTATTTACACAGCGCTTAGTACCCCTGAAAAAGTGTTGAAGGGACAGTTATGCAAAAAGACACATTGCATTACTTATGGTCATGTATTACTAAAATCTACATTTTGGAAGCTCCATTTTATCCTAAAACTATTTGCACAGTTTGTAGCAGTCTATCTTATAATGAGTGTAATGTAAGCATAAAATAATGCCTTACACATTCACAGTGCTTTCTCTCACAGGCTGTGACCTTGTAACTTCCCTATTCTCCACTGCACCAACCAAATTTAATTCTGTGGCTCTCCGGTTACACACAGACCTCTGCAGTGCATTTACTAATGTAGGTTTCATAATGTACTACAGTGCATGTCCCACTGAGTAACAACTTTTTAAAATGTATTTTTAATTTAAGCTAACCATTATTCTATATGTAGCTAGCTTGTAGTGAAAGACCTAAAGAACTAACAAAATATTTGGGGGCTAATTTATGAGAGGATTGCGCAACCTCACTTTTTTTGAAGATCCGGCGTAACAAGCACTCAATCATATCTATGAGGCGGCGCAAAGCCACCCTGCATGGGTTTGCAAGGCCTCATAGATATGAAGTAAGACAAAGCAGTGCAAGTTGCTGCGTTGCCTTACTCTATGTCAAGTAGGTGTTCCATGGGCCTTGCAATGGGTGTTCCCTCGCAACACCCATGGATTTTTACACTGTCCCAGATGTACAAAACCATGTAAACCCGGGGCAGCAAAAAACCTTACTCGTCCCTATAGCAGGTGTAACGAGGAGAAATATTTTCATTTCTCCTCGTTATTTCCTCTTTCCGTTTGTGCTGCAGAATGAGGCACACATACAAAGACAAAAAACCCTCTCGGGATTGTTTTTGTGCAGGAAGGTGCCCCTTCCTGCACAAAAATAATCCTGCCTACGTTGGCACTAGGCAGCAATTTGTGCACCAACGCAGGGGGAAAGGACAGGAATGCACCATATTTCATAAATAAGGTGCCTTCCTGCCCTTTCACATTGGCTGGAATAGCAGGAATAGCATTGAAATGTAAAGATGTGACTCTGGAGACACCGACATGGACATTGGTCACCTTTCAGATCTATAAGTGGTGCTGTGCAACCCGTTGAGAGATTTACAGACCTTTGTGTCCCACATTGCACTGATTCTCATCTCAGAATAAAGAATGGTGACGTCAGTCATCTCCTTCGCCCACTTGGCCTTAGTGCCGCAAGGGCGGTCTCAGGGAGGGAAAGGCTGCCCGAGCCTCTCAGGGAGGGAAAGGCTGCTCGAGCCTCTGACAATCATCCTGGGATGAGGAGCAGCCAGCTGGCCTCAATTGATGGGGCAGATTTATCAACATATTGCACCAGTGCAAAGTCACAAAAAGTCACGCAAACGAAAGCAAATTGCCGATCAAGGATTTTCCTTCCGCCACAACTTTGCAGAGCTGTGCTGATCTATGAATTAGTAAATCCCACCAGAACCCCCCCCCCACACATCCTCCCTTCATGACAACCCATTTAATCCCTCTTATTAGCAAGCCGTGGCAGACATCTGCTGTGGGGCCAGTCCTCTCATTAAGCACCTTAATAGCACAATCCGAGAGTAGCCATCCTTTCCCATCACCAGTACAATCCTCACGCAATGCATCCATTGCAACCCTGTATAGCCAGGAGTTTTTCTAACATGATTTTATCTTTACAGGAGCATCTGATTTTCATTAAAAAGAGCAATATATACCTGGGCCTTAGTGACCATCTCTCACCAGTCACATGAGTAGAAGCAACTGTTCACAGCAATCTTCAGCACATAGTAGTCAAGTGTGTGATGCTGCACAGCCCTAATTGTGTAGCTACTAAAAGCCAAACCCACCACAGGGACGGTTATGGCCATCTAAAGTAATTTGCATGTACCTTTCACTGCGCCTCCAAACCCCCAAAAAGCCCCCCTGTCATCTCTCAATATATCCTTGTAGATGAGACCATTCTTACACTATCCAGCAACAATAAAAGGCTTTGCGTATCTGCCCAGCTTCTGCTCCTGCACTTGCCCGTTGTGCATGCCAGTGTTAAACCTGGCATATTTTGGCATGTTTCCCCTCTCTTTTTGCTTTCGGTCTCCTCTTGTTCATGGTTTACTGGACTTCATTCGCTGGTTTAGTGTCTTTGTGCACTCTTTCACTGCTATCCAGTCCTAAAGTGCAAGTGCTCCTACTGTAAATTCAGCAGCAGCTCCTCCACAATGGCCGAGTTGCGTCGCCCCACTGGCTCAGAGCCAGAAGCTGAAAAATAAAACAGTATTTTCTTTTCGTTTTATTTTTCAGCTGCTGGCTGAGCAGGGAGGGGCCGGCCATGGGAGGGGCGAGGAGGAGTGGTAGGTGCACTTTTAAGTGTGCATGTCAGTTTGGCCGTCGTCTTAGGTCGGCCAAACTGACTTGCGCACTTAGGTTTCTCCAAACCAACTGCATTGCACAGCCGGGTTGGAGAAACAGAACAGACTCCATGTGCCTGAGCGAGCGTTAATCCGGCCCTCGAAGGCCAATCCCTAAGCTGCTCTCATGCTTGAGAGCAGCGCAGCGATTGGATGGAGAGTCTGTGATGCCAGTAACCGGAAGCAGAGGAGCACAAGGCGAATTACAGCACCTGGTAAGTATTTCATTATTATTTTGTTTTATTATTAAACACAAACCCACACTCCCCCCACACTCCCTCCACCCACCCTACCACTCTTTATCTGGGTCAACCACCACTGTGTAAATTGTGTTATGATTGATTTCTAATGATTGGTATATTTGATTTACTGGTAAACCCCTAGTAAAGTGAACTCTGTGTGCCCAAGGCCAGTAAATCAAATGCTACTAGTGGGCCTATAGTACTGGTTGTTCCATCCACACAAGTAGCCTTTCAAATGTGTCTCAACCCTGCCACTGCAGTGTCTGCACAAGCTGTTTGTAACTGCCATGTTAACCTGGCAAATGAACCCACTTGCCAGGCCCTAACCTTCCCTTTTACTATATGTAAGGCACCCCTCAGGTAGGCCCAAGGTATCCCCATGGGCAGGGTGTAGTGTATGTGAAAGGTTGGACATGTGCTGTTGTGTTTTTTCCTGATAGAGAAATAATGTGCATTTCGCATTCTCTATTCAAAGGCTGTCTTTCCCATAGGTGATCATTAGAGGTGCCGGGTAACATTTTACAACTGTAACTTTCAATTGGGAAGAGATAGAGATATCGAGTTTAGGTTCCCTGAGCTCATAATTTAATAACACATATTTTAGTAAAGGTTTTTTTTAAATTGTGTGTGTGAAAATGCCACTTTTAGAAAGCGGTCATTTTCTTGCTTAACCATCCTGTGTGCCTCTGCCTGCTTCTGGATTCACCGTCTGGTTTTAGAGTGCAGGGGTTTTTTGTGCATTCACTCCAGACACTCACACACAGGGAGTTGAGGTGTGGCCTCCATATGCTGATGCGCCATCCTGAGTTAGAGTGGTGTGAGGAGTTGTCACTAGCACCTGAATAGGCTGTGGCTGCTCTGCACAATGCTTTCAGCACCCTTTGTAGTGTGACTGGACCAACGAGACCAGAACTGGTTTTGCTGAGCCAGAGAGACTTATTGAACAAAGACTTTGAGGTAAAAGGGGGTATAAGTATTAGACTTAAACCCCAGAACTTGAGAACTTTGTTGCTCTGAGTGACTTGCCAAGAATAAGAGCTGCCAAGAGCAGTACTGCCCCTTTGCTTTGTGCTACTTTGTTGGGTTGGCCTGCGGTTGCTTCTTCTGTCGTGGGCAGTGAAAGGACTGGACTGAACTTTCTGCAACGTATTGGCTGAGTTTCGCCAAGGGCTTGAAGTAGAGCTTACCTCCTGTTGGAAGTCTCAAGAACTCCAAAGACTTCATGTTCATCTGCTAACAGCAGTGGGAACTGTGTGTTTTGTGATGCAAGAAAAACAAACAACTACGATGCCGTCAACGACACCGCTGCCTGCTCCGTGAACTGAAGGTACCACAGAAGCATCGCCTGCTTCGCACTGCAACCCTAGTCTCAATGACGTTTCCACCTGTTGCCATTACCGAGCAACTGTTTGCACCATGACCTGTAGGCACCGCACTTTGCATTGCCTCGCTTAACATTGTCACCTGGCCTCAACGACACCGCTGGTCCACACCGACAACAACGTCACTGCCTGCACCGTGGCTTGTGAACACCGCTCGTGAGGTACACGAAGCATTGTCCCATCCCACACCACAGCCCTGGTCCCCCGACATCGGCGCCATCGACTCCAGCATCATCAACCAATGCCGCTACATGCACCTCTACGTGTGGGCATCGCATGAAGCATCGCCCTGCGTCGCATCGCAACTTTGGGTCTACCAACAACATTGCTTCAGCAACAACAACACCGCTGCCAGCCTTGTGACCTGTGGGCACCGCACGTTGCATCGCCCTGCTTTAAACCGCAGCCCTGGTGTTGCAGATTAGGCCGGATGCTGTCACCGCGCCGCTGCCTGCACCATGACCAGTGTGCACTGCACTTCGCATCGTCCCGCTTCACATCGCAGCCTGACGCCATCAACGCCAATGCTCCTGAGTTCAACCTCACAGTTTGTTCCACAACAAGTGTGACTTCAAGGGGCCGACTACTCCTGTACCGACCTTTGAAACCAACGCCAACAACGCCACCTCTTCGGAGCTCATCGCCAGGTTTACGATGCCATACCTTTCCAAGGTACTGTTTGCGTGCCTTCACAATCCCATAGCTGGCTCGTGACCTCGTGGTCATCCTGAACTGTGGGGTTTGTTTGTTCAAGACGCTGTGAGAGCCCTGAACAGAGCTATCAACTTCTAGGAACTGTATTTTAAGCTGATTGTTGCAATTTTCATATCTTTATTACTGTATGTTGGATTTTCATTGTTTTGGTCTTGTTTTACACGGATAAATATTGGCTATTTTTACCAATAGGTGTGGTTTCCTTTTGTAGGGTTTACACTGTCTTACAATGTGTTCTTTGCAAATGCTTTAAGCATTGCCTCTGAAATATGCCTGACTACTCGTCCCAAGCTACCAGGATGGTGAGCAGGGGTTATTTTAGAAGTATAATCCCCTTACCCTGTCTAGAAGGAATTGTACCTACTTGGACAAGAGGCATACCACTGCTAACTAGAAACCCCTTTTATAACACACAATATCTCCAAGGATTATCTGAGCCGATTGTACTCCTCATTGTACTCCTCACCAATATGGAGGGAGGCTGCCAGGCATGGGACTTCATAGCATACTAATGCTCGTGAGAAATCTAATGAGCTTCTCAAACTCAGGATCAGCAACAGAGACGATCTTCTCAAGAGACTGATCCTACAGGTGCATATGAGACAGTGGTGACTGATCCTGGTGAGCACGCTTCTTTATCTTGCCTATTTTTATAATTTCTTCATTGCTCCGATAGATTTTGCCGGGCACACTGGTGCATTGCTCAATTCACTAACCAGCTAGCCAGGTCTACACACTTGTGAGATCCACCCTGAGATCGAATATATATTCCTGTACTCTTGCTCCTCTGTGCCGGGAATCACCGAGGCTAGCATACCTCTAGCATATCCCCCTTGCATGACAATAAACATCAAGACTTTCTCCCCTCACTTTTTGGGTACCTGTGATCTTGTCGTCGTAGCTAATGTTTCCTTCTGTTTTCTATTTTAAGTGGTCATGAACACCTAATATAACAATAACAAAATAGATACAAAATGTCTTATTTGTTGGTGCCTTTTTACATCACAATGTATTTGTTAGGCTACTTAAGACACATATCTATATTACAAGCATTAGTGTTGTGTTATCTTAGTTCCAGGTATGATCTGAAGTTCACAATCATTTGAATTGTTCACAAACATTATAAATGTTTAGCCAGTGATGAAAGTTCTACAATTGTATTTAACATCTGCTGCAATGGTGCCCAGTGACTCTAAAAGGGATTACTTTGTCTCATAGTGGGATCACTAACTCTTTGCAGCATATTGTGTTAAAGTTGGTACTGTGTTCAGTACTATGTAGTATTTGTAGTATTGTTTGTACTTTCCATTTGATTCAAACTGTTTATACTGTAAATAGTGTTCTGTATGTGAGCTAAAAGTGTTGTGTGCGGGAGTACAAATCTTAGCTGGACATTTATACTTTATTGAGACTCGGATTATTGTTTTGCATTACTATGCATATAAGGGAAGAGCTTCTTGATAATGTCAATGGTGTTCGTCCCACTGCAAAAAATTGTGGTATTAGTTGAGTGGGGTAAGTAACCACATCAAACAATAATCACAATCCTTGTCAGGGTGAATGACTAAAGTCACTAAACTGAGATCAACACCCTGGTAGGTATGGCACATAGCAGACAAGCTTAACATGGAGGCAATGCGTAAAGTATTTATGCAGTAATAAAATCGAAATGCAAAACAATAAAAGTCTCAAACTAATAGAGAAACTGAGTTAAATTTAATAAGAAAAATTACACCAAAATTGCAAAACTTCAATAAGGGAAAGCAGAGATGCACATTTTTAAAGTTTTATGTAGAAATGGTGCTGAGAAACACAAGAAATGAAATGAAATGAAGGTTTTGTAATGCGCATGTATGCCGAGGTGTCTTAGTGCTAAAACTGTCATTAAATATTGAGCAGGGGGAATAGGCAGAGGCTATGGCTTGGATGCAAACAGCCATGTTTTTAGTGATTTCCTAAACAACTGTCTGTTGGCTTGACTTCTCAGAGTAAACGGCAGAGAATTCTAGAGTTTAGAGGCCAAGTGAAAAAAAACTCTGCCACCCCATTTTATGGTCTTCACTCTAGGAATGACCAAAGTTGGTGGTTGTGGTAAACCAGGACCTAGGTGCAATTTGTCCCTGACTGCGACAGAGCATGGGTCAGATACACTAAACTGGTTAATCCTGGACAAAACATTTTACCTTCTGAATCAGTCTTTTAAGTCCCAATCCAACACAAGAGTATTCTTTAAAGCCCTCCAGGAACTCTGGGGAAGCACTGTGTGTCAGGCAGAAGCCAACAGCAGGGTCCTGTTTGTGTCGCTGTGCCACTGATCAGCAGGGTGATGTCAGGAAATACCTCTTATAGCTTTATAGCGAAGATAGCGAAGATAGCGAAGATAGCAGAGAATCGAAAGAAGATGCATCGCGGAACACAAACTACACTTACCACAGTCCTTAGGGGCGATCCCGCTGGTGTGTGAGTAGTGTGCGACCCCACCCCCAATTGTAATGTTAAAGCTCCCTTGAGCAGTTGGCTGACGAGCTTGGGACCCCGCACCTGCGCGCCTGAGTGGTACTAAACCTGGCAATATTTAGCAACCCCAGAACATGGCCTAATCCCTGCTGATGAGGGGTAAATACCCCGAAACACGTGTCCAGGGATGGCGAAGATAGCGAAGATAGCAGAGAATCGAAAGCACCCCCAATTGACCTCTTATAGCTTGTTGTATCCCTGCAGCTTGAACCTGAGGTGAGCCTTATGAACATTAGTGTCTACTTCTTTGTCCTGGATACAAGAGGGAAAGCAGTACCAGTTCTTTAGAGCTCGTCTAATGTCTCAGACAGCAGGTTCAGTTCCCTTCTGATCTTTCACAGGTCCAGGAGTATTCTGAAGTGGATTCCTAGAGATGACAAATTTATGTCTGGCAGAAGCTGGTGTGTTGAATGACCCCTGGGACTCCCTAGCTAATGGGGTAAAGATTCCAGGGCTATCTGTAACCACTTTGGACATAATAAAGATGACGAAAGTATTTAGCCACACTAAACTTGCACTGTGAGGGTTGAATGTGTGTGTGTGTGGAGTATACTATGGTAAGTCTTGCATCCTCCCACATCTAACATTGAAACCCAGTTTAAAACAGCCTCAGTAATCCCAATAAACCCAGAGACCAACGTCTGGTAGAATAAAAAGTAGAGGTTTCAGCAACCAAACAGTAGATACACAAGAATTGTTTTGGCATCCTGTTTCCCTCCTTTGAAGTGCGCCCTAAGTGTTATAAGTAAAACTCCAGCAGACCTGTCAAGCAAGTTTGAAACTCCAGCAGGATCAGACACTGTAATGTCAAAAAGGGGCACACTGTGATTGGGGCCTGACTGGCTGCGAGGACAAAGGAAAGTTGCAGGGCTGGGTGCTAGCTACATCTGCTTTGCAGTTAATCAATTTCCTGGGCCCAGCCCACTGGCCATACTGTCAAGGGCACAACAACAACAACACCTTCCCACACTCAAGGCCTTTGTCTCAACACATCAAGGGAGCTATTCGGATGATAATCACTGGCTGAAAGAAGTGGGGTAGTGAAATGCAGATTTGTTTTCAGCAACTTCAGGCCAGCAAATGATAATTTGATAAATACTCAATAATATTTAGTAAGAAAACGAACTACACCATTATATTGGATTTTTAATAGCTGTTAAAATTGTGTTCAATTATTTTTCTTGCTAGTTCCATTCCAGAGATACAGTATTAGTATTTAATATTGCATCCAAGTGTTATCCTGTGTGATAGTCGGTTTTGCTGCAGTGAAAATAGCTTTTGCAGCCTTTTCACTGTAAGTACATGAGTAACATTAAACTTTTGAATGTCCTATTTTTAAATACTGTGCACCCTACCTTATGGGCATCAAGGCCTACTGAGGGTGACTTACTAATATTTACAAGGAAGGTTTTAGAATGCTAAAAGGAGTTATTTTGACAGTTCGAATTTGCAGTTTAAAACTGAACAGCCAGGGTGTAGAGGTTAAGCCTGTGGTCATGTTTACACTGTGTCACTGTAATGGATAGCACAATGAGTACTGTAGTCCACTTGTGACATTTTAAAATACAGGCCTCATGTACACTTTGCACCATATACTAGGCACTTCTAGGTAAGCTAAATATATCAATTAGGAGTATCCTTATGTTACCAGAAGCACTTTATTCCTGTTTAGAAGTGGAAAAGTGCAGAGAGTTCTACAGCGAGCAACAATAAATGGTCCAGCAAAAGGGGAAAATCAGGGGTGCCATGCAGAAAAGGAATAGTGCTGTTACCGAATTAGTCCCCTCCATTTCAAATAGATTTTTCCAGCCCTGTTAAGTGTTCTAGTCTTCCCCCTCCACACATGTTAAAACGTCAGGCAAGCTCCAGCACCAGATTAAGAAATTGGAACTGAAAGGTACAAAGGTTTAACTACAAGAATGGGAGTGACAAGGGGAGTTAGAAAAAGATAGGTTGTGACTGGAGAAAGAGAAGAGAACGAGCAATGGGATTAAAAAACAAAAGAGACGTAAGAGTCAGAAGAGACCTGAGGTAGGGTGCATGAATTTATAGGGTCAGAAACCTAACCCTATTCCTGTCTCTCCTATAGTTGGGCTTACTTACTGTCCATTATGCTGACTAGCATGTAGAGGAAAAGGAAAAACAAAGGGTCTCCATTTCCTTCTGTCTTGGGCAAGTTTCTGAACGGTGAAAGAATGTGGTGTAACAGCCAGAGCTGCTGACTGGGGACCCACATTCGAGTCTCTTCATCAGCTCCACATCCTGTGATTCTAGGAAAATCACTGTGCCTAAAAATCCAAAATGAATGTGTCCTTGTGTAATGTTTCTGGTGCTCATGTGCTCCAATACCTTCAGGTCAAATTTGCGGTATATATAACTGAAAAAAAACAGTGCCTCAGCTGTGGTTTAGGGCCTCCATTTCTGATTCCACAGTCTTCCATTTGCCTTCTGGATTCAGTGGAGAACTGTCCTTGTTATGGAGTTTTGTTCTCTTCTGATGGTGAGTCCTATACATCTTTTTCTCATAATGATCGTGCCTGTGTTCTCTTGCTTTTGCTTAAGTCTGGTGAGCAGTTCCTGATTGGAAATGGTCTGTGGCCAAAAAATGTGCAAGATTCTTCTCAGGTTACTGGTGTGGAAGGATGACAGTTTGGTGATGTCATTTTTCTTCTTCCACCAGCATTTTAATCCATACAAGAGCGCTTATAGAACACAGCTCTGGTAAAGCAGCAGCTTGATATTGGTACCACACTGAGGTGACCCCCATACATTGTTCGGTATGCCGGGCCATATTCAGTCTGCTCTTGATTGAATTGCCAGCTGCCCATCATGCCTGATAGTACTGCCAAGGTAGGTGTACGCTGCAGTCACAGCTAGGTCTTCTGAATCCATCTTTATTGGTATAGGCTTTGGGGTGTTGAGTGGCAAGACTTCTGATTTCTTCCTGCTGATCTTCAGGCCCACTATCTGTGCATGAAGGTTGAGGCGAGCCATAATTTTCTGCATATGCTGACACATGGGAAATCAAGGCCAAGTCATCCACATAGTAAAGGTCTTCCAGTGTAGACAACAAGGTCCATCTGTTGCCTCTGGCTTGGTTTTCAATTAAGCATTGCAACACCCAATCGATGACTATGTTGAAAAGCATTGGTGATAGTATGCATCCCTGTCTCACTTTGGTCTTGACTTCGAAGCTAAACTAACGATCTACCAACTTGCAAGTAAAATTATCATAAAACTCTTGATACGGAGAAGTATGTACTGTGGTTGAGGTGTGCCATAGGCTCTCATTATATTCCAGAGGCATGTCACATTGGATACTGTCAAAGTCTTTCTCAAAATCAATTAGGTTGATGTATATTAGTCTCTGTGATGTTGCGTAGGGTAAGGATCTAATCAACACTCCCTTTTCCCTTAGGGAACCCAGCTTGTACTTTTCTTAACTGCTTGTCCACGGCATCAGAAATAGTGCACTGTACTGCACTGTACACTGATTTACACCAGAATTTTACTTGGATTTGACAGTAGGTTGATTCCACACCAGTTGTTATAGTTGGTTAATGCTCCCGTCTTTGGAACCTTGATGATGATGCCTTGGTTCCAGTCATCTTGTACTTTTTTTGCCCCCGCCCCACCAACATTCATGTAAACAGTGGGTGGAGAATTCTGGCGGATGTTTTAAGATCTACCTGGAACATTTCTGCATTCAGCTTGTCTTTGCCAGGAGCTTTTCTCTTCTTGTAAGATCAAACAGCAGTGCTGATTTCTACTTTCTGTGGTGGGGAGGTGTTCACTTCCAAGTCTTCTCTGCTTCTTGGATGTCTGCTTCTCTTGTTGGTACTGCTCTGTTCAAGACCTCTTTGAAGTGCTTGGCCCAGCGTGCTTCCGGCTCTTTTTGTCTGCTCTTTCCTTTCTTTGGACTGCTCTGTTTCCTTCTACTATCGTATGTATCGCTCTTACAGCCTCTCAGATTTGGCCTCCGTGAGTTTGTTTTTTCTGCCCTCCTGTCTTCTGTAGCTTGCCATTTTTCTTGTCTTATTTGCTCTTTCCTCCTCCTTCTCTTGGTCTCCAGAAATGTTTTGCTGCTCTTCAAAAATATGGAAGAAACCTGTATCCAATTATTTTTGACTGCATCTGTCTGTGTC
Organism: Lissotriton helveticus; assembly: GCF_964261635.1. Taxonomy (NCBI): domain Eukaryota; kingdom Metazoa; phylum Chordata; class Amphibia; order Caudata; family Salamandridae; genus Lissotriton; species Lissotriton helveticus. The sequence continues at coordinate 1,488,100,363 of NC_136068.1, read as the reverse complement.
TGCCAATACTTGGAACCTGTTTTTAATTTGCAAGCCTTCTCAGTCTTGGATGCAAAAAACAAGGTGATGGATGAAGTGCTTGAATTAATATCAGACACTGGCAATTGCTCGGGCCGCAACAGACTCCATTGTTTTTTGCCCACCATGCCAGTTCAGTTTGGACCCAGCCATATGCAATTCAGTCCTGATCCTGCTCTTTATGGGAAAAACAGGCCGGCTGGCACAGGTAACTGCGGTGGGGCAAGTTTGGGAAGGGGGAAAGTTGAAGGACGATGGGATAGGGAAAGTAAGATAAAAAATAAAATAAAACTACTTACCTTGCATCCACCACATCACCGAGTGGTTTTATTTATTTTTTATCCTATTTACCCTAGCCCATTGCCTGTTGATCCACCTAAACCTCCCCGCACCACTCAGCCCCATTCGCTGTTACCTGTGCCGAACATGCCTGGGATACAGTCCAGCCCAAACTGCCAAGCCATGACCTCCCTTAACCATTAGACAAGCCGCCCAGGACTGGTTTCACCCTTATTATGAGCTCATCAGGTGGGTGTTGCTTCGTTCCAGTGGCACAGTGAGCCGGGATCCACGTAGATGCATACCAAGTGCATTTAGGGCATCAAATGCAAAAACAATGAGGTGATGGATGAAATACTTGAATGATTCTCAGCCACTTGCATTCTCTCAAGGTGAAAAGTAATGCATGCTTTGCAGTATTATGGGCATTGAAGGTGTTTGTCCCTACTTATTTGATCTTTCTTCACTGTCAAAACTAATCACAAGTCCCGCACATGACTGGTAGCCATGAAAGGAAATACACACAAATTCCCCTGGTGGGTAACGTATCAAAAAGGGCTGAACTTTATCATCTAGCCCATGGCTAGAGCACCCTATCGGAATTCATATGGTTTTTCGAGGAAGTTCAATTAAAGTACTGAATGTGACAAGTAGTTTCCTTGGTCACTCTAACGTGAAAATGTGCATACTATATTTAGTATTATGCCAGAGACTGCCAGAAGGCCACCAAGAATATTCATTCCAGTACTTAGCACATCACTGGATGATAAGCTTGATATAGCAAAAAAAAAGATAACCAGAAAGCAAGTTTTCTCCCTGTACACTCCCAAGATCTAAAACACCTCCCAGTCAACATCAGAACTGCCCCAACCTTCCTGAAAGGACATGAAGACCCAGTTCTTCCGAGTTTACCACACCTCTAACTTATAGGAATGGCCTTCTACAAATATTCTGTTTCCATATAAATGATCCCAGACTTACACACATGTTCAACACTCCTTTGATCTGTAGTTTACAATATACAGTAACACTGGTGATTCCCTCCTCTGGCTCTGCTGAGGCATGGGAGCAGTTGGAACAGTGCAGCAAGAGGGACATGCAGAAGCTCCCATGATTCCTTGTTCCGCCCATGTCCAGATTGTTTCGGGTTGGAGTGGGGCAGATTGTTTTGGATTAGAGTGGGGCAGATTGTTTTAGACTGAGGTGGGGCAAATTGCTTTAGATTCGAGTGGGACAGATTGTTTTGGATTGGAGTGTGGCACATTGCTTTGGATTGGAATGGGGCAGATTGTTTTGGATTGCTGACTGGAGTGGGGCAGATTGGAGTTGGGTTGGTTGTAAGGATTGGAGTGTAGTGGATTGGAGTGAATTAGTGTGAGTGGTGTGGCTTGGATTGGTCTGAGGTGGATTGGATTGAAGGGGATTGTTGTGGGGTGAGGTGGGATGGAGTGGATTGGATTGAAGTGGGGCGGATTGTGGTGTACTGCTCTGCATAATTTCTAAAATTACACATAAAACAGAAACAATGTAGCTTTGCAATATATTTTATAAGTTAATTGTCATCTTTTGAGAAGAGCACCCACAAGCAAAATCAAAACAAAACATGAGTGCAAAGTGGGCAAAATAAATTAAAGTTAACTATAGAAAATAAAACCTTGCAATTTTGTTTGTCCTGCTGGGCACGTTTTTGCTTGTCACACACCTTCTGGTTGCAGGGCACTAGAAGTTAAAAAGAACAAAATGGGACCTCAATAACATTAGAGCAGCCGACGGGCACTGATTAACATTGAATCAATCAGTGCTTGGTACCTTCTCCACACAAAGGAATGGAAATTATGATTGGCCAGCCATGACCTGTTACGCTGCTGTAAAGTTGAGTGCTACCAAGGTAACAAAAATGCTAAGCAGCTGGGGATGGGTGTTGGGGGGAGCTCCAAGTCCTTTTTTGTTGTTACCAACAGTGCCTCACAAGTGATGTTTATATGTTAGCGCATGCTATCACAGGCTTAACCTTAATGAATGTGTCTTTGTGTAATATAACTGGTGCGCATGTAAAGCGCTCCAATAGCTTCGAGTCGAGTTCACCCTATATAAAACTGCACAAAAAAATGCTAAAGATATATCTGCTGAGGCTGGGGGTTAGGGGAATTGCACATCAATGAGAATAGAACACACAGAAGCTGTCATGGCTGTCAGCTTTCACGTATCTTGCCCAGGTCCCTGTCTCCTCGGCTAATAAGAAGAGGAAGGATGAATGCAGATGAGATTGTGTTTTATACATGCATAATGCATATTAATTGAGGGACAGGATTAGCTGTTGTATGGTTACATACAGTGAGTGCACAATAAATGTTCATGCAGTCGTGCGCCTTAGAGCTCCTTTGCTTCCTGGTCCCAGCAGCCCCTGGGACAGCTACAGAGACTCCTTGTGCAATCCCCAGACTGCTCTCATGCTGCATGAGAGCAGCGCTGAGATTGGCCTGAGCAGGATTGTTTAATGTTCGCTCAGGCACAGGGAGACTGTGCCGTTTCTACAACCCAACTCTGTAATACAGCTGGGTTGGGCTGGAGAAACCTAACTACACGTCTGTTTGGCCTGCCTAAGAAGGCCAGCCAAACAGACATGCACAGTTAGCAGTGCACATCTACCACTCCTCCTCCCCCCTCCCATGGCCCAGCCCTGCCCAACCCCAACCACACTGGCTCAGCCAGCAGCTGAAAAGTAAAACACTATTGTTTTCTTTTTCAGCTGCTGACTGTGCCAGTGGGGCGACGCTCCTCTGCCATTGTGGAGGAAGCGCCACTGTACTGAACTCAGATTAGAAGGTTTGGTGCAGGTTGTATTTTTCAATGTTGATGAGTGAGCAAGCACACATGCTTTTTATGGTTTTGGCAAGGAGATGGAGGTTAGTTATAGGTCTATAGTTGTTAAGGCCGTTTTGGTCGGCGTCTGGTTTTTTGATGAGTTTTGATGGTTTTTTGGCCCAGTTTGAGGGAGGCAGGCAAGGAGCTGCTCGATAAGGAGGAGTTAATGATTTTGGTCCAGGTAAAAGGGATGATGTGGCTGAGATTTTTCACAAGCGCAGCTGGGAGGGGGTGGGAGATATGCAATGGTGGCTTCATGCAAGCAAATAATTTAAGGACTTTTTCTTTCGGATATAGTCGGATTCAGTCCAAGTTGCATCATTTTTCAATTGCAAGGGAATGACGTTAGTGTTCTGGATTGCTGAGACACCCATTAGTTAGAGATAATGGGGTGGACAGTGCTTTAAATGGGAACAAATAAGTGCAGGTACTCATTAATACGAGGTAGAGGTGTGGCAAGTGGGGGGGGCTAGGGGTGGGGCTAAGAGCAACATATGATGATACATAATAAATTCTGTACCAGTTGCAGCCACTATCTAAACACATGAAAAATATGTTTATGTAAACGAAACAGGTTAACTCATTACACAAAATGAAATCCAAACAGGATGATATGTGAGCAGTTCCTCGTTTTGTAATATTTGCTGCTTTTTCATGCCATACTGTTATTGGTTGTTGTACGGCACAATACTATCCACTCTCAAGTGTATACACACACATACACACACACACACTCGCACTTCCTCACACTCCCTCTAAAATCTCCTGAGTGTCCTGATTCTTTCCCTCACTTTTCTCTCACAGAAAAACAGGCACACACAAGTTGGCAAGCCCACAGACATAAGCAAACACTCACAAAAATTCTCAGGTGGGATTAAAGCCATTTTAAACTCCTTACCTCCCATGACTTTCTAAATTGCCGCAGTCCATGTGCTGCCTCCTTACCTGTGTTTGCCCAAATGCACACAATAGTGGGAATGTGATGAACAGCACAGGGCCTAAATGGGCCCCCCACTGTCAATACATTGTTATGGTGAACACAGGGACATCATGCAAATGATCCCACGCTGAATAGTTCAAAAGCGGCTCTGCTCAGGACTATAGAAGCGCTGTCGCTGTCAAATAGGTTCTAACCATGACAGCCTAGTGCTCACCGGCACTAGCAGCCAGTGAGCCTATCTTTCATGAGTATTGGTACTCTCCTCAGCAGTAGAGAAGTGCTGGTACTAACAGGGATAAAAATAAGAAGTGCTGGTACACAGTACCTGTGAGTACCAGCCCATTTAAAACAATGCCACTGCCCTTTTCCCTACGACCAGGTTCTTCCTGGTGTCATGCCTTTACATAGGCATGTCCTCTCCATTCGCTTCTCATCGTTACCCAGCCTCTAAGCTTATCTCCCTTCTTCTGCTCCACTTCCTCCCACCATTTGCTTACTCTTTCCACAAGTCTTCAATTTCCTCACTGTTTTTTTCCCTACTTGTCTCCTGTCCGCCCCTCCATGATGTACTCATCCCCTAAGTTTGCCATCTGGCCAGTATTTTGTTCTGCAGTGTGTGTGTGTGTGTGTGTGCGCCTGTGTGCGTCTGTCTGGGAGTGTGTGTGTCTGGGTGTGTGTGTGTCTGGGTGTGTGTGTGTCTGGGTGTGCATGTGTCTGGGTGTGTGTGTGTCTGGATGTGTGTGTGTTCTGTGTCTGTCTGTGTGTGTCTGTATGTGTGTCTGTCAGTGTGTGTGTGTCTCAGTGTGTGCGCGTGTGTCAGTGTGTGTGTGTCAGTGTCAGTGTGTGTGTGTGTCTGTGTGGGTGTGTGTCAGTGTGTGTGTGTGTGTCAGTATGTGTGTGTGTCTGGGTGTGCATGTGTCTGGGTGTGTGTCTGTGTGTGTATCTCTCCGTCTGTGTGTCTGTCTGGGTGTATGGGTGTGTGTTTGTGTGTGTCTGTCTGTATGTGTGTCTGTATGTGTGTCAGTGTGTGTATGTGTGTCAGTGTGTGTGTGTGTGTGTCAGTGTGTGTGTGTGTCTGGGTGTACGTGTGTCTGGTTGTGTGTGTGTGTCTGTCCGTCTGTGTGTGTCTGTCTGTATGTGTGCCTGTCTGTATGTGTGTCAGTGTGTGTGGCATTAGAGTTATGACTTTACACAAATGTGTGTTTTAAAAAAATACCATTTCTAAGACGATTCATGAATACAGAACTCAACACATATCGGGTATTTTTATCAGAAAATAAGTGGCAATCCTAACTTCACCTGTCACCTCACTTCTTTACATTCATCCCACCGCTGCTATGTTCACCTCATCTTTATCCCCAACCAAAGCCATTGCCAGTTGTCATGTAGCTCATTCCTAGAGTGCTGCAGCGTTTCCTGCAATTCATTGCCCTATGGCAGGGTTACCTTCACACCCATAGAGCCAGTACTCAGGTCAGTCACTAGTATCTTGTAAATACAGTGATTAATGTTGGAGGGGCTCACAAAGAGAAGCAGCTCCTGTCCTGAACAAAAAGATGCAATGAAAACCGGCTTTGGCGAAGGCAGAAGATTTTCTTGGGCTGCCACTCGCTTTTGTACAGTCTATGCCATCAATATCCTAAATACGACTGGATTACGGACTGTCTTTCTTAACCCATTTACACACCTGATTGAGAGAGGCGGGGGTGAGGCTTAAGCACTTTCAGTTGAATACTCGTTGAGCATGTGATCGACAGGGAAGGGTCTGTCTAGACCCTGTCCTGTTAATCAGAGTGTGACTTAAGGCTCGCCCTCTTAGACCCCTGCAGTCTCAGGCCATTCACATGGGCGCTGCTGGAATCTCCAGCAGCGACTCTGCAAGAGGCTTGGCGCTCTTACAAGCGCCTGAGAAGCAGAGCGGCATCTACCCTGTGCTATAGGAGAGACATAACCGGAGCCTGCAGTCCCGTCTATTAGGGTACCGGTACTCTCTCTGGCTAATGAGAAGTGCCGGTACTGAGGGCCTGAAAATTCAGAAGTGCCGGTACTCAGTACCGGTGAGTACCGGCCCATTTAAAGCACTGGGGGTGGACCATCTTTGAAAGGGGGGGCCTCCTTGGTGTAGAGGTGGGTGGGACAAGACAAAGTTTGATGTTGGATAGTTTTTCAGAGAAGAATGCTGCAAACTCTTCGCAGCGCTCAGTAGAGTCATTAAATGAGTGCTGAGGGACTGAGGAGGTTTGCTGTTTGATGATGTTAAAAAGGTCTTAGGGCTGTTCCTTGACGGGTCGAAGTGGGCTTGGAAGAAAGAGGATTTTTCTCTGAAGATGAATTTTTAGTAGTTTGGTTGTTCATCTCGCGAGGGTGGCTCAATGAATGAATCAATTTGTGAAATCGGTAGAGGAATGAATGCCTGAGTGTGGGTTACTATATGGTTCAAATGATGAATTCTTGGATGGATGTGGTTGCATACATGAATGGATATATGTTAGACCTGGACATACTTAGTGTATTTTCAATAATTTCTTCTCACTCTTATTAAACACAATTCTGGAAATTATGTCATTATGCCACATTGCATAAGTATGTCCAGTTTGTAGTGAAAGATTTCCAGTGAATGCCTCATTTGCGGGAAAAATGTACTGCGAGCGCACAGAACAGCCAGTGTTTTTGCACCATTTTATTTGAGCACAAATGCATCCCCACGTCCAAAATGCAAAATACAGTTTGGCAGTTTTGCACGTTGTGTACCTATGCGTAATTTCATATAATTTTGCCAAAATGTGCATACTTTCATCAAAGCAAATTACGCAAATTGAATTAATGCATTAATTGTGAATTAATAGCATTTCTGTGTTCGAGTTGCTACAGTTTCTCTCTTAACAGAGGGGATGTAAACTAAACAGAAATCTTGGTACATTTACTGGGATTAGCTGGTGCACATAAAAAAACCTGCGAAATGTATATGTTTTGTGTATATTGTGTATATGTGTAAAAAAACCAATAAAAAAAAAAATATATATATATTTTTTTTTTTAAATGTCCGTCTGGTGAAACACACAGTAACTTTATAATCTTCTGTCGCCTGTGACAACTCCCAGAAGACAAAACATAAAACGAGTATTTTGTCTGACGGAAATAAACGTAATTGGCGCAGTATTTTTGGCTAATAGAACACACGCATGGACCTTCTATACACCAGACAGCTGAGGCATGGGCACCAGCAGCTGCAGAGATGCCTGGGCCAATCATGTCCACGGTGACATCAGAGCTATCAGGCACCAATGGCAGGAAACATCAAAGGTGAAACAGCTAAACCCCATCCTTCATGCGTGACACGCCATGCACGAGTTACAAAGACTGGATTGTGCTTAAATGTCTTGCCTTGGATGTAGTAGGTTTGGAATGAATGCCACTCTAAGGTTGATTGAAGAAACAAAACTGCCAATAGTTTTTCCTTTCTCAATCCTAGGTGGCAGAATTCTGGCAAAGTTTTCATAGTTCCACACTTGCTCACTTTCTGAAAAAGCCACAAATAATTTCATTCACAAGTTCTCTTAGTTGTAGTCTCCCATCCAAGTGATTTTAAGCGTGCAGAGCACACCCACATATGCTTAGAATGTGTCTATATGCTCCGCTCTTCCTGTGCACAACACATCTAGGCAGGTTTGTACTTTATAAGCACCTTAATAATGAAAATAAATAACTTTATGCATAGTCCTAGTGCAGTTTTCCGGTCTATTTGATTACAAGCACAAAACATAAAACGTACTCCAATGTATGTTGTAATATTATACTTTTAGATGGAAAAGGATTTTTCGGGGAAACAATTAATGCAATAAAATGGAAATTCTGAACAAGATTCTCGAGAATGTAAGAAAAAAGCATTGAAAATGCAATAGGTCTCGCCCTCGTTTAAGTTAAAGTAGCCCTGTTTGTAATTAGGCGGCTTTTCAGCTTCGCTTTTATCAGTGCTTTTTAAACTTTCAGGTACATAACATGCATATGTATGCGTATATGTATGTGTATGCATGCATATATTTGTATTTATGGGAGGTAGAGGTAGAGAGGTAGAGAGTAGAGAGTAAGTAGTATAGAGTGAGCAGTAGAGAGTGAGTAGTAGAGAGTAAGTAGTAGTGAGTAGTAGAGTGTGAGTAGTAGAGAGTAGTTAGTAGATAATGAGTAGTAAAGAGCAGCAGAGAGTCAATAATAGAGAGTGAGTAGTAGAGAGTGAGTAGTAGAGAGTGAGTAGAGAGTGATTAGTAGAGAGTGAGTAGTAGAGAGTAGAAGAGAGTGAGTATCAGAGAGTAAGTAGAGAGTGAGTAATAGATAGCAGTAGAGAGTGAGTAGTAGAGAGTGAGTAGTAGAAAGTAGTAGATAGTAGTAGAGAATGAGTAGAGAGTAGAGCAGGGTTCTTCAATCTGTGGGGCGCGCCCCCCTGGGGGGGCGCGACACCATCCCAGGGGGGGCGCGCACTCCACTCCAATCTTCCCTTTGTTTGGAGAACTCTGTTATGGCTGGAGGGGGGAGCGAGGGGAATTCGATGGGGCACTACGTGCCCGTTCCTTTGTCTGGGTAATTCTCCCAGGAGGGGGTTAATTCACGGAGTTGACAGCTTCAGCTGCAGTGCGAGGCAAGGAGTCTCCTCTGCTAAAAACAAAAGCAAACAAACAGACAGGCTTTCAGTTTTAGCAGAGGAGACCCCTTGCCTCCCACTGCAGCTGAAGCTGTCAACTCCGTGAATTGACCCCCTCCTGGGAGAGTTAACTCTTCCCAGAAAGGAGAGAAAGTTTCCAGAGAAGTTTTAAGGCATGGGCAAAGTGGGCTCTGGCCCAGGGCCCCAGCCTTTCAAAGGGGGTGGGAGTGAAGGGGGGGGGGGGAATCCTTTAATTATTTTAGGAAGGGAAGGAGAGGTTACAATCCAGGTTTGGGCCATGAATCAGGACGGTGAACTCTAATCTGCAGTCCTCAACTCATGAATATCTTTGTGTAAGCACCGAAGTGTCAACGTTCAAAAATATTAGTCTGCAAATTCAAATTTAAATCATCAAATGTGTGAAAGATGTCAAATAAAGCCAACCACCAGACGTTTTCTGTAATATTACCATATAAATAAATAGATGTATGGGTGGAATGGTGGATGTATGGGTGGAATGATGAGTGGAATGGTGGATGTATGGGTGAAATGGTGGATGTATGGGTAAAAGGGTGGATGGATGAGTGAAAGGATGGATAGATTAGTGAAAGGGTGGATGGATAATGAGTGAAAGGGTGAATGGATAATGAGAGAAAGGATGGATGGATGCATGAGTGGAAGGATGGATTAGAGCAAATAAATGTATGTATGGTTGGAAGGGTAGATGGATGGGTAAAAGGGTGGATGGATCAGTAAAATGGTGGATGGATCAATGAAAGGGTGGATGATGGATGAGTCAATGGGTGGATGGATGAGAGAAATGATGGATGGATTGATGTATTGATAAGTGAAAGGGTGAATGAATGAATAGATAGATGGATGGATGAGTGAAAGGGTGGATGTAAGGATGGATGAGTGATTGAGGAGGGTAGATGGACAAAGGGATGGATAGAAGAGTGAAAGGGTGGATGAGTGGTCAATGGATGGATTCATGAGTGGATGAGTAAATGGATGAAAGGGTGGATGGGTGGATAGAAGGATGGGTGGCTAAGTGAAAGGGGAATGGAGAGAGAAAGGGAGGATGGATAGATGGATGAGTGAAAACATGGATGAATGATTGGCAGAAGGGAGGGGCAAATGTGTGCATGGATGAGTGAAAAGAAGAACATAAAGATAGATGAGTCAAATAATGCATACATGAGTGAAAAGGAGGGTGGAGAGCAGGAAGAATGGATGGGTGGAGGGATGAGTGAAAGGTTGAATGGGTGGACGGATGAGTGACTGGGTGGATGGATGAGTAAGTGAAAGGATGGCTGGATGGGTGAAAGGGTAAATGGTTGGAGGGATGAGTGAATGGATGGATGGGTGGAAGAATGGATGGATGGGTGGAAGAGTGGATGGATGAGTGGAAGAGTGGATCGATGAGTGAAAGGATAGCTTGGGTGAAAGGGTAAATGGTTGAATGGATGAGTGAATGGATGGATGGGTGGAAGAGTGGATGGATTAGTGAAAGGATGGATTGGGTGAAAGGATGGATGGATGATGGATGGATGAGTGAAAGGGTGGATGGAGGGATGGATGAGTGAAATGATGGATGGAAGGATAGATGATGGATAGGTTTGCAAACTGTTGAAAAAGGTTTGGATATGGATGGGACACAGATGGAAGGACAGAATGAATGGTGAAAGAGTTAATAGATTACAAAATGTACATGATTAATGGGGAGGGTTGTGATGACTTACTTTGCTTTCTTGGTGCCATAAGAGCTGTAGTTCAGAGTGGGAGGTATTTAAATTGTTTGGCTACTCCCTTGCCTATGTGTTACTATTCTGTATTCGATGTGTGCTCATGTGTGGGATCTATACATCATGCATATGACATTTTGCGTGACATCCAACTGCTACTTGAATGCAAACCCCCCTTAAGCAAAGTCAGGTTCCATATATTAAGTTCCACTTAATGAAACACCCATATGTGTTCCCTATAGTGGGTTCATCATAGCAATCCTCCCTTTAGTTCACTTATGCATGGTGCTTTACATCTTACAATGTATTTATTTATTTATTAAGGAGTTTGTGAGATTGGGTTCCCAGCACTGGCGGTATTAAAGACTAAGTACCGTTCAAGACTGGATGTGGAGCACAACCTGAGGATGGCAGTAGCAAAAATCCACCCACAAATTTAGAGAGTCTAAATGTGGCTAAACACCGGAACACCGGTCACATTCATGTTGGTGGTGTTATTATTAATCCTGTGTAAAACAAAGCATCCTAGTAAAAAGAATTTGCGCACATTTTATCTTGGAAAATTATGTTTTGAGCTGTGTAATATGCCTCTGTCATTTCACCACACCCACTCACAAACCTGCAGTTTACTAAACACTCTTACTGTGTTCAACATTATTTGCCAGATATGGCCCGTAATATGCGCGTGGCAGTCGATCATGTAGTGTACCAGATTCCCGAAATTTCTGTCAGGTGGTGGGGGGGGCTCAACATCTAAAAAAATTCAGCTGGGGGGGCTCAACCTAAAAAAGTTTGAAGACCTCTGGAGTAGAGGGTAGTAGAGAGTGAGTAGCAGAGAGTGAGTAGTAGAGTGAGTAGTATAGAGTAATAGAGAATGGGTAGCAGAGAGTGAGTAGTAGAGAGTAGTAGACAGTGAGTAGTAGATTGTAGTAGAGTGAGTAGTGGAGAGTAGAAGAGTGAGTAGTAGATTGTAGTAGAGTAGTAGAGTAGTAGAAAGTGAGTAGCTGCAAGTATGACTTCAGGGGCCAGTGATTTAGGGCCCTGCGTCGTGGAAGCATTAATAACCCTATTTGCAAGGAGCCTTAACAAAGACTGAAGCCCTGACTCCATGTACCTAAGTGAAGGTTTCATTAGCAAAACAATGCACAGCTGATGGGAGCACCTCTCCTGCCGTGGACATCTGAGGTAATGCTGGACACGAGCAGGCTTTGAAGAGGCCAAGAACTGCAGGGGTAACGCAGAGTTCAAGTCCGAGGCTTGAAAACTGGAGTCACCTTTCCACAAGCTAGTATGCGTGGTTTAATATTGGACACAAAATTCAGCCACACAATAACATCAGACATATGTACACTCGAGGGCCACAAGAGAGTTGAAAAGGCTGAAATAATGATAGACTGTAACACCTTCCAACGTTACTTTCTCGAGAAAGTGGCAACTATCTTGTCTGATATCAAGAAGGATACCTCCAGTTGTCCCCTTGCACCACAGGTTTCTCAAGCCCCCCCGAAATCCATCATTTCTAGATTTCCAGGTATGGACTCTACATCCCTCGGGCAGCTTATAAGTAGAACCAAGTCAGGTTCCCTGGCAGACCCATGTCCCCCCGAAGTTTTCTGTCTGGCGCTTCCTGTTGTAGAGGACCATATCATCTCCCTCTTAAACAATTCGTTAGACACTGGCCTTCTACCAGCTAGTTTTAAAGAGGCACGAGTCAAGCCCCTGATAAAAAAGCCAGGGGCGGACCCGGCTATCCTGAAAATCTATAGGCCAATATCCCAGCTGCCTTTTCTGTCCAAGATCTTGGAGCAACATGTGCTAAAGTCCCTGTCTTCGTTCCTGGAGTCACACCATCTACTCCAGGAGCGTCAAGCGGGGTTCCGCGCACATCACAGAACCGAGTTAGTAATGCTCTCGGTGCTGGATGAGCTTAGAGGCATGGCTGACAGTAAGAAACCAAGTGCCCTAAAACTTTTAGACCTATCAGTGGCATTTGTTACTGTCAGCCATGCCCTGCTCCTGGACAGACTAGCCGCTTTTGGGATAAAGGATCTAGCATACCAATGGCTAAAATCCTTTCTGTCCCGGAGGACCCAGAGGATTCAACTAGGGGATTGTATATCTGAGGTGGGTGTCCTTGAGTGCGGAGTCCCGCAGGGCTCTGCATTTTCACCACTTTTATTCAATCTTTATCTACAACCATTGATAGACTCCTTGGCAAGCATGGGCTGAAGAATTTTTAGCCATGCCGATGATACTCAGTTGTTACTGAGTATTGACAACATGGCATTTGCACAGACCCAGGCCCGGAATATACTTAGATATACGGTTAGCTGGATGACGGCAAATTTGCTGAAAATAAATCCCGAAAAAACTGAGGTTTTGGTGATTTCAACTGCCGCCTCACCCTGGAGTGATTAGTTTTGGCCCCAAGAGCTTGGCCCCACCCCAAAACCATGCCCCAATGTAAAAAGACTTGGTATTAAGATCGACCATGAGCTGACAATGGCTAGCCAGATATCTTCTGTTGTTGGGACCTGTACTAACCTAATTAGGCAGCTACGTAAGCTAGTTCCCCTATTCTCCCTAAATATGCTCCGGACCATTGTCTCGGTGACAATAATTTCAAGGATTGACTATGGGAACGCGCTCTATCTAGGTCTGCCAAAAATCCTGATCAACCGCCTGCAGGTAACTTTGAATGATGCAGCGCGACTGATCTTCAGATTACCTAGACAGACCCATGCCTCCCCACTACTGCGCAGACTACATTGGCTCCCCATAAAGCAAAGGGCGGAATTTAAAAGTTTATGCATCGCCTATAAGGCAATCTATGGGCAGGCGCCTGACTATATAAAAGAACGACTTGAGGTCTATAATCCCAAACGAGCGCTGAGGTCTTCCAACTCCCAATTGTTGTCTTGTCCGCGTTTCAAAATGGCAACCAAGGGAGGGAGATCTTTTTCGGTCCAAGTCCCACAGTTGTGGAACAAACTACCGGAGTCCCTTCGTAAAGAAGTAAATCTTCTTCACTTTAGGAAGTCATTGAAAACACTTTTATTTAGGGAAGCTTTTTGTTCCATTTGAGTTGCTGTTATATCTGTACCTTCTGTTTACCCACTCAGCTGTTGTTACTGCTTCTATCATGAGCGCCTAGAGACCTGACGGTGATTTGGCACTATACAAACCTCAGATAACAATAACAATAACATGTTCAGCTTTATAATTTAAATAACCATAAACTAATTTACAGTTCCTGTTATTATTTGTAAACAGATGTGCGCGTAAACTATTGCATTTCGCTAAACAATGCTAGATAAAGACATCTCATCTGTAAATTGTTGCACGCCGGCTTCCTTCAACTCTGGGTCCGTTGCGCGCTCGCGTGCACTGTTTAAAGTGAAAACACGCCAGAGCCAGAGTTGAAGGAAGCCGGCGTGAACAAGATGGCGGCGGACTGCCCACTATCCCACGGCCGAGAAACGATTCCAAAAGGTCCTCTCTGGCAAGACAGTGCATGCGCTGCTTTCGCCAGGGGAGACCTAAAAACTAAATGACAAAATCAAACGGGTGGAAAGGTTCTCAAGACATTATTGCATTACACTGTTATTTTAAGAAGCATGTTATTTATTTTTATATATACTGTCAAAGTCTCAAATGCAATAAAAATATATATTAGTCATATGAAGGGAGCAGGGGACAACACTTGGGATTCTCTGGGCTAGAGGCAGACAAGGTGGCTTCCCTGGTTCAGAAAGAACACTACAATGACCAGAATGCACTAGGATTGAGAGACTGAAGACCAGTGGCAGTCTGTAGCTCGGTTTAACAAAGGAATTTGCATGGAGGCAATGAACTTCTGACCTTCTTGACAGATTAAGCATGACATTAAGTAAAGCGACAAATGACAGGTTGGTTTGTAAAAGGAGATTAAGTTCAAGGCTTCGGATGAACTCAGAGCTTCTTCGAAAGAAGGCTTTCCAAAGTGCAATATGGAGGCTCTGACGAGGTCACCGACAAATCTTTCTACCAGGTACTGTGATTTAAACAATCTGGCCCTTCGAGTTCAATCACTGCCTCTCCTAGGGCTTGAGTATACATGAATTAATATATTGTTTCAATCATTTTAAATATACTCACCCTTTCTCAGTTGCACAAAATAAATATTTGCTTATAGGCAGTGCTTGAAATTGAAATACAAAGTGCGGGTAATCCTTTTCCCAGAGAACCTGCTTGTTCCTGAGATGTGCCTGGTACTCTCCAATTAAAGGCACTAGAGCAATGCTGAGAAGTGCTGCTACTATCCCTTGTAAATTAAAGTAGTGCAGAGACTTAGGGCCTGATTTTCATCGTGGCGGATGGGTTACTCCGTCACAGCGGTGACGGATATCCCGGCTGTCGAAATATAAATCCCATAGGATATAATGAGATTTCTATTTCAGCGGACCGTATATCCTTCACCGTTGTGACAGAGTAACCCATCTGCCAAGATGATAGTACCTGCCCATATTTGGTGGTTTTATCATGCATACTTGGTCAACTACAAAGGAAATTCCATATATCTATTGTAGTTTGATCATATAAAGATGATATATTCGAGATTGATCTACAGATCTTCCACAATGCATCCGCAGTATGTAAACACAGGTCAGATGTGGCCAATACTATGGCTTAGAAGACTTTAAGCATGCTCCATTAAAAAGACCCCAACCACCCATGGGTTGTCACATTGGATGCCCACTTCTCAGAGTCTTGGGGAATGAACTACAATTTGCAACAAAGAGGCATACGTGCGTCTAGAGACACAGAAGACGTGTGGATGTCTTGTCACCAGAAGGACTCCACGAAGGTGATTTGAACCTCTCTATGTCATTGCCGACTGTTTCGTCTGGACTACCAAGGAGCCCACACTGAGGGAGACAAGAAAAGACAGTTACATTGGATCAGCAATGAAAGCCAGATGAAGGGGATTTGGGAAATTGTATCAATCTAGGTCATGCATCAGGATGTTTTTTTTTTCTAAGTCGTTGAGGACCCGTGAAAGTTAGTACCACCTCCTGCTCAAGGTACTTCCATGTGCAAGACCACCGTTCATGTGCCCAGCCCTTCACAGTGCCTGTGTTCACTGCTCCAACTCCTGAACCCGGATTCAGCCTGTGATCTTGTCCCAACACTCAAGCTGAAAATGGTGCCAAAGATGTCAAAGCAAAGATTAAACAGCTGGCCTGTATTATAGTCAGGGCGCTGTCCCTGTTTGTATCATGGCACACCTTTAAACAGGTGCCCCGGGCACAAACAGGGACAGTGCACTCTTTTACACATAATGCACAGCCCTCAGGGCAGCCACACACTCGTGCTGTCCTACAGGCAATGGTTTAGTGAAATACGGAGCAGCTGTTTAAATCAGCCAGTTTGTCTTTCTCTGTGTAGGTGGCAACCCCACTGCACTTCAAAGAGGGGGAGACATCTGACTGCACCTGCCTGCAGGGGTTGTCGGGGGTATAGGGGACCCCCTTTAATCCCTCCAGAGTGCTAGCTTTAGGGGGCGCACTGAGTGTGCGTCGCTTCTTTGTGGCGCACAATCAGCGTGCCTCCTGACAACGTCAATGCCTCTGACCCTGTGACCATAATACGGTGCGAGGTCAGAGGCAAAGTGATCCCGTCATGTGCATGGGTGCCAGCGCTATCAGCATTTCAGAATGGGCCTCACAAGTGTCTGTGGCCTCTTCTGCAATACCACAGTACCCCGGAGGGGCAGACAATGGCCACACATGCCTGATGTGGCCCCTTGGGCAGTGTGCGTAATACAGTGCCTGACATCTCAAGAAAATAACGACACTTAGAAAGAAACAAGAACACATTTCAACACTCTAATGTTTTAACTGAACATTTTCATCAATGAGGAAACTCTTTGTCACGTATGGGTAAAAGTAGCCTTTAGGTGCTCATCCCAGGTCATTGTCCCATTGTATCCAACTCAGGATTTGCATTGGTCCTTAGCATCTGAGGTTTCTGATTGATGGTACCGCACTGTGTGCACATCCACCAACAGAAGATGTCTGTGTCCAGTTCATAAGCCATCTTACAGTCATGCACATGAAGTAAAATCAATGTGGTTGCCATTGTTGTGTTAGTCAGAGTGCCTATCCCATTAGGGGTAAAGCTAGGAGCAAGAGCTGATTTGGCATTTTTTTATTTCAGTTTTTGCTGCTGTAGCTGTATTTCTATTCTAGTTAGATTATGTATAGATGCACTAATCTATTGTTGACCTCGGGCTCAGAAGTTTGAATGTCAGAGTGTTCAGTCTGCTTTGAATCCTTCCAAGGTTGATAAATACCATTGAGTTGGTAACAATAAAACTTTATCTGTCAAGAGACACTCTTGGGTGTGAAATTGCGATCTGCAAATATATCTGTTATGTTTTTGAGCACCACGTGCAGCCTAAAGTAACATTTCTGATGGATACTTCTACCTGCAGATTTATCACCCTCTGAATAAGACTGCATCCAGCAATGTTTTCAATAGCTCTTCCACACCAGGAGGGGGCTTTGACATTATGTTGGTACCTGGAAACGATGCAACAGTTGCATTACTGGAGCCATAAAGTGCCAGCCCCAGAGTCCTAATGTCAGTTCTCTTTTTTCCACCCCCCAACATGGATCCAGAGCTCGCACTGACCAAATTTTCTCCTTAGAGATTTCATATTCGACTTCAATTTTTGTAGGTGTGGTCTCAGAATGTTACTTCTCAAACGACAAGGTTTCAAATCCTGTACGGACTGTGGTGGACAAACGTCCACCATAAGATATGTTCCTGGTCACCGACCACCATAAGGTATGTCTCTGGGGCTGCAGCATGAAACAAAGTTTGTCATGCTTAAGCATGCACCCCAAGGGCATTAACGAGTGCAAAGCTAAGAATTTTAAAGGCAGAGAAAGTGATAACTGTTGAGCCAGAAGAAAAACTAGACCTGGATTAAAATCATCAGAGTCCCCATTGTCAAGTCATTGAAGGAAACACAGCTAAAGCCCAAAAAGAAGATAAAACATGCTGATGTCTCGAAGCAACACTCTTCCAGAGGTAAGTCTCATAGGTAATCGCCACAAGCTACTGCGTGTTTGCCCTCGGAACCAGAATTGGTGTTGACACCATGTAAAGATTCAGCAGCGCTATTGGATCTAACGCCAACTCCAATCCCATCAATGCTTTAGGACCTGCCTCAGAGATGCAGACTCCACGTTCTTCCTAAACACGAAGTTCAATGCCTTCTAAACGGCCATGGTTCTCCCTGGATGGCCTTCGGGCCCCAAAGGACCTCTAGTGTTGCCTAACTGTCTTCCGCTAGCGGACTTCCCTCAGTGCCATTCAACCCTTCTTACCTCATGTCCAAGAGGCCATCAATGCCGGCCTAGATTCCCGCACCTCCGACTTCTATGTTGACTCCAGGTCCAGTTCCTATCCCTTCAATGATCACCCAGGTTCCATCTGCAAAAAGAACAATTGATGGACAGAATGCAAAACAATGTCATACATTCACCTCAGTACAGAGATCTGGGCCTAAATCCATAGTTTTTTTGCTCACCATGCCATTCCAGTTTGGACCCGGCCATATGCAAATCAGTCTTGACCCTGCGCCCAATGGCAACAGTCCAGCCCGAACTGCCAGTCCAGGTCCTCCCTGGACTGGAACCAAGCATCCTAGGACATGTTTCGGGCTTTCAGCCCTCATCAGCCAGGATAGCTTGACTCCACTGGCATGGAGAGCACAGGACCCACGTCTGGGCATACCCGTCCCACTCGGGGTGACAAATGCAATAAGAACAACTGATGGACAGAATGCAGAACAATGTCATACATTCACCCCAGTACAGGGATCTGGGCCTAAATCCATCGTTTGTTTGCTCACCATGCCATTTGAGTTTGGACCCAACCATATGCAAATCAGTCTTGACCCTGCGCCCAATGGGAAAATTCTAGCCGGAACTGCCAGGCCGGTGTCTTCCCTAGACTGGAAACAAGCATCCTAGGACTGGTTTCGGGCTTTCAGCCCTCATCAGCCAGGATAGCTTGACTCCAGTGGCATGGAGAGCACGGAAAATGCAAAAAGAACAATTGATGGACAGAATGCAGAAGATTGTCATACATTTACCCCAGTAGAGCGATCTGGGCCTAAATCCATTGTTTTTTTGCACACCATGCCATTCCAGTTTGGACCCAGCCATATGCAAATCAGTCTTGACCCTGAGCCCAATGGGAACAGTCCAGCCCAAACTGCCAAGCCAGGTCCTCCCTGGACTGGAACAAAGCATCCAGGACCGGTTTCACTCTGCCACTGGATTCAAGCTAGACTGGCTGATGAAAAGTGTTACCCAGAAACCGGGCACAGGATGCTTGTTTCTGGTTCAGGGAAGACCTGGCTTGGCAGTTCGGACTGGACTGTTCCCATGAGGCACAGGGTCAAGACTGATCTTCATATAGCTGGGTCTGAACTGAGGTGGTGAAGTGAGCTAAAGAATGATGATGGATTCAACCCAGATCTGTGACTGGGGGTGAGTGTCTGAAAAGTTTCAGCGCTCCGTTCATCATCTCCTTGTGTTTGCTTTGTTCACCCGTGTACCACCGATGCCATTCAAATTTGCTGCCATTTCCTGGAAAGATAATGGAGATCCAGACGGAATGGCAATGCAAGAACTGTAAAGAAAATGGAGATCCAGCTGGAACGCCAATGCAAAAAACACATACAAAGCAGCGCTCAAAAGATACCACATCCAAATCAAAGAAACCAGCCCTAACACTGAGATTAGAAACCAGCTCCAACAACTGTAAAGAACTCTTCACTATCATCAAAGAATTCTCCAACCCCACAGCCACCACCAACACCATCATTCCAACACAGGAACTCTGCAAAAACCTCTCTGACTTTTTTCTCTACAAAATCTTGACGATATACAATAACTTCGACCCCAGCACACCACCGAAGATATCAGCCAACTACCTACCACCACTAAAGAGCACCATCACCTAATGGACTGGAAACATCTCACCATAGAGCACACTGCCGAAATCAGTCCACACAGGGGCACCCACTAACCCCTGCCCCCACCATATGTACAACCTAGATTCCCTTGATCAGCTCTAAGCTCACCACCATCATCAATATCTCCAAAGCTTGACCTTCCCCGACAACTGGAAACATGCAAAGGTCAAAGCTCAAAGCTCTGCTGAAAAAACATTTGGCAGACCCTGTAAAACTCAGCAACTACTAACCCATCTCACTTTTACCTTTCCCAGTCAACCATCTGAAGCATCACCATCTCCTGGACAGCAATGTCAGGATTCCGCAATAATCACAGCACAAAATCACCCTCATCACAGCAGCAGAAGACATCCAGACCATCATAGACAAGGGAGTGACCGTGGCACTCATCCTACTCGATCTCTCTGCAGCATTTGACACGGTGTCCCACGGCTCCCTCGTCTCAATCGTGCACCACTCAGGAATACAAGGATCTCCCGTGAAATGGATAGCTTCATTCATCTCTGACAAAACTCAATTAATCAGACTCCAACCATACACCTCTGAACCCAAGAACCTCATCTGCAGAGTCCAACAAGGATCATCACTTTGCCCTACCCTCTTCAACATATACATAGCACTGCTCGCTCATGTCATAATATCCCACACACTCAACATTGTCTCATAAGCAGATGACACACACCTCATCGTCTCCCTTACGGAGATCGCCAACACCGCCAGGACCAACATAACCACCTGTATGTCCCGTGTGACATACTGGATGAAACAGAATTGCCTAATGCTCAAAATGGAAGCCATGATCTTCGGGAACAATAGCTTTCTGTGGGACTCCTCCTAATGGCCAGCTGAACTGGGACCCACAGCCAGCCCTACACACCACGTACAAATCCTCGGACTTAAAATGGACACCAAACTTACGATGACCTAACAGATGAATTCGGTAAGCTCTTCCTGTTTCCATATCTTACATACGATCTGCAAGATCTTCAAATGGCTTCTCCCAAAACACCAGACGCACCGTCACCCAAGTCCTCATCACCAGCACACTGGACTACGGCAACACACTGTATGCTGGTATCCTGATCTACCTCATACAGAGACTCCAGGCCACCCAGAATACGGCCACCAGACTCATCCTCAGCAGCACCCACATCATGTCTCACCTCAAAGATGTACACTGGCCCCCCCATACTGAAACACTGCCAATTCAAGCTGCTAATTCACAATTACAAAGCTCTCCATTATGCTAAATAATAAATAATAATAAGCCATTTGTTGAGCGCCTGGTTACACAGAGAACAGTGTGTCCCCACGCTAATTGCTGCTAGGATTTCAGGAGGCAGATGTTAGTAGAGCCATTGGAGGGAAAAGTTACATAGTGGGGAACAGGAATGTCTTTAGTTTACCCCTGAATCTAGATTCCGAAGGTTCCATTCGAAGATGGAGCGGGAGTTCGTTCCACTGTTTGGAGGCTAAATACCTGAAAGAGCAGCCACCCATCCTGGCCCTCTTGACTCGGGGAAGTTTGAGCAACATCGTGCCGGAAGATCTTAAATTCCGGATGGGCGATGTATACTAAAGAGGTTCTTTAGATAATCTGGGCCTTTACCTTGTGCGATACGATGTGCAAAACAGAGGACTTTAAATTTAATCCGTTCCCTGACTGGGAGCCAATGAAGCTTGGCCAGCGAGGTCTTCCCAGAGGCTCTACGAGGAAGCCCAAGGACAAGGCGTGCAGCAGCGTTCTGAACACACTGAAGTTGGTGGAGGCCTTTCACAGTCAAGCCTACTAGCAGGGCATTCCCATAGTCAAGGTGGGGGGTCACCAAGGCATGGACAATGGTCCTTCTGGCACCAATAGGGAGGAGATCTAAAACCTTCCAAAGGACCCTCAGTACGCTGAGACACCTACGAGTCACCTTGTTGACGTGTGACTTAAAAGAAAGATCCGAGTCAAGCAATACGCCAAGATTTCTTACCGAATCCACAGGAGTAGGAGGGCAGCCCAATTCAGTGGGCCACCACTCATGAGACCAGGCAGATACTGCTTTCCCAACCACTAGCAGCTCTGTTTTTTCGCCATTTAGGCACAGGCAGTTGTTGTTCATCCATGATTCCACTGATGACAGACAGTTGGAGAAATTAGTGGCATCATCACTGTGGTCGGGCGTAAGCTTGAATATCAGTTGGGTGTCATCAGCGTAACTGACAATGGCCACCCCAAACGCTTCCACTACGTGAGCCAGGGGTTCCATATAGATGTTGAACAAAGTAGGGCTCAAACTAGAGCCCTGAGGAACCCCATGGCTCACCTTCCTAATGGAAGACTTGAAGGGTGGGCAGTGACTCTGGAAGCTCCTATCGGCCAGAAAGGAACGTATCCATGCCAGTGCTGATCCTTCCACCCCCATCTCAGAAAGTCGGGACAGCAGCGTTGTGTGCAGCACGGTGTCAAACGCTGCACTTAGGTCTAATAACACCAACGCTGCTGTCTCACCTTCATCTAATAACTTTCTGAGGCACTCGGTGGAATAGAGAACGGCTGATTCCGTGGAGTAGCCAGATCTAAATCCTGACTGTGAGGAATGGAGGAGGACTTCCTCCTCAAGATATGCCATGAGCTGCTTATTCACAACCTTTTCTACAACTTTAGAGCAGAAAGGGAGAAGGGAGATGGGGCGGAGATTTTGGAGTTGAGAGATATGGATGTTGGGTTTCTTTTTAAGAGGGATAACCTGAGCAGTTTTCCACGCCTCCGGTACATAGCATTCCTGAAAGGACAATGTCACCATGTGGCTAATATGGTCAATTAGCATACTTTCCAAAACTTCTTTGCAACGTGCCGGTGGGCATACGTCGCTGGGAGAGCCGGATTGTATGCCATTGACGATGCATAGTAAATCATGTCTTTCAGGTGTTTTGAAGCATGTTAGATGGGGTTTCCTGATGCAACTAGAACTGTTTCTCGTGCCCCTTTGGTGGCCTGAAAGATCGACACTAGATTTAAAGGTGGCATGGATTTTGTCGACTTTTTCTAAAAAGAAATCCGCAACTGAATCACATATCTCATTAGAATATGTGTCTTGAGCTTCCAGTCTAGATGGAACCGTAAGCTCCTTATAAATAGCAAAGAGTTCTTTAGTGGGATTGTCTGCCAGCTCAATCCTGTTTTTGAGATAAGTACTTTTCTCAGATCTTACAAGTTTTTGATATTTTTTTAACTCCATTCTATAAAGAGCTTTATGTTCTGGAGCATAGTTTTTTCTCCAACTCCGTTCCATGGTTTTGCATTTGGTTTTAGCCATTTTAAGTTTTTCTGAGAACCATGGTGCAGTTTTGGACTGCCTTGCCGGGGGTTTGGTAGTCCAGGGTGCTACTTTATCCAAAGCGTTGGCCATCCAGCTTCCATAATTACTCCATACCTCATGTAAGGTGTCAGCTGAGGGTAAGGAATGTTCTGATAGGGTGTTTCCAAACATTTCTGGGGTAAATTTCTTCCATTCCCTACGTTTCTGAGGAAGGGATATCCTAGGTCTAGTTTCTAAGGGCACGTTCTTAATTTCGAACGGGACGATGCTGTGGTCCGACCAGACCGTTTGAATTGGGGATAAGACTTTAATACCCTCCCAATTAGCGAAAATAGGGTCCAAAAGGTGGCCAAGTTGGTGTGTGGGGGCTGTAGATAACAAATTAACCCCCAAGGGTTTCAGTGCTGTAACCACAGCTTGTGCCTCTCTACACTCTTTATCATTGAAGTGGATGTTTAGATCGCCCAGGATAAGGAACTTTTTATATCTGAGCACTAATTGAGTTGTCAGTTCCAGAAGTTGGTCCCCAAAGTGTGCTGCACTACCTGGCGGGCGGTATACCAGCAATCCATTGATGACATTCTTAGGTCCCACTCTTATAGTAAAAAGACCACTCTCACTATTAAGTAGTGAGGTCTTAACTAGGGTGCATACCAAATCTGATTTATAGATAATGGCCAACCCCCCTCCTCGTTGTTTTTCTCTATCCAGCCTAAGTAGACTGTGTCCAGGGGGAATAGCTTTGAGAGCATCAGGAGATGAAGCGTCATCCATCCATGTCTCTGTGAGAAACATTGCATCCGGACTACTGTCTCTTAGCAGCTCATAAATCTCGGTTTTGTGCTTAGCCATGGATCTGCAATTTAGTAATATCATATTTAATTTAGCTTCTTCTATCTCGTCCCTTCTCAGAGACGGAAGGGTCTGGTTACACGCCTCGCAGTAAGGGGGCAGTAAATCAGCCCATAAAGTATGGTGGCAACTATTATCCAGACTCTGGCGTAAGGAAAGCAAATCCTGCTTAGAATGGTAATGCGATGTATTCCTGTGTGTACCTGTAGGGTCGATAGGCACAGAGGAACCAGAGAGACCCGCCCCGCGCCCCGGTCGATCGCGGACGGGCGCAGACGGGCAGGACTCTGGCTTGACTCCGGCGCGAGTCCGGCGCGCCCGCTGTACGTGTCCGCTGCGCGGAGTCATAGCCGTTTATTTTTATACCGGCGACTCGAGCGCCAGAAGAGGAGATCCCTATCGAAGATGGCCGCCACTGAGATCTCAGCCCGAGCCCCAAGGGATGACGACCTTGCAGTCAGCCGGTCGTTGAGGGGAAAGGCAAGCAAGTAAATCTGCCTCCACTAACCTGATTACGCTGGAAATGTAATTTAAAATAGGCTAGTTCCTTCACCCTGAAATCGGTGACTAAATCAGCAGCGCTACGGTGAAATCTTCGAGCGCCAAGCGCTAATGCCAGGGGGCAATTGCTAGGGGGGAAAGGACACAAGGGAAAAGCACACAATAATGTTTAAGAACACTTAAAATAAGTAACCGCCCGGCTCACGCCTCAGGGGTCAAAACAGACAGACTTACCTCAACCACTGCCTACACTTCTACCACCCAGCAAGACAATTGCGTTCAGCTACATTATCCCTCGCTCAGATCCCATGCATCTGCAGAAGCAGGTAAGAGGCAATTCTATCTCTTTCCCTGATCAACTTCCGCAAAAAACTGAAAACCTGGCTCTTCATCCACATTCCTTTTTTCCCCATAGTACCCTGCTGATCTCCCGATCGGCCTAAGCATCTGCTCTAGTGCCTGGATACCCTCATGAATTATATGTGACCTCTGCAAATCTACATAATATAACGTAACATCAAACTCTTTACTGAAAGCTGGAGCTCCGGTGCACAAGTCACACAATCATGTGTGGCTGACTTCCATTCATCCTTAGTGCAATCATCCACCATAACAAAGTCTAAAAGCAAGTTTAACAGTTTGTGTACAATGTATCAATAATTAACATTCATGCAGCATGTAAATGTAAGTTGAGAACTACTTCTAATCTTTATTTCTATCTCTCTCATCGGGTGATCAAGGCTATGACATCCAAGCATGACAGAATCCCACAATGAGCCACAAAACAATTTGACACTGCATTGCTGAAAACCAGAAATGTTGATGAAAGGACACTGGGGTACTTAAATCCAGACTTCGTGGCTTGGATCGGCCTTGTGGAAGATGCCTCTACACACCACCCTTGGTGCTCATAATAATTGTTGTGTGGGTCATTTGTATTAGGACACATGTTGCATGGGGCTCTCCATGTCCACTAGCAATTGAGGAGGATCAAGATGTGGACGATGAGGACATCGTACACTCAGTGGAAGGGTGCATAATGAGAAATTATCTGTTTGAACATTTTTTTTTTACATAATAACATATTTATTTTGGTAATATTTATTCTAAATCTAAACAGGTGTTGTAAATAAACCGAAATGAGAAGAAAGGTCAACCAGGCACTCGTCAGCAGTAGATTGGAGTACGGAAACGCCCTCTACGCAGGAGCCTCTGCCAAACTCCTGAAACAGCTGCAACGCATCCAGAACGCCTCTGCACGCCTGATTCTCGACATCCCTTGATGCAGCCACATCACACCCCACCTACCTGAGAGACCTCCACTGGCTCCCCGTCAACAAGAGGATACCCTTCAAGCTCCTCACCCACACACACAAGGCACTCCACAACACCGGACCAGCGTACCTCAACAGACGACTCAGCTTCCACCCCCCCACCCGCTAGCTCCGCTCCGCCAACCGCGCCCTCGCTACAGTCCCCCGCATTCGAAGAGCGACCTCCGGTGGCAGATCGTTCTCCCACCTCACTGCCAAGACCTGGAACACCCTCCCCACACAACTACAGCAGACCCAAGACCTGCTGTCCTTCAGAAAACTCCTCAAGACCTGGCTTTTCAAGCAGTATCAGCATTCCCCACCCCCACCTTGAGACCCTCACAACTAAATAGTGCGCTTTACATATGGACTGATTGATTGATAAACATGTATTTTTGCGTAATAAAAGAATCTGAATATGGTTGTTATTATTTGATAAAGAAAACATTGAAATGTGCAAATGTTGTAGAACAAGCATTTGAGTTATCCATTTACATTTACATTTACATCCATACATCAATAAAACCCCCAATCTATACAGCAAAGGTTGTACTTTCAGTATAGTTACAAATCTGCAGCTTGAGTCAAACTTATATGTGTAATGTGTAGATGTGTGATGGTTTAGTTTAGTCTTCTAAGAAGACTCAATATTTCTATATACAATATTGAACACACTTTCTAATGCCATACAAGTAGTACTGCAGATGTTGTTTGCAATGTTAAAGATCTAAATTGGCAGCTTGTGTGACTGACGCAGACTTAATCATCAATGTGTAGAACACAAATAAACTAGAAGGGGTGGTGGTGTTTATGTTGAGTACAAATTACAGTTCTTAACACACCTCCTATTGTTAACATAAAGTGATAGGTATATTGATTGTATTTGTGTATTATCAAATAAAGAAAATGAGTAAACTATGTAGTTGCAGGAATTGTCTCATTGGTGTATGTAATTATTTAATTATTATCATTGTTGTATAGTGGTGTCATTCAAAAACGTCATAAATGTCTTGCGTTGTGAAGGCCTACCATTGTTGGATCCTGGGGGTACCCATGCATCGATGTGCCCTCATTCATAGAGTGAATTCAAAATAACAGTGACATAAAGAATTCGTCTGGGAGTCTTATACACAGAACCTAAGGAGTGCCCTAATCGCAGGGATGTATTCATAATTTATGTATGCACGCACCTAGCAGCAAATTCTTAACGTGACGGACGGACACGTTACCTGTAGGAGCACCCAACCGCACTCAACAAATATAAGTTGCGAGAAAGTTTTCAACTAAATTGCTGTGCACCTTGCCTATTATTTTGAATTCACAACTACGTTATACCACCCTGAAGGCAGGTAGCACGCCAACAAAATGAATTACGATGAAATTTCTAGAAGCACTGAAGCAAGAGCTAGTACCCTGGCATTTGGCAATGAAGAAAGTGAACGTATTTACGCACTCATCAATGAGGATATAGGCCAAGAAACTCCTGGCTGCACAAAAGAACAATGCATCAGGCAACCTTTATATCTGTCAAAGCGTCAAATTAATCAGAAATTACATGCCAACACCCTCATCAAGTACCATAGGGCGTTAAGAATTCCCCGTGGACTACGGATAGCATTAAAACCCTCCCTGTGCAAGAATTCTAAGATCTTCCAAGAAAAGTGGAACGCTATCTTGAACAAATGTAGTCTAGATCTTATTCTACTCATAATAGAAGACCTGTCCAACATTCTTGTGGAGTTAAACGAAATCAAAGACATCGAAAGAGAACTAGAGGACTCGGTTTCATCTGAGGATTGGTCTAAAATCCTAGAAGATCTCACGGTACAACTAGACAAACACACCAGAGAAATAAACGAAAGGAAAATCAGAAAGTTCAGGAGGGACACCCTGGACTACAAGATGGGAGAGGTTTACACATGGGCTGAAGTGTATGCCCAAAGACGCAGGAATAAACCTTACAGTCAGCAAACTGACACCTCTTCCTCTGGAAGTGAAACATCTAACTGACCAACTGCAAAGAAAACCACCTCATCTAATGTAGGGCAGCAACCATCTAAAGATAACACTGAAAGAACGACACATAGAGATAGCAGTCCAACCACTTCAGAGCCTTTTTTAGAGGAAGGCCAGAACGACAGAGGAGACCCCGTAGGAGTAAAAGAAAAAGAAAAGGGCCATCCATCACAAGAAGTACGATCATGAAAAAGGACAACAAAAAGAAGAACACTTAGTGATCAACATTTCAGATACCACTTTAACAGCACATGAAATGAAACTGTTACAAAAAGGAACATCATTCATTCCAACCACCAAAACCAATCAATTGGAACTGGAAGTGAGCACCTTTAAATTCACACGAAAATTGCGATTACGTCATTTTTTTGACAACATTCTACCACCAACTACAGACAAAAAAACTGACTTACTGTTGGGCCTACGCCCCTCCAGCACATACCAAGCACCTTGCAGCCACAAATGCATTGATCTATTTGAAACTCTGGTCAAACAAGACTTAACAAAAATTAACTACAACAAAAAAAATCCAAGAACATCACTCAGAAAGATCAGGACACACTCAAAAGAATAGCAAACAATAGGGACATCAAGTGTTTGAAAGCTGACAAAGATGAGCATTGGTGGTTGTTAATACCACAATGTATGTACAGAAAATGTATGAACACATCTCAGACACAGAAACTTATATGAAACTGGACGCAAATCCTACGATCCAATTTAAAAATACTTTGAACGAGATACTCAAAAAAGCTTTGGAACTAGGAACGATTGACGAAAAGACAAGGAAATTTCTATTGTTAGATTATCCTAAGAGTCCATCAATTCATATGATTCCTAAAATTCACAAAAACATCAATGACCCTCCATTCAGACCGATAGTGTCCACCAGGGGATCACTTCATGAATCTGTGGGAAAGTTTCTCGACAAATACCTCCAGCCGTCAGTTAAACTCATGAAAAGTTATGTGAGGGACACCACTGAGTTCCTCAACAAGCTCGCAAAAGTGTCACACGAAGAAGGTGAAAACCTAATCTTATGCACAGCAGACGTCAAGTCCTTATACACATCGATTCCCCATAAAGGGGGCATTGAAGCTATTGAAAAAACCATCTTGAACAGCGAAATAGAAACTTCAATGCAACAATTCTTGATAGAGCTTATGATGTTTACTCTATATCACAGTTACTTTCAGTATGAAAAAGAATGGTATATGCAGCTGTCCGGAATGTCCATGGGCAATTGTGCAGCCCCAACATACGCTAACATCTACATGAAAGACTTTGAGGAGACTTACATTTATGAGAACCCCAATTGGTCCAACAACCTCAAATTATTCGTCAGATATATTGACGATTTATTTTTCATATGGAAGGACACCAGAGAACACCTTGAACTTTTGCTTGCAGATCTCAACACTAAGGATGACAGAATCCAATTGACTTGGGAGATTAATGAAAAATCAATCACATTTTTAGACGTACATATTTCCAAAACCACTAAAGGTTTTGAAACAGACTTGTTCCGCAAAAAAACAGATCGCAATAACACACTGCACTATTCCAGTTTCCACCAGGGGTCCCTAAAACGACATCTACCTCATTCCCAAATGTTACGGGCCAAACGCATCACGTCAAACCCTGAACTCAGCAATAAAAGAATTAATGAAATGGGCAACAGATTCCTTGAAAGAGGCTATCCCAAGGAAGTAATCAAACAAGCTGAAGATCGTGTAGCCAAGATATCAAGAGAAATGGCACTTACAAAATCATCAAATCCCAAAGACACCAGGTTGGTTCTAGTTTCCAAGTTCTCTACATTGAGTGCAACATACAAAAAAATCATCTTAAGACATTGGCCTATTTTGACATTGGAACCTGATTTTAAAGATCTGTTTAAATCTCCGCCCATCTTCGCATACACTCGCAATCAAAACATCAAAGAAATATTGTCTAAAGAACCACAGAAACGGGAAGTATCTAAAGGAACACGTCCATGTATGAATTGCAACAGTTGCAATAACATCCTCAGAGGCAACACAATCACCCACCCCATGAAGGGTTTCAATATCAAACTTAATGTTGACGCCACATGCGACTCGTCTAACTTGGTATATCTACTCAAGTGTCCATGTGGAATGATCTACATCGGCAAAACTGAAAGAAAAATAAAGGTTTGTCTCAACGAACATAAATCCAATATTCGAACCAAAAATGTAAAGTCGAACATTGCTGTACATTTCAATGAACAATCCCATAATGTGGCACAACTAAAATACATGGTACTGGAAATCATAGACAAAAAAGAGGGTAAGGACAATAACAAATGCCTGCTGCAACGAGAATTGGCATGGATCTATCGTCTTGAAGCCATGCAGCCATTTGGGCTTAATGACAGGATCGAATTTAGCTGTTTTATTTAAAACACCATTTGGTGACTTTTGATGCTATATATCTTTTGTGAAGCCATTCAACATGTACTGCCGTTTTAATGTTCGCACACCATCCCATATTACACCCACTATAACCCTGATTGCAACATGGCCGCCACGGTATTCGGCTGTTTCAAGTCCGTTTTTTAGTTCGTTTAATCACGTGACCCGGTAATGGCCAATCCACCCCGTTCACGTTTGTTATTTTATTGTTCACCCGGGACTTCCGCTGCCAAACACATCGCCGTAACGAAGAATAGAAGCCGTCATCTATCAAGTAAGTCGGTGTCACACTGCCATGTTAATATCGCAGTCTCCCTTAAGTGAGACCTATATGCGACACGAACGTCTCGTTTATTCACGATGTTTCACCTCCTTTGTTTCAGCCCCAGTCCGCATTGAACTTTCTGAAGTCCTCTAAGTAAGTTCACGCACTTGCATGGTGTTTCATTCACGAGTCACTGCTCGTTCACTTTTCGAACATTCGGGTTTTTTCACACTCGCGTACGCATGAACTCACCTGGCCTTGCGCGCTTATGTCTGTTAAAATAGTGATGTTGTACATGTTAGTGATTGGTTATATCTCATCTTTTGATTTCGTAGAGCTCCTGGAAAAAAGGCTGTGTAGCCCGAAATGCATTGGAGCATGCATAAAACACAGATGGATTTCATTGCTTGAATATATTGCGTTATGAACTTTGAACCCTCGTTGATATGACCCATAATATCCAATGAACATTATTGAAAAATAAAAGACAGTGACATAAAGAATTTGTCTGGGAGTCTTATACACAGAACCTAAGGAGTGCCCTAATCGCAGGGATGTATTCATAATTTATGTATGCACGCACCTAGCAGCTCATTCATAGAGTGACATTCCATAACTTTTAACTGATGTGAGAATCAAAAAGCATAACTGCTGTGGGGGAGGGGTCTGCAAATATGTTTAACAAGACTAACAACAAACACAAGTTCAACACTCAATATATAACATTATTTTAGGTCATGGCGTCTAGACTTAAACAATTAAATTGCTACAGGATCTATTTGTAATCAACCTGTACAAAATGCATAGGCAGATAAACATATTCCACAACATATATGACTATTTGTATGTGTCACATGCTATTTGGATTTGCTCACAAAGTAGAGATCACTGTGAGGTCCCGTGAATTCTGAACCCGTTCCATAAAGGTCATGGTTTCGTTATGAATTTGATATTAGTGAACCGTAACTAGCGGCAAGTATGAGTGTTTTCGTCATGTTAGACTGATGGATTCACTACGTATTTAGGGATTTCGTTCTGAACCCTTGGGTTCCATTTTGTGTATGGCAGCCATTTTGTGGTTGCCCTCACATAGGCCGATGACTGTGGCTGAACAAGTCTTTTAAGTACATGTATACCTTAACTTCAGTTCGTGCTGACTCCTGTTTGACCTGAGTGAACTGACCCTGTTGCCTGAAGCTGACCTTGCTAAACCCTCCTGAGAACTCATACCGTGAGGATTTCTAGGACTTCTGTTACTGGCTGCAGCCAATACATTTGATCTTTGACGCCACCAAGAAGAGTCCTGTGTCTCTGTATTCTAAGACAGGTGGAACCCGAAGACTTTGGGCGTGCCCCTGGCGCCGCTGGGTATTAAATAACCCGGTTCTTCAACTGTTGACGTAGACTATGCTAAACCAGATAATTAAACATTGCTCTGACACATAGAATGTGGTTGAACATGGAATACACAGCGTACCATCATTATCTTGATTAGGGGATTATACACACACCTATGAGTATGACACTAATGTTAAGTACCTCAAATCATTAAATGCCTGAAAGTTGACTGTTAACTTTTTTCAACATACAGTTCATTGTGCACAGGAGCACATAAACACACTCATGGGAAAGTATGTGAATTACAAGCACTTATAATGGAGCTAGGTATCCCAACTCATTCCACATGAAAGACAGTTTAGTGAGCAACAATGTATACACTGTGAACATACACAATAGTGAAATATCTCTATGTGCCAGGTGTACCCATATGTTACACAATGCTGTGTAGCTACACAGCGTCCTGCAATGTGTTGGCTTATTGCCTAGAAGATGTTGTCATTTACATCTGGCTTAAAAGAGATGCACTACAATTCCGTAATGAATATGTATGAAACAATGGAAGCAATCCAGTATTATAACTTACGCTACATGATGTCAGTGCATTACATGCACAACATGCACAACATAAACACTTGTTGACGTTCAATGCAAATTAGTTGCGAGAAAGTTTATCGGGTCAGGTCCATTCAAAGGTATTCAATGCAGAGTAGTTTGGAGAAGGGTTGTCGAGCCAGGCCCTGCAAGGTACCAGCCAGTGCGGGGTAAAATCCAACGCGTGAGACCCAGGAGAAAATCCTCCAGGGACAGACAACGGCACTGCAATCCAGTGTGGAATATCGATCCCCTTCTCATAGTTGAGGCAATCTCCTATTATCTCTCTTGTGAGGGATGCTGCTGGATTTTTCCATATAGCTACCCAGAATAGAGCAGGGCAAGCCTTTATTAAATCCTCAATGTAGTGTAGTTTCAATTTACTATGGCAAAAGTAGTGAGAGGTGGAGATGGGTACACACAATAGTTTCCAACAAAATATGTTTTCCTCACACTGGATACTATGACTTTTTTCGATGCCCCAAGTGATGATTCATTCTGGCGGTGGTGCCGTGGGTTGTTGCATTGCACATGGCACCGTCAGTGTGTCCACCATAACAAGTGCTTGGATTATTGGCTAATTGACCTGGCAACTAGTGGCAAACCTTTGTTCTTGTGTTATGGTGCGCCTGCTGCCTCAGGCAGTGTTAGTGCAGTGTTAGTGGGGCTAGTGGTGCCTCTGAGAACATGCAGCACCCCTAGCCTCATTGTGACAGCGCTGTGCAGAGGTAAGACCTCTGTGTGAAGTTTTGTTGCAGGCAGGGGCGGCTCCTCGATTATGGCAGAGGAGCGTCCCCCCACTGCTGGAACCTGCAGATGCATGTAAAATAAAATGATAATAAAGCATTTATTAACACTATTATTTTACACCGGAGCCGCAGCCGATTCCTGAGGGACAGCCATCCTCTGAGGAACAGCAGCAGGAATTGTGGCAGGCACAGGACACTGCAAGTACGCATGTCAATATGGACGGCCATCTTAGGACGGCCAAACAATCATGCGCATAGGGTATCTCCAGGCTCTTGCTTGGAAATATCAGCATGGCTCAGGAGAACAGGCTCCCAGTTCCTGCAGGAGCGTAAAACCAGCCTGCTCCGCCCAATCCCAGCCCTTCCCTCATGCTGAGTAATGCCAGCAGGAGAGCAGCGTCTGGATTGCCGCAGGGGAATCTCTGTGCATCGTCGGGGGCTGAGAGGCGGTGGGCGGCAGGCAAGTTTATTAATTATTTTCTTCCTCGGCGCAGCCACCACTTTTCCCTGCTAGCAGCCGCCACTGGTTGCAGGAGAGGGGATGGCAATTGGATATTATCATCGTTCTCTGAAAGAATTTCGGGTGACTCAAAAAGTCCAACATTAATGAATGTATTTTATTTACAGTTGGGCCGCACACATTCCTTTAGGCTTTAGGTACTGATACACACTTAATATATAAAAGCCATGTTTGCTGTAGACCCCAGTAAAGTTGTGCTTTGTGTAGCCAGATTGCCAAATTTTATTTAGAAAACATTTTATTTCCCCAGTTGAAAGAATCTCGCACTCGTGCGACAGTCGTAATTCAAAGCTCCACGCCACGGACTGGTTGGAAGGAAAAGTCCTCTCGAAAGACTGTGGGGCATATTATCAAGGATAATACACCCTTGTTAATTCCCATCGAAGCCCATGTTAACATCAGAACCTGGGCTTCTATGGGAATTAACAAAGGCGTATTATCAAGCCCATTATCGCCGTTTTATCGGCAGTTTCCTGACGATAAAACAGCGATAATTTTAACACGGGTCCTTGATAATATGCCCCTGTGTTTTTTCTAATGTAAAAAAGTTCAAACCAGCAGCCAGAAAGAAAATACCTTTACCGACACCGGCTTTGAGGCAACAGACCAGCATCAGCACTGGCAGATGCTGCGCATGAGTGTTGTTCACTGCGGACCTTCTCCCACCCTCTGGCCTGCCCTGCTGGCA
The DNA here is from genome assembly GCF_964261635.1 of Lissotriton helveticus. NCBI lineage: Eukaryota > Metazoa > Chordata > Amphibia > Caudata > Salamandridae > Lissotriton > Lissotriton helveticus. Next base: position 1,488,066,267 of record NC_136068.1, on the reverse strand, counting down.
CTGACCATGAGATGCGCTGCACAGCACCAGTGGGGAGGCGGCTGGCTGTAGGGTGGGACTGCAGGGTTTGAGGCGGTGGAAGAAGTGGGATTTTGTCTTGCATTGCCTGGGGCTCTTAAAATAATATGGGAATGTTTGAGGCACTCTGATAAATGGTGCATTTTCAGAAAGGAAGCAAATGTTTTCACTTTACAAGCAGTCAGCCTAGTAGTTAGTTTACCCATAACCTGCCCTCGGGTCTGCCAAGCTGTATGGCCTGACCCTGCTGACTGAAGTTGTGCTCTGGTCCATATGAGCACTGTCAATTCTATACCCCAACTAAGCATTTCAGGAGTGACACAACTGTTTTAAAGTCCTGTGTAGACCAAAAGGCGGATATTTTAGACGTGTATCTTTTTCCTGCTCCGGACAACATCTCGCGCCAAGTGTTACACTTACTTAAGTGATGCTTGTCACAGATAGGCGCCCTCCAACCTTAGAAATGACACTCATAAACAACTTGGAAATTTGGCTGCTATGAATGCAATATGCATAAATCACATATGCAAAACACTTTTCATCTTTGTTGTGCACAATACTTCCACACACATGAAAGAGAAAGTACAACTGCAGCTCCAAAATGCCCAGCAAGGCATCCAACCCCTCCTGCATTATATCTGGGATTTTACTTGCAGACTTGTGCTTAGTAGTTGTGGTTGGTGTTGGTGCTGGGAGTTGCTTTGGGTATAATATATATTGTGTTGTTTTGTGCATTTTTTATTTGTACAGAGCATTGTCTATGAGTATGATCTGTGTGTAATTTATTTGTTAAAAAGTATTGTGCATTGAATAAAATGTGTTTGCCTGTTTGGGGTTTTGTTAGTGGTATAGTAGTTAAGGGGCGTTAAAATGTGGGTGGGGGTTTTAATAGTGTTAGTTTTTTGTATATATTGGCAAGTATGTATTGTTAGGAGAGAGTGGCAAACTTTGATGAGAGGGAGGTAGGAGCCTTAATGTGGCTGCTAATCTGCTACCTCTCTTGTATGCTTGGGGCTGGTGGTAGAGTGAGCCAGGGGAATGGGGTGACGGAGTGACGTGCCTTTTGGGAGTGGGTTCAGAAGCCCTTCCTCCCAGTGACATTGGTGGAGTGGGCTGTCCATCAGCTCCAGCACCGATGGGCAGATGTTGTTTCCCGGGATGGAGGCAGACCTGTTGAACATACTGGGACTTGAGATTGCTGGGCCTGTTGGTATGTATGTGCTTTTTGACAATGTAGCCATCTGTAGTCTCTAAAATTGTTTAATGTGAGACAAATGTGAAGTGCATATGTATCCCCCATGAAAGTAACTTGATTTTCCAGCAGTGATATAGATAGACACTCCAGTATGTAGAATATACACAATTACAGTAACCTGTGGCAGGTGTAATGTGCTAACTTAACGGCTATACAACATTTAAAGAAGTAAACTTGTTGTGTCGAAATTGAGGGGAATGTGAGTTTATACTTCATTCAACCACAATAATATGTTTTACATGACCTATTATGTGGAAAAGTATAGCTGGTATCTCCCTTTGTGGAGTATGTGCCTACGTATGTCTCCCATTCTCCATACGGCAAGGTCCAAGCACTACAATCAGGACAATTGTAGTAATAATCTGCCCAACTACATATTTTGCTCTTTATTATGTGAACATAGCATGATATTTATAGGAAGTACATGCTTTGATAGGAAACACATACATCTGTACCACACATTACTCCATTGACTTTGTCCTGCAGTGGTTCATGGCACAGCATATATTATAAGACATCACTTGCTGTCTGTGAGCTAAAGGGATCTTAAAGGCATGATATGTAGTAGACATAACTTGTACAGCTGTGAAATAGGTGTGTCATATCAATATGGTATTGTTCTGATACACATTCTTTAAATTCGATTTTAGCACTGAGGGTTCAGCTACTTGAATTTAACTAGGAACCCTGGGTCGATGGGTCTTTGTTACCTGCTGAGAAGTGTAAAGGGGAGAAATAACTAATTTTAGACAATTCAACAGTCTGTAATAACTATGACTCAAAAGGATCACAGACTCCGAGCTCCAAGTTAGTGGGTTTATTACACAGCCAAAAACAACTGGATGTACAAGCACCTCAGGACGAGGTTGTAAAAGTACATAGGAGCTAATACAAAACCATATCTACGAGTGAGATTCATACGCTGGATCATGTAAAGAATGAAAAGTTTCAAAAACAAAACACAAGCAAGGACTGCTCCAATATTTAAGTCAGACTTCATCTGTAGCTGAAAAGTGAAAAGCATTAGACTGTCCCTACTCTATCCCTAAAGTGGCATCCCTACTTAGCATTTCCCAGGCAAAATCAGTAAAAGGTGTCTGCTCGTGAAGACTTCCTAAGAAGTACACTCACGTTTTATGGGTTAAGGATCCAAAGCTACAGAGCTCATTCTAAGATGTTCTTTCCATCTCCTCACCCTCTTCTCCTAACTCATCCCCCGGGACACTGTCCCTCATACAAAACGAAAAGATGTAAAATACATCCACAGATCACCTCATCTCAAAGGACACCTCTCCTTGGTAGTTTTCCACTTTTTCCACTGCCTTCCACACTCCTTCTAGTGTTTAGCATGATGACCTTGATTCCCAGGCCTCTTCGGTGAGAAATTACATCAACTCCCAATTATTGACATTCTGTTCAAAATGTATCTTCTCTCAAATTTCAAATTTCAAGTTTATTGTTTGATTACTTAAAATCATTACAAAATGTTAAAACCGTATGACTCCCATATACATATATGAATTTAAAAAGGAGCGGAAAAGGAACTTTAATTAATACAACAGCAGTGCAATCGTCTAGCAGTAAAATTGAATAAAATTTAAAAATTGTCCGAATGTACATTTATCTTTTACAGATCAGCTCATTAAATAGCATGGCAGTCACAGAGTGGTTTTAAAAAAGTTTAAATAGGGGAAATAAGTCAATATGACAGCTGGTTTTGGGGAGCTGAATGCGGTGTCCATGTAGGCCTTGCGGAGGGGGGCCGGTGGCTGGTTAAGTTTTTATTACAGGGTGATGTCTGGGCCGACCGGCAAAAGAAATGCTGCCGTTTCTTTTCCCAACGTTTTTACAGCTCTGGCAACAAATTTGGTAAACCGGATGTTCAGGATTATATTTTCTTGATTCATAGCTGCCATTATTGCCTGACGACATGTACGAAAGCCTAATTTAATCCAATCTGCTCTCAGTAAGGTCCTTCTGTTTTGTAGAAGAGCTGGGCATGCGCAGGATATGTGCTCCAGGCTTTCGGAGTGATAGCCGCATTCTCTGCATTCGATTTTCTGATTAGGGCGCCGCTGTTTTGGTAAATGCTTTAAAAAAGGCCATTCACCTTGCCTTAGGCCATAAATTTGACTTTCCAAAAGATTGAATAGGTACTTGTTAGGTAGGCTGACTCAACTCCCGGTTTGTAGTCTGAGACAACGGCCCAAGCGTGCCTCCTTCTGGATAATTTTGCTCTGTCGGAATGGAAGGACCAGAGCCGAATGCTTTGCTTGATTACGCTCTTCAGTGCCTGTTGTGAGGGGTTTGTCCCCCAGTATCTGAAATTCCAAGGAGCTGTAGGGATTGATCTAGGTGGAGCCGATGTTTTTGGCTTGATATACTGGTCGATATTTCGTTCCAGAGTTTGATCTCAAGACTGTTTTCCGGGGAATTACGCAGTCTATTGGAACCTTAATGAAAGCACCAGCCTCAAAACCGCTGTGGTCTAGCAGACCAAGCTCTAATCTGACTTGTGCCAGAGATGAAGACCTCGGCAGACCCTATGCTCGCTTGAAGATTCTGATGATTGATTTATTAAGTACGATGTTTGTAGAGCCCATCATAATCTCATGGCCATATGATAGAGAATTTGTGATCTTGGCCTTCATCACCTTGAGCAAGGGGGTTAGGCTTGGTCCTAGTAGATGTTTTGAAAGTTTTGCCGACGCGACCTCCAGGGACAGTGCCTTAGCCTTGATGGCGTCTTTTTGTTTAATAAAGAAAGCTCTAGAAACATTCCTAAATATTTGTAGTGGGGCACTGTATCGATGATTTTGTTGTTAAAAAACCACCTTCTTTTCTGCTGTTTCTGTTTGCTAAAATGAATTATTTTTGTTTTTGACAGGTTCAATTCCAGGGCGTTTTCAGATGTATACGATAGAAGTTCTTCAAGGAGCCTCTGTAAACCAACCTATGTGTAGCTCAATAACACGAGGTCGTCAGCGTATAACAAGTTACTGATGTGGGTCCCATCCAGTTGAGGCGGATGCGAGTTGACCTTGTCAAGTATGGAGGATAGGTCGGAACTAAACAGGTTAAAAAGAAGGGGCACCAAGACGCACCCTTGTTTGACGCCGCTTCCTGTTTGAATCTTTTTTGAAACGTGGGACCAGTCGCCTAACTTTATCCGTATCCAGGTCTGTGTGTGGAGTTGGATGATGGCTTGTAAGAGGGCTGGAGGTATACCCCAGCGGACCAATTTTTGCCACAGATGACCGCGTGGCACTCGGTCGAAGGCCGCCTTGTAGTCAACGAAGCAGCAGTATAGTTGCATGCGACGGACATCGGCCTTTTACGTCAATACGGCTATTGCGAGTAGGTTGCTGGTTGTGCCTGACTTGGCTAGAAAGCCGGTCTGGTTAAAGGGAAGGCACTGTGTTGATTCAACCCATGAAGTCAGCTCTTCTAGTAGAATGCTGGCATAGTATTTGGATTCGATGTCAAGGAGAGCTATCATTCTATAATTTTTTGGGTCGTCTCTTTTACCACTTTTATAAATGGGATGAATGATGGCACCTTTCCAAGAATCTGGGATGTGATTGTTAAGCCTGCAGTGTAAGAAGAGTGGTGTGAGGAGGCCTGACCACAACGTTTCGTCTGATTTAAACAAGCCCTGAGGTAGTCCGTTGGGGCTAGGTGCTCCATCCGACCTGCCTTTCCTAATGATCCGGGCGATGTTATTTATTAGGGTTCCATGTGTCGTCAGCGTTCCTGGGGTGAGGTCATATAGTAGCTCCTCAGATGATGGTATGACCATAGCACCTTCTACCTTGGTAGGAGACCCAGCGTTTCCTGTGTATTGATCTTCGGTGGGTGGTAGCCGGGATTTGAATGTCAAGTGGAGACTAGGGGGCCCTTGCACACTTGAGTTTTCTCTAAAATGATTAGATAGAAACATGGTCCAGTCGTCCGCACTTATGTTTGCGGTGGTGTATCCTCCGCCTCCTAACGGGCCTCTATTCACAAAAGTCCAAAATAACTTGGTGTTGGACTTTTTGCTGGTGTGGACTAACTTCATCCAGAACTTGTCTCTATGTACAGATGCCTTAAATGCTTTTTGTGCTTGCTTGTAATAACTATATAAAGTTACGTTTCACTGGCTTTTTCTAGTCCAACGTAAAGCAACGTTTCTTTGTTGTTTTAACGTTTTTGTTGCGTGGGAAATCCGGAATTGAGGAGGATCTGGCCGGAATGGGTTTTGGTAAAAAATTTGTTTAATAAACTGCTCACAAGCGCTTCCCATCCGATGATAATAGGCACGTCAGTTTCACCTTTTAAACATAGAAGATGACAGCATTTCTCCAAGACTGTAGGGGCGGCGCTTGACGACCATTTCATTCGTCTTAGATTCTCCGTGTGACTGTCTGATATGGTGTGAGCTAGTGCGTGATGGTAAGGAGCATCGAGGGATAATGTTATTATTTTGGGTCGATGATCACTTTCCCCCAGTGCTGCGATGTAATGGGACTCAATTAGGGTGGACATTTCGCTGTTTGCCAGTGTGAAGTCCAGAAATGAATGAGTTCGCCCGTTGGTTCTTGTCCAGGCCAGGGGGGTATCTGTTGGTGAGCGACCATTTATTACCAGGTAGCCAACTCTGCTAAGTTGAAGAACTGCGTATTCGCCCAATTTGGATGGTCTGAGGCCGGGGGGATAATTTTTGCGAGGCAAGATGTGAGGGGACCGCTGGGAAATTGGTTCTTAAGTCTTCAAACTGGTTATAAAAAAAGGTTAGTATTAAAGTCTCCAGAGATTAGACATGGTATGTTACCATATGTGCTTGGGATGTTACATAGAATTTCGATCAGGCGGTCCAGTTTGGGGTTTTTCTCGCCGGGGCGTGGAGAGATGTAACCATTTATCAATAGTAGCTTGCTCTCTGATGGAAAATTGTCGGCCAAGATGCCAGAAACCCAGTCGAGGTCAAATTGTAGATGTCTGATACGTGCTGACAGTCTGCAAGCCACGAAAATAGACAGCCCACCACACTGTCTGCCATACTTGCTCTGTCTTATGGCTGGCGATGTGAATTCCAGATACCCTTCAAGTGGGTTACTTGTTGATAGCCAAGTTTCCTGGAGAAGGATGATGTCGTTTTTTTTTAGGAATCTGACAGTGTTCGGTGATTGCAGTTTTGACGAAAGACCATTGATGTTCCAGGAACAAATTGTTAGACCGTGTTCTGTATTGGTTCAATTGGTCCAGCTTTGGGAGAGGGCTGCTGTCAGCCATGACCAATCAGCACTTCCATTAGTTTGCCGAACTTCACTGCACTCACTGTTGGCTGCTCGGGAGAGACTTCTGCGTGACTTTAAAAAATTGAGAAAGGAGTGCAGCTTATGCTTGAAACTGGGGCCTTGCTAAAAGCAAGTATTGAAGGATATTAGTGCACTCGAGGCGTTGCTATAATTATTCCCCAGTATCTTCTCTCCTCCATGCCTAACTCCTAAAACAAAAGGCGTTAGTTCTAACTAACAAAGACAGCTTCTTCCACCTGCAGCTGAAACGGGAGAACAGAAAAACTTGCATGCTCATGAAATTTGCTGACTACCTCCAAATGCAAGAGTTTACCAGGGAAATTACATTTGCAGGCCTACACAGATTTGCCAACATAAGAATAAGCGAATAGTCCTTTCATATACACAACTAGAACATTTCAATTAGGCCTTTAAACAAAAATTATACACACAGGGTAATGATGATCTGCTTTGCAAGCATCTACGATTATTACACATTAAGCACAATTAGTCGGTTCACATGCAGACTTTAACATGGTGCACGTTTACCTCAAAATGCATCCCATTACACATACTTTTCATTAAGCAATTGCAATATACTAAAGGTTACAGTTTCCAACATAAATGCCATTTCGTTTCTTTTGCACGGCACAAAATACATTCTATCCATTTACTTGCACATATTTATTATTACAGCACATTTTCTGATAATCAGAAGTTAATCCAACACAGGAATATATGCGGATGTGAACTATCCATGATTATGATGCACCCCTACAATTTTAGAGCACCATCGCGCTCCATCAGCACCTATATTGAATATGTTACGTGGGTACATCTAACAACTATCTCATATCATATATTTCAAGTGGACACAGACCATGTGTTGTTGCAGAGATTGCAAGTTATTCTGACCCTAACGCCAAAGGTATGTGCCAGTACCACACTACTATAACTATCTTACTACACAAGCTAGTGACTGGGTACTTAACAAGCATAGGCAATAATAATGATTGTGTACAGGAAACCCGAGTTTTTTTCCTGCAAGTTGGGTGTAGGCAGATTATTACTTCCACATATATATATACTCTCACTGAACTTCCACACAAGGCAATGTCAACATGGTAAAGTGGGCAAGGATGCTTACTCCGGCAAGGAAGGCCATGCCTGTGGGTACCATCCAACACAGGCAATATATCAGCATGCCTCAAAAGTTCATGCGTAAGCCCCATAATCACTTATTTCCTCCCAGTGCCCTTCTCCTCTGCAGCATCATGCATTGTATCCTTGTTGACCTTGGATGGTCTGCTGCATTCACCTGTACAATGTCAAATAAATCATGTGTAGCCAAAGCATGCACTCATTCTTTATCAACACAGCGCACTGAGGATGTTGTATGTGTCCCACTGACTGCCCACATAATGATCTCTGTTATGGGTGGCTGCATTTGCAACCCATGATTAATGAAAAAGAAAATGATCAGGCAAAATGAAAGCTACACGTTTTATGGCACTCGAAAATCAAGTTCAGTGTCAGTTATGTCAGTACAATTAATAACCTGCACAGCTACTCAAAGAGTGTCCCTGCGCGAACCATTTGGGGAGAGGAAGAGAGGACAACTAGGTGAAAAGAAACGTCTTCAGTCTCTTTCTGAAGAGTTTGGGGTCCTGAGTACTGCGGAGGTCCAAAGGGAAGCAGATTCCAGGCAGAGGCCTCCTTAAAAGCAAGAGAGCTCCCTCCAACTCTCTTAAGGCGAAAACTCGGGACATGAGCAAGAAGTTGCCTTGCTGAATGCAGCTGTCTAGAGGGAACATAAAACCTGAAGCTCTTTCTCAGATAGGCAGGACCATGTCCATACAGAGCTGAGTGAGCCAGGACAAAGGATTTGAACTTAACTCTTTCTCTCACAGGTAGCCAGTGGAGATCACGCAAGTGTTGCCTCACGCTGGTTCTTATAGGGGTGTTAAAAAGAGTCCTAGCGACGGCATTCTGGACTGCCTGCAGTCTGCTCAAAGGGTATTCCGGTAGGCCTACGTACAGAGCATTAGCATAATCAATGTGTGATAGTATCAGGGCACGGGTACCCATTTCCCTAGCTGTCTTAGGGAGTAAAGGTAGACATTTTCAAAGGGATTTAAGTGTGCCGAAGCACTGGCCTGCAAGCTTCTTGATCTGAGTAGAGAAGAGCATCTTCTGGTCAAACCAAATTCCTAGGTGTCTGGTGGGTTGGCCCACGGAGGTTGGCATGGGAAATTCATCCGGCCAGAGCGATTCCCGGAACTGAGGGGGGGAAGCTCCCAAAAAGAAGGATCTCCGTTTTCTCCTCGTTGCACTTTAACTGTGCAGAGAAGAGGATCAGTGACCCACACAAAAAGCATTAACATGGCTCTGTGATAGGCACAACATATAATGTTTGCCTTACTGACAATAGGCTCCTACAAGGGATATTGACACATATATTTCAGATGTAAACAATGTCCTTGACATTTACCAACACACCCTCCCCTTGACTAGATAATAACTTATATGTGGCATCTGCAGAGACCAAGAGTTGAACCAGACTAACAATTAATTAGTAGTCTCCCAACACCATCCAGCACACCAGAATGCTTATATGCCTTGAATGAGAACTTGAGGGCATGAACAAGGCATAAATAATCATAATGTGTGCCCTCTATGCTGTCTCGTACCGCAGCCCCTCTGTGTGCAGCCCCTATGCTGGGCCATGGTGCAAGTGTGGCTGCAGTAATAGCTGCTTTGTGTATGTGACAGAAGACAGAAGAGATATGTCGAATTTTCTGCCCTTATTGTTCAGTTTTGAGTTTATCCCTGCAATGTTCCAGGAGATAAATTGTAAATCACGTTGTTTGCCCATAGTAAATTTTGTGCTATTCGACCCCCCTCCCTGGCCTACTGTGCAAAAAAGCTCCGCTTTCTGTATTAATACATGGTAAACTCCTTTCTGAGACGAGGTGGATATGTGGGCCACATGAACCGGGGATCGGACAAGACTGGCCCCCTGAGCTGACTCTTCGTCCTTCTTGTTTAGTGTCCTTCGGGTTGTACCATAAAGCTACCTGTAGCTCTCAATGGTGTTTGATCAATGTTCCTCTCTTGATCTGTGGGATGGATGATTCAATTGCTAGAGTCCAAACCTGATAACAGGAGAAATCTGTTGTAGGTTGGAATCAGAGGTGCACTCTGAGTAGCTATCCAGTTTAGATTAAAACTGCCCCTCGTCCCCAGGCCCTGTGTGTTAATTAAGCACAGGCGATAGAAAACCCCAGCGGCATTACACATAGTGTAGTTTGCGCGTCCTTGCTTAGGGGCCTTCTACTGGTCCTTATCAGACAATGGGCTAGGTCAGGGTGCCTACAATTTACCACTATGCAATCTCCCTCAATGGATTTCTCTAAAGACTCAATCCATTTGACTCTCCTCACCAATAAGATGCCATCATGCTACTTTAATGTGAATGTAGTATTTTGCACGAGCCAGTGGCACACTTTGTTTTTAGGTTCTAAATGTTATTCCTCTTTTTCAGATTGAAACTGGGGGACCCAATTCAAAATTGCCACGTATGATGTGCATTGAGGTGGTAAATCCAAGATTCGGTGGGATTTTAAATGGTTGGATGAATTACAAATACTGGACGGCCCCCTTTGTCGAGGGTTATCTGATGATTCTTCTTTTCTCTTCCCTTCCTTCCTCCCGGAGCAAGGCTCGGGACTGTATACACCTGGTGGTCTTCTCCCTGAAATCTCAGATCTGTTGTTTTCAATGGTTGTGGGAGAGGCCTGCTTTCTAATTTGGAAGCATGCCGTTGGTGGCGGCTGAATAGTAACCTTTATTGACAGATCTTTAATAACTTCTTCGAGGGAATCAAACTTTTCAATGAGAGGGGTAACGGCAGAAGCTATATGAGTGAACAGCAAGGACTGAACCCCTTCCCAAGGGAAATTGGACTCCTCTTTTGGGTTTCTTGGAAAAGTCTGTAGCTTCTAAGGGACAACCCGTCTCAGGTATTTGTGGCATGTTAGAATTCCTACTACGAGTGGCTTTATACATCACTTCTGAATTGGACTTTGTTTATTTTCCTACTTTTACTTACCGAAGGTCCACATTCTTTTCTAAATCCCAAACGATTAGTTGGAATTACTGTTGATGACCATATTATCTAAAATCTGGTCCTCCTCTCCCCCTTCCGCATGTAATTCGACAATAGCTTCTCAGTCCAGCTCCAGATTTTGTGTTATATTAAAGCCACTCTCTGAAGTCACTGGGTGGGCTGGAGTCCTGTGTGTTTGAGGACAATAGACCCTTCCCCTATATCTAGTGATAATTGACTTTCTGACAACTAAATGCCTTTAGATACCACACTGACTGCTCTAACTAAAAAGCAGTCCAGTGTGGTTCCAGTGCAGGGAGCTCCAGGATTAGGTGGGCAAGATCCTTTCCTGATACAGCTTATGTTTCCCCATGGTCAATTTAGTAACTTAAAAGCACATTTTTAAAAAAATGGCACACTACTCACCAAAGCACAGGTGATATGGTATATGGTATTTCGTAGGAAAAACCAAGAGAGATGATCCAGCCCATCCTCCTCCGGGCGATGACCGGCGATTGAATGCACCTCTGTAGTATATCACTTTAAGAGTGATGTATTGTGTAGAATCTTTAGTAGATCTAGAATTGTTTATGTGTGTATTGGGGAACATTCTCTAATGAGCTGTTATGAAAGAAGCTGTTATCTGCTAGCTGTACATTAATTCCTACAGTGCTGGGGGTTTAAATAAAGAACCTAACTTCAAGAAATCACTGGTGTATCTTTCATTACCACAACCTCCTGACACATTTCTTGTGATGCGGTAAGGGCCGGGACAGTCTGAGGCTTTGAGTCTAGGCTCTCCAGCGCAGGCCGCAGAGTTTCCCCTTCACTCAGGCCACAGTCTCGGGGGGGAGGAGGCACAGCAACCAGAAAGGTCCAGGATCAGCCCAGTCCCACTGGAACGATGCCACCGCCAATCGGATGCCTCAACGTGCCCAGGAACAGGTAAGGCGTCACGCTTCTCTGCCTTTTCCGCTCCAGCTGCCAGCCCAGCTCTCCACAGTTGATCCAAGTTCATAAAAGTAAATAAACGAAATTTAGTCCAGTGTTCCAATGTTACCAGTTCAAACTTAGAATTTGGCTGGGTGCTACAACCTCACCATACATAATAAATTAAATGTCAGTACCTTTGAATGCAAGAAGTTAGAGGGATATATCATGTACTTATTACCAAAAGATTCTCCATATACCGATGTGTCAAAAGCTAGACATTTTAAAAGATGCTGTAGGCATCCTCCACATATACATTCCTCGTCCTGATAATAGGGTCTGGGAAGGCCACAAATTAGAGTTCTTAACTTGTCACCATACCTTCATATATTTTGGAAATCATACTTTTGTTTGGCTGGTTGCATCGGAGCACCCATACTCCAGCCATTTGTAGCTGAATTTCTGCTGTGTCAGGCAAGGCTGTGATATGTGCAAGCTAAGATGACTCGGAGCGTAGTCAACCAGCCAGAGTCATTGAAGGGGATTTTTGTGTGACAGTCATTATCAGTTCAGTACTGATCGTGCCTTTAGTGCCCTTGCATGATGCAATCTCTACTTGATTGCTTAGTCTATTAGGCCCCAGATTTAGGACGCCTTTGAGTTGATCTTGTGCCATGTAAGTTCACACAAGGAGAACACAAGTGCTTCTCTGATACTTACTAAGCCACACAAGGCCAGATTTGTGTGGCCTTGCTTGGCTTTGTGACAGAATGCTACGAAGGAAAGCTGCTTCCACTCTCTTACGTAACATTTCAGGCTGGGACACATTCCATGGGTGCCTCATAGGCATTCTAAAGCATACGCCCATGAATTTTCACTCATTTCCAGATGTATGAAAACTAGTAACCCTGATAGTGGCTAAACATTGTAGTTGTACCCACACTGAGAAATATCTCTCTTCCTTATCATTATGTTCTCTTTCCACTTGTCCTGCTTTTTTCCAACTCACATGGAAAGTGGAACATGCCTAAAAGGATTGTTTGCATGCAGGAAGGTATTGTTTCCTGTTCAACAGAAATCAGTCCCATCACGCAGACACGCTTACACTATGGATCGAGGGTACCCGCATTGGTGCTAGGCTGCACACAGGGAGCCTGTGCATGGCGAAAGTTGAAATGCTCCAGATATTTGTAAATAGAGCACATTTCTGGTATCTCTCTCTCACAAAACGCACAGGCAACTTTGCTTGCTGCCCTGCATTGAGCTAATTATTTGTAAATATGCCCCTTGGTGTCCTTTTCATCTAGAGACAACCCCATGTGATTAGGTATTGATGTGGTCCACTTCATTTGGTATATTATGTGTGGCCTATCAATGACTTGAAAATGGCAGTGGATGCAGTAACAGTTGTTTGGGCATCAGTAAATGATATGTGACCTGGAGTGCTATAGAGCACACACAACCATGTAGCCTTTAATGGCTCATGTGTATGTGCAGATGTGTTTTGATGATTCCCATTTATGTTATGGCCATGTAAGTTCCTAGAATAAAGCCAACCTATGTGTTACATGTTCAAGCATTGATGTGGGCTGCCATTACTGTAAATTACTATTTAAGTGTTCATGACATACTGAATCAAGAAAGGCATTTGTGTAAATAACATGTTGAAAAATAATATTCTAAAGGAAATGTAGACTACTATGACCCATATATAAATGTACAGATTTCCCCCAAACCAAGATTTGAGATACTCCAGAAGGTGGCAAGTGGGTTTAGAAAAATGGGTAAATTCTATGGGGATCAGAAGCATCAGGGCACATGGGAACATCTACTGCACCAAACCTGCCTTCCACATCAACTGAAGCAGCCATACCTCATGGGAGCAGGAAGGCCAGTCCCAAAACCACAACAAGCACCGGCTTAAAAGTCTGGACAGTCGATTGCTGCATGAGTACCAGCAGGCTCTGCATATAATTGCACAAAAATAGTTACCCTGAACAATCTTCCCCTTTTTCCTCTGTAAATATACTTTTTCTATTTCACAATTAGTTAGATAGTTCGTTTTTTTATTTTATTAGATATAGCTAAAGTGTAGGATAAGGTAATATTTGTTAGTTGTAAGTTTTACATGTGTATTTAGTGAGATTGGTTAGTTGGTGGAAGGGGGGATGATGTTAAGGGTGTACATTATATATTTAGGAATATATGTTTAGATTAGTTTATGTTTAGCACTTATGTATAGTGTTGAATTTGACGATGTTAATGAGGATGGGGTTGATGTTTAAGATGTATTGTGTTACGTGTAGATGAGTAGTTGCTAGTGTAGATAGAGTAATTACTGTAAGATTTAGTTAGGACTTTAGTATTGTGCTGTGATTGTATTCAATTTTTTACTTCTTTACTTGAGTGCATGATATGTTTATGGTACGCATTAACCATATAATTAAATGGTAAAGTAAGATGCTTACTGCAAACACCAGGAATTAGCCGTGCTAGATGTGATGTAGCTACTCAACATGATGTTTACATATGTTTTTTGCATATGAACAAACTCTGACAGTGCACACATGGTCATATTATGGAGAATGTTAGACATCACAGCCACAACACCCAGGCTGATGTGCTGCATTGTGTGAAAGGCAGAGGGGGAACACATAGCCTTTCAATGTTAAATATGGATAATTTAATATTTCTGCTAGGTAGATAATGACCTGGCTAGTGGTGAAGCAGAGATTCATTGTTGATGTTGGTAGGCAGTGTGAAGTTACAGAGATTAGATATGGTAGTCCTGAAGAGATAGATTCCTGCTCTGTCACATATGTGTAACATATCAGAATGATGTAATGTGTCTTGTACAATACTACATACATGCCAACAGAGATTAAACTAAAGCACTATATCTGCCTCCTTGTGAATGGCATGGCATGTTGTGATTTAAAATAGACAACACAATTACAATATGAGACTATGTTCAAATTTACATGCCCTAC